>NC_140534.1:25045248-25645248 GCF_057382185.1 Mchenga conophoros | reverse complement strand
TAGTGAGCAAATGAAACATCGGTATCAAACTGACTGTAAACTTCTCTCCATTCTAAGTCTAGATGCATGCTTTATTATTCAGGTGAGGACAGTTTGTTGCTAGTTCTGATCTAACAACTCTGTGCCTCACTCAGAGTCATAGGAATCAATGATCATGACAAAGGTATATCTTTGGACTGCCAGGACTACAGTGTTTCTGAGATTAATTTTAGCAGACAACACACTGAAGCCATAATTCCTTGGGATGGCTGTTGGTGTATGGCATAACACAAACCATTTAGCCAACAAAGACACAAAAATTATCTCTGCCTTTACATGCCAAGCTGCAAAAACATATCTCATACTCAGGGGTTCTTTTTAAGGACCAGTGAGATAACAATCACCTCTTGATAAACATTTGGCTTTAACTTGCTAGTAAAATCAAAGCTATTACCTTTAGCTTTTTAATAAGTGTCCTTTTTTAATGACTAATATTGTGTGAACTTTTAATACAAAAACAACAACATTAAAAATAACTCTGACCTATGAAAATAGCAGACAGATGATAAAAAACCAAAAATAGCAAGATTAAATTTGACCAATCCTTCCACGTTTTCTTTTGCGGGTCTGGGAGTGGGCGGGGCTTGTCAATTAGCTCACCGTTTAGCCAGAGCAGAGCCGTTTTAATCTTTTAATTTTCTGAACTTCTGGTTGGAATAAGTTTAGAAAAATGTCCCTTAACAGCACACGTTTTTATTTTTGTGTTTTTCTGTTTTTTCTGCAACATGATAAAGTCCCGCTTAGTTACAGCAAATACCAGGCAGTCCAGGTAAGCCAAGTTTCGACTATACACCGCTGTCGTTCTCACGCCTGCTTCAAACGTGTATCTCAGATAAACACTCTTCTTTTTTGTCAAGACTAATACACATTTAGATTTTTTTCCTATTAAATACAACCTCCCGTTCTTCTCGCCTCTTTTTACGCATATGTCTCATTTAAAGTGGAGCCCATATTGTATAAAAACATTACTGTACTGTCCTTGAGCTTCTGGCAAGTCATGCGACGCCACGTGTTTATCGTTGTAAACGAAGGGTTGCTCTTTTGATGCTGTAAGCATTTTACTTGACATTTCTCAGAGTTCTCGTTTATTCTGCAGTGTTTCTGCTATACTTTAGTTTCATGAAATAATGCATTTTGCACAAGGAGTACAGTTATGTGCATGTCTATTAGACATAATATATCTATATCACTAAAGCACTTCTGGATGGATGCAAACTGCATTTCGTTGCCCTGTACCTGTGCATGTGCAATGACAATAAAGTTGAATTCTATTCTAATTCTATTCTATTACCTTCTTCTGTAGGTACTGCTGAGTATTTTGCATGATGACAAGAGGCTGTAAAACATAAAGAAGCTCATGTTTCCTAAGGCCTTGGTTGATCAGAGGCTCATGCCTCACATCCTGTAAGCCCTATGGGCTCAAAATGTGGTCATAAATATTTTGTACTTGTAAAAAAGATTTGTATGTGTAAAAAAGATTTGTGTGTGCGTAAAAAAGATTTGTATGTGTAAAAAGAATTTGTGTGTGCGTAAAAAAGATTTGTATGTGTAAAAAAGATTTGTGTGTGCGTAAAAAAGATTTGTATGTGTAAAAAAGATTTGTGTGTGCGTAAAAAAGATTTGTGTGTGGACTTAGAAAAAAAACCCCTGCAAGTTACAAGTACGGATTTTTGACCCTATTTTTCTTCCCTTCATCTGATTGGTCAATGTCACATCAATCACAAATGTAACAATCCAATCAGAGAACAGATGGGTTTGGCTGTCGAGGGGGGCTTTTTTTGAACTGCAGGTCTTTGAAGGGAATAAATGCCCTTTTACATGCCAACCCAGCCTTTTCCTTCATCACCACGAAGGAAAACAGTCTGTGGTCGTCCGAGTTTGGTGATTTTTGTGTCACAGGTCTACGTGTTTAATACAGGGACTTCCACAGCCTTTTCAACAGCGCTGCGGACCGCGGGGTGGGGGCGGGCAGTGTTTTGGAAATGACAGTCTTCATTACAAAGCTTTCTTCGTTATGAATTAGCATACATGTTTTTATTGAACATTTGAAGAACTAGCAAAAAAAAACTCTTGTAGAGGACATAAAGTCAGAGATAGAAAAGACAAGGAGCAGGTGCATCTAGTACAGGTAGAGCAGCTGCTGCAAAAACCCACAGAGCCCAGCAGCCAGCGTAACAAATTCTGGATCCTTTGCTTTTAGTTAGCATTAGCAGCGTATCCTGCATCCGATGTGAAAGGACTTTTATGCTGCGTACTGTGACTCACAGCAATGGTCCTGGGTCAGCCCTGACTTTGTGTTAAACTAATCCTAAAGTAATAATGTTATTTCTAACCACTGATATACCACAACTTTATCCTTTCAACAGCTACTGAAAGTTAGGGGACCTAGCTGCTATCGGATATTTATATAGCGATCCTCCAGCTTCAAACGGTATCACCCTTCAAGGACCTGCAGTTCAAAACAGCGCCCCTCCGACAGCCAAACCCATCTGTTCTCTGATTGGATTGTTACATGTGTGATTGACATGACATTGACCAATCAGATGAAGGGAAGAAAAATAGGGTCAAAAATCCGTACTTGTAACTTGCAGGGGTTTTTTTTCTAAGTCCACACACAAATCTTTTTTACACATACAAATCTTTTTTACGCACACACAAATCTTTTTTACACATACAAATCTTTTTTACGCACACACAAATTCTTTTTACACATACAAATCTTTTTTACACATACAAATCTTTTTTACGCACACACAAATTCTTTTTACACATACAAATCTTTTTTACGCACACACAAATCTTTTTTACACATACAAATCTTTTTTACAAGTACAAAATATTTATGACCACATTTTGAGCCCATAGATTAACAGGCACGCGTGCACACAGTGAAACAGAGTCAATGAGAGCAGCAAACCAGCAGCAAAGACTCTCACGCTGAGCTGAAGTGAAAAGATAGAGCAAAGACAACATCCTTTGATTTGACTGGTGTTGTCAGCAGCTAATAATGTGTTGCCCATGTTAGATGAACCTTGTTCTGTAATTGCCAGCTCTGACAAGTTGGCCTTGCCCCTCATGTTGTCAGGATTTGATCCACTAGTTTGATACTGTGAAACCCTATCTGTCTTTTTAAGTGTTTTTTTGGGGGGGCTGTCTTTGGTGCAGCCTTGACTGTAGTGTTCACTGCTTGTTTCTCTCAGGATGTGTCATTAAAAACCCCCAACAACAACAAAAAAGCATGAGAATATGTTAACATGTTAAGAGTGTGGAGGCAATCCTTAAGAGAAATGTTCAGTAACTGCCAGCTGGGTTTGTTTCAGCAGGCGATCCACTTGACCTCAGAGCAGGAGCAGTGTTGGTGCTAGCAAAGTATCATCAGCTGCAGCGGTAGCTAATAGACCTTTCTCAAACCAGACATTTTGTCTGCTTTGGGGAGACCATAGGTGGGATTAATGATGGCTCAGTTGCATTAAGTGTCCCTGTCAGCCATGACAGTTAACCAGCATGCGCAAAAGCATGACCTCCTCTAAGTAGAACGCAGCCCTCATTAATAGACCCGAGGTTTCCCTACTGTGACAAAATGTCTGGCATGAAATAGATCAGCGCAACCCCTAGACGGTACATAAGGCTACAGTGCAACACAGCCACTGATACATGCGCTAACGATGAAGCCAGGACTTGTTTTCCTTTGCGATTGTGTCTGAACCCTGTCTGGCTTTCAGAACCACACATTCCCTTCAAGATTTAGTGACAGAATGTAAAGAAGGGGCAACTGGGTTAAACCTTAGTGTGAGTTTTGGCTTTGAGGCCGTCTTATGATTGGCTTAAATCACACTGATTCATGAGTGAGCTCGCACATTTCCCATCGCTTTGTCAGATGAGGATTTTAATTTGAGCCTCACCTGATGGATGCTAGTAATTTATGCTGATTAGAAATAAAGCGTCATATTTTCCTTTATCTTCCCCCACCCATCTCAACAGAAGAAGACTTTTTTTTTTCCAGAACGGTACAGGGAGAGCACTTGATTAGTTGTAATGTGACCGCTGTACCCCACAGGCTGAAATTTATGTCCTCCATTTGAAGTGTGGCTGCGCGTTCTGTATACATCAGGTTTGTTAATGAAATTTGTCGCCAGGAGGGAGTCGGTGGTGGCGGTCGTTGGGCGCTTTGGCACATAATCGTGTGAAATCTAACCTTTCAAACATCAAGTCAGCACAACTTTAATTGTAGCATTAATATTATCCACATCAAAACATTACACAGTGTATTACTTTATGGATTATTGCTATCAGACTGTTGCAGAAGGAATTAAATTATCAGTGTTTTATTTAATAATTTCCCTGTTTGCTTTAAATGCTACACAGCCACGTTAGGAAAAACAGTTTGTTTCACAGGGGCCACATCAGGAGTGCCAGTGTGGCAGCACTACCTGTGCACTGTGTGTGTGTGGATGAGTGGTAAAGTGAGGTCAGTACTACTCTGCTCTAACATGTGGACCTGTGTATGCTGCTGTCCTCTCCATCCTGTCTGTGAGTGCATGACTGACAGGTGTCAGGCTTGTCATAGCAATCCAGGCTGCTGTGGGTGAGATGTTTGGGGAGAGTGAGAGATGGAGGCAGTGGAGGAGAGGGATGGCGAGAGAGTCTGTCATTTCACTCAGGCTTTTCTCTTTTATGACACGCATCCTCAACCCCGTATTGTCTATCAGTATCAGCAGATGACTGACAAAGGAACTGCTCAGCTACAGACAGATACACATCGTGACTGTGTTTATGCCTGCGTGTGTGTGTGTGTGTCTTTGAACTTTCATGGATGAATGCAGGAGTTGACGCATTAAAAACAATGGCATGCCCTCACTTTGCGAGATCAGCATATCCTCACATCCTCGCAGTTATGATGAGACCTTGCAGTATGTGCACAAAACACCAAACAACTGTCCCTGCTGCCTTTCTGCTGCCTTCACCCCTTTGCACTTGCTTCAGCCTGACCATCAAAATGCTGACTGCTTTCCAAAAACTTGATTTCACAAATGGAAAAACAGCATCTGCTTTCCTACAGCTTCACATATGGCAGCCATAGCTTGCTCATATTAACTGAAGCAGGTAAGCAGGGTAGGGGGTTGGCCCCTGGGGACCTTGAATAGAGGGCCTGGCCCTGGAGACTGTAGGGCCACTCTGCAGCAAGGACCCACGCTTGTCCAGAGCCAGATGAACCTGCATATGAAATGAGGCCACAGAGAGCTGGCGACCATGAACATGGAGAAAAGTGGAGGTTGTGCATCTGCTATGGTTATTTTAGTAAATAACCAGAGAATATAGATTCACTCATTAGCAAATTTAATTTAGATTTGCACACCTATCATTCCCACATAAAGATTGTTTGCACAGAAGTAAAGCCACTAATATTTATGAAAATATTAGTGGCTTTAAATCTTTTAAACCCAGCATCTGTGACAGGATAGGATAGATTGTAAAATCACTCCTCAAAGAATCCTGTGCTTTATTTATGGAGCCATAATCTTCAAGCTCATGCTATATTAAAAAGATTTGAAGCTAGCTGCTGAAACATTAAGTGATCAGGAAACTGTTTACTGAGGTCATAAAACAGATAAACATTAGAGTCATTCTCTCCTAGACAGTCGAACTTATTTTTACAACTAGAGGAATAGCATCCTCCACTTGTGAGTTTGAGGAATTTCTGCATTGGCTTCTCTTTTCAGCTCCAGAAGCAGCATCCATCTTTAATATACAGTCTGTTGTTTGAAGGTTTTTCATGTCATTGTAAGATCAGGGCTTTTAAAAAAACATGTTGTCCTTGTAGTATAGTGCCCTTGCAGACATTTCATAATAAAACAACTAACATATTTTGAAAAATTAGCATGTTGGCTGTGTTTGTGCTCTGACTGATGTTATGGTTCGGTCAGTTAGGTTAGATGCAGATGTTTATAAAGGTGCTGTCAAACTGGACCTATGAAATCATCCAAATTTAATCAGATTAAATTAAATTTGATTCAGGAAGTCTTCTTTGTTTCTTTTCCGTTTTTATTTATTTATTTTTGCGTGGTGAAATCATGCCAGCTGCACAGAGGAAGGTTTGGCTGTATTGAGTGCAAGGACGTTGACAGAGGTCAGTAACAGTGTTTGAAGCTGTTTAATTAACAGCTAGCTTTGTGAAAAGCTGCTTCCAACCTGCTAGCCACACTAAATGCTCGTAGTTTATGGCTATGTTTACAACCTGGGCTGGTTTCTGGCGTCCGCTGCTTTTTTGCCAAGCCACATGACTAAAGTTGTTAGGCAAATTTTAACTGTTGCGCTTGCTCTAATGTAACCAATTCTGTTTTATGTGTAGTTGTCATTTAGTTGTCAGGAGTCTCGTCTCCCTTCCCTCTGGTCTGCTCTGGTCTCCCGGTGGCCTTACCGGTGATTGCAGTGTGACAGATCGTCCTTGGGGAGTAGGGAGCACCGTTTATAACCCTTTTTGGTGTCAGTGCCTCCTGTCTGCTGTAATTTCCACCTAACTGCTTTACCTGAAACACTTGCCCCGCGCTCACCTAAACTATGCAGATATTGGAGATCTATTATGCACATAGGGTTAATAAGATATGGCAGAGGGAGTGGTGGCAGAAAAATAAATTTTTAGCCCAGGATTCAGGATTCCAACTTTTATGCATATCTTATTGTCTTACATGTGCTCTCAGACCCATGAATTGTAGATTAAATAATGTGGTGAAATCATTACCAGTATCTGCCTGTAGGCCACCCAGAGTAGAAATTTGTAATGATTGCTAATTGCCTTGTTAGTATGAAAACAAAGCAGCATTTTTTTTCTCATGCTGAAGGGCTAAATTACCAGGAAACAAACAAGTGGAGGGGAACATGTGAATAAGGATGTTTTTACATGAGCATCTGTGGATACAGCTGCTGCTTGCTCTGACCATCCTGCCTTCTCCTCTCTGCTTCTCTCAGGCTCAAACAAACAAAGCCAAACAAGACAGCATCCTCATGTGCCTGTTTTTGGGTAAGTGTTGTAATCTACTGGCTGAGTTTTTTATGACATCAGTTCGTGGCTTTTTTCTTCTTCTGGTGAGCAGATAAAATCCGTCACAATGTACCAGGGTAGCAAGTCTCCTCTGTTTTATGGGTTTGCTTTTATGTTTAGAGCAAGTATAGTGCAATGTTACCACTACTGTATCTTCTGCTAATGATTGAGGCAAACAGCATCCTGGGTGTTTCTTTCCTCTTCAGTGAATCACAATTTCTGCTCTGATTAAACACACTTGCTTGTTTCCACTGTGTATTACCCCAAATCTTCCCTGTGCCTTTCTTCATCCCAAGAGAACTGTGTTTACCTCGGCAGTCACCTGCTACTGCGGGAGGCAGAATGAGATTCAGGGGCCTTTTGTCCCAATCAGCTTTTCCTATCAGACTAAATGCTCCCCAGAGACCGGGCTTATTACCTGACACAATTCCCAGAGTAGATAAATAGCTGCCCATGTCACGAGTCGAACCCTGCTTGTGGGGGCTGGGGGTGTGAGTAGTAGACAGACAGCTTGGGGCCCCAAGAGATGAAAGGAGCCCACAGCCTTATTGACATTTTAATCAAAAACAGTTAGCACTGAATCAGACTGTTTGCAGGCAGCGAAGCAGGGAGGCTTTTCATCCGGGCCTGTTGAAAATATGCAAGGATTGAAATGCAGACCTTGCTGACATACAATTTACCTGCTGTCAGTCTGTATGGGCCTGTTTTATCATGAGGGCTTGTTGTGATGTCTCCCACACCAACTCTCCCTACTCACCCACCCCTTGCATCTCCTGCCACCTGTTTTAACCTCAGCTACGTAAAGCTGCACGCTTGAGTGACAAATCTGCGTGCAGTTGTCTTTCAGGCTGATGAGTCTGTGGAGAAGTATTCTGAGGCCATCATTTTTTAACTATAGCGAAATCCCGTGATCACAGTCTCTGAGGACAGCATCATTTGAAGGCTCTGCTTTGCAAAGAGATCACAGAGGTTCTTGGAGTTATTTGGCTGATTATGTCTGAGTGCTTGGACGCCTGCTATAACCTTTTTCACACATTTGACATATTACTGATAGCATTAATAATGGCTCGGTTGTACTCAAGCGGTACTCTAAGCCATGAAAATGTGATAGTGACTCAGCGTCAACTTATAATAACCTATGAAAATTGTTTTTGCATACTTGAGTTGGTAACGGGATGTAATTCTCATATCTTTAAAATATCGGGCTGAGCACAGGTCTGATAAGAATGAGTGTGACATTTGTGTGCACATATATGAGTCACTTCATTAACAACAGCAGTGTTTGTTGTAACATGAACTCTGTATTGGTCCTGCACTCTGTATCATCTGTATTGATGTTTATTGGTTCCATGGTCAAAAGTAGCCTTCTGACTGGAACATCCACAGTACTGAGCTAGAGTGAAACGTGGGCTTTATCTTTGACTTGTAGTTTGTCTATTGTTTATTAGTAAAAAAGTAACAAAGTTTCATGCCATCTCCTCCTTTCCATTAATCCTGATGTGCATAATAGAGAAATTTACACTGGGACAGGTTAACATTAGTAATAGTGCGCTTGTGGTAATGAGGCTGCAACAGAAGGCCAAAGGAATGAAAAGCGCGTTCAGTTAGAGATTTGACTTGAACTACTTCCAGATAAAACCTGGTTCAATATAATTCAGTGCATTGGAGTCACATGTCTCCTCATTTATTGGTTCTTTATATCAGTGCTGACAAATTGCAAAACAAAAGATGACAGATGAAGCCGACATAATAGATGAAGTTAATTCAAAATGTTAAATTTCTATTTAATATCTTTCCACTAGAATGTTAAATACATGTCCCCAAGAGATATCAGTGTAAGTCTCGGAAGCAATTATTAGGCTAAAAAAACCAAAAAAACTCAGAGAGCAAAGATTTGAACAATCTGGTGCATTGCTGCCAGCTCAGGACATTCAAAATTTCTGAAAGACAACAGAAGAAAACTAAAGCGCATGATGACAGAATTATTTCCATGGTTAAGAAAAACAACCTCACAAAAATATGACCAAGTGAAGAAGACCCACAAGGAGGAAGGCATACTGTTGTGATGCTCTGCAATCAAACAATGTTTTCCTGAATATAAATACAGAGCTTTTACAACAAGGTGCAAACCACTAGCTACACTCAAGACGAGGAAGGCCAAATTAGACTTTACCAGAAAACATCTAAAAAAAGTCTCCATGGTACTGAAAATCTTTTTGAATAGACGAAACCAAGATCAACTCGTACGAGAATAACGGGAGGAGAAAAGTGGGGAGAAGGAGAGAAACACTTCATGATACCATATACCACATTATCCTTTAAACATGCTGGACGCAATGTTGTGACATAGGTATAAAGGGCTGCCAGTGGAGCCAGGTCTCTGATTGGTCAAAGCTTCAGAGTGCCAGTGGATAATTACCTAAAGCATACTGCAGAAGCAACTCACCTGCTCTCAACTCATTGAAGAAGCATCAGGTTTTGTCCATAGGCTCTATGCTTCAAGCAGTCATTGACTGCTTATATAAAAAAAGATGTGCGATTAAGTTTGAGTATAAAATGACTGCAATTCGCAAATAGTTGTTCTTCTGTCATATCTTGAATGATTTAAAATCCAGAGATTTTGGTGTATAGAGACGAAACAACAAAAATTGTTTATATCCAACAAATCGTGAGCCTTAAGCTGAAGTTGATAGGCAAGTGGAGGGGAAGTAAGTTTAGCAGAGATGTAATTTCCAAGTTTCATGTGATTTTGCTTTTTTAGTTGTTTTTTTTTACCTTAAACTGTTTTGAGAGTATGAAACATTTATACAGTCAATAAATTAAGAATGCAGCCTTATAGAAATGTATTTCTCTTGGGATAATGTGTGAGCATATTTTCTGTGTATGTCCATTTTTACTTTATAGTTTACATCACCATATGAAATATTTATCATAAAATCCTGCTGTTTACCGAGTGGACACCTTCCAGCAGTTCCCCTCAGTCATGTCGGATCTCTCCCTCAGTATTAGAACATTAAAGGCCAGCAATCTCAAACATTTGCATTTCTGTTATTTTTCATTTTGCACGCTTTAGTCCGACTCTGAAATTGCAGCGAACAATTTTCCACAGTCAGAGCTACACAACTAATTGTTAAAGACACTCCACTGAGTTTTAAAGATGTTGTCACAGACTTTTCATCAGACATTAACACGTGGCACTGATGATTTCATGCAACGCGCTCTTAACATCGAGCTTTTAATGATGCTCAAAAAAAAAAAAACCTTTAAAACTAATCATGAATTACTGAATGATAATGGGAGGAGGGAGAGCAGGAAAAGGCTCTGCTCCCCGACCGGTCATAAGTTGATCATCTTAAGCTCCGAGCTGCAGGTAGGCGGTGACAGCTGCTTAATTTGGTTTTGTCACCAGGGTGACTTAATCCTGTAGCGGGCCCCGGTGACAACGGCCTCACAGACGGCTGAGAGACGGAACGGCACTCTGGTTGCCCGTTTACAGATGCAGCAATAGACACCAAGGTCACTTTAATTAACTGCCAAATTACAATTTAAACGATAATACTAATCACTCACTTTTGCAGTAGCAAGAAGCCACTGGCTGTCACGATAATTTAAGGCTGTGGGGGAAAATGGACATTTCCACCTCTGCCTCTCAGTAGGCCTGAGTCTGTGCTGCCATGTTTTCATTTGCTCTCTGTGTGGCTTTCAGATCACGAGCAGGGTGACCTAACTTGTCTCTGCGGCTTTTTATTACTTTTGAGTCTTCATCACTTTCTGTGCCTGTCTTAGTTTTTCTCTCCCGATGAATTTGCCGTCTTTCTCTTTCTATCTACATAAAAATCTTTTTGCTTCTCTCTTCCTCAAAATTCTCAAACTGAAATAGGTGGTACTCGGCGACGTCCTCCCCTGTGTTTATAGTTTTAACTAATTACATCAAATCAAAATGCTTAATCACTCAGTGCCTCAGATGGACACCTAACACTGCCTCCATCTCTGTTCATCCACTTAAAGATAAACTTATCTATTTTTTAACACTGTTTTCTTAACAGGGCGTTTGAATTTTATGACTATCTAGACATCTACTAGTACTAGGTCCTTCTTAATTTTTAAGGTACTATGTTTCTGTTAATATGGACGCTCGGGGTCTAAAGAATGATGCTTAAAGATAAGAGAGCGCACCATCACAAATTTTGATGAAACTGGATTTTTCTAAAAAGCCCTAGCTCTCCTCCTGCACATCTGCTTTTCTCTGCTGCACTAATAACCCTGTGTTAAATCATCATATGTGCAAACCCTAACCCTACTCCTACCCTGCACTTTGGGAAAGTTGCACCAACTATTGCTAGCAAATGGTGCTTTGCAATATCAAAGTAAAACAAATACCTGAATCCCAAATATCTAAAGTTAGTATGATCTAAAATATCATACTAAATGTGATTCAGAGCATTTTTATGTATCATGATTGTTATTTTGTTGAACGCAATCCACATAACGGCACTGTTAGTTTGAAGTCCACACTTTTGACACAAGTTAAAATTAAGAGTCAGTGAGGCTGCATCTTGCTGCTAGGTCACTTTAAATCCTTGTCCCCCTCCACTGATTTTCTCTAATCAGCAAATCAACCCAGATACTCCTTGTTTTGTAGTCTTAACCTTTCTTTTGGCATAGGCTCATCATGAAGCCTCCATGGGCAGTGTATATACTAGGTAAGCTCCAGACTATGGGATATTTATTCAGGCCAACCTCCACCCCATTACAGTTACTGCCCATCTGCCACAGCTGCCACTCAGAGCCCTCCTAAAGGTTACTCATTTACATATGGGGAGGAAAAAGCCTCCACTGATAACAGAGTTTCAATCAATCAATGATTCATGATTAGTCCCATGTAAAATCTCAGCAGTGGGTTAAAACTCTGCCTGCTTGCCTCGTTGCCACTTTTCAAATGAGCTCCTGGAATGCCATGACAAGTAACTGGAAACAACTGAATGGAAAAATTCATAATATCTTAGATAAATTATGACGGGGTGCCTAAAATTGATTTATTATTGTGATCGTTAGCCATATGGCACAGACTGCTTTGCTCCCCCCCAGCACCCAAAAATCGGTGATTACAGGGCTAGGTCAGTTCAACCTTTACCATTCTGCAAATGAATCTCAGTCTAGTCAGAAACAAAGGACAACAGAAATGTGAGAGTTTGGGGAGTCACAATGAGAAGTGCACAGATACAGATATAAAATATATTTCATCAAATTGCAAATAGTAGTTCACAAAATAATGTCACCTTCATTCAAGAGCCATTTTTGGCTGGAAAACCTAATCTTACTAACTTGCATAGTTACATCTCTTACTTACCTACTAGGCCTACACTTCCTTACATCCAGATTATAAAGATAGACAATTATGCAAAATTATAGATTTTATTTTTGAACATGATTGTCATGTGCATTTTGCATCTGTTGCATTTTTGCAAATATTTACAGGTTGTCAATCCTCTCTTCCACACTGAAGGCAAAGGATTAACAAACTAAAACACCAAAAAAAAGGTTGCGGTGGTCAGACTGCACCCACAGGCAGTTTAAACCTTCTGAGGAACATTTCTGCCATCACCATTGGCTACAAAACCAGATATGATCATTGGCTAAAGACTTGAGCCACACTTAAGTCATTCGTTAGTCACCCATTAGCCAATGGGTGTCCGCTTTCACGACACAGATAATTCTCCATTTTGAAGCACAGGTTGACCAAATTTCATAAAATATTCATAGTTTGAATTCTGTATGACCCAAATGAGTTACTGTACCCATAAAGCCAACAGGAAAGTGTTTACAAAGGTCAGGACAGAAAGATGTTTCCCACTGACATCTGTTGGGACCAAAAGGTTTTTAGCCATCGCTATCTGGTGGTCTTTATGTAGAATGCAGGTCAAAGGTGTTTCCATTCTGTCTTTGTTTTTATGCTTTGGAATCTATATCCATATTTTAATACTGTCTCTGGACTTACCAAGCAATCCTTCAGTTGGTAGTTACTTTTTTTCCATTGTGTAGCCAAGATGGTGAACATTGAGGGTAAGAAGTGTACAGCATCAATTTTTTGATACCCGCTTTTGTTTTTAAGCGTGAATGCACTCAAATTAGCAAGTGTAAATATGGATCAGTGAGATTTAAGACACAGCAGTTACACTGAATTAACAAAATTGTTTTCAGGTAATGAACAGATACTGGGATATATTAGCATTCACTAGGAGTCATACTTCAAGTCACTCTGTGAATGTAGATGTTAAAATATTCACCCTACTTTTATTTTAGATATTGTCTTAGAGGATTTTGGTGCTTTCCAAATTATTTATA
This sequence comes from Mchenga conophoros, assembly GCF_057382185.1. Lineage (NCBI taxonomy): Eukaryota > Metazoa > Chordata > Actinopteri > Cichliformes > Cichlidae > Mchenga > Mchenga conophoros. Next base: position 25,631,825 of record NC_140534.1, on the reverse strand, counting down.
TGGTTGACATACTAACACACCAATTACTGATCAATTTTCTTTCAGTTAATTAAATTATAAGTCAATTATTATTGTACCAACAGGGATATAGTTTGATGTTTTGTTATGCGTGAAAGTCTTGAACCGCCCCTAATGTTTTTATGTGTTGCTAGGAAAATGGGAAATAGGTGGAGCGACTTTTGAAATGGGAAATAAATGGAATAAATGGAAATATAGTATATTAGGCAAAAGTTGGTGCAGTTCTAATTAGCTTGAAAGTAGATGTGTAGGCACGAGTCTGGTTGAGTTGGGTATCTTTTTATGCTTGAATGATTCAGGTCACGATAAAGTGGCTTTTTAAACAAACAAAGACCACTCCTATGAAAACGGTAAGGCACAAGGACTGAACGGAAAATGAGTGAAAAAAGCCAGAAAGTCTGGCTACATGGAAGCAAAGTATGAAGCATGAAGATGATATTTGAATAACGTCCGTCTTTGTCTTTATCTTTGTGTTGAATCTTTTATGTTCTTATGAATTTGCCCTCTTGAATCATCACCCCTCATACTGCACAGACAAAAGTCAAACCTTTAGGAAGAAATGTCCTGTTTGTAATTATTTTCATGTGACCTGCCAACATTTACATTACCATCGCCGTGTCATAATAATTGCCTGCCCCTCCCATTTGCTCAGGGCAGTGTTGTATTAGATTGTAATCTTCAACACTGTTTCCTGACACAAACTTGATGTGTCACCGTGATTGGCATGGAGGAGATGACATGACAGAGCTGGTTTTGGGAAACTGACAGATAGTTGGCAGGTTAAGGCTCCCCTTTTGGGCGCTGCGCTGCCTCAGGACAGTCACCTGTCAACTCAGGTGAAGGCTCGTCATAGCTGATGACTGGGAGCAGCAGAGTGGATATAATGGGATGAGCAGACTGACACAGACGTAGTGAAGGACTCCCTTTGTCTGTTGGCGAAGGAGGAGACCTTGCTTCAGTCAAGTGTGCCGCCATGCTGAATTAAGAGTATGAAGAGTTTTAGCACTGTATGTGATGTGTTGGCAATTATGTTCTGAGTGCACAATCGATCCAAGTTATGCTCAGACCCGTGAGGTAGAGTGTTTATAGTCTGCTGCACATCTATTTGTTACACTAACTGAATAACACTGCAGTTATTTTGATAGATACAGCAGCAGTTTGTTTTCTGTCAGGTATTTATCATTGTATATGTTCACCTAACTTTTTATATGATAGATATAAATACAAATAACTTTTACCAATGTTGTCAAGGTGATTGTAAGTTGAAGTGCTCGGGTCTTTCTTCACGAACCATCACCTAGTGAAAAAACGGTGTGCAATTTTCTTTTTTTCTTTTCTTTTCTTTTGTGTAAGGGGGCGGGGAAGAGTGTTGACCCGATCACTGTTGCCATTTTTGTTCAAGTTCCTCAAAAGACCGTCCTGCCAAGCACAGGGGGACCATGTGTCCATCAAAGTCAGGCTGATATGAGACGTGAGGGCTGAGGCCTCCACGAGAGATGGAAGGATGGGACTGACTCATGCAGAAGCTCAGGAATCAGGATGTCACTCTCAGCACAGCACACTGCCATAGTGCATCAGCCCACACTGATCCTATGGAGAAACTCCTGGATCAAGTGCAGTATTTACCAGTGTCAGGTGCTGACAGGTTACCATTTATTCAGGAGGTATTTCAAACAGTTCTTAATTAAGACACCCCAGAGATGATTTAAAACACTGTTAAATCTGCATTTCATAGCATAGCATCAACTACAATTTCTTATAGAAATAGACTATTAGAATCTGAGTTTGAAATACAAAATAAAACGAATAAAATGTAAGTAACTTCAACTGTAAAAAATAAACATAAATCATCCCATTTGTCCTAAAGAACCTTTACTGTAAAAATGATCCATGTCAAAGAAAATTATCGCATGTCGTTTTTTGCAAGTTGCATTTATAAATTGGGCAATTAATAGTAAATCCTGTATGAGCTAAACAAACTAATGAGCTAGAAAAATAGCTTTTCAGTGTAACTTAAACTTGTGTGGTGTTGATGACCTTTTGTAGTTCTTTTAAAGATATTTTTTGATTTTTTTGATGATGTGTGTTGCAGGTCTCACATTTCCCCCTCATTGACAGCACAGCATACTAAACCAGCTGGCGCTCACGTGCCCACCGTCCACCTTTTCTGTATTAGCAGCTCGAGCAGTTCTATATCTCGCTATCCGATGATTTCAGTCCCAGAGGCCCTGAGTGTCCATAAGTGTGTCCTCCGAGCCGCTGTGAAGACGATCAGCGGCAGGAGCAGTGTTTAGTAATCTGGATATAATCTGTGTAACCTGCTCAGATTATCCATCTTAATGGGTAGATACAGACCTGCATCACTGGAGTGCTGCTTCACTGTACCCTTTGTGAAGGTGTCTACATCTAAAAAGTCATGAGTCACACTAACCCCAAGCTTTCAGGTCTAACCTTGCTTCCTCTTACTGATTGATCAGTATATCATAAATTACGAATTAAGTCATATTAAGTCATTTAGTAACCAAGACAGTTGTACATCAGTGACCCTTTATTTACCTGGTGGGCCTATTTTACAAGCACTCTTTAAATGGCTGTTACTCCACTGCCGTTTGTGCTAGAGGCCAAATTCAAACAGTTTGGGAAAGAAGGCGACCTTTACGGGCATTTTCAGTGTGTCACAGCAGCACAAGGTATTTGTAAGGTATTGCTATGTGTACACAGACAGAAAGAATTGGCTCTGGATAGATTTTACCATGTGTGCTTCACATTACTTTGTTCCTCAACCAGTTTTGGGCTGGAGGAAAAAAAATCAAATGGTTCCTGAAAGATGAGAATTACATGTTTTCCTTTTACAGTCAAAATTACAGAGTAAGTCCATCAGGTCTGTGGGAAACTTGGCCGATGGAGGGTTAAGGGATTTCTCAAAAACAAATTAATTGTGGATTAATTTGTGCGACTCCTTGCTAGCTTTTTTAGCATTGTGCCCTCCAGGTAGCAAAACAATAATATATGCAGCAGGCAGAAAATACAGCAGTAATCAGAGGTAATTGTGTGGTAATTATTACAGATCGCGTTGTGAAAAGTATGTTTTCATCTGTTCTCTGTCATCCCGTATTGCTGCAGGTGATTTTTCATTCCTAGGTCCTTTGGTCAGGGGCAAGCTTCAAAGAGGACACCTGCATTGTAAATATTGAGATAGGCACTTTTTCTATTGTTTGTAGGAGCTCCTGAACAAATGTAGCTAAACCCAGCCAAAGGGAATCACGGTTCTCATTAGAGCGCATAAAGGTGTGGCCATATTTTGCTTTTCCCTCTGAGGGAATCAGTGTGCCGTCAGAAACCTCTTAATTAATGAGACCTCCATGAGAGATTAAACAGGCCAGAGCAGATTTAGACCTTCAAAACAAAATAGTTTGCAGGAGACAGGTCAACAGTGGCAACAGCGGACGCCTCAAGGCTGTGCTGGGCACTTATTTGCTGTTTTATTTAGCGTGGTGTTTTCGCCCGATTGGGGGCATCTTAATTCTCTAAATGACTTTTTAAGTAGTGCCCCTGCACTGCGTGACCCTGATGAGTGACAGGCCATTCTAATCCTTTTCACCAGGGAAAACAGGCTTTGTTGCAGCCTCTGGTCAGTTTGTTTTGCCTTTACAGCATTTAACACACTCGTAATTAAAAGGGTGAAACCAAAACGCTCTGTTCAGTCTGCGGCTTTGGGCTCGCGTTGGCGGACATCAGCGGGGGATCGCTGAGGCCCTGCAAACATCATAAAATCCTTTTTTTAATATTACATTGATAATAAACAGACATGAAATGATGCAGAATGACTCAAAATAAATAACTGCGTGCTATTACAGTGTTGATTGTTGCATTAGCAGGTCAGTTTTCATCAAACGGAGCGAAATTAACAGAACTTAAGCACTCAGACACAAAATTACATGTAATGTTGGGGATTCTTGACGGTGTCCCGGCTTGCCGTTTATCCTAGTCTTTTCTAGCCAACTGGGTGAAGGATACTCTGCCTGTTTCCCCACCCAAACTCTAGGTCCCATCTGCTCACAGAAAGGCACAGCATTTGTCAAAGTAGACTGGATAATGGCTTTGGCATCCTTATTATAATCTCAGCATAATCTTCATTTGTCCACTTTTGGCACCAGGACACTTCTGGGTTTGAGAAATTGGTCAGGACTCTTAAGTGTCCTCGTTTCGTTTTCATTAGCTCAAATCTAGGCATGAAAGCTCATTTAATTCCAATTTAAAACATGGTGGTTTCTGTATTATTTGGAGGCACAGAGAGCTGAGGTTGTTTTCCATCCTGCTGTGATTAGCCTGAATAAAACTCCCCAAATTAAAGCGGTCATAGAAACAAACTCTCATCAATCTGTGAGTCTGATTTTGACCTGATCGAGGCTTCTTCCTGACACATTTCAGGCATCTACTGTAACGTCACGATTGAGGCATTAGATTAAAATCAGATCCTTTCATCTCTAGGTTACCACTACAGCTACAATTAGAGTGCAGCAGTCATCAAGTTGCTTGGATAGTATTCATGCTATCAGGGAGTAATTAACAGCAGAAAAAGCAATAGAATACAAGCTAAAAACAGCTAAACTGGCTTTATTTTCAACTTCATGCTTGTAAAGACAACAGAGGGACAAACTTCATATTATGTCTCGCTATTCTCCATTAAGGTTGTGGCTCTCAGTTGACTACTGCTCCCCCTGTATGTGGGTCACATACACTGTTTCCAGCTGCGTAGCCCAGTCAGCTGTGCCTTTTGCCATGCCCGCCAACATCTGCTCCACAAAAACAATATCCAGCTTTTAGCACTCAAATGGAGGTTACACCATATGCCAGCAAGCCACTTAGGTTCTGCCAGGGGAGCTGGGGCCTGGCCGCAATCGTCGAGGTAACAATGAAGGAGAGCGGTGCTGGAATATGAAGGAGAGCTCATTTTCCTCTTCTTTTTATTTTATTTTTTTGCTTTATCCCAATTCGTCATTTTGGTTTCTTTACTCAGTCTTTTGTTTTAATTGGATTTTTTTCCTTTTGTTTTATTTTTGAATTATCTATCCTTTTCCTTTTGCATTGTTCCCTCTTCAGCTGCTCACTCAGACCATCAGTGTGTGCCAGTGTGCATCTGCTCAAGGTGCTTTGGCAACATCACCTTCTGAATATTAATGCATCACCTAAAAACAGTTTGCCTGCAAGGTCTGCCACAAGGTCTGTTGCGGTGTGTGTCTACACTCTAATACCTGAGAATCATTTGTTGTAACACTGGTGCACTTTTGCCAAGGGGGGTTATTTTTTAAAAACGAGTCCAAGCTACTTGCAATAGTTTGACTTCCCCTTTAAGAAAACTTGAAGTCCGGTTGCATGAAAATAAATTTAGCCATTTAAGGCCAATTAGGAGTGCAGATCTGTATAGTATAGGCTGAAGTGCTGCTCGCTATGCTAAGAGGTGATAATGGATTTTTAATTAAATGTGGGAACCAAAGGTCCCAAAATGGAGCTTGCAGCTAACCAAGCAGTAGCCATTTGGTGACTGTACAGACAAGGTCCATTATTGTCTCTGAAGCCTTGAGTCTCTTTTATTTTCTGTGGTCTAGCCAGGGTGCAATCCTTCAGGACTTCCACAACTGCTCCTTTTGTGAGGAGAAGTATGGAGTAAAGAAATAATCAGAAAAAATTAAAGAACTTCAGTTGTTTTTAATTTGCTTAACAAACAAATCAGCGATCTTTTATCACGCACGCCTACGCTTTATAGTACCGTGCCAGCGATTACCTTATTCATCTCTTGCAAGCTCTTGTCCTTGCTCAGTCTTTGGGGGTGGGTGGGAGAGTAGGGGAAGACAGACAGAGCCACGTGCTCAGGGGGTGGATCCACTGAGTCGCTCCGGGACGGCGGGTCGGGGCTGCCTTCTGCAGGTCACGGTTTCACTTGTGGGTATTAATTTGGGAGGGACAAGCACACAACAGCTGTGTGTGTGTGTGTGTGTGTGTGTGATGGCCATGGTGAGAGCTGTTGGAGGAAATGGTGAGAGGTGAGAAATCACCTTGACAGGGGCTGTACTGTATATCATACTTAGAGCCGATGCCACTCATGAATGCTGATTAGAGTCTACTGGGAGTTTAATTACTTTCTGCTTAAATGCTGAAGAGCAGTTTGTACAGGCTTGGAAAAAAAGATGGAAAATGTATCCGTTTTTGGCCACTAAACAACTTTGAGTATCATCAAGTTACCAGCTGGTTGAGCTTAAAATAACAACACCACCAGTCAGAATCTAACCAAAGGGCTACGCTGGCAAATAAGATATATTTTTCCTGTTGAAAGATACTTTTTTTTTGTTTGCAGCATAGCAACATACTGTGAGTTATTTTTCAGGTTGTTTATGCCCACCTCTAGCTTGTATTTATTCAATCTGATTGCTATTTTTTGTCCAAATTCACACGTTTTTATCACGTCTATTTGATCGGATCACATCCGTCTGAGAGTCACTGCTTGTGTCGTGGAAATGCCAGCGCTTTTGGCAACGGCAGCAGATTTCTGTCAGCGTCTATCTTTGAACACCTCCCACATCATGTTCTGAGGAAGTGATTCCTGTCTGGTGCCAAAGGGGTGCAGTCCAACAACAAATGGCACTGGATGTGGTGGTGATGGGGGGATGAGAATGGGGTGGGGAGGACTCCGCTCATCCACCTTCTGCAGGCTCTTTACCAGCAATAAAATTAATCTTGAAATCATCTTTGCTTTAAAGAGTGTAATGACTCGGAGCAGCGCTGATGAGTAGCTGTATGGACTGTATGCACTTCCTTGGACAGTCAGAGGAGGGCAGTGCTTAAGTGCAAACAAAGCTGTCAGGGTGCAATCGGCTTCATGTGTTTGAAGTGTGTGTAACTGTGTTTATGCAAAGGTGTATCTGTGTTTGTATCATAGTGTGTGGCTCTCTCACAGCTCAGTGAGAGTCTGTGGTTTGCTGTTATCTGCAGCTTGTAGCATTCTGCTGGGTGTCTCTATTGTGCTATACGTTACAGTAAGTAACACAGACAAACTAGCACAGAAATTATGCTAATGAAGACAATGATTATGTTAATTTGCCTCTACCAGTCCAGTGCAATGATGCTGAGCCTGCATGATTATTAATAGGATCACAACATGTTAGATCACAAAGCGGTTAAGTTATGCTTCCAGTTCTCCGGTCACTTTTCTTTGACACCAAAATTTTAACCATTTTATCACTTCATAAAACAAAGCTAATATTTTAGCGTGTCTATTTCTTAAAATATAGCAAATTTTACATCTAATGAAATTACTTTAACATGATGTTTTTGTAGGTTAGCGGCTCTCATCTCTGCTCCAGCTGTGACTTCTCAAACAGACAACTTCTGTAAAGGCCGTCGCATGACTACCTCAAGAACGAGAGTGATACCTCGACAAATGTGTTCAGTCAGCAACCACGAATGGGCATCACGGGGACACGTCAAAGAACTGTGATCCTGATCAGTGTGAAAAGTGTAGACGAGGATGTAATATTGAACGTCCAGATGGTTTCGAGGCAGAGACAGACGTGCTGTGGCTTGGCATTATCTTTAATTCATATCTGCTCAGCCGTTCTCCCTGCGTTGTTAGGCGCTGGGAGACGTGAAACTAATTTTATACGGAGGACCAAACAAAGTAAGTTTAGTCAGTGTCACTTTGGCTGGCACTTCAGCTAATTTGTGTAAACAGTGTTGTGTATGATATAGTTCAACATGGTGAATGCTTTCTCTCGCAATTGGAAATGACTTTTTTGGGGTGTCTTGCCAACAGCTTGATGATGATGCTCAGAAGCCCCACTATGGTTCACGCCTCAGTGCTTTAAAGCAATTGTTAAGCTCTCTTTAATGACATGACATACACCATTATTGTGGTTGTCTCAGTCTCATATACTTGTTTATGTATTGTCTAAAGTTGTGAAATGTCAAATATTACACATGCTATCCTTGCCTGTTTGAATTTCATTCTTTAAGGGTTGAAATTCATATGAACTCCATATTGTATACTTTAAATAAAGGCTTTTAGAACAGACAAAGCTTACCCAGGACTGAGCTGGGCTGAAAGGTAAGGGTCTACTTCTCTCTTTTCTTGGGCCATTTTTAATCTAAATGAGTTTAAAAGTGAGGAGGTGGTGTAAGACTCAGAGCTTGGTCACACTCTTCAGCTATCAACGCTATGCAGATGTGCTTGCATGTGTCGTTGTGACTGACAGAAGATGAGAAAGTCCCGATAAGGGAACAGCACGGGTCCCTCACAAGAAAGCATGAATGCATTGCAGGTATGAAAAAAGTACCTAATTGACCTAACGAGGGGGAGTATTCTTTATTAAGCTAATTTTCAGTGGGGGGAACGATTTCAGTGTCAGTATTGATCAGATGTTGAGATGATGAACTTTTCTCTCCTCGGAGGATAGCTAGCTTCTAACATTCAATGCATCTGCTCTTCAGAAGCAACTGACAAATGTATGTTAATGTGTTGGCAGGATTCAAAAAGTGAAATGAGGCAGCCCATCTTTTCAGATCAGTCATGTGTCACAAAGCCAGAGCCTCAGCTCTTTCCTCTCTCCTCCATGGGGCCGGGATGACCTCAATAATTAAGGGACAATTTTAAAATGCATTTCTAATTTTCTACCAGACTGAAAAGCTTTATCACGGAATAGCTGACAAAAACCCTCCCCTTGAATGGGGGTGACTCCTGGGCTTCCACTAAACTGGTCATGAATGCACAAACCATCTGTTTTTCTGGCCGTTTGTCAGTGTGAGCGTGGCGGAGGCAGCTGTCGGAGTGGCCCCGGTTTGAATGATGGAGCACACAACCTTTGTTTCACTCTGCAATGGCTTTGTGAGGTCTGGCTCGTCCTGCTCACGATGCCCTGCAATGAAACCAGGCGGGAGACGGTTTCCGTGTTTTGCCCCACCAGTCGCCACCAAGTTGGCAGAAAGACAGAGTCAGAGCAAGAGAGACAGACTTGGAGAGAGCTTGAGGAAATTAAATGAACGAAGAGAATGAATGAAGGGGAAAGAAAAATGAGGGATTGGACAGAAGGGATGTGGTCAGAGAGTTAAAGAGAAGGGAAGGTGTATGGCCGGTGAGTGCATTGTGTTGGTGAATGAGGATCTGGGGCATTGTGTGCCGGCCAATCTGTAGCTCAGTGGGTGAGGTTGTCAAGAGCCAGAGCCAGGGATTAGGGCCAGAGGGCCAGGAGAGTGAGGTGAGAATGTGAGAGCAGCCAGCAGGGTTGGGGGGTACTGCAGGAGAGTGGAAGCATGAAAATATCGCATGGTAGTAAAGACGGGAAACATTATTAGGAGCATCAAAATGTTGATTTGTTTTAGTTTTGTGCACTGCTTGAGTGAGCTGCTTAACTCTAAGAGTTTCAAATGTATGTTGGTAATTAAAAGCAACACAATTTTGTCTTTAATTTCCATTTTACTTGCATGAAAAAGGTGTTGCTGGTGTTGGTGGGAGTCCATGGTTGGCAGCCAGGAGTGCAGAAGGAAAATTCCTGTTAATTTGAGGCTCATGGATGCTCAAGGTTTCTGCCAGGGTATTGCAAGCTTGTAAGCACGCTGTGCACAAGTTGACCAGTGCCAGGCCAAAAGACCTATAACTGTTAACTTAGCTAATATTTCTTATTACCCTGCTGTTCCCATCAACTGTTTTACACACATGTTATACGCCACAACTTTTCTGGTTGCACTTGCACTGTGCTTTTTTGACATACCAAATGTGGATATAATCATGAATTCTCTAAAAAAAACAGTTGAAACAGCCATAACATAACTCCTGTGATTCTGTGGTCGGTCTTATTGTTTGCGGCTGTCCTAAACCTGCCGCTTCTCCCACTTTGCAATCATAGTGAAACACAGAAATAAAGAGATCATTGTTCGTTACTTGGCTTGGACTAAGAAGATTGGCTGGGACTACATGAATACATTTTGGTAAAAACAAAAAAATGCAACAATTTCATGCGTTTGGAGCAAAAGCAGATTCATTCAAAACTAGATATTTCTGCTTATTTTGGGTTTTTAATAACACTGATTTTATTGCTCTGCATTTATATTTAATATGTAGGTTTCCAGAGTGATGATGCAGTGATGATCTTACTGAGAAATCAAATAGAAAGATAAGAAACAGAAAGGAAGGCTTGTTGTTAGGTTGTTATGATTTTTTACGCTGATACGAAAAAGATTGGTACCGGCTAAGCCCATCAAATTAAAATTTTATTCATATCATGTAAAATGTGTATTCTGCAATTTATTTTTCTGTTTTGTTACTTAGTATTCCTCTGGACAATTTCCTGTCCTCTTTCCTGGTACGATTTAACTTTTATTTGAAATTCATAATGACTGTTGTCCCCCGTGTGGGTGACACTGACCAGCATGACCTAATTGCATACGTTGTTGTCCTGGCTGAAGCACTTGACCGGAACAGAGAGGCTGCGAGTCCACACGTGTGGGGGTGTAAAAATAAGTTCAGTGTGTGTCTGTGTGTGTGTGTGTGTGAGATGTACACCGTTGTTGTGTTCATCAATCTGGCATTCATACATCGCTCACTTTGAACGATAATGTTCCTTATAGCTGTTTAGTGCATTCTCCATACAGTCTTGCTCTTTATTGACCTGAGTGACTCGTAAAATTCAAGAGACAAATGCACAGACGACAGCCCACGGTGACGCCCGCTGTAGGTAGCAATGGCCCAAGTCTCTGTGTTGTAATTTTGTGTATGCCTGCATGAAGTTTGGACTTCTTTGTGAAAGACATGTTAGACATGATCTAACGAGATCCGACCTCATGCGCTCATTCAAACATGAAGTCGAAGCATTTAAATGTCGTCAGAATAATGGAAAGTTCATATCTGAGGGTCTTTGTGTAACCCGACATTAAACCAACATATGCAGGCAATATAATGCCATTACTAAAAAGGTCTTGTTTAGAGATGGAAGTTGACATTATTTATGATATTCTAGCACACTCGTGAAACTTCTGGATGATGTTGATGGCAGAGTTAATGACAGTTGCCTTAAGGCACCAAAGAAAAATTTTTCCCGGCTCTTCCCGTGTGTGGGTTGACAGATGAATAAATGAGGGCCTGATAGGGTCTGTTCTTTCTGTCACAATACAAAGCTTATTTCACATGACTTACTGCTTGGTCACAGGCTTATTGTGTTTGGATGCTTTGAAAATCTTTTCTCTTCTTGCAGTAATGAAGTTCCTTGTGTTATAATGCAGTCTGTTGTTCTTTGTAGCACTCGCTAAGCTTGTTAACAGCTATGAATAACTTTAAAGGTCTTAGTGTGACAAATGTCATGATTAAAAATAGTTTTCTGCACTTTTAGGCTGTATATTACATTTCAGTTTCTTGTGTTTAATAATATAAAGAGTAGCATTCCCTTTTTGTTGTTTTTTCTTGACATTTTATTGCATCTCATTCATTTGTAATGGCCCAGCGATGCCGGCTGTGGGCTGGTAGAGCTTATGGTGGAAAAGCAGAGTTTAGCAGAAAGCAGTTGTGTTCTCTCACACGGCAGTCTGAGCATGGCGTTTTTCTGTAGCCCCAGGGCAGGCAGGCAGGCACCCAGCGCTAGCACTGCCCGTGTCCAGCCCCTCCCCATCTGTGTGTCACGAGTCAGATCTTGTTAGAGATGATGGTTCTCTGATGTGGACAAATTGTCACTAAGGGGGGACCTAGAGACTGAGAGACACGGCTTTGGGTATTTTGAGGGGAGAAAGTGTAGAGAAATGTGTGTGCAGAGCAGGACCTGAAACAGCAGAAGGACAATTCTGGTGCTTTGTCCCCGCCGTGAGGTGTAGAGTATCTCTGGGGTTTCATCCAGCTCCTCTGTTGTCTCGTGTTTAGCTGAATGTTAGTCTGGATGCTCATAGCAGCCAGGAGATCTCAGTAGGTATTTAGCTGCATTTAGTTCAGACAGCAGCAGAGAAACAATAAGCAAATCCCATAAGTCCACGGCGCCACACCGACGAGCCTCTCCTTTGCCGAGGTGTTGATAGGCGTGCCAGTCGTTGTGTTTAATGGGGCACTCGGGGAGACAAAATAATCCCCGGTTCTCTTTCAAAATGCATGCATCAGGTGCAGTTTCTCATTTCAGATCTGCGGCAACCTCCAATAGACTGCCAGCCACTCATTCATGATCTCACACTTTTGTCTCTTAACCTCCTAGGCTCACAATAAGCAGTGCAGTGACAGAGTGGCCCCTCTTTTAATGGTTAACGGGCCAAGAGAGGCCAAGCATCAACACCGGGCTTTGAGAGGAGGCTGGAGAAGCATATGGAGCTCTAAATAAAATTCAGATCAAGCACAATGATAGCTGAGTTCTGCTTTGTGTGTGGACGGCTGGGTGAAAAAAGGGGGCGGAGTGGAAAGTTGGATTCCCATAATAAGATCGTGAAGCATGAGGAAATGAATGTATGGCTCTGTAATGTGGCACGCTATTGATTCTAGAGGAAAATTGCAGCGGCAGTATTATTGTGGGGGGGGAGATACTTTTCAACTCTGCCCTTTATTACTCCTCAACGGCTGGCTGCATCCGCCCAGAGTTCTGCTCCTAATCAATGACGCTGACAGATGACAGATTTTCCAAGCTTGCAGTCTTTGTCAGAGGCTGATGATCTGAAAAAGGCTTGGGTGGTAGGGCAATGAATAAGATGTTTAAAGCTCATAAATAAGCCCTCCAAAAGCTGCACTGCTGTGTGTATGTGTGCATGTCTGTTGCAGAAGAAGGGTTGTAGGGGGATATTTTTTCTTTTTTTTCTCCTCCCTCTTTTTTCACACTTGCAGAATCTGCGGCCTTTGAAGGACTTGTGAAGCCGAAGGCATCCCGTTGCTCAATCAAACAGATTAAGTCAGTCAGACAAGCAGCGATCTGTCCTATTCAATAAAGTTACTTTTGTCATGCTGGATCTCAGAGGGCCTCATATATGCATAACACTGGGCTTGGACATGTAACCGTTTTATCACAGTGTGAGCGGGCTTTGACTGGATTTTAGTTTGCTGTTTTTCTCTCCTTAGTCTTACGCCATCAACGTAAAAGACAATATTATTTATGGCAAACGCTATTTAATTGTTTTTTTTTCCAATATTTTAACATTAACTTGAACGAATAATAAGATTAGAGTTAAAAAACCTTGTGATGTTCCTTAATCCCCTGATCTGTGAAAAGTTGAATAAGTAGTCTAAAGCACGGGGCAACCCAGTAATGAGGACATCTGTTTTCATATGGTCCTTGACACGTAGCACCAGAAATTTGATGTCATCCTGTCCAAACTGGTACATGGCTGGCAGACAGCATGGCATCCTGTGATTGGTTCTGACAAGCCAGTGACAGCTCTGGAGGTGAGGAGGGTGCATGACAAAGGGCAAGCAGAGGATGAGGGGGAACGGCGTCAGGCTATAGGTCTGTTTGTCTGTACGTCTGCCTGTCTTTTCTGGATTCAATAACCCACCCCCTCTCTCTCAACCACCATCACCCCCTCCTTTATAGCATGCTGCCATCAACACTCAACCTCCACCCATGTTTATCAAACCAGTGACACTTCCTTATCTGTAACAGCTGTTCTGCAGAAATATATTGCAAAAACATGTATCTTTATGTATAATATCTAAAATATTGCTTCTATTTAAAAGTCATGGTTCCTCAACCTTCACTCATTTATATAGATTTTATATCAGTATTTAGACCCCAAGGGGACCAGAAGCTGTTGCGATGTTCTTTTATCAATTGCTAAATAGGCCAACCACGGTTGTTTGTGGCTGGTATTATTATTTTAAAGATGGCCACCTGTCATTATGAAAATCAGCTGCTATGCTTTTGTACACAGCTGAGCACTGTGAGAGCCAACAAAGCCTCCTCGACGCCGAGAGTATAACATGTTTTTGGCAGCGAAATTCTCCTTGTCATTTTTTTTCTGCCTCAGACATAAAAGAGAAAGGAATCTCTGTTTCATACATGGGACACTTATTAGGGCTCCTAATGAAAAAGGTTCCCATTTAACACACTGACATGTTATAGCAGCCTGTGATGACTACATCAGGAGTTTGTCTGCTGGGCTCACAAAGCAAATTAGATGGCTGTTTTCTCCTCATGTGGCCAGTCTCCAGTGTGACCTTGCATTAGTGCATATGCTCACAGCAGGGTCACTGGTTTAGGGCATGATCTGTCAGCCTTTGTTTATGAAACGCAGACAGCACAAGCCTGTAAGATAACATATTTCATGCAATTAGTGGTCTGCTGTACAGCATTTCTCTACAGAGTATCAGTAAACAACATATATTATGGCACTTATATTCCATATACATGTTTACATGGAGCAAAATGATTATGTTGTCTTTTTTCAATTAACTGCAGAATTAATGTACAAAATGAAAAAAATCTAGTTTATTTTGATGATATGTTGCTTAATTTGCATTTTGACAGAGAAAGATTAGCAAATTCTACAATTTGAGAAACTGGAAACTGCAAATGTTCAACTGTGGATAAATTCCTGTTGGATGAAAACGGTTTAAATGCAGGAAGAATAAATGTTGCCTGCGAACGCTTCTGATAAAGATGTGTTCAGGTTAGATCAGCTTGGTGTTCGCATGATTGAGATGGCTTCGATATGATAGAGATAGGTTGACAGAGTCTGTCAGTGCAGAGTTGGCAGCAGCTCTGACAACAGGCGCCCTCTGACAGTCGCTCTATAAGGCTTGGTAACCAGCCTTTTTCCTGGGAGGTGTTCACTGTCACTGTGCATTGTGGGTGCCTGGCAGCAGTATTTCTCGAGGCTGTCAATCTCCACAGACACTAACCTGCCATGTTAGATTTGACCTCCACTGGGGAGATTACTGTCTCCAAGCTTTAGAGGCATCCTTCATTTTTCTCTGCTCTGTAGGGATACCTGGGAGAGATGAGACGGGAATGCACGCAAGATTTGTAATGCTTAAATGTGACAAGAATATTCTCATTGCTAAAACCATTACAGCTACTTTTTTTTACAGTCAACATTTTAACTACTGCCCTTTCTGTATTTTCGAAAATGTATCTGGGAATTGATTTCTGTGATATGCAGCATTACGGGAATGTTACGTTGCGTAGTAGCACTGCATATCCGTGTTTTTGTGGAGTAGAAATGAGTTTTGGATAAGGACACTGGCTGTGACTTTGATGCGATATGTGTGTGGGAGGCCTCAGAAATGCCTGCTAATTAATGGCGTTACATTATTACTCTCAGCACAACTAGTACAGCAACTAGACAGAATGAGCTATCACTAGGTATATTTTGGGATGTGATAAGTTTTGTTCAATATTCTGCCGTGAAAGAAACAAAATACTTTACTGTTGACTCATTTGACTCACGATGAATAGATTAATGCTAATGCTCCACTCCTTGAAGTTGATTATACTTATCTGAAGCTATTAATCAGACAAACTTTTGTCATAGTCTCTTAAAAATGTTATATATCCACTACAGCAGCTTTGAGTGATACAACAATTTTCTGCCTTTTTAGGAAATAAGAAACTGAAACGTGGTCCTTAGACTGTATATCAAAGATGGAAGCAGCCACCATGTAATGAACGTATGAGGAATTTAACATAACTACCTCAAGTTATAAATTTTGGTTGTCGCATCTTAATCTTTTGAAACTAGGTGTGACCATATTTAAAGGGTTGGTCTGCTAATTCTAGAGGTAGCTATCTTGGTTATCAAGGTTCATACGTTCTTCATTGTGTTTCTAAGTGGGATGCTTTTGGCTAATGAGGCTTAAAACAAAACATTTCTTCATGTTTCAGACCTGAAGCTGTCCATTTTTTATGTACAGTCTGTTGGTGCCCTACAATGTCGAGAACAAACCTGAGTCCTTCCTTAGTTACGCTGAATAGTTTTGGACTTCTGGGGGCTTCCCATGATGCACTGGGAAGTGTTTCTTCCTTCACACACATCTTTTGACTCTATCAGTTTATGCACCACTGTGCACTAAGTCATTTATAATTATGAATTTCTGACTCTCTTCCACAGCGTAGCTTTTGTCCTCTCTCCCTTCCCTCAACTCTAACTGGTCACGGCAGATGGCTGCCTCTTCGTGAGCCTGATTCTGTTGGAAATTTCTTCCTGTTAAAAGAGAGTTTTTCCCTCCCGCTTTTGCCAGATTTTTGATAACAGTGGATAGTCTGATTGTTGATGTTTTCTCTGTATTTTTGTAGAGTCTTTATCTTAAATAATAATATAATAACATAAAGTGCTTTGAGGCGCCTGTTGTTGTGATTTGGCACTATGCAGTATAAATACTCAAGCTTTATTGTCATAAAGCTTGAGTACCACAGGTGTTGTTGAACTGATCATCTGGCTCCCTGCTGGCTTGCAGCACATAACTGGCATAAAATAATTCAAAAAATCTTCTCTCAAATACATTTTAGATTAAAAGGATCAGATGCATCTAATTCTGAGTGCTAACTAAGATTGCCAGGAGTTGCTTCTGACTGTTTGCGATAGTAACTTTATTTTATATGTAAAAAAAAAAGTCTTTCTGGGATAGTAAGCATGAGATGATCCAACAATGTCAAGAATGATGTGTATCAAAATCATCAAAATTTCACAACGCAGTGGATTTTTTAAGCTAGTTTAAGCTAACTGGCTGTAGTCTTATATTCACTTTTCCCTGCAGGCTAAGAAATCACTCATTGTTTTGTTTTTTGTTTTTTACATTCAGTCTAACTTTTCAGCTCCTATCTGTCTGCTGAAGATGTGTAATGTTTGATACTGTGCACGTTCGTCTGCAGTAAATGCAGACTTGCATAATCAGCTGAGAAGGAAGTGACTCTGTTCTGTCCAGTGGTGACTCTGTCAGCAGTGTACCTCCTCACGCTGGTGTCTGTCTATAATTACATTTGAGTATGATGAGCTGTATGTACTACAGGATGTTGATGGAGTTTCTGTGCTCAGTAATGGCCTTTAACTTGAATTATTTGTATTAGGTTGAAGCTTTTACATAGACGCCAGGTGTTTTGTTTTTTCCCCCCAAACTTATTTTAACTTTGTAGTAAAATTTGATAATGTACCTTAATGTTGGAAATATTGGAATTTCCAATAACCTTTTTTAAGAAGGTTCAGCTATGCTATCAGAAGCTAGTTCAGCACATAACGATGTTGTTTGAGATGGGCCATCACACATAAATTTACTGCTTTCTCCATTCTTATCGTAAATTGACTGGTGCACTGAGAACGAGTGGTTATACAGTCACATAAAACCCCCAGTTATGACCTGTGTTCTGTTTAGCCCTTGATAGAAACGTGCTGTTGCTTCCTGGTGTATTTCTGACCATGAAAATTATAATATGGAACAAAGATTAGAATAAAATTATCGTGGCCGGAAGGCATTTAACCGCCTTGTTGAGGCACGCTGTTCGGGGTTAGAGGAGGGGGGAAAAAACCCTGGTCCCCAAGAATAATGATAATACATTAGGCTGTGAGCGTGCTGGTATTATTGCTGTACATTATGTATGTTCCATTTATACTACCTCACACAGCCCAACCACTGCTGACGGATAGGTCATTACTTCCCGCACCGGTGAACACTTATCAGGCCCCACTGCTGTTTATGGCCAGAATGAAGAGCACTTGTCAGTCAAGGTCACTGCTTTGTGTGTCCTCTTTAATAGTTCCTTCTTCACAGTTGTTGAACTTTGTATTCTAGCTCAGGCCCCCCCTCTAAGTGGTGAGGGAGATGGGGCAGCTTTATATTCAGGTAGATTCAAGCTTTTATGTTGTGTAGAGGAGCAGCCCTGCTGGAGATGCTTTAGCGGTCTGAGCAGGATTAAATGTTTCTAAAAATGTGAACATAATCTGAAGACAACAGGAAGCTCAAAGAGATCTGTGTCCAGTAAAAGCAAGCTAGCAAGCTGCTCTTCCATGTTTGTTTTTTGTGTCTGCCGTGTGTGCATGAAAAACAAGAGTGTATGATAAGTTCGGGTGACAGGATCCTAAGAGCCTGCTCTAACTGGAGGGCCAATGCTAATGCATGGCTGGTTGCGTTACACCAGCTAGTGCAGAAATCAGAAGTGGCCCACAGTGCAGTGCAGGCTTTGGCCCTGGGACAAAACCAGATTTTGGTTGCCTTGGTTTTCTTTTAGCCTCAAGTCTCAATATTTGTCATCTCCGCACAAGTTGTATCTCTGTATCTTGTAGCACTGTAGGCCTATAGAGGCAAAGACACTCACTTGTTTATTCAGCTTTCTTAGGTAAAAAGGCTTGCCCCATGGTAATTGTCAATGTTATTTTGTGTTTAGCTCTGATCTCTTTTTTTTTTTTGTCTGCACTTGTTTTCTGCTCCACAAAAACGGCCCCTTCGAATAAAACAATGAAAAAATCTGTTGTAAATTGTAATCCACACTTTCATATTTGAGTCAGATTGATATTTTTACCAGTATTGGCTACATCCCCAAAAAAAAGAAAAGGGAAAGAAAAACGCAACTGATGAAACAGAATTTCCTGAAAAGATCTAAGACGAAATCACAGGTGTTACCACAGTGTTGCACCATGCAGGCAGCACTGTCACCAGCAGACTTGCAGTGTCAGATGAAGTCCACACGGATGCAGCTTTTCAACATAAAGAAACTCGATCTGTGGAAACCGACTTTTTTTGTCTCCCTTCACCCTGTGTCAGGACCTCATTTTCACTCCGCTGTCATACTTCCAAACAAGGGGATTTTTGACAAGGTGCTTTTCATTGTCATCGTTTTCCCTGTAAGTCACCCAGCATAATTTACGGTGCTCACCTTCCCAGCCTGTTTCCCCCCCTACAAGAAAGCCCCTCCACAGTCCCACTCCGAGCTGTAAAAATGAACAGTTCCTGTTTCTCTGCTTTGATGCAATGCTGACAGGAGTCACTTTGATATACTTGGGAGTATGAAATTTAGATCTGTCCTGTTTTTTTTTTTTTTTTCCTTCCCGAGGCTTCATCTTTGCAGACATTGGGAGCTGTCATTTTGCAACACCCTGTGATGTGGGTGACACTCAGCTGCTTTGACAGGTGCTGGACAGCAGACACACTCGTAGACGAGCTGGCAATATTTCTTCAGGTAAAGTGCTGAAATGTGTAAACGAATTATTGATAAATTTATCTCTGCACATTTTTTTTTTTAATAAAGTCACCCTTCTGTTCAGTAAAAAAGTCAGCATTTGATTAAATATCACTAGTTTAGACTGGTTTATTCATATTTATCAACTAAAAATTCAAGACAATTTAATAACCAGCTTTACTCATTTTACAAATCCACGAAGCATCTTTAAAATGCTTCTTTGGACATTCATGAAGATATCAAAATTTTCCAACAGTCTTAATCTAATGCATGCAAAAAAATAAGCGTTATGTCCAAGATCTTAAAACTGCCTAGCTATATTACACTTTAAATGTAATCCTTATTTGCACCTAATTTAATATTCATCCCTCAATAAATGAGTCATTGAGCTGATCTGTATAAGAATACAAACTGAGTGATCTTACCTTATTAGCATATTTTTTATGTGTCATAAAAATGGAAGACTTTTCTAACTTTACATTAGACACACTAGTTAGGTGAGACGGATGGTTTCGTTGCAGTGCTATGGTTGGATCTCGGCTGCATGGTGCACTGTGGGAGCCCACAGGGTGTGTGTTCACAGCGTTTCCTGGATTAGACACCTTGGTATGGCCTGTGGAGAGATGTTCATAGTCTGCTGTTCACACAGTCTGCCTGCTACAGCTGAGCTGCCCTTTGCCAACAGGCCTGGAGACAGGACGAACACATTTAGATTCGCATGTCGCAGTTCTCTGTTGTCATTATTTTTCACTCTTTGCTGTTGTAGGTGAGGGTAATTCGAGGCTGAACGATGTAGACCAATAAAAAAGTGTTTCAAAAGTTTTGTTTGTGTGTCCCCTCAGGTGCACCTCTATTCACTTGGTAACATTTTACAGACTTACATGCAGATTTAAAATATCTGATTAGAGCGCTGGTAGACTGCGTACTGGATAGCTTGGCAGTTTTGTGCCTGATAGCACAGTTCACAGCTTACCAGGCCTATTGTTTCACCACACACACGCACGCACACACAAACATGTTGACATGCTCATCTGTCACTAGGAAAACCGCCACAGGCTGTGGCCTTGGCACAAAGACATTCTCCGAGCTGAGTGAAGATGCTCAGAGCCAAGATGCACCCAGTCAAAATGTTAAGAATTTCACATGCCAGAATCGACAAGCACAAGCGTTGATTTGAGGAGAAATGATGTTGAAGCAGCACTGTTGATACACATGACAAAAATGCTTTACGGGTTTTTAACAGCTTTAAAAACTCCCTGCTTGGTTGTGTTGTTAGTGCTTTGAAAATCTAAAGAAATAAACAAATTACTAAAAATTATTTAGCATATATATATATGGTCGGCAGCCTTATGAAATTTCCCCTTGTGGGACTAATAAAGGTATATCAAATCAAATATATATATATGTATACATATATGTGTGTGTGTGTGTGTGTGTGTGTGTGTATATATATATATATATATATATATATATATATATATATATATATATATATTTAAAAGCTATTATTTTCCTGACAGTTCAGTGTCAAACATAAAAATGTTCCCTGTGTCTAAAATTAAATCTACCAAAAGAGCTGCAACAGGGCAAAGCTAATGAGACGTCATGCGTGCAGGGTGTGGTTAAGAAGGGTTGTTTACGTCTGTGTAGGAGCTTTAAGTAGACATTATTATCATTATTTTGCATCTGTATTCATTCAAGAAACAGCTGTTGAATTTTGAGCGAGATTTAAAGTGGCAGGGCCTGCAGTTGTTCTTGTTCATTCAGCTAACTTAGCTTTGACATGATGGCTTCTGGCAGAGTTTTGTGCTGAACTCAACATCTGTGACAACTGTCAGCACCACTGACCAGTCCTCTCCATGTCTCTTTCTCTTTTGTGTCTGTATATCCCTCTTCCTCTGTTCTCTGTGTTTTCCTGCCTTCCAGGATTGCCCACTTTCGGGGGTAAAGACCAAAACAGAAAAAGCGGGAAAAATGGGAACCTTTGTTGCCACTAGATCAGTTTCTTCTGCCAGTACCCATCTCCATCACTGCCACATCAGCTGGTCCCAAGGTTGTGAGGTCATCCAAACATCTGGCCCCTCCGCCATGTTTTCTAAGGTCAGTGGGTAGCATCTGTTATAGACCCCACCACCTTCAGTGTCTCTGACAATGAAGATCACGCTGAGAAAACCAGACAAAATACTTTGATCAGTTATAATTGTTGACAGGAAGTAGACCTGATGCGTGTAAACCTGCTGCAATCCATTGCGGTGCTCTGGTAATTTATGAAATAGTCTTGAAATCCAGTGTGTTTGTTCATATACAGTTCTTAAAAAATAAATTAGAGCACCTGCCAGAAAAACAAGAAAACACAAATTTTATAGAAATCTGTAAAAGCTGAAAATGATATTGCTATTTATTAGGCAAGTAATAAACAGGTGTTCTTCTTTCTTTTATCCTAATTTGAGCCGTCACACTGGACTTCTCTGAGGAGTCACAAATTAATCAAGCATGATATTATTCAAGTACTAAGACAATTTTTTTCTGATTAGGAGTCCAAGTAAATAACTGTAATTTGACATAAAACAAATAATGTGCCTTATTTCAGCTTTTTTAGTAAAACTGTAAGTTTAAACAATCATGGATAACAACAACAACAACAATTATACTTTAGAAATAAAAATATCATTTTGATATTTTGAACTCCTCTGTATACCAAAGTAACAGTAAACAGCAGCCAATCCACAAGAGAATGCATGAAAAATAAAAGAATAAAGTTGTTGCAGTGACCCAGTCAAGTTCAGACCTCAGCCTGATTGAAATGCTGCGTTGGGACCTCAAGAGAGCTGTGCATAAATGAATGCCTGCAAACCTCAATAGACTTAAGCAACACTCTAAAGAATAGTGGGCCAAAATTCCAAAACTGATAAAGTCATATCAGAAAAAAGGTAAATATTTAAAAACAAATGCTATTCTAAATCACATGCATATGTATAAAGACAATCTTGAAACAGTCAGTTCAATAACATGACTAGTTCATATTTTTCCTGTTGATTGGCTCTTTGGGATAAGATCTGCCAGCTTTGGTTTCCCACTTGAATTTGTGTTGAGGGTTTTTTTTGTTTTTTTTTGCGTGGCATTTCTCTCACTCGTGTTTTTGTTAATCAGATGCAGAAAAGTCATCCCATATTGTAACCGAGCCTGTACCCAAGACCTTAAACTTCCTAATGTCACACACAGATGAGAGCATGAGGGTGGGAATGGATGTTTGTGTCTGTGTGTGCCTGTATGTCTGTGTCTATATGTCAGGTTGGGTATCAGACGCCACCTCTCTGGGGTCACCTCAGGCCCTCCAAGGTTTGGAGGCCTATCTCCACCCACCACCACTTCCCCTGCCGGTGGCGGACTCCCTCAGGTGTCGGTGTGTTGGTGGTTCTTTGTGTCTGGGGGTGGGCGTCCGGGTACACACCGGCTCACTCCTTGGCGGCCGCTTGTCGGGGCCTGGGGCCTGGGGCTCGCTCGGGCCCCTTTGGAGGTGGGGTGCCCCCGGCCTCTCGGCCTAGGGCTCGGTCACTCAGGCGCAGCTGGGGGCCGGCGGAGCTCACGGGCGCGTCACTGCAACTCCCCCTGACTTCTGCTCCGCGGCTGCTGGGCGAGCCCTCATCTGGGACTCTCCTCAGCTCTTACTGGGACAGTGGCGCGGCTGCCCCTCTGTTGGTCTTCCATGGTCTCTTGTGTTCTGGGGGCCTCTGGATGTCTGGAGTTTTGATCTCCTCCATACCCGCTTCACACCCTGGAGGACGGGGCTGTGGCCCCCCCACACTCCCTAGCAGATCATTACATGGAGAAACCTTTGGAATGCAAGCATGCTGATCCACACAGGTATGCACACATGGGTATTCACAGACGCGGACTAAAGCTTTCTTGGCTGCTGCCTCAAAGCACACTGTGCGCTGTCTATCTTGCGTGCTGCACAATATCGTTTATTATTTAGTAAATATTGATATCTATGACTAGCTAGTTTATTGTGATGGTGCTTTGTTTTCTCTATTATTATGTTGCTCTTTGTTGTTTGCTGTCTCCTCTGTTTGTTTTTGTTTGTTTGTTTGTTTTTTTTCTCCATACAGGTGACCCAGGAGTTTTTTTTTTTTTTTTTTTTTTTTTTGTCTCTCTTCCCCCCCCTTCTCACCGTCTCTTCTCCCCTTTGGTTTTCTTTCTTTCTCTCCCCCTCTCTCTCTCATTCATTCCCCCTGTCCTATTTATTTAAAAAAAAAAAAAAAAAAAAAAAATGACAAAGGATGAACTGAAGCTCTGCCATCACGTAATGTCGCATACTGCTGTTTCTGATGTCATTTAAAAAAAAAAAAAAAAACAAAAAAAAAAACAAACTTCCTAATGTCACCTTGGAGACGGTGTAGATTTTTCCTTTTCTTTTCCACGTGCTTTCTGAGATCACGCAGCACAGTGAGTACTGATTAGGATTGAGTTATTATAAATAGCTCAAAATATGAATGAATATGCATAAATATGAATCACCTTTTCTATTTCAGTCTTTTTTCTAGTTCATTTTAGAGGATTTTTGTAAAATAGGAAGGACTGAGCTCTTTTCAGCAACTCTGTTTATAATTATACAACAAGTCAAAGACACAGAGGTACAGAATGCTTCAAAGACAGAACTTTTAATTTAAGCAATTTTCAAGAGTTAATGTTTTGGTGAAGTGTCTCAAGGCTACAACACTGTTTTAGTAAGCTGCTCTCCACTGTTGACCACTTCATGCAGTATCTCTGTACTAAGTACTGCAATTTGATCCATTGTTTTGGATCTAAGTTATGATTTGGCCTCAGAGCATACTTCCCTGCAAAAACAGCTCAGAGATTGGTCACACTAGTTGCATGCCAACTCTTCATATGTGTACATTCAGTGTTATTCAACCTTGCTGGAGTTGTAGTTTAGATCTTAAAGCATTAACTTGCCAGGCCTGTACTATAAAGGTGAATTAAAATTCATAAATTACTTAAAGCTTAAGCCAGTTGCAGTTGTCACATTTTCTCACTCCCAGTTCCTGACACAAGGACGCATTCATGCAAATATTGAACTTGTCTAGTCCTAGGAAGTCCCTTTCCATGTCCAACATCAGCCATTTGGTAACGATAGAAAGAAGAGTACTGGATTGATCTGTCCTACTCCAGAGCAACATGACCACTGATGTGTTTATGTAGAACCAGGTTTGTGAGGCAGATGATTTGGTGGCATGTAGGCACCTGTCTCTTTGTGTCTGTTCTCAGTGAAGTTTGAGCAGCAGCCGGCGCTGTGATGTCAGGGGCTCTTAGGGGTCAGAACAGGAATTATTGAACAGAGGGTGGCTGACAGAGCGAGCTGGCACTGGGAGCAAACAGATGTTGCAATCATAAAGAAATACACAACCTCTGAATTAAATATGAAGAGCGGGGGGGTTGCAAGAATTGAGCATACTTCTCGACTCTCCGTTACTTGTCCAATCGCAGCAACTTGTTGCAAGTTTAGGAATCACCGATTGGTCGGTGGCCATCATCACGAGAAGCAGGTAAATCGGTTAAATTATGCAGGTTTCAAAACCTCGAGGACAGGATGCGACCAAAAAACCTTGGAGGAAAAAAAACATCTTGCAAGAAGACAGCTGTTCAGAACATACTGCAGATTCATTATTCACAAGCAGAGAGTCTCTGGACACAGCATGTTATGTCAAAGTGTTTTAAAGCATTTACGCCACAGTGGCTCAGTGATGAAATCTGTAAAAAAGAGAAGAATCTGACAGAATGTCCTCAGAACATTGTTTTACCACAAGTGTTTTGTTTCCCAGCCATTTTACAGGGTTTTTCACTCACAAGGAATTACAAGTGTGTCTGAATATTTGATGGCAGAAGCCATGGAGACACTTTTGCGTCTTCTTATCGTCGTAATTCTGCAGTTTGCAAGTTGTGCACCGCGGTTCTTTACAAGAAATTAGATTTGTGTTTTACTAATTTTTTTTTAGATGCTCATATGTTTAAACTCCATGCACAGTCGCTAGGAGTGTGTTATATGGAGTGTGTGTGTATCATCGCATTGATATACTGTGTTTTATGTGATTTTTAGGGGATTTAAGATTCATTTTAGTAGTTGTCATGTAACACGAGATGTTTCCTCTGTTAAAGGTAACAAGGAATTGTGATTTGAGCCTTAAGTTTCTTTGTCATGTGATGACGTGACTCCCAAAGCCTTAGAAATGGCTTTGTAATCCTTTCCTGACTGATGGATGTAAATTATTTTGTTTTTAAGCTGCTTCTTTAGATCGTGGCATGATGCGTTGTTTTTTGAGATCTTTAAGGTAACTTAAATTTGTCAGGCAGTTTCTATTTGAGTTTTTTTGTTTTATTAAACAGGTCTGGCAGTAATCGGGTCTGGGTGTGGCCATTGAAACTGAACCAAGGGTTTTCAAAAGTGTTTAAAACCTCATCCGAAAATTCAGATTTTGGTTGGTTCAGATAAGAGGTCCTGGTAATTTAAATAATGTTTCAAATTAACAGCCCAAATAATTGCCCAGAGGTGTTTCAGGGTGGACTTGTAATCGCTCTCCTCTTCTGTCTTTTCTTTTTCTCTTTATTCAAGCCACACTAAAAATAACAGAGAGCATCTAGTGTCACATTTTCCTTCTTCTGTGTTACACTGTGAAAATGTCATTGAGCGACAGCGGTGACTTTTTCAACCCAATAGGTGCCACCTGACAAACCTGATCTGTCTCTCACCGTAAATGCACCTCAACATGGTAAATGCAGTTTTTCCTAACACTATATTAACTCATTTCACGACATATTTTAAACCCACTGCTGCAGATCTGTGTGTGTGTGTGTGTGTGTGTGTGTGTGTGTGTGTTTATCTTTAAAGTGGATGGCCTCCTGCCAGTTGGGCCTACTCCGAGTGCCGCAGTGTCAACAGTGACGAGAAAGGGCCAGAGGGGTGATGTAAGTATTGATACACTTCTTGAAATCACTTTGTCACCACCAGACATGCCAGGCTGCTGAAGTACCACACAACAGCAGGAAGATGATTGTGAATTCTTGGCAGCAGGATGAGGGATGCCATTAAAAAGGCAAATGTGATTAATTTTTAGTGAGAACGCTCTCATGTTGGCGAGTCAGTGAGGTCGGGCTAAAGGGATGTGACACAGAAATTACTCCTCCCCCTGCTCCTAATGTGACTCGTCATTCTCAAGAAATATCTTGGAAATGGGAAGACAAAAACACTCTCATCCAATAGCCTATTTGTTCAGGGCTTTTGTGGCAGGAATCTGGCTCGATAGCACAAAGAAAATCCATTGCTCATTGTAGATCACTGGCTATTTAACACACGATCGAGGGAGATATTTGATACGTCATCATCCTGGCCCGTTTAGTTTGTCTGTTTTAGTTTGTTTAAAAAGAGAAAGAAAATGAAATGCCTTTTTCTGTTCCAGTACTGTGTTTTTCTGTAAACCTGTTCGAACTAAGACTCCCCCTCCTCACCCCTGTGGAGTGACATTTTCCAGGTGACACAATGGCGTAGGCCACACTTAATCTGGACCCCTTTATAAACACGGCGGGGCTGCGGCACCTCCACCGCTGCCTCTTGTCTCTGTCTGTATAAGCGCTAACAACAAAAGACAGGACACAGGTCACGTTAAAGGTTATGTCCTTTTCTGTTTCATGCAGTTTTAGACAAATGATTTTTACAACTTGAATTCATGTAATTATTGATATGCACAGCAGATAAAACCGCACAAGTCTTCTTCATTTTAGTTATGTTGTGACTTTTTCAGACTCCTCATCATCAGTGGGTTTTTTTTCCACACCAAAAAACCTAAATAAATTGCTTGATACATTTTTTTAGTAAGAAAAAAAACCCCCAAATAACTGCTGAATCTAGAAAATATGGTACAAATTAAAACTCATATTTTCACATTAATATTTAATTTTAAAAAAATTCTGGCAATTATTTCATGCTTTAGAGTGTTAAGCGTTAAAGTACAACAAATTCATGTGTGTTTAGGGGTTTGCGTGTAGAGGCAATGAAAAGCAATATTCATATAAAGTGGTGTTTATAGAGCTCTATAGAGGTTTATATGAAGCCCACAATAACTTTTGCCTGCCTATGTGCCTTTTTAGAGTTTTATGCTTCTTCATGTTCCTCAAAATGACACAAGAGAACCACAACAGCAAAGTTATGATAAAAAAACACCCCAAAACAACCAGCTGGAAGTGGTCTGAACCACATATAGCTGAGAGACAGTCTGTGTACTAAAATTACGCTACAGATTGATCTTTTTCATATTTAGTCATAAGTCATTTATCTATTTTTTATTCAAAAAATGTCAAAAGGATGAAGGTTCTGAGTCTATTTAGCCTCAGTGTTTATAATTGAGCTATAATTGATTCCCCAGACATCCATGAATAGAGAGCCTCAGAGTGCTCAGAGTCATAAAAATTACACTCTGCATGTCTTGGAAAGATGAAATTGTAAAACGTTCCCCAAAACGGAAGTGTTTCTTTTAAAATTGCCAGCTGCCCTCGCTGAAAACGAAATATCTTCTGAGTGTTAAATCGATTATAAAAGTCACAAGCCAGCAGAGATCACAATTGCTTAATCCGTTCTCGCTTGTAATCTTGGATTAGCCCTCGGTTTACGTCTCCTCAACAGAAAATAACAATCCCACTGCACACAGGCCAGCAGGACAGTCAACTGCACACCGTGCTGTAGTTTACTTAGGGTGGAAAACTGCTCATGTTCTTGTATCCCATTACCATGACTACCTTGAGATAAATGGCTCTTTCTCCCTTCTGCCATAAGGTTTTATATCAAACGACATGTGTTGAGTATCTGACTGCAGGTTATATTGTTGCAGCGGAAATAAAACAATCACTTTTGGAGTCGTTTCAAGGCGCCTGCATGCGCTGTGTAACTGCTGGCCGACCTATACGCACAGTGTTTATAGATGTAGGGAAGAGGACAGTGGCAGGTGACAGGTTAACTCTGCTGTGTAAATTCCTGGGCCGTGTATGATGTAGCCTGTGATCCTGCGGTCCTTGATTAGATCTGAGCCAGTAAATATCCTGTGATTAATCAAAAGGGCTTGTTCTGTGTGTAGCGTCCCTGTGTCACCTTCACAGCTGGGTGGCAGGGCCGCTGTGTTTACCGCACTCCACTTCCATCCCTTCAGACCTCATCCTTATTTCATCACAGCCCACAGAGGGACGACTTAAAGGCTCCTGCAGCCCTAGTGCTGCGGACATGGCTGGCATTATAATCCAAGATAAAAACTGAGATATTGTGGAAGATTTTTGTCATCTAGTGAGCAAAATGTGCGGGTGTATAATCTCCACAGTGAGGCTGTGTCCCGCTGTCTAGTATGTTACACAAATGTAGAAGTGGGAATTGTAAAAGTTTATTTTTCAATCTTTTTTAGCTTTCTGTAGTTTTATTTCTTCATTATTATGATTGGCACTCTATTTTAAGTTAAATGCAGACGGACACACGCACGTTTCTGGGATTGCAGAGCAAAACACAAGTACCGTTCATCTCTTGTACTCTCTACTCTCGACCCTTTAAAAAGAAATATATAAAAAAGTCTTTATTCTAGGCAACACAGATGGGGGAAGCGAGTCCAACATTGTGTTTTATGATATTTGTTGACAATAAGAAATATAGAATACCACCATCCTTATCCTTTAACTACAAAATAATTAGCACTCAGACCGAGAATATCCTTTGGAAACAGCTTTGCTACAGGCTCGTTACATCCATGAAACATGTTCAAATGAAGGCCAACATGATAATGGGTGATTATAGTAATTAATAGACTGAACTAATTACTTTAGCCAGTTGAGATTCATTTAATGCTGAAGAGTAAGTGGTGTGTGTTTGAGTGGAGCCTGCCCAACTGAAACTGACTCATTTCTAATTAATCATACTCCTCTGCTTCCTTACAGTATCTTTAGCGTTGTCTGATAACTGGTGTCACTTTAGTTAGCTCCTGTCTGTTTAAAAAGAAAAAAAAAAACAGTATGGTCCTCACAGCATCTTCTTAGGCACTATTTTATTCCCTGAACAGCTCACTTGGAAAATCCGTCCTGATGTCCTGACTTGTCTGTGGAGCATGATTTCACTGATTCCTGCCCCCCTTTTTATGATGACTCCTTGATTGTCATCTGAAGATGGTCTGTGGGACATGCATGTCATGTTAATAAAGGCATTAAAACCCGTGTATCCCTCCACCACAGAACAAAGTCTGGACCTGTCCGCGAATATAGATCTCTAATTGCTTTTGCGTGGTGGTGCAGCAGAATTGTGCTTCCCAGATGTCACGTCTGCCAAACCCCGGTGCACATCACTGTCAGTGGGCCTGAGAAATCTCCCTAACAAGCTTGTGATTACATAAATCTATAGCTGCAGTGTCGCCAAAGAGACTGAATAACTTTCAAGGAGACTTCATGTTTGATGTTCCCGGGCTTGATTGCAAAGAGGAAAAAAAGAGAAACCCTTTATATTGGGAATGTGTCCAAACACTCTAGGTTTGCTAATTTTGTCATAGTCAATTTTATAGCATGGCCGTGAGAATGGGTGGCGATGAAATGAAGTTTCTGAGTGCTTTGCAAAGGGGCGTGAGTGGGTTTGACAGGCCACTGAAATATGCTCCGCTCTACCTTATTTCATTACAGCAGCAGGGGCTAAAAATGCAAATCTGGGGTCCACTCTCAAGAGGTTGTTTGAAAAGTGACACGTCAAACAACTGGCTTCGAGTGGCAGACAAAACCTTACATTAATGTTTCATCACTGAGCTCATATTTTGATATCTGATTACTACAGTGGCTTTTCAGGCATTCTCAATAAATTCTCATTTTCAATAAAGCTATGCTTTCCTCCAAGCCGCTCTCTAAAGCCATTGTTTGGATGGCCTCGCCATTTACTTCCACGTTTAATATGGCAGAAATCCTTGGTCATGAGAACAGTAACCATATCCTAAACACAGAGACTGATAGACCAGATCCGTCTCATGGCCTTCTCTTAAGGGGTGATGAATTGGCTTAATGGGGACCACGCAGCCACACAGAGGGAGGCGTGAGAGGAGGTATTAAATGACATGATTTTATAGCCTATCAGCACTGTCATACCTCAGCTGTAAGCTGAATGTCTTTTTTTCAGTACAATAATGCGGTTTGAATATATGCCACGTTAAACACACTTACGCAGAACACTTCAAGTGCTACCATGTACTTGTGCAAAAGTTTTTAGCCACCCAGCATTTTTTTTATATTTTGCTTCAAAGGAGCCAGACTTTCTTGGATTTTTAAGGTGGTTTTCCTGAAGGTCTTTCAAAACGTTTCTTTGGAGATTGGCAGCTTTTTCTCGAATTTTCAATTCAGTCGTTTTACCTGACTATTTTTAGAGGATTGATTTTTTTCAAATCCATGTCCTATGAATCATTCAGGCATAAAAAGGCACCTAACTCAACGTATGAACCAATTTTGTGTCTAAAAATAACAGACAACTTAACAAAGAACCAATAAACTGCCATAAAACACATCATTTGTTCCCATTTCTTTATTCAGAACTTTATAAAATACCAAAGATAACCCAGTTTGAAGGTATAAAATTGTATTTTTGTGCCAACAAGTTGATTTCCCAAAGAGCTTTTGGCTGGAAAATTGGCATATCTCAGCATGGTGTGCAGTGTGTCCTTAAAAAGTTTGAGGAAACAGGACAAGTGGCAGAACTTAAAAAAAACAAAAAACTTTTCCCTGAAGCCTCCTCAGACATGGTCACAGGAGAAGGGTGGGCGTAAAGGAGCCGTTCTTAAGGAAGAGGGGAAAGGCTTGAAGTGCGCCGCATTACACAAGAACTGGACTGAAAATTATTTGCAGCAGGTCTTATGGAGTGATGAATCCAAAGTTTCTTCAGCATTATTGAAGCAGTGTAGTATCATCTCAACAGAGAGCGAAACAAAAGCCTGCCAACATCTAAAGAGGAGCTTTGAATGGGATTCAAGAACTCCAAAGAACTCTTCCTGAAGACTTCTTAAATTATAAGAAAGCTGCCTAAGAGAGTTCAGACTGTGCTGAAGAGTGAAAGTGTTTAAGGAAATTATTAACTTTTTCATTAGAATTGTTTTTGCCTTGTATTTGGTATTACCATTTGTGTTTATATGTTTCACTGCACCTATTTCCCATTTTCTTAGTAACATATAAATAAATGAGAGGTGATTAAGACTTAAGACTATCAGTATTTGGCATCAACAGCAAAGAAAATTTAAAGACCACTTTTTTTGGATTACATGTGCTTTTTTTTATATGAAGTTTATTAGTTTAGTTACCATCGATATGGAACCAGTTTTATTTATTTACACTTGTGCCAGTTCCAGCTTTTTGGCAGCACTGGCACCATGCTGGGGGTTTCCATGTTACCACTTTCTGTATATTTTAGTCAGACCAAAGAATTAGTGGGATTTGTATCTGTACATAACTTGGGTGACCCTCTTAGTTGTCCTCTGGCACTATTGTAAATATATATGGTCATGAAATTTGGTCTGAATAACAGCTTTGATGGTTCTTTTTTATTCATCCAGCACAAAACAAAATAATTTGATCATGACCGAATCCCTGCCAAACTAATAACATTTGCATCAGCCCTAATGTACTTAGTGCTAATTTGTTGGCCTGCAGACACACCGAAGTCAGTCGCCAAACACAGTCAACACCTGCTTAACATCCACATGTTAGCATTGTTACCGTGAACCGGTTTGAATGCTCCCGTGACTTTAGCTTCAGCTAGTGCCTCACAGAGCAGCTCAGTTCTTGGACTTTACAAACCACGCAGGTAAACAGGTGTAGGGATTTTCCAGGCCGCTGGGAAGACACGTATATAAAAATACTTTTTATTTGAAGCCACTCCAACAAGCACCCCAGAAGCCGTAAACAGCGCGTGACAGGTGAGACCCATTAGGGTGATATTCTCCTTGAGTATTTAGCAGCCTGTTTTCACACAACTCATTATTCCTGATAAATTAGCTGGCTGATGATAGTGATATGTTGTAATTTGTAAATGAGTGGGGTGCACCTGTCAGTAAGGCTCATTTGCTAATAACGAGCATCCACTAAATAAGTAACAACCCTCCTAATTTCAGTTGACTCCTTTACCGTCTGCTTTGTATTATTTTGCCGTTTTCTTTTGCTGCAGATTGATTCCTTCTTTGAAAATGTGTTCCCAGTCAAGCCTCCGTCTCTCTTTGCTTCCTAGACTCACATGTGAATTATTCCAGTTCATTATTTGCTGAACTGGTATTGATGATCATTTCATATCCTTGATCATGTTGTTCGTTGCATTTTATTTTGCTTTTATTCATAAAAAGAGACAAAAAGATGATAGTCAGTGAAACATAAACATGGCAGTACACGTTGCTTTTTTTCTTGCAGAACTTCTTTTCTTTAGTACTGCAAATAAAGATTCATAAATATATTCAGGAAGGCTTACTACTCTGTCTCTGCGTGAAATATCGATATATATTTTTAAATATACCATCAGATAAACGGACTGACAGATATTTTTGCCTCAAATATGGTAAAAGTGTGCAAATCTTAAAACCTTAAGGGAAAAACGAGATAAAAGGAGCACCGAGGTTTGGTGACTGGTCACCCATTAAACGATATTACCCTGTTACTTTGCAAAGGCTTCCTCCTAATACAAGACAAGGGGGTATGTGACCTTCAGCTATTAAACCAGCCTGTTAATTGTCTAATAATAAAATGTTTTTATTGTACAAACCCTCTTTTAGTGTAATTGAATTTCTGTCTGCCTTTCGCTCATCTCACTTTTATTTCTGTCTTTTTTGCTGAGGCTGTGAATCCTCGCTATTACTGGTTATAATGACGGCATAGGAATTGGTTCTCCGGGATCGCCACATCTATCCTCCTCCTCACTCGTCTCCCCGCAAACTTTACATTTAAACCACTCTCATTACAGCGCAGATTACAGAGGCTTATTGGTCCTCATTAGAGCCCACTGATCCTTGGCTGGGCCCATGTCCTAACATCTTTTAATTAGCATTCTGGAAATCTAATCAATGTAATAACTCAGATTAATCTCCCCTTTTGCACTTATTTTCTCACACTCTTTTATTTCAGGAGGTTCTTGGCTCGAAGGCTCAAAGGCTGAGAGATTGCGGTCTGTTTTCTGAAGCTGCCAGGTGTGTGACATGAGAGTTAAGGAGACCTTGAAGTTTTTATATTTGAAGGGCGAACAGGATCATTTCATGGATTTGACTGAATTTATTGAGCTTTGATCAAACAAATTACACTTAAAATGCAAACTAGACCTCTCAAATGTAAATACAGATTGTTTTAAATGTATGTTTCTCTCCATATAAGGCTTGCAGTACTTTGGAAGGACATGAAAAGATTTAAATACCTGGTAGTGACAGATGTTGACAGTGGGCCATGAGTTTTTCATCTAAATGTGCTGTAAAGCTTTCACTCCCCAGCCAGGCTCTGTGCTGTGATACGAAGTGAAAGCCAAGGCGGAGTTTGGCACTGGACGGCCATTTTGTGTCTGGTCTGATGCATGGTTTCACTGGGTGTCACTTTGGCTTCATATCACAGTCAGTGGTGGCGGCGAGCAAAGCTGCAGGTCTCATTAGAGCATGTTTACTGCTACAGTTGCAGGGAGTGCAGGAAAATAAAATAAAAAAAAGCAAAACAGGGAAGAGTTTAAATGTTTATGAATGAAAATTCAGGTCCTGGATTATTAAATGATAATGTTGCTTTTAAAAGTGTAACACCTTAAAAATGAACACAAGAATCCATTTCGTCTGGCCGTAATAAAGTAAAGGACAACTGCATTTAGGCCATCGTGACTGGCATCCAAGTAGGAGAAGTCCAGTGTCTGACAGCCCGGTACTCACACACCTTTGTGTACAGTAAAGCACCGTTTCTATGCCAGGTATCCAGGGCAGACATTTTGGCGCAGCTTTGACCATACAGACAAAGACGCCAGGGTGTGATGGGACACAGACCTGCCATTTCCCAGCAGCACTGGCATGCCTCTCACTGCAGAATGATGAATGGTTGCACACGCATGTTGCACATTTTCTCATGCTCCCTTATAACACATACACGCTCGATCACATGCACACTTGCAAAAGCCCCATAACAGCCCTCCTGGTCAAGTCAACGAGGCATTGCATCACACACATACACACTCTATCTCTCACACATACATATAGATGCACACACATGCAGACAGGCATCCTCACTGTAGTGCTGCAATATTCAGCGCCAGGTGTAGGAGGAAGGGGGAATAAGGTTGTGTTTATTAGCAGCTCCCTTGGTGTTCTCTAAATTGCCTTGTTTGCTCGGCACAAGCACACAAACAGATGCTGTCCTCTCTGCTCTGGGTAATTCTTGGGGGGTCTCTGGGTACTTACTGAAAGGCCTACCCGTACCACACAAGCAGTCTCGTATGTGGTGATGCATACGGTTCCTGCATGCAAACACACACGTCAGACCAGTCGATATTAAAACAAACAAAACAACAACAAAAAACTACACATTTGTGTGGTAATTTTTGCACTGACATTCAGAAGTACAGTTTGATTTGTGCAAACAAGAAGACATTGTCTCTCCAGATAAGTAATTGCAGTATCGCCGTATAAGCAAATCTCTCTCTGTGCCTAACCTCGCAGTGGCACAATTTCACTCTTATTAAGAAAATCTGCATTTAGGAGGGACCAATGCTATCAGTCGAAATTAATCTGCTTTGACTGATCCTTAATGTGACCACAGTCATCGAGTAATTATTGTCTGGATGGCTGTGCACCAGGCTCATAACCGCCATCCTCCTTCTCCTCCTCCTCCTGCCCCCCACAAAAGGGGCTAGCCTTGGTGTATGAATCCCTCAGCAGCGGGCTGGTTACAGTGGGTACGGCAGGCATGTCATTAAGCGCTTGATCAGTGAGTCGTGATTAGCCTGCCCTGTATTATTGTGATTAACGTCTATCCAGCGGACGACTGTCCCGTTGTCACCAGTGATACCATCTGAGATCCTGAGATTCTCGGGTGAAGGCCAGTGGAGGAACCTGGTAGTGTGGATACACAAATCTGCTCGCTTCAATGAAGGCTGCTCCTCTTAAATGCACACGCACCAAAAAAAACAAAACAACAAAAAACCCCACACACACCCTGTCAGTCACGAAAACGAATGCATTTAACGAGTGCAGCACTCTCTCCCCGTGCAGCTATGTTTTGTCTGTGTGTCTTCTCTGATTAGTTAACCCACTACCTCTTGTGCAGCTTGCATGCTCTATAGCATTTCCATCAGGCCACATGCCTTTTGTCTGCGTGCGCGCTGAAAGACAAAAACCTCCTCTTCCTATTGTGCTCCATTTCTCTCTTTCATCTCGCACTTCCTCGACCAACAAAGTCGATTTGACCACGGCTGATTATTGTAACGAAGGCAGTCCAAGAGAATATGCACATTCTCACTGTACGTCAGATTCGATCACAGCAAGGGGGGGAAGCCTCGCACTGACCCACGTCTCTTCCCCTCAGACAACTGGCTGCTTACACAGAGGGAGCTTTTGAGAACAGGCGCTGTGGACTGAACTGCAATCGAAGTCTCACTTATGCGGCGCTAAGGACACGGAAAGACAGTGGGAGGAAATTGTTTTAAATTAGGAATTGATATAAGAATGTGGCAAAAAGAAAAAGAAGAGGAAAACTAGTGCTAAACTGTGCCACACGAGAAACGGAGCTCAGACTACTTCTCTTTTTGTGCATTTTAAAAGCAGCTAAATATATAAATACTTAATATAGTTCAGATGTATTCCCTGTAGCTTGGATTTCATGTTTTTTTTGTTTGTTTTTTTTTATTCCCAAAAGTTTCATTGAGCTTTTTCTTCACGAGCCCCTGTATGCGTGTTTCATTTCTTTGTAATTACTCACCTAAACCCAGACCCTCTTCTCGTGGCTCTTGTGCTTCCACCGGTGGAAAAGAGTCAGTTTTGATTACAAAGTAAACGCTGCGGCATCAGACAGGGGGGTTACATGCTGATATGCATTCTATCAGGATGATTTATGCAAATTATGCACATTATTCCCGCAGGAATCTCTCTTCTGAAAGTGCCAGGATAAATTGCCGGAAATTAGCCATAAAATTCACTGTGCAGGGAGTGTGAGGTGAAGGCCGCCAAGGAGCCAAGGACATTGGGCCGCCATGGTTACGCTTGGCCTGGCCTGCCTCCCCCATGCTTGGCATTCATGGCTGTTAAAGACCTCTGCTCAGACAGATATACTGAAGCCTGGAGTGGCACTCAGCACATCAGGAAGATCAGCCAAGCAAGTGTTACACTAACGGCGGGGTTTCATGCTCTAGTAACGTGACAGATTTTTCAAAGGGAGGGAACGAGATTGTTGGTTTATTCTTCCCACGTTTTAGGCCGAAACCCACTTTGTAAATTCTTCTGTGTTCCTAGAAAGTGGCAGCGCGTTATCATTGAGTAGCTGGCCTCAGATCCAGTCACCGTTTGAACTGTTTTATGACTGAATTTATGCCTTTGTTTGCTATATAGCTGACCTTGCTCATAGTGCATCCTAATCTTCAGATTACACTCTAATCAGAAACCTGTTCAGCAATCAGGTGATGAATTGTTGTAGGAACAGCACATAAATAGGTGGTTGTCATTATCACAACACAGAATTGAGGTTGTATCAGGCAATGTCTTCTTTATAGCGCTACACACCTCCCTATTGGTCAGGCCTTTCATTTGTCTCGTGATCGGCGTGTGTATGGGAGGGAAACAAAGAAAAAGTGTGTGTGTACATTAAATGAGAAGTGAGTGACTCTCGGTGTTATTGTGTCTTCCTCGTGTCTTTATTTCAGTGTGAAAGCCAGAGTTAATGAATATGAGAAAATGGAGATGAAATCCACCTCGCCTTGGCTTTAATGAACCCTGAGAGGGTCACGATCTGCATATTGAGCAGGACGAGCAGGATCTGTCTCTCTCACAGGTGAAGTACACAAAAACCATTGCAGTTTCACGTTTTAGTTTAAATCCTTCACTCTTTTTAAGGTTTGCATCGACGTGGCTGAGTGCAGCCGAGCGTGGTGCTGTTAACATAATCCAGAGCGGCCGCTCGGGTCACTGTGAGTTCTCCATCCGCTCTAATCAAGCACATTATCTCGATGTTAAGGTCACATAAATGGAAAGTTCACAGCTGTCGGGGAAGCTTTGACCACTGTGCCACCGGAAGTTAGTTTTTGACGTTAAAACGATCGCGTAATCTGTAAATTCAATGAAAAATAAATTGTTTCTTTTATCAAGATGTGTGGATAACAAGTAATTTCTTAATAAAATCAACACGCGCATGGAAAGCACACCAAAGCTCAAAGTATATTTCAGGCAACGGCCCCATAAAACGGCATCAAATCGAGTGAATTGCCTCCCAACGGCGTTCATAATTTGATTTATTTGGCACAAATATTTGAACAATGAATGCACTTCACTTCATCGCCTGTTCTTGTTTGTTCAAGCCACAGAGTAAATTGTTTTTTGTCTTTTTTTTTTCTTCTGGAATAAACAACCTGTACAGCAACAAAGAGCCAGTGCTGTCCACAACAACAACACGGCCACCACCAAATTACTGTGCTCAGCCATGACACAGTTTAATCCCAGCGGAATAAAAGAACATCAGATTACGGCAGAAAGACAGAGCCATCGGTAAACAGGGATTAGGAGATTGGGGTTTTAATCTGATTAATATGGAGGCAGTTGGAATATTAGAGATGTTACTCAACTGTTGTATTCCAGATGAGGGGATAATCACACTTTGCTACGTCATTTATTGTGCCCTGTTAGAACTTTCAGAGCTAAACGAGCTGCCATATGTTTACCTGACCTCGAGGCTGCCTCCGAGATAAAAACATTTGCGATGTAATGAATTAGGAGCTCGTTAGGTGAGTGGGAAAACAGTTAGAAATATGCAGGAAATACTGAATGTTATTGCAGCGAAAGTGGTCTAAGTCGGCGTCAGTATTCTTTATATTTACAGATATAAAGCAGCTCAGAG
This sequence comes from Mchenga conophoros, assembly GCF_057382185.1. Taxonomy (NCBI): domain Eukaryota; kingdom Metazoa; phylum Chordata; class Actinopteri; order Cichliformes; family Cichlidae; genus Mchenga; species Mchenga conophoros. Next base: position 25,593,606 of record NC_140534.1, on the reverse strand, counting down.
TTACAACAAAGCATCTCTAAATAAAAACCTTTATTACAGTTAAACAGCTCCTTCAAGCATCAATGTTTAAATATTATAATAGGGATCGTTTCTGTTTTGAAAGGAAAGGCTTAGTTATAGCATTAATCTGTAAGATCCACACCTGGTCTTGTTCAGGGCAACCTTAAATCAAATGTGGTGTTTATCTTCCTGCACACAAAGAATGAGTAGATGGATTTGGACATTTTTTTAGCTCCTTAAAACAACCCTATTTGTGTTTTAAAGGTGGTAAGCATGTATTTAATTGTTGTAAAGATTTGGAAATATTCAGCAAGTTTGGACGGTTTAGCCTAAAAACTGCATTCAGTATTCCTTGTCTAATAAGCAAAGTTTCTAATAAAAGTGCTATTGGAAAGATTTGTAGCTGAAGTTCAGAAAAAGCTCAAGTAAATTTCTCGAATGTGATAATGGGCTCATCTACGAAGACTAGCTTCATATATCGGCCCTACAGTGCATCTGATAATGACGGTTTCACTGTTAAGAAGTTCAAATTTGTACTACTCAATGTAAGCAGTTTACCTCTTTAGCTTCACAGTTCTATTAGCCAGCATTGCGTGCACCAACAACATTATGCATTGCTATCAGTGGCCTGACAAAAATGAAGTACCGCCCAGCAGTTGATTTGGTGCCTCAACCAGTGCAGCACATATATCTTTATACACAGCGTGTGACACAGCATGGATGAATCCATTGTCAGAGTTTTGCCAGCTACTGATATGAAGGAGACATTTCAATTTGGCGTACTTATGTATATTTTTAATGTTTATCATCTTTAGCATACACAGCAGCTGCGTTATGAACGAGCGCCCTGCTGCCCACTGATATGGCAAATTGGACATTTTATAGTTTATGAAAGGGGTGGGTTTTTTGTTATCTTCCAGTTTTATTCGTCAGTCCCGATTCCCACTGTAAATGCTTTAAAGACAGATGCAGCTTTATTAGGCTTTTGGATAAAAGCGATGCTCCCTATTATGACTTGGTTGGTGGCCACTTTAAAAAAAATGGATAAAAAAAGAAGAAGCTTGAAATCCTCCCATTTTTTTCTGTTTTCATGAGGCATCTTGGGGCTCTATCGCTGCCCGGCCCAGCTTAACATTTCAGGCACCCTTGTGTGTACATGACATTTCACCTACTTGTAAAAATGGCTGAAATACCAAGTATCTAGCAGCTCCCTTATCAAGAGGATCATGGAGACTTTCGATTATTCAGTTTCTTACTTTTTCTTATACAAACCTGCTCCTCATGTTTGCTCTAAAATTGTCCTCTGCCTTTACATTGATATTTTATGCTGTTGTCTGTTTTCCTTTGGATGTTGTGTTCTGTTTTATGCACCCATATGGCTCTCTCTCATCCCTGGGGAATCTCCTCTTATGGGCTAATGTGAATATTAGTATGGGTTAAATGCTCCACTCATTTATGCATTAATGCATATTGCATAATTAATATTTTTGTGAAGTCTCATTTTCAAACAGCAGCAGGGGGAGAAAAAAAAGCCTCATCTCTGTGTTCAAACTACAGTAAATAAATAAATAAAAGCTTAAATCCTGTAACGTGAGTTGCTGACAGGATTTTCACTCCAGAGCTGTTTTGATGTCTCCTGATTATTTCCAGTCTTGATTAAGGGCTCTTCTGTGAAGATTCAAGGCATTCAGGGGTGTGATGGGATTAAATGGGACACTGTAATGACCCTGTTGTCAGAATGGCTCATCATACAGACACAAAGCTTAGATCGGAGACTAGTAAAAATAAAAAAACAATAAATAAAAAAAAATCAGAAACCAGCATTGTTAACACATTTTCATATTTGTTTGCTTCTATGTGGAAAAATGAGATAAAGATGCAGGCTTTTGGTTAAAATTATTAGGATAAAACATTGAGCATGTTACATTTAAAGAGGTTTTTGGTGTATGGCTCTGCAAGCTTGAAGCTTGTTTGACGATTTCAAATGAAAGCTGTGCCTAAAATATCACAGTATCCATCTACAACAGAAACATTTATTGGCAAGACGTTTGCTGTATTGAATTTAGTTGATTGTATTAAAAAGTTCGGGGAAATCTGTGGTGCGAAATGATCGGTGCTAATTCATGGTCTGAAATGTGAAGTCTGTGGCCTCTGTCCATGGTGCTGAAGCTTTCACGATATTTACCCTGCCTTTTAGGGGGGGGGAGATCGTGGAGATTTAATGCTAGATTGGCTTTACTGTTTCAAAAGCATTTCCTTATCAAATTGTTTTCGATGTGGACAGTGAAGTGAGGGGGACGAAGCTTGAGTCGATCGCAGAGCAGCTGATGGTTGCGTTCTAAGTAAAGACACCAAATTGCGGCAATGAAACAGTCTTAATTACATTTCTTAATCACAGTGTGGAGGTCTAATTGCCTTAACGATCTGTTTGATTATGCGAGGCCAGGTATTACTGCCGACAGTTTTCATACACACTTGTTTTCGCATTATCATATTATTACACACAGGCGTGGAAATTGTCTCAACATCCACAGTAAAGGTCATCAGAGTGTGTGGGGTTTTTTTTTGTTTGTTTTTGGGGTTTGTTGTCTTTCTTTCTTTTCTCTTTATTTTTTCTTTTAGTCCGTGGAGCACAAACATCTTAATGTTGCCCTGAACGTTCGCCCACCCACGTCTGGCCTTCGTTCCCAAGACTTAAGACAAGAAAAGTTACCGGTTTTGATGGAGCAGAAAATTGTTGAGCATTATTTCCCCTCTCTGCATGACACCTGGTGAGAATGCAGAGACTGACAAATGAGAGCTGCATCGCTCCTAGAACAGAGAGGCTCTAAAGTTATCCTTTAAAAAAAAAAAAAAAATTAACCCCCCCCCCCCCCCCCCAAAAAAAAAATAAAAATAAAAATCAAATAAAAATCAACAAGAACAATTAACAGTTAAAGGCAGCTCGCTCTGATTCCACGTGCGCTACACTTCACATGAATAATCAGATTTTCTTTTTCTGTTGTTCAAAATATTTTAATAAAGCTTTTCAACACTGAAATACATACAAACGGCCCTCCTCTGCTCTTATAATAACTAAGGTATCTACAATAATCCACAGCCCGACCTGACAACGCGAATAATCTGAAGACCTCAATCGTCATGTTTCAAAAGAAAACAAAAATACAAGAAAAAGAGAGACGACAATGTGCAATGCAAGCAAAAAATATCCATCATAGATATTCAAATGAATAAATTACAAAAGCACATCGAAACACGTGATAAGCTTCAATTCAGGATTTTAACAAAAAGAAATCTGGATGTTTATTATATGACAGTGCCCCCTCACCCCCAAAAAGAATTGCAATAGGCGTGCGCAACGATTAACAAGTGTCTAAAATTAGCACATAAACATCTGACTGATTCAACCTCTTAACTCGCTGTTTCGTTTGACTTTCCTTGCTCATAGCATTCCACTTGCTCAGCAGAAAAACTTCGTGAAAGCAGGCCTTAAACCAAAAAAAAAAAAAGAGGAAAAGTCTCTGACTTGAATGGAAAGAAAACCGTGAATAAATGAGAAAGCAGCAGAGAGTGAGTGTGGACCGCTTCGACAAGATGTCCATCTACTCAAGTGGAAAGAATCGCAAGTTGTCAGGTCACCCAAATTTCCAAAAGTGTCCATCACAGAGCAAGTGATCAACAACTCACTCAAATCAACACTTGCAGCCATTCTCACAGGCCCTACTGTACGTCTGTTTGGTCTTCACTGTCATTCATACCAGCACTTTAAGGATGATTTATATTCACAATCAAGTAATGTTTGAACAAAAAAAAGCGCGTTTTAATGCATTTAGTAAATATCATAAAAGTATTCGTCGCCATTACTTTTTCTTTCTTTTTTTCCTTTTTTGTCTCTAGCCTACTGACTTCACTGGTTTTCCTCTCCAAAAGTGTCCTTAAAAGTGGGTTCTTCTTTCTCGTGTGCTTCTCGGAGTCTTTGTCAGGCGCGTTAAGGCTTGTCAGTGCACTGTTTGCAGAGGCTGGAAGTGGCATTGTTGAACAGGGCACATTTATCGGGGCAGGAGGACCCGGCCACTCCGGTGGGGAAGGGGTATCCACCCGGTTGGTCGTACGCGCCCAAGCCGGGAGCTGCGAGGGCAGTGGTGGCCGGTATGGAAGCGGCAGAAATGGCTTGGCCCTGGTTGAGATACATCACTAGCCTCCTCATCTCTTCCAGCGCCTGTGACTGCATGAGGATGTAGTTTTTGGCGAGCAGCAAAGTGGCAATTTTGGAGAGTTTCCGCACTGACGGGCTGTGCGCGTAGGGGATGACCGCTCTGAGCTCATCCAGCGCGTCGTTCAGATCGTGCATCCGTCGTCTTTCTCTGGCATTGATGTTTAGCCTCAGTATTTTCTGCTCTTTGGTTTTCTTACCTCCTTCAGCTTTCCCTGCGCTCACCGTCCGCCCATCGCTGAGGAGGACCATGTCACACCTGCCGTCGCTGTCATCGTCGGGACTCTGCTCACCTCCGCTGCTCTCCGCTGCCGAGGTCCTGTTGGCGCTCTCTCCGTACTTTACGCACAAAGATCCCGTCGGCAGACCCAGCGTCCCCCCTCTGCCTCCTGCCAGTCCTCCCGGTTGAATCGGGTCTGGCTCGGCCTGGTCAAAGCAGCTGATTGGTGACTGGCGGTCTCTGGCTGGTAGTTCGATGCCGGCCGACGATCTGAAAGGGTCCATTTTTTTAGTGGACACGGCGCTCAGAGTTTTGTGAAAAATGTCCCCTCCGCTCACGTTCAAGTTCATCCTCCTGTCCATAGCCTCGTGGATTCCGCGTCGTTGCAGGCTATGGTCTCTTCGGGAAACTCTTGACGCACGTCTCAGAGTTTCTTCCTCTGTTTGTCCTTCACGAGTTTAGTTGTGTGTCAGTGGTGAAGTTGCAGGCTCGCTCCACTTGTCAGCTGAGGTGTAGAGACGAGGAGGAGCCTCACGTAATAAGAGCCACTCTCTCCTGCCTCTCTCCCTTTCTGTGTCTGATTCACCTTCACCGGATCTCCACGATAACCCTGGTTACGCACAAGACGCTTCGGTCCTTTTTACATCATTATCTCGAGGCGGGTTATTAAAAAGGATTCGCCTATTGGGATACAGACACCCTCTCCCCCTGGCACTCACCACCCAATCACGTTAACGTTTTAATTATTGGTATTTAAAGGATGGCAAACAAAGCAGCATGCGCTCTGTCTCTCTTCTGTAATACGCTTTGGGTTCAAGATCTTTGCAAAGATCCCCCCCGATCATAAAATAGCCCGCTTCACTGATTTGGTTACGAGACATCAGTTTGTATCCTTTTCAAGAGTCGCAAATTAACCAACGTCTATAATCTTAAAGCTGTTTTAGCTCAGAGAGGAGATAATTTCGCTGATCTCTTACTGCTTTATTCAAATGAAAAGATATTGGCATAATGTTTTAATTCAATAATTTTTGTTGCTTTTTCGATTGTTCGCCCACTTAAGTTTAGTTTTATCACAATAAGTACAATTCTGGAGTACAATTGTACTCCAGAACAACACGAACCTTTTCATTTCACTGTTGTAGCGTTTATCTCACGTTGTGTCAGATTTCCCATGATAGATCTGCGGGCTTGCCAAGCTTTACCTGTGCTCATACTGCCATCTTGTGGATGGTATAGTGCAGTACAACCATACTGGAAAGTCAAACGTCATAGGTTTTATTCAGATAGAGCCCACGACCTCCTTTAGCATTTAAATCACGTGATTTCTTGCTTTAAAAAATCCTGATTTTTAACATTTGAATCTGTATTTCAAGACTTCAGATTGTAGTGCAGGGTTAAGGTTTTATAGTGGTGAAATAATGAGATAAAGAACGTTCCTTTTAAGCACCGAAGCAACCAAAATAAATTATGGGCTTGATTATAAACACTCAAAAGAAACAAGGAGATGCACACTGTTAAAGAAACATACTAGATATAACTTTTAAACTTTTAAAAAGTTTAAAAAGGTGCTTCAATGCTTGTTTTTTTGCAAGTGAAGATTAATTGTTTACCATTTAGAAACAATTTACACTAAGATGTCTGTAATCTGTTAATAGTTGCTAGGCAACATTACTTCTGATTGGGCCTGAGACTTATGTTTAGAGAGAATAACTGATCCTGTGAACCTTTGTCAACATGTTTGGAAGATATTAACTGACTCTGAGGAAGGGTCTAATCAAATTCACTGCTTTGCATGACTTCCAGCCCATTGAAAGTTTGATCTTAAATTGCACTTTGGTGAGTAATGTGGTTTAAAAGAGGTAACTGCAGGGTTATGGTGGGCTGGAGCTCAGCGTAGAGCTCCATAGTTTATATCTGAGCTAGGTTTCATTGCAGAGGGTACAGGCCTAAACTCCACAGGTGAAACTTAAGTTCATTGTAGCTCAGAGAAGCTCACAATGCAGCATGCAGCCTTCTCACAGACATTTCAGCTGCTAACAGTAATTTCTGCAATTACTCTCCACAAGAACTCATTCGTAGGCGCTCGTTTCAACGCCTTAAAGGACACACTCTTCCCCCTTCTTCTATCCAAGTAACCATGGTTATTTACCATGGCATGTCTGCTGCACACATTAAAGGTACCTTTAGCAGTGATTAGAGCTGACCACTGCTTTCAAACCGCAGTGAATGTGCCTTAATTCTTTTCGCCCTCTGGTTTGGTTTCTTGGCAGCTAAATATCAGTGGAAAAGTCTGTTCAGTGAGTCACCCACTGAAGATATTCCAGAAAGTCGTCTTGTTTTGAAATCATGTTTTTCCATTTGTGACATGGAGAGAAATGGAGTCAGAGAGTAGAAACATTTGAGATATTTTAATTTAAATAGTTGCGATGCCATTCTTCCCTGTTTTATTTCTTAGCTAGTCTGTAAAATCCATTTGCAGTCATGACTTCAAAAACAGTCTGAAAAGCATCTTAGCAAGTTCTGAGTTAACAGATACTGTGTTGACAGTATCTGGTCAGATGTAAAATGATTCATTACAAAGTATTATTGATAAATTTACTGGGATTTGTAGCTAGATCCTCAGAGTTAGAAACATTTATAGTAAAAGAATGAAATATCAGTCTCCATGTTTAAAGTAGACTCTAATTTTAATGTTAAGATGTGTTTTGTTCTCTAAAAAGGACATCGTTTGGCCTTTGTTATGTTCATATCTTTCATATAAGTACTAAATCTCCCTTTAGTTACTGTAAAGAATTATACAAACTGGTAATTAAAGTCAGAATCCTCTCTTTGCAACAGCATCACAAGCGCTGAAATTGTTCCACACGTTCAAGGTCAACGTTTTAGCTCTTTCCGAACATATTTTAATTTGCTTATGTCTCTCTTGGGGGGGGGGGGGGGGGGGAATAGTTGGGGAGTTATGATCTAAGAAGTGGCAAAGACAGTCACTTTATTCTGAGATGGCAAGAGAACACCTTCATGGCCAATCAGGTCCGGCTAATGAGATAAGATGGGTGAGGACGGTGGCACAGCCATTACAGTCACAGTACGTCAGCACTTTGGTAATGAGGAGACCATGAAGGCAAAACTGTCGAAGAAAAGGATTTCTGCTGGGACAAAAGAGAAGTTTAGATGCTGAAAAGTAAAAACAAAAACACATAGACGGATTAAACTGACTCATTTTCCAAGCAGAGTTGTTAAGAAGAAGGGGGAGCCTTTCCAATGTAGTAATGATCATTTTTGCCTTATATTATTGTAAAATATCTTTGAGACTTGGACTGTTTCTCAGACAAAACTGTGCATTTGGAGCTTGTTGTAGGACTGCAACACTTGGAACTATTCCAGACATAAATCCACGTTTTATAATCCAGGTCAGACACATTATTTATAGAAGTATATCTAGTTTTTTATGTTCTGCCATTGACACACTTTGACTCCATTAAATATAATTTGAATTGTTGCTTTTAAAAACAGACAAACAAATACATTAACAAAATGCTCATAAATTATTATTATTATTATTTTTTTTTTTGCTTTTATCTCCTGAAATCACGTTTTTCTAAATGCAATTTACCAACACTCATAATATCATCTGTTTTCTCCTCTGTCCTCATTTAAAAAGGTGTATTGGTGACTCTTCATGGAAGCTTCACTGCAGAATGATGCATGTTTCAGAATTTAACACATGCAGCTTGCTTTGGAGCAAGGTTATTATAGTTGACTAAAAACAAAGGTTATTGTAGTTAATTAATATAAACTGAAAACTAAAACTACATGTGTGAAGGAACATTTTAGTTAACTAAACGGTTGCTGTACAGCAAGAAGGTTCTGGTTCGTCTCCACCTTCATGTGTGGAGTTTGCATGTTCTCCCTGTGATTGTGTGAGTTCTCTTTGAGTATTTCCCACAGTCCAGTGTGAGTGTGAATGGTTATTTGTCTCTCTGTGTTGCTGCGACATTTCCAGGTTTTACTTTTGTCCTATGGTAACTAGGATGGGATCCCCCACCCACCTGCCCAGCCCACAACCCTGAATTGGATAAGCAAAAGAGAATGGATGGATAGAAAAAAACATGGAGGAAAAATCCTTAGGTTTTTGTTTGTTTGTTTTGTTTTAGAACAAAACTTGTTTGATGAGGCATTGATCGACATGTTTATTTTTATTTTTTTCACTCTTTTTTAAAAAAAATTTTTAATCTGTGGTGTTTTATCTTTTTTTTTAATGTGTTCTTATTTCTTTACATTGACCCTTGTATTGCTGGAATTCCTGTTTGTTACAAGCCAAACAACACTGATCTATTTCTCCATTATTTCAATAATGGAAGAGCTCGTAGTGCCATTTTCAAGCTTTCCAACCACGCTGAGCTTTTTATGGAAATAATTTTTAAAAAAACAAAAACAAAAAAACCCCGATATCACCCCAAAAAAATATCACTCAAAAGAGAGCCTGTTTATAAACATGCCTTCAGGGGATCTTTAAGAATTTGCTCTTTACTAAATCTTGTATGTGCTGTTTAACAGCATTTATCAATTTCCGCCACAAGAGGGCAGCAGAGTTCTTCTGACGTCCTGAGCAGCCCGTGCAGGAGGAGCTGAAGGCAAAGCAGGAGCATGATGAACATGCTTTATGGCAGCCTCATGGATTTCATTCAACTTTGAAGATTTTGGTTATCAGTAGAAACCAGACTCCAGGGCTGCTGAGTTCAGATATGAAATTTCAATTTTGTAATGTGGTTCCCTGCACTGAGACCCACCAGTGTACCAAATACATGACACGACAGGCAGACTGCTCTTTTTTAATTCATGAGGCGACCGAGTTGTAGTTTCATTTGTAATGATATTAACCACCCGAGCAGGTGGATGTTAGAGCGGACTTCTTAAACTGTCAGTCCCCCTCCTTAACCACTCAGCTGATTTTAAACACTACGGCAACCGATCATGCGCACTGTGGAATCCGTTGACTGTACTTAGAGATTCAGTTTATGCTTACGCTGATCCAGATATGTTTCTCTGGAAGACTTAAAGGAAATAAACTGATGATTTGGTGAAATGACTTTTATGTGCTCCCCTCCCCACTTTAGCCAGGCCCCGCTTATCCTTCTATCTACATGAAGCGCACAGACTCATGTCATTAATTAAGATCTGATTATTTTCTGTCGGTGTGTGCAACATGGAGCCAATCATCTGAATGAAAAACAGAAATGCGTCCAGATAAATAAATAAATACTCTAACATGAGTCGTACTAAATGAAGCCCCACTGATCTTTAACTGTCCGGAAGAGAGAGTCTCCATTACGGTTTGATATTGCGTGCGGACGCCACCAGGCGACACACTAAGATCGAAGGATGTTATTTCATCCAGCGGAAATGCCACAAGACTCTCACAGTTAGTGGTCTGCATTCATCTGCTTGAGCCAATGATTTTGGTGAAGCACATTTTAAAAACCTGATATTCGTTTAAAGTCCATGCGAGTGTTTAAGCCACACGCTCCACGGTCGTCCTCCTCATTTACATTCCGCAAAGGCACCACGCGTACTTATGGAAATTAATATGCAGATCCAATAAATCATGGTTTATTATCCTTGTCACGCGAGGCTCTATATGGTTTTTGTGGGGGGAGGGGGTTAGAACCTCTTTACTGTGATAATTGTCATTTGTACAAAATATTTTTTTTTCCTGTAAGCAAGTTTTAGGGGGGAAATGGGTCGCTGATAAATTTGTGCGACGATGATTAGAAGTAAAAATGTGTGGGGATGTTTTTATGCTATTTTTAGAACCGAATGAGCTCAACGGTAATGCCAGCCGTCACTCCATTTGCAGATTTTCACGAATTTCCAGACTTAGAATAAATTAATAAGTAAATATATGTACATAAAGAACATTTGAGGTGCCTGCAAAATGCAAGAATGTCGAAATTTCTTCTAACGCAGTTGCTTGCGTTTCTACGTCGAGGAGTCCGGACTGCATTCCTGCACTACAGAGAAGAAGTTGAGCCATTTCCGCTTTTCCACCGGCGGGCAAGTGAAACAAAAGGCTGATCGGTGGCGCGCAGATTTCAGCACCACAGAGGGTGGACAGCGCTCCGGGTAGCCTATGTGAGGATGGACAGCTCCCACCGACACACACACACACACACACACACACACACACACACACACACACACACTGGAGCAAATATGTTCATATAAATAAAGAGCTTTCAAATATTGTATTTTGTTTATTGTTAAATGCAGGAGGAAAAGAGACAGCACACGAATGACGGCACACGAATTACAGTTTGAAACACAAGAGCAAAAGTTCAGTGTGAGAACGCCACCAGTATAGTTTTAATAACATTATAGGCTATCTATCTTTTTTTTTCTTAAAAAAATAAATCTGCAACTTTAAACTTTTGATTTCTGGGGTGTGCAGATCGGAGAAGATAGGAAGATCATCTCTTGGCATTCACCGCGTGCCTTAATTGTAAGACATTAAATCAAGGTCCGCTGTGAACACGGAGAGACACAACCCGCTCATCTGTGTGTGTTTGCGCGTGTGTGTGTGTCCGTCCACCAGCTGCATCCACTCTACTGTGGGAAAAGGGCAGACACCTCCAAACCTTTGCGTAAAACCTGTTACGACAAATAATAATCAGTCTTTATTTCTGCAGCCTCCGAGGCCTCTGACGTGTAACTAAAGATGTTTTTGGGATGTCAAGTTTGGCCAAAAATGTAAAGATTTTTTTTTTAAATCCAAAGCATCCCGTATGCATCAAAAGAGATCAGATCCTCTCCCGGTGATTGTACAGGCCTACCTTAGAGTGTATGTGTGAGCGGGGGAAAAACATTCAGCTGGAGAAAAAAAAGAGGTTAAGTTACAGGACTTTAACGCAGAACAGCCAGTTTGGAGGCAAAGTGATTATACGTCCCAGACCGCTTTAGCAGTCAAAAATGACTTGATCCGTGTCCGTCGACTGCTTTTTGTCCAAAACCGAGGAAGGCATTAAAAAAAAAATCCTCCATTATCCCATAGTGCACCTAAGGAAAAAGAAAACACAAATGCGTCATATTGAATTGCAAATGACAAATTCTCATATTCCACATTGACCTGTTCAGAAACATCACTCGGCGTCCAAAAAAGGTCCGCGTGCAAAATATTGATTTTCCTATAGCCTCATAACGCCCTCCTCACATCATCTATAGATACACGCACACACGCACACACAAACGCCTGCAGCCTCTCTTTGCGGGTCACAGGTTAAAATTGCCGCAAATCGCAAACCGGGCAGCCGAAGAACCCCGAGAAACTGCCGGTGTCCTGAGCGCATCGGTGCGCACTGTGCGCGCGCGTGCATCCGTAGCAAACGCACCGGGACATCGAGACCGAGCTGATCCCGGCGCGGGCACCACCTAAATGGGACTGATCTCTCTCCGTCCGGTCTTTTCCTCTGACTTTGGGATTAATGGTGCTCCAGCCAAACAAATGAGGCATCTGCCTTCAGCACAAGAGGATTGGGATGAAAGGGGGGGGGGGGGGGGGGGGTGCTGACGTCACCAGGCAAACAGATGTTCCTCTATATTACCCAGCGTCCTCCTCATCGCTGCCCCGTGTCCTTGAAACTAGGAGGGAAATTGACGACTTCCCAATCCGAGAATTAACGTTTATCGCCGACATGTGTTAATAGTTCTGCTGCTGGTTGGTGTGTGTGTTTGCGTTGGTGCGTGCATGCGGATGTGCGCGTGCTGGCAGAGGAAATGCCAACAATGGTCTAGCAAATTGTGAAGCCCCAAATCTGGCATTGGCTGTGATCAGTTATGCAACATTGCACTATTCAAAAAAAAAAGAAAAGAAAAGAAGAGAGAACACACGTGTACCTACACTCACACATAGACCCACACTCACGTGGGCATGCGCACACGCACTCCCTGCACACAGTAACGATGGAGAGACGCTTGTGTCATTCTGATCGCGCCGCTTGACGTGAGTTTGACAAGTGCTGCATTTAGCTTCTGGTGATGAGCTGCAGCTGATTTTTACTCCCTCAAAATATTATTATTATTTTTAATCAGTGACGTTCACTAAACTGCAAGGTGCATTATGCGTGCTATGGCCAGATTATATAACGCGCACGCTGAATGTAACGGGAAAGTGGCTCAGACGTGCATAAATGCGAATTCCTCTCCTGTCGAATGCCTCAACTGAGTGGGAAACTGACAGAGATCCTAGAATCTGTGCAATTCAGCTATAACCCGGTGAAATCTGCAGCGATGCAGACTTCACGGAGCACACGGTGATTTGCATATCTTGTAAACTAGAGCGAAAGCAGCTTAAATTCAACCCAAGTCACTGCTGTTTATGAGTAAGAGTCGCATCGGACACCTGCCCACAACTGTGAGGATCTCCTGAGCTCAGCGTTTAAAAAAAAAAAAATTACGGCTCCTGTTTTACAGTTAAAGAGCGCGCGCACACACAAAAAGCACCGTGGAGTGGGAAAGAGAAGGCGCAGGCTCGTAGATTGTAGACTAATTGCAATGCATCACCCACTCGCTGGAACACAGAGGAGAGGGATACAGAAACAAAGGGAATCGCCATTTTAGACGGAAACGTCCCTATCCCCTGAAAACAGTCCGACTCTCGCGTCGACCCCTGTTTGGAGCTCCATCGCGACTTGTCAGCAAATCACCATATTTCACCAGTTCTTCTCTCTCTCCCTCTCCCTCTCTCGCCTCCCAGAAGAAAATGACCCCTATTGTCCTCACGCGCCGTGCAACGAACAAACGATGAGGCTCAGATATCCTCCGTCCTCTTCCCCCTTCTGAACAATCATGAAACCATAAAAACAAATCCCGCTCGTTAAGCCTGCTCGGCTTTTTCTAACGTCTTTACTCATCCTTTTTTTTAAACTAGTAGTGGATTTTTCCCTGAAGCCCGCAATAACAATGGCAAGTGCAGCGTACACAGGGACCCGTTATCTGCACGGAGAACGATCGCCATCCGTTTTATTCTCTTAAAACGCACGCGTTACCAACGGCGGGAGCAAAAAGACGCAAATCAGCTCATCAATAATTGCTCAAAGGCTTGATTATAAAGCAAACGCCGGCGGAAAATACTCACCGTGGAAATGGTCCACGCCATATGGTGGATCCCAAGCACACCGTGCGCTCTGCTCGTATTTATCCGTGCCCTGCTGTTTCTTTCACTTCATCTGAGCGTTATTACTTCACCGCAGCTCTAGGCAGTCGCTGTGTATTCCCGGTTTCTCTCGGCGTGTAGCAGCGAACGAGCAAAGACTCCGTGTGGCGAGAAGCTGACGCTACCAATGAGAGCGACGCTGTAGCCTCTGCAAAGCATGGCTGCGCTTTCTCGCTTTTTTTTTTTCAAAAAGAGGGCAGGTCGCTCTGTGCATTACAATGAGTAAAATCTCTCTCTCTCTCTCTCTCTCTCTCTCTCTCTCTCTCTCTCTCTCTCTCTCTCCTCTCACATGCCCGCGCGCTCGCTCGCAGACACTCAAATATGCGCGTTCTGGAAGTTCTATATATCCAGTGATTTAAAGCGATCATTTATCTGATTTGCTCATTATCATTATTATTATTATTATCATTATTATACACGTCAGACTGCGTTTCAGTGGGGATTTTAGCAGCATGTTGTAGTTTATGTGGTCTATACGTGGGAATAACTGCTCTATAATCTGGTGAAGCCTGACGGTAGGACTGTGTAGTCTGGTCGCCTTCTTGCCGGCCACAATTAATCATGTTTAACGCCATTTGTCTTGAGAGGTTCATTTCAGTTTCACGCATCAGGCCACCGGTTTTGCAACTCAATTTCTATAGGCTGTTAGTTCAATTGTGTGTTGTCTCTGCATAGATTAAATGAGGAATATTTTAAGCTGGGGGGGGGGGGGGGGGGGGGCTGTTGTCTCTGTAAATAGACCCATAAAACTTGTTTTGCTGTTAAAGGCCTGTAAATAAAGTTAAGCGTTTTCTTTACACGCATTTTCTTTCTTTCTTGTATTTCTCTCCTTTTCTTACGGCCTCTTCCTTTACCACACGTAACTTCTGACATGCAAAGGCGTAGCTTCCTTTTAGGGAGTCTTGCTTGTGCATTCAAAATTGGAGCAGTAATTGATTGAAGCAAGTGGCAGTCCTGCACTGCTCGTTTGTGTCCCCTTCACTCCCTGCCGTGATTGACTTCCAGGCAAAGATCCAATCGAAACGGATGATGTCATTAGAGTAACCTTGCTAACCCTGTGGCCCAGGCGCAATAATGCCCGCTTTACCTCCAACTTATTAACGTATATCTGACTCCAGCGTTAAAATCACCCCACAGGTGTTATTCACGCGCTGTTTCTTCGAGTTCTTTCCTTTCTGTCATCTCGTCCTCCTCCGAGCATCCATCCTCTGTCTCACAGTTTCCCTCCGTTACCGTTTCATTGTTTCACTCTGTTACAGTGTTGGCCTTTGACGGCTGCAAGAATCCAGTCAGTGCAATGATGCAACGTTCACCCAAGTTGTGATGCAACTCGGGTGAACATACCACTGAGAGCGTTAACGTTTTGTCAACATTTTTCTTCTTCATTTAAAGCGTTAGAGGAGAAATTCTGTTCAGGCTTGCATCAGGCGACATATAGGGAAGTTTGAAAGCTGCTTTTTCTCTGGCAGAGGGAGGAGGTAGAGGGGTGTAAGGCTATTGTTCCCGCTGAATCAATGGAAGCTGCGGGGCGACATGCAGCGGTGCGCACATGAATGGCAGGGCTCTGGGATGTGTGTGGGTCAGTGGCCCGGGGTCTCCGTCCCAAAGCCCCTTTCCCAGCGCCTCACAATGAACCTGCGCAAGGTCGGGGCTCCTAGGGGTCACAGGCCAACCCCTTTTGTCCCTCACTTCAAAACACATAGCCTAAACATTTATTAATCAAGAGGCAGCCGGTGGGCCTCTCTTTTGAGAAAAAAAAAGGGGGTTGAGAGGAAGGGGGGGGGGGGCGTCAAGGGTGGGAAAGAAGTAGGGAGGAAACAGAAAGAAATAACTTGTGGCTGCAGTTGCAAATTCCATCATTTGGACAGAGGTGGAAGTTTGTAAAAGTTGTGGGCTAATGGTAGAAGTTGGGACTCCGCGCAGAAGGCGGATGGGAACTCACGGACAGCAGGATTTGGACTTCTTATCGAACCGAACCTGTTTGTTTCGCACTTCTGCTGGATTTGCGATCAACACGTCCGGATAGGGATTTCTGTCGCACACCGACACGTTGTTCTGGACTCGAGAAGAACAAAAGAGAGTACAACAGAAATATAAACCGATCTGCGTGAAGTAAGGGAGTCGCATAATCGCCGTGACTGCCGTTCTTTAACGTCAAAACACAGAGAAACTGCCGCATCGAAACGCCCTTTGCGTGCGCAGCGTTCTGCACACGGAGCCTATGGGAACAAGTGCCACAACAACAACAACAACAACAACAAAACTAGATGTAAGGCGACATCGAAATGCGGTCTGTGCTGTGCGTCTTCGATCGAGGCTGCTGTCTAAGCCGACAAAAAAAAATCTGAAGGAGGCCTTCCTCTGCAGCATGGCCACATCAACCGTACCTGTGTGAGAATGTCCTGACAACCACATTCATTTTACTCAAGATCAAACTATATGTGACCCTATGGAGTAAAATTAGTTAATTAACTAATTAAAAAAACAACAACAACAAGATATTAATTTCATTTCAAACCTGTGTGGCATGCGTGAGCATTAAAAGCTCCCAAATAAGCGTCGGTGTTGTTGGTCTTTTATTTTTGGCAGTCAGTGAAACGAATTGGAAGTCAGGTCGAAACGCGAACGTGCTGTCTGTAGGAAAGTGTGTGCAGGGTCGCTGTGAGCTATGTGCTC
Source organism: Mchenga conophoros (assembly GCF_057382185.1). NCBI lineage: Eukaryota > Metazoa > Chordata > Actinopteri > Cichliformes > Cichlidae > Mchenga > Mchenga conophoros. Next base: position 25,577,289 of record NC_140534.1, on the reverse strand, counting down.
TGCAGTAGTAAACGTTGTAGTTGCATCAGTTTTAACCAAACTGAGATGCCTTGGTAACCGTTGCCTTTCTATCAGTCTCCCCTCCCTTTTAATTTTTTTTTTTTTTTGTATCATGCATCAGGCCTTACCCCAACATCACACAGCCTGCACAGTGGGGCTCATTTTGTGCTACAGTTTACTCCATAAAATCTATGCAGACTTGGTTTAATATGCTTATAATTTTTGTCTTATTTTTTTTAGCATATTAGTTCTAGTAAAAAATGTTATAACACAATAGTTAAACTGTAGTTAATATTTTATTTTATATATTTTTTGGTGGGGATATTATTATCCATGCTTTGATTTTGCTGATCAATGCCAAGTTATTTTTAAACCCAAGTTCAAATTTGTTGCATATTTTTATGTGTTAAAATGTGTGGCAGTATCATTCACTTAACAGATTCTGATGTATTTCCAAATGGCTTTTGTAATTTCTCAAAATTGATATTAAATCAAGTTAGGAGCAATCACAGCTGTCCTCAATGATCTTGTGAGGAAGCGGGGAAGAAAAAAAGGCATTTATTTTGGTTTTCTGGCTTAAATTAAAAGATGCCCAATCTGTGATGGCACATAAGCAACATAGGCAGGTAAACATACCTGCAGTACCACATAAGAAAGAGGGGGCATACTGTGCATTTCCACAATGTGAGTGGAAATATGGAGAATACTTAGCAGTGGTAGTGAGACATTGTGCGCCTTCGGTAGTGACAATTTCTTGCTGTTACTTTACATTCAAAAATCATCCACGGGATGACTATAAAGATGCAAACCGCTGTGTGGATTTATTATTGCCTTTGGAATATGTTTATTCTTTAAAAAATGTTTATTAAAAAATAATAAATACACAGTATTCAAATTATTCAAATTGTCCTTTTGTAAGTGGCTTAAAAAAGTGCACAAACACACACATTTCACCATGTGTTTCTACAACCTATATAAAAACATTTATATTATAAAATGCATATATGTGGCTGTCCTGAGTCCTTACAGATGTCATTAGTAGGTTGTTACGAACAAAATAGTTAACTATTAAATTTTAGTAAGCTCCACATATTTTTGTATTGTGCTTTTTCATCACAGATGCTTATTTTCTGACATCTCTATGTGTTCAGTCATCAGAAATTATAGAAACTTTTCAACATCCAGTGTGTTTAAAAAAAAAAAAAAAAAAAGACTATATGGGTTACATCGTTATATGTGCCACCAGTCCTGACCTGCAATGAGCAGACTCCAGAATTAGAGAATAACCCAGTAGATGCAGCACCTGCTTTGTTTTAGGACATGACCTGATTGCAATTTTTTTTTTCCAAGCAAATCCTGACAGTAAGGTTTGCCTGCTTAGCTTGAGCAGGGACAGTACGCTCCCCAAGCTAACATCAAACTCTAAACAGCAGTTGTTATTTCATGGTTGCGTGCAAGCTGAACCAGGTCATCTGCACTGGGTTACAGGCCTGCTGGCTGTGTTTGTTGTGCCCTCCAAAGTGTGCTGCATCCTTCCTCATGCTGCAGAGAATTGTGTTTTTGCCTTAGTTAAAATAAAGAAAAGAGATGTTGATTTCCTAATGATTACCTAAAATGCTCTTATATTTGCACATTTAACAATGTGCAAATATAAGGAAGCGTTGCACTTTCTAGCAGCAGACACTGATATGTTCTTTATAATTCAATAAAACACTGAGCTTTTTATTTCATGCAGTGGAAACGTTAAGTTGCAGGATTATGCTATATACATGTAAATATTAAGAGGTAACTAAAGTCTATCTGTAATTACTTAGATAGTACTCTGCAGCCTTGTAGTGTTTTGTATGAGCGAAGCAAGGGTGTGTGGGACCTTCCCCTTATGACATTAGCAGGGGGTCAAATGTGCATGTAGGGCACCTGGCTCTGCACCTCCCCTCTCTCTGTGATGTTAAATGTCAACCAGCAGCATCCAGAGAAAGCAAGGTGAGCCTCCATTCTAATGCTTATGGCAGGAGATCATAGCGTCTGACTCCCAAAGCCATGTTTCTCTTGTGTAGTGCAATTAAAACTGTTAGAGAGGGGAAATTTACAGAACCATTAACCTAAGGTTTTCTTTTTAGTGAAGTCGATAGTCTGAAGGTTGCTCTGCTGAAAGGAAAACCCCAGGCTTTTTTTTCTTCTTCTTCTTCTCCTTCTTTTTCTTTTTAATAAATGTAAAACGAGCGGCTTAATCTTGATTTGTTTCGGAAAGATTTGTGTCTTTAGCCTTAAAGTGCAGTGGATTGCCTCCTCTGCATTGCCCACCTTGAACATAAAACAGTAATTGAATTAAAAATTGAATTCATTTATTTTGGACACACGTGCTCATCCTTCTGGAAATCATTTTGCTCTAATAACTTGTATTCCAGTGCTGCCGCTGCTTCGCTTTGCTCGGTCGCAGTTATTTATTTTTTTCTTTAAAAACAGATGCAGCGGGAGTGATATGATCAGATTGCTGATTTTATAAGGTACAGTGTGGAATAATGTATAGCTGTGTAACTGCGTCGCACACTTATCCAGTTTTCCCTCTGATTCCAGATACAGTCCGGTGTCTGCTTCAAACCCGAGGCGTACAGGAGGTTAGATGTAAATCTGCACCATCACAGAAACATCCTCACTCAGAAATGGCAGTAGTCAGGACCTTCTGCTGCACTTCTGCTGCTCCCTAATAGAAAGCCTATTGAGGCCCAATCAGCAGGTCTGTTCCAGCCTTGTAAGTGGATTTCTCCCATACCCCCAAGGTTTGTGAAATAGGGGTCAATGGGTCTGTTATTGTTTTTCTCTGCCTCTTTATCCCTACATAACTCTGTGATGTCAACAGCAAAGTGACAGAGTGAGCTGGGAGCATGGAAAAGGAAAAAAAAAGAGGGGAAATAACTACTATCATGATCTTGCGTGTGTTTCTGCTCACAACAGGGCTGCAATTGTTCCAGCGGGCATGGATGCATCCCCATATGAAGAATGGAAAGAGGTAAATATCACTTATCCCCCAACAGGTCGAAATGAAACAGCAGCAGCTGGCAGAGAGCTGCTGAAAATATTGAGTTTAGTCTGAAATTTATCACTAAACGTAAGCCTCACTGTCTCTCAAACGCTATACACTTTACTGTGTAATAAGGGTCTATGTGAAATTATTTAATGTGCGAACAGTGTTGTCAAACGTGCCATTCGCGAGATCTATTTTTCACATCTCTCAGCCGGGTTGCCATTGTCTCGTTTAATCCGGTTATATCGTGTACAGATTTTCACATACATTGAGTTTTTTTGTTGTTTCTTTTTCTTTCTTTCTTTTTTACCTTGCTGCTTTAAAAGACAAATGGGAACAGATGTGACTCTGAGCAGGGACGTTTTGAACAGATTTGCTTCTTATGTCAGAGGAGAAATGGCATTGTTTTCCGTTGCGTTACAGCCTGGTGCCATTTATTAAATAAAAGTGGGGATCCGTTATGAGGTGGAATTTTATGCCTCTGTCTGAAATGCGATCATTGCATCAAAGCACAGCCATAAATTTCTTTTTGATATAATTGTATTAATGCAGCAAGTAATGGATGAGCATATGTTTCACAGTGATTACTATCCCTCTCTGACTGTGTGTCCTAGTTGCCTTCCCATCGCCTGACTATCGGAATGAGAATATGTGCCTTGAGTTAATGCTGATTGCAGCAGCTGCCAACACATGAATCTCCATGGCAACAATAACGGTTGCCAGGCAACCATGCTCTTTTAGGGACACTGAAAGAAGCCCAAAGGCGTACTAAAAATATATATATGGGTATAGTGCTTCTTGAACACCTCAGCCGTATGCACGCCATGCACAGAACGACAAAGAGTTAAACGCTTAAGATGGCGACGTGTTATTTTCTCCTCTTCAGCCGCAGTGTGTGTGTGTGTGTGTGTGTGTGTGTGTGTGTGTGTGTGAGAGAGAGAGAGAGAAAGAGAGAGAGCTCACGCTGATGTTACCCTACTTTGGCATGAGCGCTAAACGGCAGCCCCAAACGCTGCTATCTTTTTATGACATTAACACACAGAGCCGTGTCAGAGGACCTAATGCTTTTATGAGGTTATATTTGGAGGCTGTGGACAGTCTGGGTTAAGAAGATAGTGACATTTTTTTTCTTTTTTCATTTCTTTTTAACACTTGGAAAAAAAATGGGGCAACTGTCAGCCATCTTGGCTCCTGCATCGAGCTTCCCTCGCAGCTCGCACAGACCGAGGTGGTATGCGCACACGCTGTGGAACAAAGCATTCCATCAGCGCAAGTGACATCACTGCAGTCAGCTCAGCTGTTTCTGCCTGCGCTATAAATAGTGTGGTGGAAAGAGCGGATTGCCTATGCAGAAAATATTTAACTCCTGACCCCAAGCCTTAAGAGATTTTTTCCTTTTTTTGTGCTGAAGCGGTGAACTGGATCACAGCCAGTGCATCTAACATGGAATACGGCTGATATAAAGTCTAATCCCGTGCTCTGCGTTGACTATATAACAGTAACAGGAGTTAAAAAGTGACACTTTATACCAAAATATCCAAGTCCACGTATCCACTTCTTACAGTATTAAATGTAAGATCTGAAATATACATGCCATCTAAGATATTAGCATCATTGTTGTCACAAACAAAAGTTTGAGTTTGCCTCTAAAACATAAAAGTTCTCTATAGACTTCAGGTTAGGTGGGAGGCTGGTTTTCTTGTAGATACAGATATTGCAGCCTCTAGTTGCCAAGCATGAAATTACACAGAGCAGTGACTTTTAAATACCTCCAGCACCTCAGCTGATAAAGTAACTGTTATCACAGGCAGGGATCACGCTCGCTGACAGCACTTCATTTGTTATGTCATATAATTAGATATATTTTGGCAGCAAATCGTTTTGTTTTTTTAAGATAATTTGCATATGTATTTTAGACCTTGTCAGCTAAGAGTTGCCTGCACAGAAAGAGATGAATGTTGAGGCAACGCCTGGTGCAAATACAAAGATAAACCAAGGAAGAAAGCCAGGGGAACCAATCAGAATCTTCAATACTCCAGCTGGTCTCCCAGCTTCCTACATCGTGGCTTTTACATTACTAACCCACAGCACGCTACAGCTGATCTTAGTACACCCTGCCGCTTACTAGCACCGCTGCAGCCTGCGAGTCCAGCCAGCAAACTTGGGGTCGTGGCGTGGCTGGCCAGGCGCCAGGACGTGTGCAGGGGGCTATGCCATGGTGTTGGCTCTCACAGGCTGGCAGCATTGAGGAGCGTAAAGGCATTCAGCAGTGTGAATGTCCCTTTGTCTCAGAGCAGCGTGCCAGGCTAGCTCTAATGAGGCAGCTCTTTGTGGCAGGCCTCTCAACATCAAGTGGGCTGGTGGACTCATTAACCTGACTACTGCAAATAAAGCAGGCAGGCACAAGAGACGCCTATGATAGCACACTTAAGGCCCCGCTGAATCCCCCCACCACCCCCACCACCACCACAGTCATCCTTCCACCTCCTCACTCTCTTCTTTTCCCTCCAGTCTCTCTCTCAGGTTTCCCAGGGCTCCTCTGATAGGAGGAAACCAGCCACTGGCCTATTTCAGGTGTCCCAAATAAAGATTGGTTGGGGGTGTGATTTCCAGTTTCTATATTCTGTCTCGTTCATACCTTGAGCTTTAATCAGATTTTTGGCTCTGCGCTGTAACCTGGTTTTTGTTGAAGAATGAATGAACTGCTGGAGTCGACTGCAAAGCGCTACAGAAAACGTTTATGCGTTTATCCACGACGCTTCTCTTTATAGATGCATTTGAGTCGGTCTTTCTTTGTGGTGATAGGAAACCTATACTTCTAAATGTCCTAGAATATTTCAACACAGCTTTGTATGCATTTGTATTTTATTCCCACTGTCTCCCCCAAATAATTGCAATTTGGCTTTATCACCAGCAACGAGAGGGGCGGTAAAAAAGAAAAAGGATAAGAAGGGATGAATAGAAATATGTCAGTACCTTTGTTTTAACACCTGGATAAAGATTTTTCTAACATTTCCCATTTATAGCTCTTTATCTTGATCAGTGACTGTGTTTTGACTGATATGTTTCAGGTGAAATGTGACTTACAAACACGTTTTGACAGTCAAGGTAGTCTCTTGCTGCTATATCACTTTCTGTATTAGCTGAACTGCTGTCAGTCTGATTTTAGTTCCATGGCTAAAAGTCAAATCCTTTTATGCCATCTTGAATGTTTTAAATTTATCAACTTGAGCTATGCGCTGATCAACTTGACTTATTTAGGTCAGCTATGCCTTTATGAGTTGTTCTCCCAACTAATGAAACAGTTGTAATGGTGGGACCAGGGATTGTAAGCGAGTCTGCTGAAATAGATTCGCTAACTTGTTTTGATGAATATTTTTGCAGTGGTTATGAAGTCACGTGGCTCACCGCTAAATTATGTAGCTGAATGAAATTGGGCCGCGAGAAGCTGTTTTCCGCACACCGACAAGGACAGGTCAGATGCTCGTCTCACAAAAGGATAGTCGGCTGTTTATATTTGTCTTTTTATTTATCTCTCATAACCCTGCCGGTTATTAGCGCTCAGCGCTACGGCTTATGGGTGTGGACCTGCTAGATATTGATTCGATGTTAATGTCATGTACTGTTTGATGTATGGCCTCTGAAATTGCTCAAGCATTTGATCAAGTTGCTTGTATGTAGATTAGATTCATTAGATATTCCCCCCACTATTTTTCATGATGTTTCCCCACACTCATTTTACAGCCTCCCATTGTCTCCTCTGCACAGTAAATGATTTTAATCTGGTGATGCTGTGTACTCTTGATAAGCCCTGCACAAATTGAGGCAGCGTCGCTGACGGTGAGGAAGAGGCTAACGCCACAATAAGCTCTAATCGTGCGGGCGCCTCATTTTCTGAAAAAGAATATTCATACCAACATCAAAGGGGTTAGCACTCCTGACACTGACAAATTGCAGACGAGGTTTCATTAATTAAGTAGGCCACTAATGTTTATTTAAATTAAATTTACGGTTGCATTATTGATTCGCCGCCACAAAATTATCTGACATGATGCACATGGATTGTGAGCTGTGGCTCTCTGCAGGAGCAGACAGACAGCGGGAGTGTGGATGGGAGGGAGGTGGATGGAAATTTAGAAGGGGGTCTGAAGGCTGGAGGGGAAACATGAATATGATGGTTAGGAATTTTTACAGCTGCCAGCATGAAGATATTCCTACCTATATATTTTTTCATTAAAGCCATAAAATGCTGAGAAAAAGATTTTTTTTTAAAACTACACAGAGTTTGGATTTAAGATTCAAATGATTCTTCTTCTTTTTTTTACCACCTGATGAAAGTAGCAGTAATTGAATAAAGTACACATCCAGTACGCTTCATTCTTTCTGGATGAAAGCAGAGTTTTCTTAGTACAACTGGGAAACAATTTGACTTATTGGTTACTCTTTAAGTAAGACATCTACCTTAATTTACCATATTAGAATGGCTGTTGGTGCCATATGAGCTGGCGAGTTTAAGAAACTGCCAGCTACTGGGATTTTCCAGCACAATCATCTCTACAGTTTACGGATAATGGTCTGAAAAGGAGAAAATATCCAATAAGCATCAGCTCTGTGTGGAAAAAATGCCTTGTTGATGGCAGAGGTCAGAGGAGAATGGCCAGGCTGCAAGCCGTCACTCAAATGACCACTCGCTACAACCAAGATATGCAGAAGAGCATCTCTGAATGCACAACACAGCAAATCTTAAAACAGATGGGCTACAGCAGCAGAAGACCACACCGAGTGCCACCTTTCAGTCGTCACAGGAAGCTGAGGCTACAGGTTACACAATCTCACCAAAATTGGCCAACAGAAAAGTGGAAAAATGATGATACTGATACTGATATACTGCAACATTCAGATAGTAGGTCAGAATTTAGTGTAAACAACATGAAAGCATGGTGTTGCTTGTGGTGGTGTAATGGTGTGGGGGATCAGTTCTTCTTTTCTGAGCATTGTTTAAACACCGCAGTCTGAGTATTGTTGCTGACTATGTCCATCCCTTTATGACAACACTCTACTCATCTTCTGATGGCTGCTTCCAGCAGGATAACACGCCGTGTCACAAAACTCTAATCATCTCAAACTGGTTTTGGGAACATGACTATGAGTTTGCTTTTCTCAAACGGCCTCCACACTCACCAGATCTCAATCCAATACAGCATCTTTGTGATGTGGTGAAATGGGAGATTCACATCGTGGGTGTGAAAACAGCAAATCTGCAGCAACTGTGTGATGCTGCCATGTCAACACAGATGACAAGGTGTGTTTAATAAGGTGTCCAGTAAATTTATTACTCGGTGTGATTTTTTTCTTTTAACTCATCATGATTCGCCAATGTGTGGTCAGTAACGACACTAATATTTTTGTTGAGTATAACAAGCGGTGCTACCACCAGCAGCCTTTTTGTCCTAAAGATTTGTAGTGACGCCGATCAGTGTGCTAATGCAATGCTCCAGCTGAGTTATGTGTCCTTTTATTATAACAAGGCTTAAATGCAACTATTCATTTTTATTTTCTAAATCAAAATGTTGATGTCATCTGTCCCACTTTCCAGCGTGCTGGCGCTGAAAGAGAAGGTCCCTGTTTACCACGGCTGCAAACCAGTGGCAGGCAGTTGTGTTTCATCTTAGACCCACCAGTTAACTGCTGTTGTACATGAAGTGTTAATAATACTTTATGTATTAATAATGTTATAAAATGTATTAATCGTGGTATATTATTTAACTGACTAGTATTTGTGGTGTAGAATAGCAGGACAACAAAGTTTCATTGTTGAATCCAATAATAGCGCCGATCCCTAGATAGCAGAGACTCATACTTCCTACTAGTGTTTAGAAGCTTCGGCTTTATTTTACTATATTTTTAACATTGCTCCTCCAAAATAGAAGGAAATAGACAAAAAATTGCAAACGTAGACATAAATTCCTCTTTTATATATATAGCGTGTCGAGACTTGTATGTATCTCATACTGTGATTTGCTTATATAAGAGGCCCCTTTCACATTTTTGCCATACAACTGGATTCATGCTGAATTTGTGTAATTATACTGTTTAAGAAAAATGTAAACGGGGCATTTTTTTATCCAAATATGAGACATATACATCTAGGGAGATGTATAAAAGTCATAAAAAAAATTGTTGGAAGGAATGTAAAACTTTTTTTTCTATTCCTTTTCCATGTGGGCGGTGATTAGTTTGAATTTGTGTTTGGACTTTAGAAAAATCCACTCAATATCAGATTCTCCGAACGTCACCCAGGACCTCAAACTATTACCTCGTGCATTTATTTCTCCTGCTACTAAGGGCGGGGTTAAGGATACCAGTGTGTGCGTGCATTCACACACATGCACTCGTTTGAGCTGCAGACACACGCTTGGCACTGTTTGTCAACAGAACACATGTAGATGAATTGCTATTGACAAGTATACACAACACACCGAGGGCTACCGAGAAGACTCAATAAAATTGAAGGATAGACTTGTTGAGATCCAAGGCCCTTCTAATTTCCTATAATAGACTCCTGTATGCTTTGAAATGTGATTTAGGCTGGAGCAGTGGGTTTTGGTAGTCTGTTAGCCTCTCCATCCATCGCTTCTCTCTGTAATGGAGAGCATCAGAGTCGCTCGCAGGTTTTTACTGGGCAGAGACGCACACTGCAGCAATCGTGCAATAGCCACAGCCTCCTCTCTGTCCCACAGTAAAACATTTGACTGAACAAAAATCGATCTTAATTAGATCGGATGAAATTAATCCAGGTGTCAGAGTTCAAGCTCGTACTAATAAACCAAACCATGTGATTAATCAGTGATGCTAAATGAAATATTACAGGTGATATTGTTGGAATTAATCTTGCTTGTAGTCAAGTGTACGTTTTTATATATTAATATATTTTAAATATTGTATTACTGTTAAAGCTAGTGCAGGTAGTTCAGATGCTTATAAGAACTTCTGCTCTTCTATTTGTTAAATGACTTAAAACAGACAGCGGTGCACAGCCATACTCACATCAGCATCCATGCGGCGTGCCTTTATCGAAGAAACAGATCCATCCGTGTGTGAGAGAGAGAGAGAGAGAGAGAGAGATGAAACAGTTTCTGTTCTGCCTCTCGGGCGGCACGCTGATGGCAGGTGCATCGGGATGACTGCCTGCCATCTGTCCAGGTATGCCGCTCCGCATGCCTGCGACACACATCTCTGTCGAAGTGCCTGAATTTGTGCACAAGCCTGGGTACGTGTCTGTTTTGGTGCGTGTTGTATTCTCTCTCTCGCTCTTGCTTTTTTCTTTAGCCTCTGTGGCCTTTGCTCTTGGAAACTACAAACCTCTCACAAGATGAACTTCATTTCATCCTCTTTTTCTTTTGTTGATCGTTTTCTTGAACCTTCACATATTCACACTGACACTTGTTGAGCACACTTTAGTCCATCACACAGCTGCCTGTAGCTGCATGTAGCAACCCCCTTTACCTGAGGACAGACCTGTATATTTGTGTGTGTGTTTGTAGAGAAACAAAGATGTGTAGAGGTTGAACCGAGGCAGTGAAAGTGATAGAGTGTGTGTGTGTGTGTGTGTGTGTGTGTGTGTGTGTGTGTGTGTGTGTGTGTGTGTGTGTGTGTGTGTGTGTGGCAGGTGGTAAATGACATCGCAAGCCAACAGACTGAGGTCAACCTTGCTGGGCATAAGCCCAAGCTATATTATCAACTGGGTAGCTGGCAGCTTGCTCTGCTGTACTGCCCACACCCACTGCTATCCACACTATAGAGATGCACACAGAAACATTCACGGACAACTTGCTACAATATTGATTTTTAAACGGCGTGAAATTCTAAAGAAATAATTTTATTGCTGGAAGCAGCAGCAGCAGAGCTGCGCCAATTTTAACACCAAAATGTTGCCTCTTTACTCCAGTTGATTAGTACAGGTATTGCTAAATAAAAGGCAAATGCAGTATTCATATTATTAAAAGTGTAATTTAAGCAGTTTAAATGATCTGCAACACAAATATTCTCTGAAAAGCAACTTTTCTTGATGGTTTTCCCTGCAAGTTGGCGCTATACGCTGAACAAGATACATAGTTTATTTGTGTTTTGCATCAGCGTCTGATCAAAAAAACACCATGTAAGATTGAACTGAGGACATTTTCAGCATTCAAAATAGATCAAGTGCCTTTTCTTCACAGCGCATCGCGTTGCCCTATCTACACCATCCCTTCAAAGGGAAATAGAAATCTTTTGACATGCTCTCATTTTTTTGCAGTAAGTCATGCTTCATCAGAGCTGCGTGCTGTTTGACCCACTTTACTTTAACATTTCATCCTCTGTTGTCTCAGAAGAAAGCCAAATACCACGGTGCATTTACAGTAGTTGGGTGGAAATGACAGATTGCATTTTTCAAGTGCTAGTACAGCAAATACCACAGTTGCTTTACATGATATGTGTAATGACACATAGATGCTTACGGAAGATGATATCGACGTGATTTGTCTTTTTTGTGTAAGTGTGCGATAATTCGAGCTCCTTAGTCAGATCGTTGCCAGCGTGCACGACATAGTACACTCTCTTGTATGTGATAAAGTATTTCCTTCGCTAGTGGCACACGGTCATGATAAAGACAGATGAAGATCCTGCAGCTGTTTGTTAGTGCTGCTTATCTGTCTCCGTATCAGATCTGTGTATGTGGAAGGCAGGGAGGTCAGAGTATGTGATAGCAGAATTTTGCAGTTTTGCCCCTTCTAGGATCTCCTCCATACAACAACACTTCGTCAGCCATAGGAAGGACCCAAATTTACATCTGAGGGTAGGAGACAGGAGGGAGAGATGCTGAGGAGAGGGGGGAAGGGATGGGATGGAGAGAGAGAGAGAGAGAGAGAGAAAGAGGGGGAGGGGGGCACAGCAGCTGGCTCCTTTTTCCCTGTCATTATCCCCGGTCGCTGTTTCAGTCAGCTCCATTTGATGAAAGTCAAACAGTACACTAGCCCTGATTATGTGACAACTAGAATTCACCTACTTAGTTAATCCTGCATCGCGGTTTAGATTTCAATTAATTTCTCTCTGGTTGCTCCATCTTCCCAGGGGATGGTGAAGGCGGGCTGGGGGAGGGGAGCCTGCTGTGTGCATGAGGATACAGTATGATGGAGATGGCGGGGGGAGGGGAAGCCGTACCTAGAGAACCGAGATGGCGAAAATGCCTGCACAGCACATTCAGATGTACCACGCAGAGTGGGGAGATAGTACCTGTCGGGTTTTCTTACTTTGACTGCGTAGTCAGGGAGCAATCAGCTGAATATTTTTATGGCTTCTGTTTCCTTCTGCGGCGTGCGTGCGTGGCTGCAGCGTGTGCACGCGTGTCTTTGTGCCTTCCCGCGCTGTGCTCAGCGAGCGGCTGATACTTTATCCACATGCTTCAAATGTTTTTGTTTATACGTGTAAAATTGAGTGTACGCGACAAACATTTCAGAGCATGCCCGTTCCTCAAAAAAATCTAAATCAAATAAATAAATAAAGCTGCATATTAATAAGGTCTCAGAGGCCCTTTAGAGGATCGAACCCCCCAGGTTGTGATTTTCCACCATTAGTCTTATGAGGCTGAAGGGACTGGGACTGTTCAGGCCAGCTGAATCGATTGTGCTGAGGGAACAGTGCTATCATACCTCCTTTCTCCATCTCCTTCCTTCTCTGTGATATTCCTTGACATTCTGATGGAGGTTTGAGTTAGAGCCTCATGTCCGTGTCACCATGGTAAATCTTTCGCCATATGGCGTCCACTAGCACTCGGTGTCTGTGGTGGGGGATGGAAGGCAGAGGAGGCCTGGTGTGATGCTGCTGCACGTCAATTTCAGAAATAGGCAGGTGTATTTCCCGAAGCATTAAAATCTGATATCTAAAAAAATGTATGTTAATATATTTTTTTTTTAAAAAAAACATTTTTGCAATAGGTGCAATAGGCAAAATACAAATTCTGCCTGGAAACAGCAACATTAAATTACGGTTACTGGCATCGCTCATGGTGCTCTTTAGGAAAATGCTAAGTGTGAATAATTTAAATCAAGTCAAAACCATCAGCTTAAGCCACAAGATCTTTTTAAATTTTTATGTAATTATTTTTGATAATGACTGCACACAATAAAAGCCATGGTGGAGTTTTATTGGTTAAAACTCCCTCTCCTGCAAACATCAGTTGTGGAAAAGAAAAGCTTGTTCAATCATCTTCTAATATTCAGTGTTAGCGTTTTGCTGATGCACATTACAGCAGCTTTTAGCCTTAAATTATAGCCTTTTACTTGAATTGCTACAATCTTCCCCACTTTTGCATCATTTGTTGTGTGCACTGTCAAATGCTGTGCATGTCAAACATGTTTCCTTTCATACTACTGGTTAATTTTTTCCATAAAAATGTATTTCATCTTGAAACTGCTGATTTCATGGGTGTAGCTCCTCAAATGCCGTTGTGTTGTTATAAATGATGTTGCACTAAAGAAAGTGATTGGGATCTGCACCCTGATTGGATGTACTCTTTCCTCTCTGGTCTTCCTGTCCACCAAGTTTTATGAATTTTAGCCTGGAAGTTTTTGAGGAATCTTACCGACAGACGAACTGCACTAAAAATATTCCTCTCCCTCAGCTCCCTCCTTGTAGGAAAAATACTGCCACATACAGTTCTTGCTCTCCATGAGTTCTCATTAATAGCTATGGGTTTTTGTGGTGTAAAGAGCATAATCCCCAATACACTGCCAACCTGCTGTATTTGGCTTTCACCAGTACAGCCTGACAATGTGGTGGGATAGTTAACATAGCTGCCCTTCCTTACCAGACACCAGACCTCCACCCAGACCTGGATCTCTTCATCTTTAACCTGTGCGATCCCTGTGTGGTTCTGCTCTGCTTTGTCCTCCCTGCAGAGGCAAAGCCCTCGGAGCAGAGGATGCTGGGACACTAATGGAGCCTGGCATCCAAGCTCACTAACGGCATCCCAGACCGTTCAGGATACCACTGTGAAGAGTGGGGAATTATAATGGCACACTAAGCCCACACTAAGGGGGCAGGAAAAAAATCACTCTTTATAAAAGTTCTAACTGTCTGTATAGTAACAACGGTGAAGAAGAAGAACACCACTCACCTGCATGTGCAGTAAACATCAACTTAGCTAAGCTAACATTGTTCAGCTCAATTCAGGAATTTCCAGCCTTTGTGCTAAGCTAACATAGCTCAACTTATCACAAAGGATGGAAATTCCTCTAGCCTGCATGTTGTATTCTTGAGTGAGAGACGCCTAACTGTCCATTGTCCCCTTCGATAGCTCAGTTGGTAGAGCAGAGGACTGTAGTGGGTTCCCAGAAATCCTTAGGTCGCTGGCTCGAAGGAGGGTTGATTTTGTTTTTTTGGGGGGGATCTGACATGCAGACTAGGGGAACCAGTCTAAGTATTCTTGGGCAGGAAGTGAGACACTGAACCCAACACTGAAAATTACCCCAATGTATCTGCAAGTGTTGGGTTAAACGCGATTAGTCATAGAAAAAGGCGAGTGTGGCTTGTACTAACCTTGAAGGCTCAAACTGAGTACAAAAGTGCTCTTTAAGTACCAGTTTCTGTTGCACCTATTGCTGTGTGTGTGATTAGGAAGAATTTAAAATCCTGTATGCCTGTGAATGTGGCTTGTTGTGTGAAGTCCTTTCCAAAGCACTGTCCAAAATTTGAAAAAGGTATTAATTAACATTTTCATTTTGAATTTTTGAGATTAAGACTAATCAATATTTAAAAAAAACACAAATAAATATTTTTGCGATGAACCATTTCTCCTGGAAGTCACAGAGTAAACCCAATACATATTCCAGGAATAGATGTACATGACCTGGAAGAGGATTAGGGCCACTGAAAAAACCCATAAAGCAAAACAAAAAAACAAGGGTTTTTAGGATTTTCTCCTTTTTTTTTTGTTCCAGATTTTGGAGAAAAAGTCAGAATTCTGTGATTAATGGACATTATCATTAATCAGTTGTACTAATAGCTTCCCTCAAAGGTCAGCTGAGGAAACACATTTCTATAAACTGTAGATAAATGATGGCCATCTCCTCCATCACTATTTTGAAGCCTTGATTTGGTTGATTGATTGATTGCATTTTCCTTTTGTTTTAGCTTCTGACACATTGTGGCCTAATTGTGTCTTTAAGGTC
Organism: Mchenga conophoros; assembly: GCF_057382185.1. Lineage (NCBI taxonomy): Eukaryota > Metazoa > Chordata > Actinopteri > Cichliformes > Cichlidae > Mchenga > Mchenga conophoros. The sequence goes on along the minus strand of NC_140534.1, from coordinate 25,562,055 downwards.
ACACGGGCCAAGAGTCCAATCAGTGCAAAAGTGACCCTCCATAGGTTGGCGCAGTTGCCATTACTTTGCATGGATGCAGGCTTATTTCCAGACTCTCACCAACTACCAGAACTGGCAACAGTTTCTTTTCAAAGTAAAAGTTGCACTTTTACAACACGTTGGTCTCAGGATGAAACAACAGCATTTTTTTACTTTGAAGGCAAAAAATCTCTGTTTTCAGTTTGTTTTTCAAGTTTCATCACAGATCTGGGGTTAGTTCATGAGTCACAGTCAGTGACTGAGACAATCCTTTAGTTACCAAAGCTATCATAAAGCCTATCATTTTTGCGGCCAATTTTACCTGGTGAGAATAGTAGCCAGTAACCACCCAGCAACCAGTCAAGGAATATACAGGGACAGGATGCAGAAGCCCTCACATTAATTATATAATCAGTGAATGTTTTGTTTTTCAAACCAATCAGCAAATCATAGCTGCAGGAAAAGACGAGGAAAGAAAAAAGGGAACAGGTGTAGTGATACTGTGAGTGTATCAGTGTGCTGTTTCTCTTTTTTCTGAGAGCTACGCTCTGTCACACTCGGATAACCTGACATATGTAAAGTCTACAGGCAAAGATCCAGCTTCTACTTCAATAAATACTACATTAGTGAATCTATTTTAGTTTAAAAAATACCTTCTTGGTTCTATATCTTTGCATTTTTTTAATAAATTATTTAAAAGATATAACATATATTTGTTAGCTTTAGAGGTGATCCAAAGCCCTTTATTGTACCTTTGGACAGAACCAGACTTACTGCCCAGCAGCTATATTATTTATCTATTAGAGAGCATCAATCTATTTATCTGACTCTTTGCAAGAGAACAAAACCACCTAATATTCCTCCAATGTTTGTTTATCAATGTGATAGAAATAAAGAAGCATCAAAAGCTGCATGTGTGCTAGAGAGAGACATGTGAGGAGAGTTTTCCTGGCTCTGTAATGGCTGCCATCCTCTCTCTCTCCAACCCCTCCTCTTCCTCCTGCTTACGGCTGCAGCTCTGTGGATCCTCGGTGCCCAGGCATGGTGTACTGAACATGCATGGCGGCGTGTTTCCTCCTGTAGCAAGCTAACTTCTGCACCACTCCTCTCGCTATTTCAAGGAAAGTGCAACCTTTGCCTTGGGCCTTAATTATGTTCAATTTGCCAAGCTGGGCCTGAAACCATTGGGGGGTGGAAAAGCTCTCTGACCTATTTATCAATGCAGCTTTTTCCTTCCACTGACGGAGACTGAACCAAAAAGGCACGGGGAGAGAGAGAGAGTGAAAGAAATACACTTTGCTCAGTTTTCACACAAGCAGAGTGTAGGCACAGCACAGGATGAATGGGAGTAGTGCAATGTATACATTTAATTTCTTAGAGGGTGCTTTTGTGGGAGTGTGACAGTACTATTTTATATTATTCCATCCTATATTTTATTATAAAGTCCTATGAAATTGAAAAAAGAAATCACTTTTTTTGTAGTAAAATGTCAAAACACAGAGAGTCCAGAAAAAGAATGAGCCAGTGTTATTTTTGGTTTCACCTGCAGTCAGAAATGCTGTATCTCCTAACCACACCGGTGCTCTTTCAATAGAGACTGAAGAAGATTCTTCAGACCACATGATTGGAGGTAAACACTGAGGAGGCCATTGACCTTTCATTATAGCTTCTGATAAGGCCAACTATCTCCCCTTCTCTACACTGTGCCCTAAATGTCAAGTCACTGTATGTGTTATAATTACCCTGAGTTGGTATTTTCCTCCTCTTTATGTTTCAATGCATGGAGAGCAAATCCTGCTAGCAGAGGTTGGCTGAGGACATGTCACCGCTTTAGACGTGTGAGGTTAATTTAGCTGTTCACAGGCTAATCAGTTTTCTATTTTTATTTATTTATCCCCCCCCCTTCCTTTTGCAGCATAGCATTTTCCAAACACGGAAGACCTTCTTAACACTGAGAATTTACCTCCCTAGAGTCGAGGGCTTGTTAATACACTCTCATTAGGAGGTTTTATGCATGGACAAATAAACAAATGCTAATAAACTCCTAATTATTTTCTCACAGCAAATTCAAGGATTTTGAATATTCATGTTTAACCAAAAACATTGCAATTATTTTACTGAGCATAACACATATATATATATACTTTCTCTCAATAAAACAATTTGGTAGTCAGAAACTTGTTTCAAGAACAAAGAGGTAACTCCTGATTTTCTTTTAAGGGAGCATACATGTGAGTGCTGAGAGAATATTTTGATTGCACCACTGACAAAGGTGCTAAAATGTACGGGCTGCGCTTTTCTCCAAGTGTATATTTAATAGGTTGATTCATAATTTTCTCCCAGTGAGCAATTTCTGTGTTTTGCCAGAAGTTGTAGTTTTTGTAGTGATTTTATTTTGTTGTGAAAGATAATCCTGCATTTATTTTTCCACCCTTTACAAGAGAAACCCCCCCAACACTGATTCAGTTCGATGCACCACACTTGAGCTCTATTGTGACTCTTTTTTTCCATGTGAAAAACATCGTGCATCACTAATACAATTTGACTTGCAGGTGCAATTGTTTGGAAGAAGGTTGGCCCATTTTGCTGAGTGTCAGGAAAGGCTTTTAAACTGTCACCACACTTTCTCCTTCCTTCATACGGAAACCTTTTAGACGTCCTCTTTGCTGGGTTGGACAATGGGGTGTCAACGCTGTTACCTTATTCTGATTTTTGCTGCCGAGTTAGCCGGTAGTCTAGTGACTGATCGGTTCTCTGAGTTCTACTTTTAAGGACGTATGCATTTGGCCACTGTGAGTTTTGGTGCTGCAAACATACGTACCACATCAGGACTCCAAGTCTTGTTTGCATGTTGACAGACTGCCATAATTCAAGATGGCACCTGTCTCGCTGATGTCTTTACCGCTGCTGCTCTGAGTCCTCTGCAGCTTAGTGACAGCCTGAATCCTCTCTGACGTGAAAACCCCTGTGAGAATCGGAGAATCTGAGATTAGGAATGTCATCGTTAGCATTTGGGAGCGTGAATCTCTTCGTTGAGGACGTGGTTTCACATTAATTGTGAGATTAAAACCTGCAGTGAGACGTAGGCCCAGCCGTGCACCGATTTGCCGCGTGCCTTTAGCAAGTGCAGCCATCGCTTGCACGTGGCACACATCGAAGTCAGGAGAAAATGAAATTATGATTTGCGATGACAAATCTGAGATGTGTGCGTGCTACCACAAAAACAGCAACAGCTCATGAATAATGCATGGCTGCCGTGGGCTATAGATTAAGTGTGAATATTCATTAATTTGCTTGCCCTTTGGGAGGTGATGCAAATTCATACAAAAGCATACTGGCAACTGGGTTAGCCACCACTCACAGCAGTAAATATGGGTAACGATGGAGGACGCCGGTTATTTTTTCCTTAAGTACCTGAGCTGTTTGTAAAATGAAGGACAGCATTTGCTCTGTTAAGAAGTTTTAACAGGGTTTTCCTGGAGTAATAACCACCCACCCCCTCCCCTCCACCTCCCTACCTCTTAAGTGCTAAGTCACCAGAGCAGGGAAAGCCCATTAGGGTAAAGAAGGTGGGGGAAGGCAAGAGTTTGAGTGATTAGGCTGATTGGATATAGCAGCACTAGGTTGCTCAGGTCAAAACTAATCAGCTTCAGAACAGAGGGAAGGTCCTTATAACTAAAAGAGAGAAAGACGTAGAGATGTGACTGCTGCCCTGTGTAAAGAAGCGTCATGTCACGCAAACAAACAAAAATGCTCCCATACAGGCCTGAACAACCACAGAGCGCTTACTGAGTCAGCATAGAGATAGCTGATCAACTAATAAGAACAAGTAGCCAATATTTAATTTTCCTATTCACTGCTTTTTGGACAACGTGAAAAAGGCTGGACTCAAGTCTTCAGGAATTAAGGACAGAGAAGAAGAGAAGAGACTGTGAAATCTGCAGGTTTTCAGTCTCAATTTTGCTGACAGCACCCTGAAACAGAGCAGAAGAAGTATTGACAGTGTAGCTGCGCCGGCTCTCGACTGTGGCTTCATTTCTGCACTTACTGTATCCCCTTTCTCAACCATGAAAAAAAAAAACCCTGAGCAGGATAAATTGATTTTGTTTATGGGATCATTTGCACATTTATCCACACTACATGCAGGAACCTGTTATGTAGATTTCCCCCCGCAGCAGGAACTGGCAGGAAGACGAGCAGGGATTGGACAGAGATAAACGACTCATTAACCCCAAATTGATCATGAGCCGCACACTTGTGAGGATATTTCATCATTAATATTTCAACTTAATTATTTGTGCCCATGTTGACTCTGAGGTCCTAATTTACACATCACCGTGTGATGTATGAATTATTGTAATGGACAATATTTGAGCAGTTATTTCTCCCACTGCCACCATTTTTCTATCCCCCTCCCTCTTCCACCGCCCCTCTTCGTTACCGACCTCTATTGCTTGATTTTTCTCTGTGTGCTGAAATAATACCACCACGTGGCAAACTCATATTGTAGAGGCTTAAATCTTGTAGATTGTCACTTATAAATCAAACTCTGCGGTCTGAGGGAATTCTCCTTCGCACACATGTACTCCCTCTGAACTGCAGGCTCAGTGTCTCTGATTTTCCCTTCGTTTGTTCACTCAAGTGCGCTTTTCAGTGGCGAAATATCGCTTTTGAGAAAAGCTGTCAGCAGAGATGGAATTTCCTATGAGGGGAAGAGAGTTTGGCAAAACATTTTCATGAAGTTCCATGTTCGTCTCGCTTGAGCTCCCGCCTGTGTTGTCCCCACTTTTATTCTGTATGACATGCAGTAGGTATCAGCGTGGTGATTTGCTATCCCTCAGAGGTGGAATGTCTGCTTTGCTTTGTTTACCACTCTCCCTGTTGTCCCTGTCACTTGCGCTCAGCGAGATAGTGGCAACTAGAGAGAAACTTTCATTTCCACTAACCCGCCGCCTTCGGTGCGCCAACAGCTCTGAGCATCAGCGTGCTACAAATCATTCTGCGCACTTCAACTATAACATCAAATGGCTGAGAAACGGCTAAAGCCCAACAGCAGGTGTGCTCTGAATCGTTCAGATCAACATGTCAACACCTTTAACAAGACATCTCATTTCAGGCACCCGCGCTGCTACCACAGCTTGGGCTTTTGTAGATGCCTCTGACTAAGGTTTGAGGCTTGGAGCAGAATCAGAATCAGAATCAGAATACTTTATTGATCCCTGGGGGAAATTATTTTTTTTGTTACAGTGCTCCATTTTAAACCAACATTAAGACAAGACAGACAATACGCTAACTAAGAATAGTACAATATATACATATATATACATACATACATACATACATAAGTCACTTATAAATAAATAGTTGGAAAGCAGAGAGCCAGATTGAGATGTTTGGGGATTGGAGGTGAGTGCAAACCTGTGCATCAGCATCTCTTAATCCCAAAGAGCCATAATCTGGGATTAGTGATCCTCTCCACACTGGATCCAGATTAGAGCATCCGCTCATGGAGGAGCCTCTGCAGTATCGGCTGGCACCACCTCCCCGACCCCTGTGGGAGGGGCTTGGAAAGGCTGTGGTGCTCCCTGATTGGAGGAAGCTCCGGATAAACTATGTGGTGACAGGGGTTGCCAAGACGATCATGCTGGCTTTGCCTTGATTGGTTGTGTCAGAGCTTAGGATGTCTGCTTGTCCTCAGATCGACATTAGATCACTCGCTATAGAGACACTTGTGTAAATGTATGTATGTACACGCACACACTGTGGGACATGCATGTAAATGATTGAAAGCCACTCACTCTTCAGTTCATCAAATTTACCAACATGCTCTTACAATGCAGAGACGCTGATTTATGGATCCAAAAAGTGACCAGTGCAAGCAGTATTTCACTTGCTTGTGTTTGTATGTGTATGTGTGTGTGTTGGCCAGTGGATCGTGCCCGTTGTCATCTGTCACTAATATGCACTCACACACAGCAGTAGCAGCAGCCCACATAGGTCAGTCTCATCACCCTGCTCACTGGCACATGGTGGAACCATAATCCTAAGGGTCAGAGGTCGGCTTCATGCTGCTTGCCTGGCTGAAAGGGCAGATGGGACACATGCGTGCATGGACACACACTGGCCAGCTTCATGCTGCTGGGTTGGTTTGAAGGGCAGATGGGTGCATTGTGTCATAATGGCGGCTGAGCTACAGCCTGTGGGGGCGGCCATATTGTCATTGAGAGGACACTCGGTAGGTCAGGTGAGCAGAGGCGAGCACTGACTGTAGTGTTTTACACAGCCTTTGTTTCGACTGGTTATATCCACCCAGTCTCCCTGGCAGTAATGTAAATGCCATTTAGGTTATTTGCAATTTTCATTCTTTAACTTGGCTGATTTATTATGTCATTGTGGAGCTTAGTTTCTTTCTTTCTTTTTTTTCTTGTCTTGAAAAGCTATTAAAGCAAAAAGTGATTTAGACTACGCGCAGGAGGCCTTTAAGGCAGAAACTCAGCTGAATTGTTCTTCCTGCCCACTTCCATGTTCTCATTTGGAGCTAATCCACTTGAGGGTTTTTATGAGACAGAAAGAAAAAATAATCTGTATGCAGTGAAGCACTGTGGAAATTGCAAAGTGATATTATATTGATTTAGTGAAGTAACATAAGTAATGTAAAAAAAAAAAAAAGTTAAAAAAAACTTCTCACTTTTCCCGTGCAACTATTTGGGTCACAGTGCACAATCAATTACATACACGCACATATAGCACGTGTCAGCAATCTGCAATCACTAACTCTTGGTTTGTTCTGACTGGTTGGGTGAGCATTTTCTTCTTGCTGTTTTACAAATACACATCATCAGTGTAACAATGCATTTTTCAAAACATAATTTACGTGACTCATTTTGCTTGCATATCTCGGCTCCCTCTTTCATTGCTGCGGAGACGACGTTCGGGAGGTTTATGTTGTTTAAGCTGCTTCAGTTGCATTTCCACTGCAAATGTGGTATTAAAAAAATTCTGCAATTTTAAGGAATTTAATACATTTTTAATCTGCTTTTCCTGGATTAGGCTCCCACATTAGAACAAATCAGGAAGACACAAAGGGCAAGGACTCAGGGTCTAAATATACTCCCTTTATCCGTCACTGCATCTGTCCCATTTTTTGGGAGATGTGCTTCTGGTGATGAGCGCCGGTACTTTGTTTTTACTAGAGGAGCATTAGAGTCTCTATAAAACAGGGAGTGCAGTCATTTCACTCCACAAATTCACACAAATTCTACTGTGTATTTGTTTGTAAATTTCATGACAACCTGCAAGTAGAAGCCAATGGTAGTCAAATATTTGTGCATGCACAATATGTGTGCGCATGTGATTCGGAGCACAAGCTAGAAATGGGTGTTATAAGGTAGGCAGAGGATGACAGCTCTCAGTTAGGTCTGTCAGACCTGGGACTCTGCAGGCTGTCAGTCCCAGGATAGCAGAGAGAAAATGGAATACATTATATCCCCGGTCTCCTGCAGGTCAACTGTGACAGGGTTGCCCCTCAATTACTGAGTATCAGCACCTCTTCTCTCCTCCCCACTCCCCTTTTCTTCTTCTCTCCTCCTCTTGCTCGCTGCAGTATGTCTGTGTGTGCTCTGCAAGAAGCATGCAGAGAAGAAAAATAGAGAGGAGAGTGGGGGCAGGGTGGCAAGTACCTACAATAGGCTGCCTGGAGATTCCATGGAGCCCAACGAATTTCCAGAGGCGTTTATACCTTGGTGATTGTTTGAATATATCTCCTCACCTACACCAAGGATTTGTTTGCTTTCATCCAGCGTAACGATAGACTTTATGTTTTATTGATTGCGCTGCGAGCGCTGAGCATCACCTTAGATATATACCCATTGCCGAGTAGCATCTCTCTTTCAGTGAATCTCATATATCTAATGATCCTAAACTTCATGTTTTATGTATCCACCTTAGCTAATAAGGTCAACTAGCAGTGAAATGGGTGACAGGAATTTATGCATTTTAATGCTGCTGCGGAACAATGGACACGCGCCAAACACAATAGGGTGGATGCAGAATCAGTCAGTGAGGAGGTAGTGTGACCAGCTGGAGCCCTCTACCCTCTGACCTGGAGGTCACCAACTGCTACACTTCTCTTTCATCTACCTCTCATGGCTGACTCATGAAAATGCATGGAATAAGAAAGTTGCTTTGTTATACAGATAACCTTGACGCGTGGAGGTCTGATAGGGCACCATTACGAAATCACTTCCCTTTATATGTTGGGGCGGGGAACTAGTGCCTCTTGATGTGTCCTTTTTTTTTGTGGATTTGTGATGGAAAACAAGGTCAGACCTGGCGCAGATGGAATGGGCTGCGTCAGTATAGCTGGACGCCCTTGCTTAACCTTGAACCCATATAAATCCAGAGTGCTCTGCCTTGCGGTCACTCAGTCACTTTTGAGCAAGCAACTCCCATTAAGAAGGCTTACAGCAGGCTACGCTCCTTTCTTTATTCCAACTTTTTCCAAAAGCTGCAGGCCAAACGGAATGGGAGCCTAACGTCCCCGTGTCCCGGTCCCTTTCAGAGCAGTGACTTGAGCTTTGTGCTCAGAGACTAAAGAGCTCTTTCCTGCTCCCCTGTCCTTTTTAGTATCATGGCTCACAGACCTCTCCGCCTCCAGCTCTCAGCTTGCACACTGCTGCGGCTCACAGACAGTAAGAAACCAAACAGTGAAACAATCCAACATACAGAGCGAGTGATCTGCCACCCCGTGCACTTTAATGGCTATGTGACCTATTTGCGGGAGACAGGACTGTCACGGAGATTGGGCCTTGAAGCTTACAAGCGCGAGGACACACGCACAGGCAGCCTGGAAATGCAGTTTGGGATTCGTGCACAGTAGAGCCAAAGGCTTACACCTCTATTTAGACTCCACTTAGAGGTGGCTTCTGACAGATGTATGAGGCATCGCCGCTCTTTTTGTTTGTGTTTCAAGAGCAGTCATCAGCTTTGACATGAAAAGCTTGTGAATGTAAGTTAAACCATCAGTTTCAGCAGTAAAGCTAGTGTGGTTTGTTCTTCATTGTACTGGAATCAGTGACTACAGTAGAAATATTGAATTTTCCCAGCGCTGGATTCGAGGTCTATCTTTTCAATCTAGTATCATGTCTGTAAAGCTCAGCCTCTGTGTTAGCCAAATATTGTCAGACAATTGACAGAGCACTGGCTTGCTCACACTCCCAGGAAGGAGGCAGGGACCAGGGAGCGGTACAGATAACCAACCCAAACATCCATGGATATCTCTGTACCCGACTTCCCTGGTCTTATATTTCCAGGGTTAAAAATCAATAGGGCTACTGCTGATGAAATTTGCCGCATGAGTGCGCATCGGAGTCTGCAAAGTAGACCTGGACCGAGACATTTCTTTGCACCCGCCGTTATTCACTTTTGTTCCATTCTGTTTTCAAATGCAAAGGGGATTTCATTTCATTCTCCTTTTGCCATTTTACTTTTTTCGCTCTAAATCCAGCTTTTGGAAGGCCCAGAGGCTGAGTAAATGTGATCGATTTCTAGAGAGTGTGTCATCTAGGCCACCCTTTTAGGAGTGGTTTTGTAACAGAGGCACAAAGGCGCGTGGAGCCATCATTCAGCCGGCTCTTCCATTGTTCACTTAATTCATGCTGAAGGATCCAGGTCAGGCCCGCAAGAACCCTTCACAGGTTAGAAGTCAGGGCTCCTCTCCAATAAACTAAGGCAAGAATAAAATCACATGTGTCCAGAGGCATAATCTGTTATTACCCGCAAGAATTACACATATTTCCGCCTCTGTTTCCCCTCCTATTTGTAATATGACTGTGAAACTAATGAGAACAGAATGTCTCTGAAATTATATTTGCTCAACAGGGCTTGCAGAACAAAGAGCTGATATGAGGCTGGATGAGAACATCAAGCTCGGTTATTGGTTGGACTGTGTTTAGTGGAGTAGCAGGTTTTAAATCCATACTGGACTGTTTTCTTTAACGTGGCCGTCATCTTTGGGATAAGATTAAGTTTGAATTAACTGCAGCATCGCGCTGTTGCTGTGTATTAGAAATGAATATAGCTAGTTTGTTTCGCTTTTTATCTCTTTTGCAAAGTCTTCCCTCTCGTGTGGCTAAGTCTACAACAATGAGCTCCTCCTGTCTCAGAATATTCAAAAAGAAGCTATCTTTCCTCCGTCACTGAGGGACCAATTCAAACGGCAGCCTTGCAGTCAGGCTCTCCTGTCAAGGAGAATTAATCTGCTCCAAACAACCTTTTATTTTCTCTACACAACTACTTGTCAGCCTCAACTAAAAGCAATTTGTTTTTGGCTCGCTTCTTCAGGCTCATGTAGCAGGACTGAGAGAGCAGTGTGGCATGTTGTTTCAAAAAGGAGAAGAGGGGGGAAAAACAGTGCTTTAATCTGATTAGACCTGGCTAAAATCCCAAACCGGGGCTGAAGTGCAGTGCTTGTGGTTTCTGAACAGCTTACGCTAAGTCTGTACCATGGAAATAATCTACTCTTAAAACCCAGGAAACAAATCAACTATGGTAAGGACATAAGTCGCTGTCATTACGGAGTCATTAGGAACAACATTTCCATACAGCATGCAGGCCAGTAATGCTGGCAGAAGGGGGCAGTGTATGTGTGTGTCTGTGTATGCGTGCACTTCTCTGATCCTGCCTTTTATATGTAAGTGTGACTGTTGATGCTTCATATTTACAGCAGAAGCGTGTGTGTGTGTGTGTGTGTGTGTGTGTGTGCGCGCGCGCCTCTATTTATTCATATTTGTGCGAATTTCTCCAGCTTAAAGAAGATTTTGTTTTTGAATTTACTTTCGGTTTGCCTGCGTGCCTATCTCCATCTATCTGTGTGTGTGTGTGTGTGTGTGTGTGTGCGTGTTTCTCTGCGCTGCTGTGGGATTGCAGGACGACTTCTCGGGTTCTGAATAATGAATCAAAGCATGAGAGAGGAGCAAAGTCACACTGCAGCAGCTTGTCTCTCTGCACTGCTTTCTTTTTTTTTTTTTTTTTGGAAGTGACATCAGAAACAGCAGCATGTGACATCACGTGATGGCGGAGCTTCAGTTCATCCTTTGTCATCCTTTTTTTTTTTTTTTTTTTTTAATAGGACAGGGGGAAAGAATGAAAGAAAGAGGGGGAGAGGAAGAAAGAAAACCAAAGGGGAGAAGAGACGGTGAGAAGGGGGGGAAGAGGGAAAAAAAAAACAAAAAAAAAAAACTCCTGGGTCACCTGTATGGAGAGAAAGAAAAACAAAAAAAACAGGGGAGACAGCAAACAACAAAGAGCAACATAATAATAAAAAAAAAAAAAAAAAGCACCATCACAATAAACTAGCTAGTCATAGATATCAATAGTTACTAAATAATAAACGATATTGTGCAGCACGCAAGATAGACAGCGCACAGTGTGCTTTGAGGCAGCAACCAAGAAAGCTGTAGTCCGCATCTGTGAATACCCATGTGTACACCTGTGTGCATACCTGTGTGGATCAGCATGCTTGCATTCCAAAGGTTTCTCCATGTAATGATCTGCTAGAGAGTGTGGGGAGCCACAGCCCTGTCCTCTATGGTATCAAGCAGGTATGGAGGAGATCAAAACTCCAGACATCCAGAGGCCCCCAGAACACAAGAGACCAAGGAAGACCCACAGAGGGGCAGCCGCGCCACTGTCCCAGTAAGAGCTAAGGAGAGTCCCAGATGAGAGCTCATTCAGCAGCCGCGGAGCAGAAGCCAGGGGGAGTTGCAGTGACGCGCCCGTGAGCTCCGCCGGCAGCCAGCTGTGCCTGAGTGACCGAGCCCCAGGCCGAGAGGCCGGGGGCACCCCACCTCCAAAGTGGCCCGAGCGAGCCCCAATAAGCGGCCGCCAAGGAGTGAGCCGGTGTGTACCTGGACGCCCACCCCCAGATACAAAGAACCACCAACGCACCGATACCTGAGGGAGTCCGCCACCGGCAGGGGAAGTGGTGGTGGGTGGAGATAGGCCTCCAAACCTTGGAGGGCCCGAGATGTCCCCAGAGAGGTGGCGTCTGATACCCAACCTGACATATAGACACAGACATACAGGCACACACAGACACAAACATCCATTCCCACCCTCATGCTCTCATATGTACTTCACACTCAACCGACGTGGAGACAGACATAAAGAGACGCTGTACACACAATCACACTCCCCAAGCGTACTCTACAAACCGGGTCTAGGTACCCTTACCCCTGGAGGGGGGAACTGCACCCAGACCCAGGTGGTGTTACCCTTTTCCCTGCGGTGGGGGGAGGCAGACCGCCCCGACTCCGCAGCAGCAGGGAGGCCCCACACTCCAGACCGCAGTCGGACAGCCAACTCCTCCTAGCCCCCCCGCTCCAGTAGGCCGCAGAGAATGGGGGTGAGAGAAGACTCCAAACCTCCCTCCACCCGCTCATTGTAGTGTTGATGCATGTGTGTTCTAAGGTGCAATTAAAACCCAGGAGGGCATAGAGCTACCTGCCAGAGAGCAGCAGGTAAGCGCATAGTCCCTCCTGCTAGCCCTCAATGTCTACATGTATTTAAAATTGAGAGGTGGGCAACGACGCCAGGGGTGAGGCGTACACACTGCTTTCACCGTAGCCGAGCTTGATGACTAGACCCTGGAAGAAGCTCCCTGTAATAGGGCCAAGACCCCGCTATCACCTCCGCATCCCCACAGCGGTAGACCACAAAATTCTCTTTGATGTAAAGTTAAATACAAGCTGGACAACCGAGTAAAACCAGATATTTCATGAATATTTAAAATGAAAATATTAGCATTTATTGTAAAGGTACTCTCTGTTGATTAGAGGTGCACTTAGAGAGACAAGAGGAAGAAGCCATTTAGGAAGATCAATAGAAAACCCTCATAAACAGGCACTTCAACAGATGGCCATCAAAAAGATGTAGAAAAATCAGTTGGTGATCAATATCCTGTAAATTTTGGAAAAAAACAATGAGCGGATGAAGCCCTGGGAAGCAGCGGAGAGGAAGAAATATGCTTGCCACCTTGGAGGCTTGCAGCAATATCACCAAAAAGGATCTTCTTAATGACACTATTAAACTGTTTTACCACAGCATAACATGTTGTCAGCCACAGCGTTTCATTGTCCCATTAATAGCCTCCCAACACAATTCAGATTTCAATATCAGTTTGCTCTCATTATCTCTCTTCTCTGATACCGTTTCATTTTGTATGGGCTAAATTAAATGTAAAAACCATAATGCAATTTTGCTGGAGGAGAACATGGCGTCTAATTGCATTAGGCTGAACTGTCGGTGGAGTCTGCAGCAGCTAGGCCCCCCATCACTCTCCCACAATTAGCACTGGCTACTCCCCTCAGCAGCAGGTGTTGTTCTGCCCGTGCCAGCATTCCAGCTGATTATCTTAGCCAAGCGCTGCGAACTGCTCTTCATCCATCTACGTTAGGGCACCACCACAGCTCTGTGCAGATACAGATTACAGAGCTTCAATTACATTACCGGACAGCCAGCAGATACAGATGTTGAGCTGTGCACGACAAACGGTCACGCTGGAAACCGGGAGTTGGAGAGAGGACCTACGTCATGCTGTCATGTTGCACACGGAGGAGCTGCAACCTTGTTCTTGAAAGGTTGTGGTGCATCACCAAGAGAAGCCAAGAGGATGTGGAAGAGCATGCTTTGAGTGAACCTTAGAGGCCCAGAGCGGTAGTAGCAGCAATGTATTCACACACATGCACACACAGCCTGAGGTTGGCAGCATTCCAGCAGTCTCTGAGAGATGGGCTAACCAAATTATAAATTTACAAGGACTAAATTACATAGCTAGGGTGCACACATACTGTCACATCAGAGACTCAGCCACAGGCGCACATACTCACACACTCACTCCTTCCCTGGCTGTTTCTCCCTATCTACAGACACACACACACACACACACACACACACACACATATATACACACGCACACACACACCAGGGATACAGAGACAGCCAACATCAAACAACTGAACTTGAACTTTGGACAGGTAGAGAAGCTTCTGTGCATGATATGAATGAAAAAAATCTCATGCCCAAAGAAAGTCCACAGCTTTTTGATGCCAGTTTGCTTCCATCCTCTCATGTCAAGATTCCCATCTGTATCTGAGGTGCGTCATCGTGCAAATCAAACTAAAAACTGAAATTAAGATCTAGATGGAAAGTGTTCTTAATTATCCATTATAGGAGACATGGCTAAGCTTGCTTGCAACTTACAAACTAAGGCCCAAAAAAGTTGGGACGCTGTGCAAAACGCTAATAAAAACTGAATGAAATATTTGAAAATTTTATTCACAGTAAGAACATAGAAAACAGTAGAAAATGTAGACCTTATATTATTATATTACTTGGAATTTGAGGGGGGCAATAAATTAAAAAAAAATGAAGAAAGATGATTTTACCGCTATGTAGCATTCCTTCTTTTAACTAGAGTTCGTAAACATCTGGGAACTGAGGTGACCAGCACATGAACTTCTGGGAGAGGAATGTTTTCTAATTTTTTGTTTGATATCTGATTCTTGCTGCTGAACAGTCCTTGGTGTTCTTTGTTGTATTTTTCATTTCATGATATGTAAAATGTTTTAACTTGATTATTCTGGACTGGAGACAGGTCAGTTCAGCATCTTCAGCAATCTTCTACTACAAAGCCTGTAGCAGATGCAGTATGCAGTTTAGCATTATTGAGCTCAAATAAGCAAGCCAGTCCCTGAAAAGGGCTTCATCTTGATCATTTGTTACTGCAAAACCTGTATATACAGTACCTTTCAGCACTGACTTTCACTTACAGCAGGGTGCAGCTTCCATGTTTCCTAAAAAGAATTTCAAATTTTTATTCGTCTGACTGCACAACAGTTTTCCCCTTTGCCTCAGTCCATTTTAAATGAGCTTTGGCCCAGAGAAGATGGTGGCATGTGCTGTTTCTTCTTTGCAGGATAGAGCTTTAACCTGCATTTGTGGCTGTCACAGTGAAATGTGTTCACAGTCAGTGATTTCTGGAAGTGCTCCTGACCCTGTGCAGCCATTTCCGTGACATAATCATGCCTGTTTTTAATGCCCGAAGATCAGAGGCGTCAAATATTGATTTTCAGCAACACACAGAGATTTCTGCAGATTCTTTGAATCTTTTGTTGATCTTGTGTACTGTAGTTGATGAGATATTCAGTCTTCCCAATTTTCCATTGAGGAATGTTGTTTTGGAATTTTTCCACAATTTGTACTTTACTTCTAAGAAACTCTGCCTTTCTAAGATACTTTTTAAAAAATATATAAATAATCATGTTAATGATCTATTGTCAGTTAACCCAATTAGTTGCAAAATCTCCCTTTAGCTGCTTGTTTTTAGTACTACTTAATTTTCCCAGCGTTTGCTGCCTGTCCCAATTTTTTTTATACCCGTTTTCTATGTTTTGTCATGAATAAAATACGAGTTTACGAGATTTCCAACATTCTGTTTTATTTACTTCAAACAGTGCCCCTACGTTTTTGGAAGTGAGTTTGCACCATGGCGTTCTTATACACTTCACTTCTAGACATGGCAGGAAAAACTGAAGACTTGAAGAGGTTAAGAACAGTTTTAGCCATAGTAAATATATGGCTGAATATATTTACTATATATTACTAAATATATGTCTGTATATATGTATTTATTTATAATTCAAGTGGCTCTGTGCCACTTTCTTGTAAACAAAGGGGAAAAAAAGTTATGTTTCAATTCAGAGTTACGGTCCATGGCACATGTAGACATGAGGGGTGACTCCATTTCCCAGTACTGGATGCTTGATGGACATGCCACTTGGCAGTGCCATGATAAATGCTTTATGACTGCTTCTTACTACCACACCGGCACTTGGCTTCACCAGGCTTTTAGTGTGCTGTCTGCTGTCTGTTTTTAAACGGGACCAACATGGTAATTAACTGTTATATTAGAAAAATAGGTCATAAGATATAGGCTGGTTTTTTTTTTAAAGTTTTTTTTTTCTTGGTATTTGGCCAAACGTCAATATTCTGGAAGTGCGTAAAGACCAGTTTGACCCCAACATGTCACCATGCAGCTCTGCCAGCTTATATTGCACATCTGGTATAATATAGTTAAAATGAGTGTGCAAATGAGGGATGAAATGGATATCTACTATTATTCACCAAAGCTTAGGTGTGTGCATGTAATTGACACAAACAAACCTCCAAACTCCCAGACCTCATAGAAACCTCCACAGCACCGCCGAGGTCTTTAAAACCAGGGGGAACTTTGAACTTCTGCAGCTAGCCACGTGAATCATACATGACCAGGCCATATCATGCTTTGATTACTGTGAAATACACAGAGAAATTGAGTTTACAGTCCCTCATTCATTTCGGGAGAAAAGCACCAGTGGGAAAAATCAATTATCAGTACTGAATGTAAGATCATTTGATGCGCCTGCACATTTTACGCTGTTTATTTCCTGGTTTTTTGTTGTTGTTGTTTTTTTGGGAGCGGTGGTCAGAGAATGCAGTGGGTTTGAAGTGGTCATGGCTTCGATAAATGTACCTTACAGAAAAGGCACAGTTATGAAAAGACACGTGATATCTTTGAAGCCACTGTAGCCTCAAACAAGCTAGATATCATCAGCAAGGTGTAGCCATAGAGTGAATGCATCGCACAGACAGAGATGGGTCGTTGACTCAGTGTTTTGCATTTTGTCTTTTCTTTACTCTTTTTTGCTTTTGTGAATGATGAGTTTTGTTCCTAGTTTCTTTTTTCAGTGGTTCCTTTTGTTATTTTTGTCTTTATCTTTATTTCAGATTATCCTGCTTTCCCTGTATTTCCCGTGTCCAGTTGTTAAGTCTCTCTCAGTTAGGTGTTCTCATGTTTTGGTTACTTCCTGTTTTATTTTGCCATTCCCTCCCTCTCGTGTGCTTCATGTTCAGGTTTTTGCCTCATTACTTAGATTCTGTTAACCTGTCTTCTTTCACTATTATCTCATGTGTGTATTAAGCCCCTCAGTTTTCCTCAGTTCCTTGTACAGTTCCTTGTGCTCCTTCATTCCGTGAATTCCGTTTTTGTCTCCGACTTTTCACTTCTGGCTCCACCCTAGCTTTGTTTGTATTTTGTCCCTCTATGCTCCAGCAATAAAGCTACCTCTGAGTTTGTTTGTTTTTCTCTGGAGTCCTGCATAGTGGCCTGCTGAACAGAGACACAACAATACTACATATGTGGCTATGTAGGTCCCTTTCATTACTACTTGGCATTCACCTGTCACACGAAATGTCCTCACATTATACATGACGGAACATTTAATTTAAAAAATGCATTATAGTAGTCACATTTTTGTGTACCATACTCTTAAGTATCCTCATTTCTGCTGAAAAGCTGCCTTTGACTCAATTTTGAAGCTAGCCTCAAGTGGCCTTTTGAGGAACTGCAATATTTGTCACCTCCACTGCTTCCAGAGGCTTTTTTCACCACTTCGTCACTTAACCGTGTTTCCCACTGCAGAATTACACTTAACTTTTGTATAAACTTCTTAGCTGCGCTGCAACCCCCCACAATTACTAATCCACTTTTAGGTCTGCAGAAGAGCTTGTCAGATGGTCAAACACCTTCGGAAACCCTTCCCTCCCACAAATTTCTGACATCAGAACTAAGGGGCCACAGAGGTAAGAAAGTTAGCGAAAGGCTTTGAACTTCTTTCTAAAGCTCTTTTATATTCTTGGCACAGCAATTTCTGTTTGTTTGTGCAAATAAGTACAACACCATGAAGGCTTTCAGGAGACTGTCTGAAAGCATGCATCATTATTTCCATACACACAGTATTACAGCTCTCGCCTCTCAGTGCCCAGCTTTAACCTCACTGCCCAGTGTGGCATTCAGAGCTCAGCATATACTCCTTTGCTTGTCAATGCGGTCAGACACATTATACAAACTAATTCTTTTTAAACACATCTTTGCCTGTCTGCCCACCGATGTATACGTATGTTTGCCCAAGTTGTGGTATTGCACGGGTTCAGTTAAAACTGAAAGTTAAAATTGTTTCCTTAATTTTTTGAGCAGTAATTATGTGATATTTACTGTAAACTATGTCTATTCTCTGTATATTTTTGTGATAATTCAATCTTTTGATCTTTAAACTAATTATTTGTAGCTCCATCCACCCCTTTTTTTTGCATAACCAGTCACTGAGGGCTGAAGTGTACCCCAGTTGTCATGGGGCAAGAGGCAGGGTATACCCTGGATAGCTTACCAGTATATCACGGGAATAAGAGCTGTTATACACTGAGCGCATTGCGGAAAAACCCTCCTGCTAAATACCAGATTTTTCAGAAGGAAACTTGTTGTGTAACGCTGGTCCTGATGTTGCCAAACAAGAAAAGGAAGAAACAAAGATTGTGGATTCATCCAATTCTCAAGAAAAAGCAGTAGCAGGGAGATTTTGACCACATCCAAGGAGGCTGAAGCAGCATCTAGCTGTGCCTGAGGTTAAATTATTACTTTACTATTTCCATATCATTATATTTTCAGAACCGGTTCACATTGTGAGTAATGAGTGCGCTTGTTACCAAATGCAGCAGTCTGATTGGTCAGATCTGTTTTGTTTTTTGTTGTGTTTTTAATGAATTTATTTATTTCTATATGATCATAACAAAACAAGCAGTACAAGAAAAAAAACACACAAAAGCACAAACCCAACTATATTTCAGACAGAAAGCGTGTAGGCCGAAGCAGCGGCTTATGTGCACCTACCACTCATGCATATTACAAAATTGAACCAACCACAAAGTAACAGAGTAACAGAAAACAATATTTCATAGTAACATTAGTTGGCATGGTGGCCCAGCAGTGCCACAGAGCTCAAGTAGTAAAGACAGACTCTGCATAAGTCGTTCATTGAGTTCCTCCACTCACATTGTCTCAGTGTGGCTTACATCCAGCAGAGATGTTACATGAGTTAGAGATAACTCCGCTTATTTAGTCTATTACAGGAGAAAATGTAATAAACAGTGTTTTTTTTAATCTCTGTAAACTTGGCCTCGATCACAAACCCCTGCTTTTATATTTATGGTGTTATGTGGGAATGAAATGTTCTCAGCCTGAATCCTTCTAAGCGTACAGTTCTCTCACAGTGATAATAGGGGATCACTGTCAGTGGCAGGCCACACTTTTCAACAATGGCCCTGCCAGACCGGCTGCCAATTACCACCAAAACAAGAGCAGAAAAGTAAACATGCAAACACTTTACACATCCGTGCATGTGCACACGCACTCGCTCAAATGTTTTGTTTCCAAATGCTTTTCCTTACCTTTGGTTTCGCTAGTTAAACAAATAAATTGATTCAACCAGCAGACTTAAGGTTGAATGCCACAAAGAAAAAATAAATGATGTAAATCCCGAGCTTGTCATTTCTGAATGTGATATCCTGTGATTCGCAGATTATAGTATTACTGTATTTTCATTTTCTCACTTTCTAGAAGTCAAAATATAAACAAAAAAATTACATCTGAATTTAAATGTGTGTCTTGTTTGTTCAACAAAAGTAGTATAAGCGTTTTTAAACGGTTGTCAAAATAATTGCATTTGAAAAGCTGTCTGAGCGTGTTATAAAAAATATAGACAGTGAGCCAGTGTGGTGTTAGTCTTCCTAGGTCGAGCATTTTGGTGCATTTTGACGATAATGTTGTGGTTGGTGGAGCAGCTCAAGCTCACATCCATGGAGACAATGCGCACTCGTCTCTCCCATGGTTAATTGCTGTTCATGTTTCTCCAAGTGAGGCAACCCTTCCCTATATCAGCCCTCAGCCAATTTACATCTTATTATGTCTATCTGTGCTGAGACGCAGTCTCTCAAATAGAGAGAAAATTACTCTCCATTTCTGGGGGAAATAGTGACTCGTCCTAGTCTGCCCAACACTGATGCGTTCTGTCACCATGTCAGGTGCCTCTGAAGATATTACATGAATTCTGGCCAAGCAGTGTGGTCATTGTTCCATATTCTCGCTCCATTATTAAAACCCTAATGCCATTATCAAGAGCACACATAAACTGGTGCTTTTCAAAATAACTGGATGATGTGAATTTGGCTCTTACTTTTAAAAACTGGCATAGGGCACAGCTGTGTTGATGTCATAGTTCATGTTAAATCACTCTTTTTGAGTCGTGCGAGTGTTAAGTGAATAATGCAAAGAATTTATGTGAATTTTAAGCTATAGTTGTTGGTTTTTATTCTTCTTTAATTGTATGATCTTAACTCTGAGATATGTTTCCTGTCTTCTTCTTTTATAATTTACTCATGCTTTACTGTCTGAAACACTGTGAACTGTATTACAGTACAAAAGTCACAGACAGGTTAACCTTCTATGGTCATTTTGTTGTACTTTCTGAAACAAGCTATTTTAGCTTGTTTCCCTTTAAGGCTGTGGAGGCTATTTGAATACAGTGAATTCATGATCGTGTTCAGGAAAGCAGTTTGAGATGATTTGAGGTTTGTGACTCAAAAAATGGTGTGTTATCCAGCTGGAAGCAGCCATCGGAGTATGAGTACACTGTGATCATAAAGGGATGGACATCACGTACTAAAAATACTCTAGTAGGCTTTGACATTTAAACAATGCTCAGGTAATACTAAGAGGCTCAAAGTGTGCCAAGAGAATATCCCAAACAGCATCACACCACCAGCAGCCTGAATCACGGATATAAGGCAGGATGGATCCGTGCTTTCAAGCCAAATTCTGACCCAAACATTTGAATGTTTCAGCAGAAATAAAGACTCATCAGACCAGACCGGTGCTGTCTTTTGCTGTTGTAGCCCAACTACAGCTGCTTCCTAGTTCAGTATATTGTGCATTCAGTGATCCTCTACTGCGTGCCTCGGTTGTAACGAAGGGGTTATTTGATGTTGCTTTCCTAGCAGATTAAAGCAGTCTGGCCATTCTCCTCTGACCTTTGACACCAGCAATGATTTATTATTAAGTATTTTCACTGAGAGAATTGTCACTGGATATTTTCTGTTTGTCAAATCATTTATAATAAACTATAGAGATGCTGTCTGGGAAAATCCCAGTAGATCAGCAGTTTCTGAAATAATCAGACCAGGCACTATCCCACATTCAAAGCACCTTCCTTCTCCTTTCTGATGCTCAGTTTGAACTTCAGCACATCAATTTGACCATGGACTGAGCAGCTGTTACGTGATTGGCCTATTAAAATACAGGGAGTGCAGAATTATTAGGCAAGTTGTATTTTTGAGGAATAATTTTATTATTGAACAACAACCATGTTCTCAATTAACCCAAAAAACTCATTAATATCAAAGCTGAATGTTTTTGGAAGTAGTTTTTAGTTTGTTTTTAGTTTTAGCTATTTTAGGGGGATATCTGTGTGTGCAGGTGACTATTACTGTGCATAATTATTAGGCAACTTAACAAAAAACAAATATATACCCATTTCAATTATTTATTTTTACCAGTGAAACCAATATAACATCTCCACATTCACAAATATACATTTCTGACATTCAAAAACAAAACAAAAACAAATCAGCGACCAATATAGCCACCTTTCTTTGCAAGGACACTCAAAAGCCTGCCATCCATGGATCCTGTCAGTGTTTTGATCTGTTCACCATCAACATTGCGTGCAGCAGCAACCACAGCCTCCCAGACACTGTTCAGAGAGGTGTACTGTTTTCCCTCCTTGTAAATCTCACATTTGATGATGGACCACAGGTTCTCAATGGGGTTCAGATCAGGTGAACAAGGAGGCCATGTCATTAGTTTTTCTTCTTTTATACCCTTTCTTGCCAGCCACGCTGTGGAGTACTTGGACGCATGTGATGGAGCATTGTCCTGCATGAAAATCATGTTTTTCTTGAAGGATGCAGATGTCACGGTCTGGAGGGCAGACCGTGGGGATGTGGGGAAAGGAGGACCCAAAACGCAGACTCTGCGATGCAAACAGTGCTCTTTATTTACAGTGGAAAGCTGTAAACACAATAACTCCCCGTTGCTCCCTCGAACCCCATGTGCGTGCTTCCCTCCGACGTCTGTGCTCGTGCTCCCCGCTGTTGTGTTACTGCACACCCTGTGCATGCTGCCCTTCTGGTCCCTCGTTTCACCTGCAGGACAATACAGAAGCAGCCGTTAAACACTGAACCCGCGCGCACACACACACGATCCGCACTTCCTAATGCTACACACTGACTTGGAGTCTTAGCTTAATGATCCCGCGCCGGTGGGAGCTCCAACTCTCTCCTAAGTAGCTCCCTCGACGAGCCCTGATCACCAACAGGTGTGGCATGAACTTCAGGTGTGGCCAGTCCTTCCGCAGGGCCACACCCCTCAGGCCTGCAGGTGGCTGAGCTCCATCCTCCAGCCACACCCGCAGACATACACACCCATACCCTGCCTATACATATGAGTGGGACACAGACTAACACAGCACAGTGCAGAAAAACACACACATCACCAAAATAATAATAACAACAATATCAACGGGAGGTGAGTCAAAACTGCTCACGGACCCCGAGTCCTCCAGAGCTGGGTCCGTGACAGCAGACTTCTTCCTGTACCACTGCTTGAAGAAGGTGTCTTCCAGAAACTGGCAGTAGGACTGGGAGTTGAGCTTGACTCCATCCTCAACCCGAAAAGGCCCCACAAGCTCATCTTTGATGATACCAGCCCAAACCAGTACTCCACCTCCACCTTGCTGGCGTCTGAGTCGGACTGGAGCTCTCTGCCCTTTACCAATCCAGCCACGGGCCCATCCATCTGGCCCATCAAGACTCACTCTCATTTCATCAGTCCATAAAACCTTAGAAAAACCAGTCTTGAGATATTTCTTGGCCCAGTCGTGACGTTTCAGCTTGTGTGTCTTGTTCAGTGGTGGTCGTCTTTCAGCCTTTCTTACCTTGGCCATGTCTCTGAGTATTGCACACCTTGTGCTTTTGGGCACTCCAGTGATGTTGCAGCTCTGAAATATGGCCAAACTGGTGGCAAGTGGCATCTTGGCAGCTGCACGCTTGACTTTTCTCAGTTCATGGGCAGTTATTTTGTGCCTTGGCTTTTCAACACGCTTCTTGCAACCCTGTTGACTATTTTGAATGAAACGCTTGATTGTTCGATGATCACGCTTCAGAAGCTTTGCAATTTTGAGACTGCTGCATCCCTCTGCATGATATCTCACTATTTTTGACTTTTCTGAGCCTGTCAAGTCCTTCTTTTGACCCATTTTGCCAAAGGAAAGGAAGTTGCCTAATAATTATGCACACCTGATATAGGGTGTTGATGTCATTAGACCACACCCCTTCTCATTACAGAGATGCACATCACCTAATATGCTTAATTGGTAGTAGGCTTTCGAGCCTATACAGCTTGGAGTAAGACAACATGCATGAAGAGGATGATGTGGACAAAATACTCATTTGCCTAATAATTCTGCACTCCCTGTATTGTTCAAACTAGCAGTTGAACAGGTGTATCTGAAGAATCAGGCAGTGAGTGTATAACAGTATGACAACAAACCATTGCCAAATGGTGGCAATATCTACAATAACAATATGTACATCTTTGATAAATACTAAAAAAAACAACCTCCAGATAGACACCATAAAAAGCAGTAAAAGTGTTGAGTTTCTTTCAGTTTTTTTGTAAGAGCATGATCAATTCATGAAAACACAACTTCCAGGATAAGTATAAGGATGGAAAAATCCAGCAGACAAATGTACAGATGAATAATTTCAACTGTTGTCTCTTATTCATCTTAAATGATTTGTGTGGGTCTCAATGCTCCATCCTTTAAAAAAAAATCACTTTTGTCCGCTCTTTGTTTTACATTCATATGTTCATACTTTAACCCAAACTAGTTGTAATTCCGATTTCTGTGGGAATATTATTTGCGTGAAAAATGTTGTAGCTTTATTGACTTTATAAGCACACATTAGCTTGCATGTATTCACTCTGCCTCTCTCTCATCTACATGTTCACACGCACAAGGGTGGCGAGATGGGATCCTCTGATTCAGCAAATCAAAGGCCTATCCTCCTGTCCATATTATCGATGCTGCTGGAGGGCCGTGGAGGATGCCGGGGCACAAGGCAGGGTGGGGGTGGGAAGAGCTGGCGGATCTGTAGGGGGGGCAGGGCAGGCAGGCAGGGCTGGAGCTGCAGATTATTCTGGAAATTGCCAGCTGCAGTGTCTGCAATCAGGATCAAACCGGTTCCGGGTGGGGGAGGAGAAAGTCACTGTCGATTTTTGTCAAGCCAGCCTGTGCCTGTGTGTCTCCCGGCTGAGTGGGATGACATTCGTGAGGACGATGGTGGAAATGTCCCACCACCTCATCCTCTCCTTAATAATTCATCCGCCTTCCCAGGCTCCCCGGCTGTGGCCGTGCTGCCTGCCTTTTAATGGAGCTGGTGATTACCAACACTGACATCTTAAGATTCAAATAATGCACAGACACCAAGCCGGAGCAAAATCAATAGCACATAGAGGGAGCGTAAAGCACATCCAGCAAGCATCTTGCCTACTACAGACTATACAAAGCTTGTACATGCAATAACACATCCAGCATTCCTTACTCTGCATGCTGCCTCCCCCTCACTGTTCCCAATACTGTTCCTGATACTATAGGGCCTTCATTTCCTATTTCCCTCCCTCTTCCTCATCTTCTCCTCCTCCCTGCATTGCCTATCCTCCCTCTTTCATATTCCTCTCCTTGTTTCTTCCTCTTCTCCTGCTCTGCCTCTTCCGCTCTCTGAGGATTGCAGGGCTCCTGAGGCGAGCAGCAGCAGAGCCTTGGGACAGACCCTGATTAAAACTGCCTGTTAATGACAAAGTCCCCAAATGCTGCAGCTCTCGCTCTAATCCTAATCTCTGTGTATCCGCAGGAGCATATATTTCTTCCCTCGCTTTAGCCCTCTGACACCAAACAGAAGCACAGAAGCAGGCAGCCATTTTGGAACAGCTGTATGGAGCTTCGTGTAATGGAGGAGGTGTTCACAGGAAGCCAGCGGGAACAAAAACCGTTGCACCAAATCTGCATCCAGTTGATTGTGATGATGTTAGGTTCTCCTCATCCCTCCAGATCTGTGCATCCAAAATCATTGCTACATATGGGATAACTACAGGTGTATGCCAGTGCAAGGCGCCTGAAGCCAGCCTAGTCTCGTCACTGAAAGCTCAATTTTAAGAGGCTTTAGTACTTAAACACAAGCTGTTCTGTCATTATTCGACTTTAAATAATCGACTGGGTAACCTTGAGTGCACAGGAGAAGCAACCCATTCACCTGAAAACAGGCTGATGTGCTAATAATACACAGGGAAGGTGAGCAGTTTATTTTAGCATGGGGAGGGAGGTTGGGGTCCGCGTGTCTCCAGTGATGCAGGGTTGATTTCTTTCGGCAGGCCCGCTAATGCCCCGAGGCAAGCGGGTGAAGGGCCGTAGAGGAGAGGGGAAGAGAAAGAATCTGGCCTGGAGAGACTTTGCTACACGAGTGCACTGGAGCCATTAAAATCTAACAAGAGATGAGTGTAACGGTATATATTTAGCAGCGGTGAAAGCCTGCTACACCTCTGTGCCGCTCTGCACTGGTTGTTCATATCTTTTGGTCACTGCAGGAGCTCAAATCAAAGCAGAAAAACTGTGAAGGATGAGAAAGAATGAAGGAGCAAACTGAGGTGTTTATCATTTGCTGTTGTTGCTGCTGGTGTGTAAAAGAAGCACGCCCTATCTGAGCAGCAACCACATTCGGTGCGATAAGAAACAATGGAGTCTTAAAATGAACAGGGGGGCTGGTTCAGTGCTTAGAATTATGGAAAGGATTTTGGGTGTGGGAAAAGGAAGAGAGCGTATAATGAATTTTCAGCAAATCGCAGAAAAGCATATGAAGAAATCTCTATGAAGACTTCTGTCTGTATCCCTCTGTCTTTTTCACTCTTTAATTTTTTCTCCCCCGTCTCTCTTTTTTAAAATCTATATCTCGTGGTCTTCTACTTTTGTGGATTTCACGATTTTATATGTATATATATCTTATATTCTCATCTGTCCACTGTGCCAATCTTTGATTCTGCAAACTGAAACATTATCATTGCAGTGCAGCATTATTTATTTGAGCCTCTTTATTCAGTTTTTTTTCTTCTCAGTATGTGTAAAATGTCACATCGTGAGACTGCTTTCATTCCTACTTGCATCGCTGGCCTTAATTGAGCGACTTTCCAGAACAACTAGAGAAATTGCACATTTCGTTTTGTCTCTGAGCTGATATTATGAGACCTAAAAAATATTTGGATTGTAATAAGTTAGGAGCATTTTTCTAAAGGAGTAATTTGATATTTTGGGAAATATAAATATTCAGTTTTTGGAGATGGAAGACTGATACAGCTGCTTCTGTATAAAAGTCTGTATAAAAGATATATAATGAATGATTTATGCATTTACTTTTAGTTTTTTAGCAAGTGTTAGCCATTTTTTGATGAGCCATCAGCTAGTACTAGCTATCTTGGTTAGCAAGATGACTACCACCAAATACCTGCTAATTAGTGGTCAGTCATAAAAAAAATACGAAGTCTTACCACATAAGACTTCTTACATGACTTGTCAGTACCATTAATCCCACAGAAAGCTTTGTTATTTGTCAGATAATTAAATTTATAAAGCTCAAAAAGGTAGCAGCAAAGCAGTCAAGGCATCCAGTTCGGTGGCTCAAATTAGCCCAGGTAGCGTCCAGCGCTTAACTAGTTGTACGCTTGTCATTTAGAGTAGCCAGACCAGTGAAAATGCATTATTTTATGATTTAATATAATTTAAATAGTGAGATATTTTTAAAAAACACTTACTATAGTTAACAGAACCTTTTGTAAGCAGTAAAATCTGACACTTTACTGACTTTTAGAGCCAGTCTCCAGTGACTGCCAGAGAAACTGCAGTATGCACGCACATTAGCACTTTGAATCTTCTGTACAGGCTTCGGTTTTTTAGCCCTGAGGAGGTCCCCTTGCTAACTAACCATCAGTTGTGGTGACAGATCGAGTCAGCCTAGAGCTGCACAAATATAACTCTAACTTTTGGTATTAAAATGATTTCATGTATTTCAAAATACATGGGCCAAGTAAACTAAAATTGTCTTGTCGTCAGATTTACTTTGTTTTTCCTCTCTTTCAACACAACAAATATTTTTTTCTATTACTGACCTTTTATTGGCATTTAGTTGGAAAAGAAATCACCCCAGTCATACTTTCCAGCAGAATAGAGACGTCCGTTATACACGCAGGCATTTTCGTTCTGTCCACTGATGAATAGGAGATGGTTCTTGTAATTACAGGGTGCTTTGCGGAGTCTGATTGCAGCGCAACAAGGGGCAGAGAGAGCAAAGTTCAAGCTTCCTGATATTTCCCAGAGAAATAAATATAATCAAGAGGTGTTCTCGGGCTCCCGTGGATCACAAAGTTGAGTCCCCTTTGTGTGGACACCTTGGCACCGGAGAACCAAGCAAATGATTTAGTGAGCTGCAAAGGTTCTGAGATGTTAGAAAGGTGGGGAAAATTATAGAGAAATTATAGAGCTTCTTTAATCTATCCATCAGCAGCTGCCATGTGAAAAAGGGCTTGAAGAATTTTGCAGATTGCTTTGGAGCTAAAAAGTGTGGATTTTTTCTTTCTCTGGCTTCCCTCTGAAACAGCTAGGTGGAGTTCCTATGCCCTGAGCACAACCTCTCGATAAAAAGAGACTTTTTACTCCAAACGCTACAATATTCTTTCAGCTTAAACAAATTCAGTGGCTGTTCTTGCAAATTTCGCCTTCTTATCACTGAAATGACTCATTCGTGAGCACCGTGCCATAGAGATCAAAGAGTTTGCTGCATAGTGAAATCTCCATTTTGTAGCAATGCACAAGTAGATCTCACATCACCCTCTTAACATCAATGGTAGAAACATCAAATATTGAACTTAATAATTTGATGTTTAAATTGCATGAACTCCCAGACAAAGACAAAAGACAAGTCCTCATGCTACTCTTCACATATGTAATTCGAATCGATGGTTGCAATCCTCTAACTCTCAAACCGCAATCAAGGCTGAGGGTCTTGAAATATTTTCAGCTCAAACCTGTCCTTTTGAATATGAATACTACACAAGGTAGCATGCATTATGATAATAGCCTTCAATTACCCAAGATATCTGCATATCTATCTCCTCTACTTCTTGTAATGCAGTGAAGAGGAGCATTACACTTCTGAGGACACTATACGTGAGAGCCGCGTGAACGTTGGATCATCACTTCTCTCCCGCCTCTCGTAGTTGCGCGCTTAGCATCAGCATTCACTCCTCATTTCAATCGATATCAATTAATTATCACGGGCACTCCGAAATGATAAATGCTTTTTATCTATCACTTCACAAATCAGTGCCTTCTCTGTTACCGTGCTAATATTTCCTCCATCGTCTAGTCGCAGTGGACAATTTAAATTGAAGATGTATGATGAAGGAGAATCAATATTAGTGGTGGTCAGAGTAAAGGGGAGTGTGATGTCTGTGACAAAGATTTTTTTAAAAAGGTTATACCATCAACAACTCAAATTTTATTACAGTCGATCACAAACAAAGTGACCAGCATTGATTGCAACACGCCGAGCCCTTCGCGTCTTCTGTGCAGCCATAAATCACAGCTACTGTAGATCTTGGACTTTGTTGAGGACAGGATGTTAATTCAGAGGTTAATCTGTACACACTGACCGTGTTTTCATGGTTGTAGCTCATGTCTCATATTGAGCACGCACTGTCCTCTGTGACCATGTGGCCGAGAACCCAGTGACCTGCTCTGGATGGTGTCTGACCCCTGAGGGCAGGGTGTACAGGGTGAATATGACAGGCAACGCCTCTCCTTGATGCTGTACCGTCGACCTTTGACATTTGTTTGAAAGCTCAGCTTTTGGAGTAGAAACATAAATCTTTAAAGGAGATGCTAACAGTCACTCTAACATCCAGTGTAAGCTTGGCTTTACTTTGAAGGGAAATGTTATTTGAATGCAGACACAACTGGCTTGATGACAAACTGGAAGAAAGAAAATGTCACCCACTTTAGTAGCAGTGTAAAAAAAATAACATTCAGATTCTTTGTCATTAATTATAAGCAACATGTAATTAAGTGTCAAAAACTGAAGGTGCTTAATGATTAATCATGA
Source organism: Mchenga conophoros (assembly GCF_057382185.1). Classification (NCBI taxonomy): domain Eukaryota; kingdom Metazoa; phylum Chordata; class Actinopteri; order Cichliformes; family Cichlidae; genus Mchenga; species Mchenga conophoros. The sequence continues at coordinate 25,532,844 of NC_140534.1, read as the reverse complement.
TTTTTGATTATTATCTATATATCTATATATGAATATGCAGCTGTCTGGTTGTTATCCAGTAGGTAAGTAAGGTTTGAGCAGGTTTACATGTAAGCAAACACTAGTGTTGTGTGACTTTAGAAATTTTGGTATCGATCCAGTACCGAGTAACTAGAGGCCCAGCACCGCCGATACTAATACAAATACTTTTGTCCTATAAAGGCAGCTTATGTAGGGGTGTGCGGTGTGTCGTGATTCATGAGATGAACCGTCATCAATTTCCAAATTCTTAACACATTTTAATGATGATCGGTTCAGCTATCAAAACGATACCAGTACTGTACCAGCACTTGTATCATGCCGTTGATATTTGGATCACTATTTGGATTTTAAAAAAATTTTTAAATCCTGCATTTATGCAATGTTGAAACTAAAGCATTCATTATTTTCTGGTGTTTTATTGTATTTTCCATTGCTCATAATTTTACAGGAAGCCTTGAATCAGATGTCCTGTAGCCCCACCAGAAGCCCTGACAATTTATCCTGAGAGACGAAGTCTGTAGACGAGCCGTTTGGTTCCCACTTTGCTGCCGCTTAAGCTCCACTTTATTCCAATTCTCATTATTCACCATGTTTTATTAGGTAGGTGGTGGTAATTTTACCTCCTTTATATAGACTTTAGGTTTAGTCCCATGGTTGCCAAACCAGAAACTGAGCCCCTCCAAATGGCCACGAGATAAATCTGAGGGGTCGTGAGATGATTAATGGTGTTGGTAACAAGAAACAATAGTTAGCTGCAACATGTAGCTACTTGTTTGTGTGTAAGGATTTGGGGACACGGGCTGTTTCTCCAAAATGTTTAATCTTTTTGTGTTTTCAAAAGAAAAATTGGCAAATGAAAGTGAGATATGTTTACCGCTCTGGACCTCTAACCTTTAAATGAAAAGAAAAATATGCTGCTAAGTAGCTAGCAAGCGGTCTGTGATGCAGAAAAATGTGATACAATAAAAGATGCAATTTTGCTCTCCATAATCATATTATGTATGCAAAATAACTTAAAACCACGTTAAGTAAAGCACAGAATTGAGTTATGTTGCAGTGCTATACACTACAGTGTACATCAGTTTATTTCTATGCATTTAGATACAGCAAATGGAGCAAAAATAATTAAAGTTGTAATTAACTTTGCAATGTCAATAACGACAACACAAAAACAAGTTGGAAAAAGCGCCTTCACAGTGAGTCTAAACTCACTGACACTGATATATTCTGGTGAGATGTGTTTTGTTCTAAAATTACCGGCCCTACTGTAGAAATCATCAGGGATGGAGAGAGCTCCGTTCCTGTATTCCAATAAATAAATGTCATTACGCCTGAAGGGGTCAAAAGTTTTTATTGTGCTTTTAATGCCAAGAAACCTGCAATGTTGTTTCTGCATTTCCTCCACAGAGCACATTTAGGTCTCCGTGCATATTTACCTAATTTGGATGGAATAGATTGCTCACAATGGTCTAATTACCATAATTATACATGTTACTATGGAAACCCACAAGTCCAGGTCCGATTCACTGTGTTTTACCTCCCAGACAGTTTTAATTGTTGTGATGTGAGATAAGAAATGGCCGCTGGCATTTTCAGAACTACTCCACCATTGGCTTTTAGCAGCTGCCTTAATTTCACTTTGTGTCAGCCGCAGCTGTGTTCAGTGTACTCTGCAACACCCACACACCTGTCGGGGAACGCTCTCTCATTATTCCAGCAGAAGAGGAATATGTAAACTTTGCTTGATGCGGTGTAATTTTGTGATATAACCTTTATTTCAAATCCACTTAATTCAGTTAATAAGTCACTAATCTAATAAAAATATAGTATGTTTCCAAATTAAATAAATGAAGTGAAGCTGACTTTTACGCTGTGCTTTATAAATTGTATATAATTTGATGGAAAATCTTAGTCCCCTTTATAAGTTGTGTTGCCAGTGTTGTCCATAATAAAGTCAGCAAACCTTTACCTGTATATCTTCTGAAATAACTGAAATAATTAAACTATAATAGAATGAACTCTGTTTCCAATTACAGCCGTTTTTATTGAAAAAGGGAAAAGTCATTTAGGCAGTCTAATTGAAAATATATCTCACATTCCGCATTAAAATTCCTCACGTTCCTCAACTTCCTGCAGAAGTTGTCATGCCCTCTGTGGCTCCCGGGCCTTTGCAGGACTTTCTGTGGAGTGTCCTCTGATTGTTTTTGCCCCGCAGAGGACGCAACTCAGATCTAAGACAACGGATCCCAATCAGTCATGGTAGCTGGCGTTTGGGCCGCGACACATCCCTCACTATTTCAGAGGTATCGATCGTTTAATTACACAATATGGGTCAGATTTCCCATGATAGATGACACTGTAAAGGAAAAAAAGACAAATTCGGTAACCGTAAAGGCAGAAAAGCAAAAGAAATTGCAGAAGAAAGTTGGGGCGTTATTGTACAGTATATATAAAAAATAGTATTAAATATAATGCTGCATTAAATCAGTATTAATAATTTTAATTGTCCAGGGGATTTTAATGGTAACAAATGATTGTGGCACGATTATACACAGGACAAAAATGAAATGACTGGTGACAACCTTAACTGAAGTTCTTGATTAAAGTGTACTTCTGAGGTACTTCTGCTTTAGCTATAGCTTCTCCTCTTTCATACAGTTTCATTAATGAATAATATACCGATAAAGTACGAAATTATCAGGCAGCTGCATCTATTTGTATTGTGTATTTGTATTTTTTTAATAACTTAAATTTGGATAACCAGTTCTTGAAGTTCACTTGTACACTTGCCCACAAATACAGCATGCAGCAACAGCCGTGCTGTAATTCTTAAAGTAATAGTTTCCTCAAATGAACATTGATGTAACTGAGTGTAACTGAGTGTAATATTGCAACTTGTGGAAAGCTTGCTGTGTAAACTCCTCCCTGGCTTTTTTACTGTGTATGTGTGTGTCTGTGTTTATGGTGGAATCACTGTAGTCTTATCAGAGCGAATCCCTCGTTGGTGGGACGGCTCGTGAAAAGCTTTCAGGCGACATAAACTTGCGGCTACTCGTCACAGTGCGCTACCTGTGAAGTAAAAGTGACGGCGTATGGAGGGAAGGGTGAAATCTTAGCCCTGCTATTTATGTGCTCTGTCTCTCTGTCTCCCTCAGCTGTGCTATTTTCTGCTCTCCCTCTGCAGCACGGCCCTCGCTCAGGCTCTCAGCTCTAATTCTGCAGCACTCGCCGACGTCCTTCATTTGACCTTGCCGCACCACGGTGCCCTCTGACGCCACGCTGTTATAGCTTCAGCTCGACAATGCGTCATTACAGGCACACACAAACACAAACACACACTGCCATCCTGCTAATCAATAGTGCATTGGGCTCCAGGTCAACAGAGGGAATTAACTGAGCATGCCCGATCACATGGTAAGAAACATTGTCTCTGCATTATAATGACTGCATGCATGCAAAGTGGCGTGCGTCCCTGTTCCCTGTGTGTATGTACTTTCAGTAATGAGTGCAGTGCAAATGCTAAAAGCGATATTTTGCCGATGACCTGCTGTTCACTTCACAGCGTTGTGTTTCTCTATGTGGGCTGTTTGAGCCTGTGAATGGTGATGGCGCTATGGAGGCTCCTAAACCTCTTCTATAGAGGTTACACTTGTATCATCTCATCCTCCGCCTGCACCTCGCAGTGCCTTGCTGTTGAACAGGAGGAGGTAACACACGTGTGTATGTTTCAGCCTATCTTGACTCCAGGAACAGAAGCCTTTTTCTGTGCAGCAGCATTGCATTATCGTTCTCTCAAGTCTTTCTGATTAACTGCTATGTATCGAGAACGTGCCTCTGTGATCCAATTATAACACACATAATCATCAAGTGATTTGTTGCCAGTGTAAATTTTGTACTTTGCGCTGCAGTAATGTGTTTTTAGGCTCGTTTAACTACAGAAAGCCACCGTACTTCACGTGCAGCATGTTATGTGGAGCATTCAAAATGCCTGTTTTTAATATAGGAGAACATTAGTACATTTCAACAGTATTCATTCTGGACCTGCATCTGTATAAAAGGCTGACCAGTGAGATAGAAAAGAGTGCATGGCATTCTGCTCTATCTCTACCGCTCCATTCCACTCATCTGTCCCCAGGGCCAGAGTCAGAGCGGCGGGATCAAAAGTAAAATCAGAGCGGAGAGCTGTATCCAATCATGTCAGTCGGAGAGGTCTCTCCTTCTACTGTAGTCTGGCAACGTCCAGGGCTGAGGGCACTGATCTCTATCAACGAGGATAAATTCAGTCAAGCCGCTAAAATGTGTGGCGGCGGACCTCAAGTGATTTAAATCATTAAAATGAGGCCAGCTGCATCATGCAGTCAATGCACGCGGTGGGGGCATCCAGCAGCCTGCTACAGAGAAAAGAGTGCCATCATCTGGCCCCCGCTGATACATCCATCCTGCTGCAGATCGCATGTGTGTGCAGAGATGCAGCAGCTGATCTGTGCAACCTGCAGTGAAGGTATTTGTGTGTGCGCGGTCATGAAATAATAGGTGTTTGGTCCGGTATGATATTGCTGTCAAACTCCTGAAACCCTTAGGCCCATCCTAAAATTACGATTTGAGTCAAAGTATCCAGCGTCCACACACATTCAGAGCATACCTCCATCGTCAAAGTGTTTCTTTCACGTGAGGCCCATTCCGTGTGATCTGTGTTATGGCACAATTATCAGGGCCGATCGAGCGAGGATTCTCTGTTTTCAGGAGAAAATGTGCAAAAGCCTGACAGCATCTTAAGAAGAAGCCAGCAGCTTTTAAGTACAGACAGACAACAATCACACATCAACTGTTCCATTTCGCAAATAACAGAGCAGCCTCCTGCAACCATTATATGGGCCTGAGAGGGAGAGTGTGTGTGTGTGTCTTGTATAATTGTAGGGTTACAGATGTATGTTTGTATTCAGTCTGCTTATTGTAAAACGGTTGTGAGGTGTTGATTCACCTGTAAGTCTGTGATTGAAAAAGAAAATCGCTGCAAGCCTCTCAGACTCACACTCGGGACAAAATTGCTTGTTAGGGTGAAATTAAAAGAGTTTTATTAGTGCTCAACTCAGCTTTCGAGGTTATCTTTGACAAGGGTCTATGTTCTACAACTCATTCAAGCTTCATTTATTTATTTATTTATTTGCCTTTATTGATAGGAAGGTGCAGAGACCGGGAAGACAGTGGAGCCCCTTCAGCCCCTGCAGAAGCCCTCAGCATACAAGTCGCCTGCTCAACCATGTGAGCTATAGCAACGCCCTGGATTCAAACTTTATCAGGTGTAAAACGATTTAAGCAGTCTCCTTGTTATGCGTACTTGCATCTTGTCTTTGTCATTCGCTCTCGCACACGCCGCCAAAAGATAAACATAAGCACGGCGCTGCGTGTCCAATTCAGAAAAGCCTTTGAAAAATAGACTCCGTGAAATCTCTTCTCAACTTGATGCTCCTGCAAACCACGAGAACGAAACAAACAGGTGGCGTTATCGGCGACATACCCGACAGCTAAAGCACACACGGGACCATCTAAGTCAATCAGCAATCACGTCTGTCCTGACCATAAACACACCTATTATACACGCCAGGCGGTGTCAGTGTAAACAATGCAGAACAATACACTCTGCATTTCGAGCTGCACCGACTCCTCTGATTGGCTGAATCGATCGTCGGAGGCATTTGATGTTATAGGAGGAGAGGAGAGGCATATTGATTGGAGGATAATCAGAGTCAAGCTGGCTTGGTCCTCTTCAATAATTCAAAGGAAGGATTTGGGTGAGATTCCCTTAGATCGGAGGTGTGATGTACATTTCATAGCCTGAGAGTTTGGTAGCAGCACAGGAACGGGGAGATGTGTGTGTGTGTAAGACTGAGTGTAAGTGAAATGGGGGGGGGGGGTATGCGGGGAAGGGGGATGGCAGTCACGTCACGTGTGCCCAAACATGAGATACCTTTTGAACCAGTTGTAAGCAACAGCAATGTTGTTGTAATTGTGTTCTACAAAAATTAAAACTACTATTAATATTTTGCACGTGATGTGCATGTGTGTCATTTGTGCGCTTGAGTTCATGATTAAATTCATGCATTTCCTTTTTTGGAGGCTTTTCTCACAATGTTCTTGAGGCAGAATGTATAGCAAACTGTGTTTACCTCACCCAGAGGACCTTACACTGCAATCCAACCATTGATTTTCCTCTAACACCTTCAGCTCTGTATGTGTGACTAAGCCAGTTTTACCAGCCATGACATTTCTGTGAAAAATAGAACAAGCATAAACATTTTATCATATTTTTCTTCTTTCCTGTCTTCACTGAACGCAATAAAATCTGGATCAACATACTGCTGTCGGAACCTTAATCAGATTATCGTTAAACTTGCATCAGTTCACCTCAGATCAGCAGCATGTCAAATCAAATAAACTTCATCTGATTGCCTGTGTGTGGAATTTTAGACTTTAGTTAATATAGTGCTTTAACATTTAAATTTAGAAAAAAAAAACAGATTACCTGCTTTAAAAATGTTGTTTTTAGACCTGCTAAACTGGGGGGGAAATGGTTTCTAAATAATTTAAATACCTTCAAATCACACAAGCTCAAAAATGCGCACAGAGTATTTCGTAGAACCACCACAACAGTGCCATCACATGAATAAATCAGTTAACTCTTTATTATTTTGATATGCATGCAGATCTGTGCAGCTTGCATGGGTTTACAAGACACCAGAAGTTAGTGAGCTACCAGCCAGATTCAAAAGAAAAGTAACAGAATTTAAATATTTAAAAGTCAGAATTTTAGATGAACACGTCAAGAGAAAAGAAATCATAAATCACTAACAAAGCCCACAATGTGCCGCGTATATATAATAAAAACGACATTGGCAATATTTCATGAGGTTTTTGAGCCCTGTTTCTAACTCAAAGAATTGGGAATTTGGGGTTTTTTTGTAAAGGTCAGGGCAATCCCTACTGCTGCTTTATGTATTGCCAGAATATTTTTTTACTTAGAGATGGACAGCAAGGGTTTCTGTCACACCATGTTACAATATTATGTGTTGTTAAAATGCATTTAGTTAAAATCAAAGTAAATAAATATGTCTATAATAATAAGTTAATATCAAACAACAAAGGCGTTTGATCATTTTTACAGTGCGAACTGCATATCAGTTTCAGTGATGGATAAAATAATTATTTCATTATCTTCCTTAATTATTTAATCTATGTCAAACATGTTGCGAATACGGTGAGTTTCAAGATTTATTTAAACATAATAAGTAGCACACTTAACTTATAGTACAAGAGAAATAAATTTGAATATAATAGAAATGTGGAAAGAAAGTTAGAGTTGATGTGTGTATGTAGCAAAAAAAATTAAAAAAATAACAATATAATAGAAAAAAAGAGCTATAATTTCACAGCAGGCGATGTGTAAATTAATTAGTACATGCAAAGTTAAGAATGTAGGAGTTGTGTGAAAAAACTAAGCCAAGAGGCTTTGTAAAGATATGATTTATGGAAAATAATTTTAGGGGGAGGTTGATATCACCCATGCAGAAAGTTGCGAACCACCCTCTGCTGAGAGTCTTAAAAAATGTTTGGATTGAGGCCATTATTGTGGTGAATATATCAGTTTCAGACTGTTGCTTGGAAATGCTGCACCTTTTGAAGCCAAGCTCAAGGTGTGGTGAAGGTCTGGAGAAGCTTTAGCGTCTCCGTATTTTACGCCAGCATGACCCATCCTGTGGATCTATGTGTCGCTAGTCACACGTGTCTGGATTCAAGCTGCAGTGCTGCTTCTGCATCCCAGCGAAAGGTCACACGGGGGGCTTCCTCCACAAAAGTGTGTGTGTGGGGTTTGTTTTTTTTTCTCCTCCTGACGCTTATCTCGTAATCACTGCAATTACCATGGCAGCGCTTGTTTGTTTGTTTGCTGAAATGGTGCATTAGAGTGTTTGTATCCCGCTGACCGGTGCAGACGTGTCAGCCGGGCGTCCTGGGAGGGACACTGCAGATAGAGAGGATGCTGACTGCAGATGTGGGGATCTACAGCATATCGAGGCTACCAGGATGCCCCATGTCATCATCGTCATCGTCATCATCATGTTGATTGTGTTACTGTGTGTTTGTCTTCCTCGCTCTATCACAGTGAGGCAGAGGCACTGGGGAATTGCTGCGCCAGGTCAAGTCTCATACAGCATCTCCATACATCATTATGCTCCCTATTCACCAAAGCTGTCGATTAGGTGTATTGAGCAGTTGAAGTCATGACCTTTTTGTTTTTTTCTTACCTCATGCCCCGCCTCAAATGTGCATGGGGCAAAAATTTGTCACTAAATCTTCATTTCATCTGTTTTTTTGTCTTCATACCATTTTCTTTTTGATCTACCACAGTGCCTTGTGGTATCTTGTTCTTTTGCCGCCGCCCTTGTCTTGTTCAGCCTGTGACACAAGCCCCGGTCCACTCACTATTTGAGGAAAAGAGGTGAATGTGTAGCGAAATGTCCTTTCCTGTGCTCTTTGTCACCTCTTACCTGGAATCACATCTCCATACACACTCTAATTATCCCATTTGATGAGAACTGGGTCTCCAGTCCTAGAAGGTAGATGCAGGGCTTCTCTCCCCCTTACCATTACTGCAGGAGATACCTGGCTAATTATAGCCCCATACTGTTGTAACAGATACAGACCTGGATGGCAGGGTGTCTGGGAGGGGCAGACATTGCCGGAAAAGGAGGTTTAACAAAGGAATCTGCCTGCTTTTCAGACTGTGTAAAAGACATCATCTCTGCAAGAGGATAGAAAGAGTTTATTTTCTGTGTGTGTATAAACTCAGAAATTTTCATGTGTCGTTTTATTTTCTGGTTGGAGATTTTTAGATAACATTTTCACTAGAATAATTGTGCGGAGGGATTTTTTGGTCATGTATATTTTTCAGTATTCTGTGCATTATGAAAAATGTGTTTTGCATTCTCAAAAACACCGCATGTGATGTAAAGATCCAAAATAGACTCCACAGTTTATTATTTTTTGGGGGGATGAAGGAGGCGGTGCCAATATTAGCTTTAGCATTTCTGTATTCCAACCTACACAGTGCAAAGCATCAGGTTCAGTACAGATTGACCTTGATATGAAGTCTGTAGGTGAGCTGCAAGGCAGTTTCGCGCACACACGCACATACAAACCAACACACACAATGCGCTGTGTGTGCTTGTGTGATTGTGTGCGTGTTCTCAGCCTCTCTGACCCAGCATGTCCTCTTTCCATCATCTCCATTTTTTTTTTCTCTCATCGCTGTAATGGTTCTCTGCACTGCCTCTTTGGGTTTGTGCAGCATCATTCACAAACATCATACAGTCCTCCTCCTCATCCTCTTCCCCTCACTCATCCTCCTGTCCTTTCATTCTTTTGAAGTCCTCGATTCACGTATATTTGAAGTGCTCCTATATGTCAGCCGACCAGCGAGAGAGACAAAGACAGGCCTGAGTTAATTACCTATCATTTAGAGCAGATGGCTGCAGATGATATGTAAATGTGTGTGTGTGTTTGTGTGTGTGTGTGTGTGTGTGTGTGTGTGTGTGTATCTGTGTGTGTGTGATTGTTAATATGGCTACATATATGTGTTTGTGTTTTCAGAAAAATATTCACACACATCTAATGTAGGTATGAAGATGTTTTTTATATATATTTAAAATAGGGCATGAATTGTTTTATTGCACATAGATAAAGTGTTAATGACTGAGATCATGATTATAGGTGACAATAATTTTTCTGCAGTTACTCACAGCCTCCTTCAAGCTGCCCATGTCTTCATTTTAAATGTATGTTTAACATCCTGTTCCTTCACATTAGAATTAAACTACTGCTTTGTGCATTCGCTTTAAATTATTGGAGACTCACATTTGTGCTTTAATCGTTTTACACATAGCCTCTTTTTTTTTTAAATGCACAAGCCTTTTTAGGAAGTGTGAGCTATAGAGTCATCTGACCAAAGCTAGGTCATAATGAGTCTACTGAGACGTTTGGGTTTTTTTTGCTTTCTTTTTCCTTTTTCCTTTTTTTTTCTGTTGGCGACATTTTCACTGGTTTCAAAGATATTTTTCTTTTTGAAACAAGCTCTTTTGATGCCAATCATGAGCTGGTCTCTGCTCTTTCATAGCACGAAACGCGAGCGATTGTAGATCGATGATGAATGTGCAGTGAATCAGACATATATGTTACAGTGCAGTCCGTGACACAGGAAGGAATGTAACCACAGAGGGAGGGCAGCACTAAAGGGGAGATGGGGGAGGGGTGTAGTCAGATCAATAGTACTGCTCAAAAGACCTTTTCTTATACTTCACACTGTAAATCAGGGTTCTCCATGCCAACATTTTCTCAGTGGCAAGTGCATGAATTACAGTGCATATCCAAGCTATAATGTGGTCTTTTGTGTATTGTACAGTAGCTGCTCCAATGTGTGAGATGTAATGTGTGTATGTTTATTCTCTACCAACACACCCAGCAGGGGTCTGTGAATATAGTCAGCATGTGTGACTGTAAGTTTGCAATGCCGCAGATGGAGAGCCACTAATTTACTCATTATGGGGATTTAATATGAGACAGTAGCACTGCAATGATCAGAAGTAACTAATGCACAGCATTGCAATTCAGTGTGTCCTTCAGTTTGAGCCTGAGCCTCACACTCAGAACCATCCACTCTGTGGCACACTGTGCTTAGTGAGGCTGAAATATTACAGAAATCCTTCTTACTTTATTTCCTCAGATTATTATTATTATTATTTTTATATGTTCAGGCGTGACACGATGAGTGCAGCAGCAGATGCAGCAAATGGAGCCCATTCACATGATGGTTAGTCCCCTACTGGCTCCCTGGTGAGCAAAGCTCTTTCAAAGAAGTTAACGCTGCTTCAGGCCTTTTATGGCATAAAGGGAATAAGAGCAGTTTGACTTCATATGATTAAAAACTGTTTATTAATTCAAGGCTAGTGTAGCGCTTCTGTTCCACCATGTCATCATATTAAAATCTGATATATATATATTTTTTTTAAATTTATGCTTAGCAAAGATATTACATTAGGAATTGTGGAGATTTCTTTAACATGGTCAAAGTGAAAACAACTAGTTTTGTTGGTATTGCGGCTGTAATTGTATAGTAGTATTTTTTTAAGTTGCTAAAAAATTTTTGATTTCATGAAATCAAATAGAATTCTTAGGTAAATCAGCAAAATGTGAATATCCTGCATCACCGGTGCACTAACAAATTCAGCACTGAATCAGCATCGTCTGCTCAGGATCAAGCTGTGGCTGCTAGAAAATGGAACCAGTCATGTGTGTGTTTTATGTTATAACAAGGAGGCCCCCTACTGGTAACAAGAGTCTCTGCACAAGCAAAATGAGTCTCCTGTTTAAGTCTCTTCATTGCTTGTCCATCTGGATTTTTATTTATTTATTTATTGTGCTTTTTGCCAGTTTAAGAGCAGTTGTTGTAATAATGTGGATTGCAGGATGATTAAAAACACTGGTGTTATTGTAATTCTACATTCTGGTCGTCCATAGAAAAGAAAAGAAATTACTGGGCTATACCAAGGATACCCCTGCAATTAGGTTTATTATGTGTCCTGCAGTCTAAATATATCCGCTCCAAAATATCCTATTGTCTTAAGATTATAGTGACCCCATTTGGAAACGAAGAGCACCACACAGCGAAATGAAAGAGGATTGTGGCTAACCTTTAGCCACGTTTGAGCGTTACTGAGTCCACATGCTCATTTTGATGCATATTTTCTCTTTTTCCTCACAGAGTATCTCTTGTATCCCCCTGCGGAGAAAAATGTGTGCACCTTTGATCTGGTCTTGCTCGTAGTCTATATCACTCCTGAAGCAGAAACCCATTACATACACTTTACGTCCAGATACACTTGTCATGCAATGGCAAGCTCAGATCCTGGCAATCAGAGGTGTGGGTGATGCCTCCAGAACCTGCATTAATATGCATGAGAGCGGAAGCTTCTCTATGATGTAATTGCAGTAGCGGCGAAGGTCAGTGCCTTTGCCCAGCATCCGCACAATATCAAAGCCCAGATGTAGACAAACCACTTAGGTTTCTTTATGGTAATCTTCATGCATTTTGAAGACTGGGGATGACTCTGCTGATAGGGGTATGAAAATAGATGAAAATCTGCTTTAATTGTGTTATCGCCAGACTTTTTATGCTCTCGGGGGTCTGAATCTCACATTACAGTGTTACACTCTCATGTTCTCTGCTTGGACACACATCACAGTGGGCCTTTCATCCAAGCTGTAAAGCTGTTTACAAGCCTCCCACCCATGTGGTCCTATTCTCATGGCTTCTCCTGGTTCTGAATATAATGGATCTTCCTTTTATTCATATTCCAGCTCTTCCCCTGATTCTGCCCCAAGGATTTTACTCTATATCAAAGCAAAGCACCCCAAACTCATAGTCAATGCAGACCTTTTCCTGCATTATAAAATGTGGGCATTGTAAATAAAATCCAGCAGTTTTGCCATTGCTGATGTGATGCACTTCAGTTATTCTCTTTGTATTGTTTTGGGCCCTGTGAATCCCTCCCTGCTATGGCTGATTGATAGAACCAGGACAGGCACCAGCTCCTATCACATAGCTATAACTGCTATTAGACCCAGTTCTGTCACAGCATGTGCCTTTCCTTTAAAGAATAACATTATGTATTACAGTATTTAAAGTGGAATCAAACTTGTCCGTGAGGTATTTAGAGAGTTTTCAGTCAGTCTTCATCAAAAAGGCTGTTGAAATGTAAGTCTGCTAATCCCAGCAGGCAAAATCTTGACTTCATGACCACTGTGTAAAACAATTCAGCACGCTCCTCTCACTAAGCCACAGCTGAGGAGTCAAAGTATGTTTGTGCTGAATATTTTACAGCTGTTGCTGACACTTTCATTTAATGCAAACATCACAGAGGACACTGACACTGTGGCCAGAACTAGCTATCCAAGAGGTCCACTGGATGGCTTTGACAAGTGTAAGAAATTGCAGCAAAGCCATTAGGATTTTTTTTTTTTCAATCAAACGCACAGCTCCTTCTGTTGTGGTGATGCCAGCAACAACACACAGATGAAGTAGAAAGTTCATTTCTAGACCTTGACAAGTTGTTTGAATGATAAAGAAGTGAAATGTTGTTGTTCTTTAGTTTCAAAGTGCTCAACAGCTGAAGGGTTTGTGCCACTTTGACCTTTAAAATGGATTGCACATGTAATGATAGCAGACTGAAAGTGGAAAAAACTCAGACATATTGTTGAAATTGGTCTTATTTTCCTTAGGACTGTCTCGGGCTGTTAGTCACCTGTTTTATAAATCATTAGCTGATTAAATTTGAGTATCTTAAGAATGTACATGTACTTCACACCAGAAAGAAACAGCTGTGGGTTTATTAAGTTATTGGTCAATTTTTTTGCATGTTGGGCCTAGTTGAGACCAAAGTTTACTGTATGTGCCAGGTTCTTTTTTTTTGGGGGGGGGGGGGGGGGGGGGGGGGCATAAAGTATCAGACATTCCTAAATTTTCATCTGCTGGTGATGTTAAAGTCATTAAATCATTTGAATGCATATGGGTAGCTACCATCAACATCTACACAAACTGTCATTGCAATCAATCAAGATGTTTGAATGTATGGATGAAAATATAGCCTCCTGGTATTGCTCGAGTCAGAGGATCCCCAGTGATAAAAATTCATCCTCTCGACTCCATAAATCTCTGCAAAAGAAATAAATAAATCAATTCAATAATTATTGGGGTATTTCTGGACCAAAGTGGTGAACTGATCAGCACACACTGCCATTCATAGTTAAATGCTGTTCTTGTGGCTAAAAATAATCAATTGTTCTCATCATGCCAGATGGCTTTAAGATAAGGCATTTCTGAGAGGGGATAGATATCCGGTTCTGCGGGAATCCCCCTGAGTTAGCAGGATAGTGGGACACTTCCTGTACAGTACAAACTAAGAAGATTTCCATGAGCCCCTGTCAGTGCTAATAACCAAAGTGGTCTTGAAGAGTGCTCCCGCAGGGCTGTTTGACCATGCAAGGATGGGAGGAGGTGATGTTCAGAGGGGTGGGAATCAGGAGGGTGTTAGCTGATGCCTTTCAGACTGTCTCAGCTCATTTAGCTTAGGGGCAGAGCCAATCCATTTCTCTTATGTAGAAATAAGGTTCATCAACTCTGCTGTGTTTAGAAACGACTGGATGTGAGAGCACAGAAACAAGGAGTGGGTAAGATACACGAGTGGACACTGAGAGCAAAAGACAAAAATACAGATAGACACGCGAGCAAATATTCAGAGGCTTGCCGAGGGGCCTCGGGGCCTTCTGGGCATGTCCCGGTGCTGACATCAGCAGAGGCAGGGCAACATCCACAGAGAAGGATAAACCAGTAACGGCGGATGGGAGGAAGAAGAGAGGGGAGGGGCAAAGAAGAGAGAGGGTGGAGGGGGAGGGGATAAGAATGGGGGTACAACACTTGTAATCAGATCATTGGCTACAGTGGGTTGAGTCGATGTGATCAATAGAAACTGCTCGTGAAGCAGAGAGCTTTTAATGGCCCTTAATCTCCATCAGACCTGAGCAGGAAGGTGAAGAGAAGAAAAAGTCACAGGAGCAGCCTGCATCACATTACACACTCGACTTCTAGTAGAACATGCACGCACATTTCCTCTCACATACATATCTGTAAGTATATATATATGTGTGTGTGTGTCATCATATAGACACGCAATATATATGCACAGCTGTGTATAAAGTCCCAGCCGGGGGCTCCCGAGACTTCAGGACTCAGGAGTGAGCATGTCATATTTCATTCCTTGGCACCTATTCATTTCATTTCAAATGCATTACATTTCAGACCTTTCCATTCTGTGCTACCCCCTGCAATGCAAAGCCTTGGTTTGAACATACCGTGCTAGCACAGGACACATTCCAACCTTTGAATTCAATAAGCAGCCTGCCCACAGCTTGAGTGTCTTCAGTCATCTGCACAGAACTGAAAGCACAGTCCAGATATGAAGTATACTGGTGATGTGGTACCAAATCTTTGGACGCAGTACTTTCTCGCATTCCTTCAAGTCATATATTTCCTTCATCTGCTCCATAGATTGGAGATTCATATTTATGAGGCCCGGTGCTGATGCCCAAGTTCCCAGGGCAGCAGTGAAGCATAATGAACATACAGAAAAGATATTAGTGCATAATAAACCAGTACAGTACAGCTGATCTGACCCGGCCCTAAAATATAGAGTGGGCTGACAATAACCTAGATCCTCAGGGAAGACCAGGACTGTGCAATGAGCAGATACATATATATATATAGATCTATGTTAGATAAGAGCCCTCTATTTTGTTTTCCAGACATGTGCACATATAGATTTATAAGGAACAGTTCCTGTGTACTTTGTCACATTATGGACACACAAGGAAAATATTTTTTGCACCCAAGGAGTTACATTAACATTAATTTGATCGTTTTGATTGTCGCCGGCAAACATTTGAATAGATTAATGGCCCTGAATTATTCCCTGTTGCTTTAAGAGCTGCACAGATGCACCACATAAACATTTCATTTGTGCAGAAAAAAATATAAAGTTTTGAAGATTGCTCTTACTGATTGCTGACTAGCACACTGCATTATTCACTGTAATGTCTGAGTAGCTTCATAAATCAGTTGAATATAGAGAACTCTGAAGGTGAAGCACTTCCCTGGGAGTTAAAGCATCATGATAACAACATGTTTTACGTGTGGTTATTATCAAGTAATTCAAATAATAGTGAATAAAATGTAATGTGTTTGTATTTTAAAATGTTTGTGAAATAGCTGACAAATTAAAGGCGGAAAAACGAATAAATGGCGAAATATAACAAACGCAGATCCCTCCACACATGTGGACTTCATAGCATTGCTCTTTGATGTGTATTTAAAAAAGGAAGTTGATTTTATGACTTTGATGAGGTTTTCATTGTTGGATGTCAGAAGCTTTGTGAAGACAGATCAATAATGTTTCAACAAGAGCAATCGCTAATGTGACATTTGCCCCATTTACTTTATTTATAAAATGATCTGTATAGTGTATCAGCTTCACAGTGTACACCATTATACTTTCTTAAACACCTCACAGTGTGGTATAACTAAAAAATAAAACCTCAAGAGTAATTAAATATTATTCCTCCAGCTGATCCAACCTTGCACAAACTTTTAGGCACCAGCTGGTCCATCTCCCTCGTGGTTAAAGATTTATGAAGCTCACCATGGCATGACAACATATATTGCCAGAGCACAGCAGTCCATATGGTGGCCAGATTCGACCAAACGTGAGGCAAAAAAAAGTGGAAAATGCAGTGCGCCAAAGCTTCTGCTGAAAAGGCCATGATCATGAGGGAGATGGACCAGCTGGTGCCTAAAGGTTGGAGTCATACCATCAAGTGCGTTACACTAGTATGCTGGAAAAGATTCACTGTAACACACTGCCAAGGTCCACCAGATTATGGATTCATCAGCAGTAGCTCTGGTGCTTTGTGATCTGACATTGCACATATTAAATGGTTCTCCACTTTTTGCTTGACATGTTTGGTTTCTCCAGTTGAATGGGCAAAGCTCTAAAAATAATACCCTGGAGACCTTAATGAATGCTGTTGCACATTTCCTCTTGTATACTGGCAGGGATGACAAGTTTTAACCCTCTATAAGGTCCTGGCGATTAAGCTCAGGTGGAAAGGCTTTCTGATTACCCATCATGCTTACAGCAGGTTCTTGGTAATTAGTAGATAACACCTACTGTATGTCCTGTGTCATCCTCATCTGAGTCAGGCCTGCTGATGGACCTGTGTGGTAACTACCTCCATTTTCAAATGAGGAAGCATCTATTGTAACCCTTGCCTCTCTGCTTAAGCTGCTGCATGCACCCCCATACCCAGTTCTGTCTATTTCGAGGGCACGAAGTAGTATTTTGTGGCCACAATTTATTTATTTTTTGGACCATGTCATCAGAGGGGCTCCGTAGATCTGTAATCACTGTATGAACTTGGCTTTAAATGACTTTAAATCTCCTGAACATGTCCATGATTGCCATGACTTTGGTTTTGCTTCTGTGCATTGTGAACCAGTGCCTCAAACTAGGAATATGACTTTTTCAACCAAAACAATTGGTGTTGACTGTTGTGATGTTTTTTTACAAGGTGACCAAAAGATAAGGAGGGTCATCTGCGTGACGTGTTTTTCCTTCTCATCCTAACAGCATCTGTATCTGTCATTTCTGGACAGATCTTTACTGGCACATTGATTTAGGTGGTTTAATCATGCTAGAACCTTACCTGTGGACCAATTTCTGGGCTTTCGGGCCCATATTCTCCACTCTGGTTCCTCCTTAACCTTGTCAATCAACAATAGTGGCACCTGACGTGGCATTAACAAAGCGCTGAGCTCCTTTCCTCAACTCAATTCTACACTCCCCCTGCAGGCATTCGAGGCCTGTGAAGACCGTGATGTATAGCTGTTTGATGTCAACCTCATTTTCTGAATACTGTCAACTTGACACATAACTGCAGTCCCTTGATTTCTGTCAAGCCAGACTGCACGTACTTTGCTGTCTTGTATTCTATTCTGTTCTATTCTATTCTATTCATTTGAACTGTCCATTTACCTTTAGATGGTTATAGCTCACGTTGCACCAATGCCTTGCTCTTAACATTGTGCTTTTAAACAGTATCTCAAATGGCTCCCATGTCTGCAGCAGTGTCCTGATTAAAGGCTGGTTAACGTTTCAAATTCAGCATTTACTTAGTGTTCCTGGTTCTTTGGTTTCACTCAACCATATATGGCACCAAAAAAGCCTCGATTATGCACTTTCTGCATTCTACACCTGGTTGGTGTCTATGGTTGTTTGTCCTTTTTACAGAACTCCTTTTTGCCATTGCCATGTGCATTTTTTGCTTTCGTTTATCTGTAATGAATTTCAGCATATTCACATTTGCATCTTTCTGCAAATTTTAGGGGTTCCGTTGTCTCGCCCACAGTGGGTTGCTGTTTCTTGATTTCTTCATGTCGTCTGATTTCCATGAAAAACTTTTGCCACTGTTAGGTCGTTATCCTTTTGAAGGCTGTCTGACAAGCTGCGGTATCTTAAACCTCCCACTAGCCTATACCTAATTATTTCTTCCTGCTGTACACCATATTGTCAGATGGCTTATAAGCTGCCAAGATTAAATATTTAGCTGATTTTCCTGGGTATTAACATTATTTGTTGAATCAAGTGCATATAAACTACATTTCTTCAGTACATATTTCACAGAATCATATATTTCATTGCATTTCTTGTGCATTTATCATTTAAGGTCAGCCTGCACAAAATATCATCAGCAATACCACCCACAAATTAATGAGCTCATCTAATATTCCTTTTCATTCACTCTGGTGTCAATGTGAAAAACCTTTCAAATCAGCAAAGTCTGAAAAATCAAAGGGTCAGATGGGTTTACGGAGAACAGGGAATTCACTGGGGTTTTTTCTTCCTTTTTATTTCCTGTTTTCATCTTCATCGTTTTTAAGCCAGCCAGCCTAAGATTAAATTACTTAAAGCACCAATTCCTAAAATGTCGTGACACTGCGTCAAATGTAAATAAAAACAGAATGCAGTGACCTGGAAATCTCACAAAAAACGATTCACAATAGAATATAGAAAACATCACATGTTAAACTAAGAAAATGTACCATTTTAAGAAAAATATTAGCTGACTTTTCCTGCAGGCACTAATGCATCCCCATACTATCTGAGATGCAGGATTTTTAAACGAGTGCTGATAACAAAGCGAATGGTCCTTCTGCTCATTAGTTTGCAGGGCGCGGCATCCATGTTTTCCAAAATTACTTTCAAATTTTGATTTTTCTGACCATATATCAGTTGTCCACTTTGCCTCAGAAGACAGCGTTGTTTCTGGAACATGTTCACAAATGGCTTCTTCTTTACTTGATAGAGCTTTAACCTGAATTTGTGATCTGTGTTCAGTGATTTCTGGAAATGTTGCTGAGCCCGCGCAGTTATTTTCCAGAGCAGAATCGTGTCTGGTTTTAATGCTAACAGAAATCCAATTACAGTTTTAGTCCTATGCATTGTGCACAGAGATTAGTTCAGATTCTAACATATTTTTAATAATATTATGTACTGTAGATGATGATGTATTCAAAGTCGTATTCCACATATATTTTGGAAAATATTCTGTGGACTGGCCAGACAAAAGCTGAGCTTTTTGGAAGGTTTGAGTGTCGTTACATCTGGCATTAAAACTAGCACAGCATTCATAAAAAGAACATCATAGTAACAGTCAAACATGGTGGTGGTAGTGTGATGGTCTTCGGCTGCTTTGCTGCTTATGGACCTGGACAACTTGCCATAATTGATGGAACCACGAAGTCCGCTTTATACTAGAAAATCCTGAAGGAGAATTCATGTCCTATAGCTCGAGCTCGCTTGGGTTAAGCAGTAGGACAATGATCTGAATACATCAGCAAGTCCACCTTTAAATGTCTCAAAACAAAAACAAAAGAAAGGTTTTGAAGTGACGTAGTTAAACCCTCCAGTGTGGCTAACAATTTTGCAAGAGTGGGCCAGAATTCCTCACACAGTGATGTGAAAAACTCTTTCCAGTTATCACAAATGCTTAATTGCAGTTCTTTCTGCCAAGCCTGGCATTCGTTTTTATTAGATTTAGGGGGCAGTTACTTTTTCACACAGGACCAGGTAGATTTGGATCAACTAAATGCAATACTGTTTTTGTATTTCTATGAAAGCCAAAAGGTCTGACATGACAAAGGACCATTGAATGCTCCTATAGTGTCTAAACATTCATCATTTTGTGCAGTAAAAGCCACACTTTGACCAAAACACACTGTCGAGTGAGGTATATTTAATAGCAGCGTCACTTAGCAAAATCTAAAAGGGCAGAGGGGCATATCAAAGTCAGGTGCATCTCGTAGAGGTAGATTTAAATCTGTTTGTCCTTGTTATGGATGGTGCCTCCCTGTGGACATGAGAGATAATAACACTAACCACAATGCATTGCATAACTTGCCTTTGAATTTTTATTCCTTGCTCCAAGTACATGTACAGGTATAACAAGTCTATACGAAACGTGATATATCAGATCTTTTCACATCAAAATGTAATTTCCTTAATAATTATTGACCCTATTCAACACCTGCATTAACTCAATTACAAAAAAAATATTGAGGAACTATTAGACTGCAAATGACTCATGTCTATTTTTTCATTGTGAGCGGTAATAAAGTCTTTTCAGCTCACATCTACATTATATCATTGTGTTCGGCAAAATGCTCAGTCTCTACTTTCAGTTCTCTGATAATGATATAACCATGGCAACAGAGACACCTTGGGAAAGGGCAGGCAGAATACTTAGACATTACTGTCAGTCAAAACCCTGCTTTTTCAAATGGGAAATAAAACTCTGCTGATTATTTCACTTGGCTTGCTGAGTAACACCTTGAAACTTTGGGCACGGCTTTGAATGGGACGCCGCTGACATTTGCAATTGTTGATGCTCTCGCATTACGTCACTTTTAACTGGTAGCATCTAAATATGTATAAAGAATGATTTCAAGCTCCTCTGATCAACTGCTTGTCAGTTAACATAGTCATCAATTGGACTAATGTTCTGTGAGGACGTATTGAGTGACATGCCTTGGCCCAGAGTATGAAAAACTTCAAAACATCGAGGAAGTGCCAACCCTGAGACTTGCCCTAACCTTGCCTTGAGCCATGTGTTGATGAGCCTTCAGTGTGACTGAAACTTCAAAGGCATTTCAGCTCTCTGAGCAGTGGATGCTGCTTCTTCTCTCTCATCTTCACTCGACAGAATCTCTCTCCAGAAGGACATTTTGATAGTTTGAAAAAAGAAAAATAAATAAATAAATAGAAACCTTGCCTGGCATTTTATTGGAACAGCTTTGACCACTGTGGATAGGAGCAAATTAACTGCAGGGTGACGAAGTCATTAACCAGCTACTTTGACTCCTTAAAAGATAAGTACAACATGACAAGCCATTGAAACAGAACCAAAAGAGGAGTGGGTCTGCAGTGCATATGTTTCTCTGTTTAATCCTACTTATTTAAAAGCTACAGATGTGTGGTATTCACAAAACAGTGGAGAAAGAGGTGGTTTTGCTGCACTTTTCATCAGTTAAATGAGCAAGGTTACATCAACAACACATCAGAGGTCTCTAATTAAATTCGTGGTTTCTGCATATTTAAGAATTTTGTGCACCATCACACCCAAGTAGTAATTGTGAGGGCATTGTGAGGCGAATAAATAACGAGTTTCCCGCTTAGTTTGTCTGTTGTGTTCACAGACAAATGGAGGCAGGAAGAGTGTGGTCTTTTCAAAAGCTGCCTGCAAAGACCTGATGGGGGCACAAATTAACACACAGAGGAGAGAAGTTGCAATCCAAAGCCTACAATGTTATAATTACAGCCCTTTCTTCCTCCTTGACAAACATAAAGGGGGATTTTTCTCACTCCCCGCTTGCATCCTCTTTCTCTCGCTCCTCTCTACCCCACCTCTCACTGCACAGCTTGGTGAGCAGCCATTAATTGCTCCAAAAAGCAGTGGAAGCACAACAAGTGCTTCTCATCCTGGTATAATTGTGTCTGTAGGAGTAGGAGGGCTTGAGAAGAAAGAGGGATTTGCTGCTTACAGGAAAGGCTTTGTAGTATGTCTTGGTAGCAGAGCAGGGGGAACATTTGGAAGAATGTGATGTGATGGCGCACTCTAGTGGACAGGACATTGAAAGAAACACTAACATCTTTTTGTGACAGTTTCATTTCATCAATTATAGTAAACGCAGTTAAACTTAAGCCATCAGATAAAGGAAATCATTGGCCCCAAGATAAAGCTGCAGCTTAATTCTGCATACTTCATCTTTTCATATCAAAGAGTCAAAAAAGAATGTATGTTTATATCTGTTAACATGCAGGTGCAAGGTTTCCCAAATGTCCACCGATACTCTGATGCTGACAATCCATTAAAATTTGGCTCACATCCAAAATAATACATGGTCCAGGTAGTACTGACAGATGTTGAAGAGGTGAACTTATGTAGGAATTCCTTTAATTTTTACCATTAGCATTATTGCTGACGAGTTATAATTGTATTTTGGGGTTGCTGTGTTTTGTTTTGTTTTAGTCACTGTGGATGTAAAGGCGAGTACATTTCAGTAGCATTTGGATCACAGTTTGTGGCTTCTATCGAAGTCAAACATTTAATGCATCACAAGCAACAGTATATCTCTACAGTGTAGTATTAATACTTCAATTAAAGTAAAAATTCTGAGCACTTTTTCTACCACTGGACGTCATGCAAGATGTAGTCTCGAGTTCATCCCAAAGCTGTGAAATGGAATTGATGTCAGGTTTGCTGCAGCCCTCACTGATCTGTGCTGTAACCATTCATAATGAGTGCATCACCTTGTTTCTTGTAGCACAGCATGAATCTACCAGCATGTTTGTGTTGTTGAAACTGGGACTTTTCAGACCTGAAAAGTTTATTTCTGTAGTTCACAGTGCCTGGTTAATATTGACAGGGTAAATGTTGCATGCAGTGGAGGAAAAACTAAAACAACCATGTAAAAGTACAAATCCTACATGCAAAATCCCTTTTGAGGTAAATTGTAAAAGCATTAATACTCCAAATTACTAAACATACCGAAGATAAATATACTTATTATAATTTTACTTTCATGGTTGGTCAAGTCAGAGTTAGCTGTTATAGTTCGGTTCTTGAGTGAGAAAAGAAGAAAAAATAATTAATACACAACTACTGCATACACCCCAACCCTGCACCCCAACCGGTCGCGGCAGATGGCTGTCCCTCCCTGGGCCTGGTTCTGTCTGAGATCTCTTCCTGTTAAAAGGGAGTTTTTCCTTTCTCACTGTCGCCAAAGTGCTTGCTCATAGGGGGTCGTATGATTGTTGGGTTTTTCTCTCTACGTATAATTGTAGGGTCTATCTTACAATATAAAGCCCCTTGAGGCAACTGTTGTTGTGATTTGGGGGCGATCGTGGCTCAAGAGTTGGGCGTTCGCCTTGTAATCGGAAGGTTGCCGGTTCGAGCCCCGGCTTGGACAGTCTTGGTCGCTGTGTCCTTGGGCGAAGACACTTCACCCGTTGCCTACTGGTGGTGGTCAGAGGGCTCGTGGCACCAGTGTCCGGCAGCCTCGCCTCTGTCAGTGCGCCCCAGGGTGGCTGTGGCTACAATGTAGCTTGCCATCACCAGTGTGTGTGAATGGGTGGAAGACTGGTTGTGTAAAGCGCTTTGGGGTCCTTAGGGACTAGTGAAGCGCTATACAAATACAGGCCATTTACCATTTATTTGATTTGGCACTGTATAAATAAAATTTAATTGAACTAAACTGAATTGAAACGTCTCTCTAGTATAGCTATAAACAAGCCACAAACGCTCAAACTATGACAAGGTGCACTAACCACAAACTGACTGTTTTGGGCAGAATAACAAAGGGTTTTAATCTGCCTGTGTTTGTTAAGCTTGTTGTAATTTTTCGGTTGTCATTCTTAGTTTTGCTAAGTCTTTTTTATATCTTAAATGTGGAGTAAAAAACTAAATATTTGCACCCACAGTGTTAAGTAACTTTGGTTGGGCAAAGCAGAAGTAAATGCATTTGGTTCATTGACCTTTTAGCATTATCACAAGTAAATGAGATCATGAGCTTATCTTCAGTGTTTGATTTCATGTTGCACTAACTGAATGCTGATGCTTTAAAAGTTTGAACTCATAGTTGAGTAGTAAAGTATTTTATCTGTTATTTGTTTTCTACATGCACTTCCCTTTAGTGCAGTGGTTCTTAACCTGGGTTCGATCGAACCCTAGGGGTTCGGTGAGTCGGTCTCAGGGCCTTCGCCATGACATGCATGGCTCATTTTGTGCACCAGTAAAAAAATCACATTTTATTTTTCACTAAAGAGGGGTTCAGTGAATGCGCATATGAAGCTGGTGGGGTTCGGTACCTCCAACAAGGTTAAGAACCACTGCTTTAGTGTTTTGAAGGTTTTTTTCTTTTGTGTGTATCAAGTGTTGATTGGAACACCTTTCTGAGCAGCCTGTAGCACCTGGTTTACAATGAAGCCAATCTCATACATTCCAGTGTTGGTTCTTATACTGTGCATGTGCTGTGTGATCTTAACTGACACGGTTTAGACAGGGTTCTTGCCTCGTGCATCCCTCATAAATATCCAGACATCCCTTGGCTGTTAATTTAATCATATTGTCCGACCTCTTTGAAGAATAAGCGGGAATGATGCGGAAAGGAGAGTTTCTGCTACTGTACTTGTTTATTGTAAGGGGCTTTTGTGGATTTTTTTAAGATTATTGAATGCATTAAATACTGAAAAAAAAAACATTATTTATAAAGGCAGAACACAGTGTGTACACATGTTGAGGCAAATATAAGAAAAGACACAAAAAGCAGTGATTTCGCTAAACATGAGTAATTTTTATTTAGCTAGTGAGTTACCTAGAGGAGAAAACTGTCACATCCTTGCAGATGATGTCTTGCCTTTTTGGAGGAATCTCTGTCAAGTCCAGCAGGTGTTGATGTGGAGGTTCTCCCAAAAGTGCTAAGAGTTGTTGAGGACAGACAGTCGGATTGGGCCTGAGGTACGGTAGAGTACACCAACATCAGAGCTAAGACAGTCAACCATGGGGCCAGCGAAGGCCACCGATAGTTCTAGCGCAGCAGCAGCAGCAGCTTTCTCCTCAGACAAATGCACTTCAGAATGACAGAATCACAAGGAAAAAAGGGGGTGGGTGGCAAAAAAACCCCAAAGATGTGCACTAGCCAGCACTTGCCAGCCTGCTGCATTATTGTTATCTTTTGGTACACAGAAACAAATGCAGAAAGGATGGAAACAGGTAGATGGAGGATACATCCTATGATTGGCATGATTGTGGCTGCTTCTCAATTATTTCATCCCACCTGTCAATGCCAGCCTCTGTCTGATGAGGATCAGATGGCTGAATACAGATTCAAGTACAAGACTAATTTATACATATCATATTTAATTGTCTTCCGGGCCTGATGAAGCTCATCAATATCCCAAACATTTGAGGCATTTAAAACAAAAACAAAAAAGGACAAATAAGCTTGGTGAAATCATCTGACTACTCGGGTTAGTCAGTTAGTTGCTCACAAACAAAATCAAAGAAGAAGAACAAAGTTAGAGAGTTAAGGGTATTGGTAGAGGCTGCTGAGGACTCGAAAGTGCTTTAAAGACAGAGTTTTTCATTGTGGGTTACGTTCTTTTTCTTGTGAGACAGGAACACGGGGTTTGATGCACCAGTCAACGGATACAGATGAGTCCAACTATGGTCATGTTCAAGTGTTCAGATACATTGTCATCTTCAGCGGAAAGATTGCGAAAGCCTTTCCTCCTTGTCGTTAGGCAAATTTGATTTAAGGTCCTACATCGTTAGTGTTGCAGTTCTAGCAGACAGCTTGCTTGAAGGTTACGGTTTATTTCTATTGCGCTCCTAGCAAAAGAAAAAAAAAAAAAAAGAACAACAAAAACAGAAAGAGATCATCAGTGGATTGTACCAGAATTGGGGCAGCAAGGGAGAAAAAACAATTATTAAAAAAAAAAAAAAATCTAAAAAGTGCAACATCCCTTTTTTGTAATGGAATAAAGATATATTGAAGCCAAAATCATCTATATTGTCAACATGTAGATGCACTCCTGTGCACAAAGAAGTTGGGATTACACTCAGTAACACTTACACGTCAAGCCCTATAGGTCTGTCAAAAGACTAATAGTCACGATTGTCAGAGATTAAAATACAATAAAATACAGTTTTTAGAAGGCACGTATCAAAGGACTGCCTTTGAACATGTCAGCAAATCTCATTTCTTCACATACAAATTCATATGAATTCTACATATATAAGCAATACTTGACTTATGAATTAAGAGTTTAAGTAATTCTTTATAATGTGTGTTAGAAAATCGCCACAGAATAATTACCAGAGTGCATGTGTTTAAGAGTATAGTGGTTATGCAGCTTTATAAAGAAACCACCTAAATGTAAAGTTTGGCTTCCAAATATTTAAAGGTTAGTGGCAGAATACTAATACTAAAACGATGTATATATACTGTGTTAAATACTGCAATCCAGTATAAACCATACAAATACAAGCACAGCTTCACTTAAAGACATCAGAAAAATCCTGAAAGATACAAAAAAAATGGTTAATTTAAAAACAAAACAAAATCTTCTATAAACAGGGCTAAAAAGCACATACTGCTGTTTAGTGATTTATAGTTGGCATGCTGATTTATTTAAAATACACTGGCAGGCAAAGTAATCAGTCACTGAAGTAAGAAATGCCTTGAGCATTTTGGTGTTTGGTGGGGAAAATAAGTGAGACAGCAAGCGAGCGAGTGTCCTCTGTAAGACAAACACAGAGAAAATGACTTTAGAAGACCTAAGGTATGCACTAACCAAATAACGAGCTATGTTTATACTGGCATGAGACTGAAGCAACGACACTCAGCTTGTAGTAATAACTCTAAAGCCAAGTTCCAGACAGCCATACTCAACAAAACATGAGTAATGACAAACAAATACACAAGGGTGTGTCGCAGATTTAGAAGAGTTGGTAAAGACACACTAAAATAGGTAAAATGCAAGTGGGGCATTGGAGTCAAAATAACCCCCAGAGGCTGATGGTTTTCTCCAGTTTTCAGTCGGAGTAGTGACCTCATTGAAGGTGTCCATATCAGTGCTCTGGGAAAACCACAGAGACCCAGGCCCCAGAGTAACTCTATCCCCAGTAGAGGAGCTCTTAGCACAGAAAGCTTCACAAAATGTAGTCTAGACTTGACTTATAGGTCTATATCGCTGCATGAAAAGGGGTCACATTAATTTTAAAAAAAGCGTGTAATTCATTTCTTAGTAAAAAGTAGTAAGAAAAAGGGTTTTCCACCTTAATAATCAGCTAAGACTGGGAATGTATTACATGTATTACAGCTGAGTGGAATTCATCCCATCATGTTATGAGCATCCACACCACAGGAAAGGAGCTTCCCTCTGAGTATTAATCACCAAATTAGTTATGCTAATCAAATCCTGTAACAACATTTAGATCCAAAGTTACTTCTAAAGAAAACACTCTGCGAAGGTGTTTTTTGTGCAGGTAGCTGTGCTGCTTTGACACCTCTCAAAGTTCAGGAAGGATTGGCCAAACAACAGAGAACAATTAACCTTGTCAGCCTTAGGAGGCGGAGCCCTCACTCGGCCGATCCTGTCATGTAGGAGGTTAGGGATACAAAAAGCAGAACGGCGCAGGATGAAACTGGCTTTCTACTGACAGGTTGTTTTCAGAAGCCTGAAAACACTGACTTGAAATATTTATGAGAAAGTAACCCAGCGCATATTAACAAGGTCAGCTGTGAGCAGCCAATACAGCATCAATAGAGCACCAGTAGTGGGGGAGTAGGTGGAAAAGAAGGGAGTGGGTCGTGGGATGGGGTAGGTTTCTAAACGCATTAGATTAGCATACCGGTGAATCTAAGAATGGATGCAGCAGAGAGCTATCAGTGATACCATGTTGTTTGCCTTTTTGGCTGATGTTTTTCCACAGCAGCAGCCTCCCACGGAGTTTTCACTACATTTGTGGTACACCGCTGTTATTACCACGGTAACATATTTTAGTTTCCCCAATGAGAAGCTTATTCTGTGCTCGTTTTTACTTACAATCTCACCGTGCATTTTTAGAATACATATTCCTGGCAAACTGCGCCGACTGTGCCGTGGCAATTTGCAGACAGTTTGTAGGCCAGGAGCTTATGTTGGTAAAGGCTAATAAAGCATGAGGAGCCAGTGGAGAGCAGGGGCTCGGTGTTCAAAGGAAGATCGGAGCCTGCGTCTGCCTTTGTCTGGCAGAAGGAATGCCAGGAATCTAGACTATTTCAGGAAAACTTAATGCATCCAGCTCCATTTGGGCAGATCGTCGCAATCTCAGCAGCATGAGATGGCTGATGAGAAATCAGTGTTTTCTTGAGCCTGCTTATGAGTAATGGTGCCATGTCAATCTGCTGACAGGCCTCTGGGAACTTCCATTTACAGCAGACTGTTCATTCAGCAACAGGATGTTACAACCTCTGAGCAGGTGGAACAAGATCAGCTGATTACAGTCTGACAACAGCCTGCAGCAGTGACTGTGTGAAAGTTAGCCTCCCTTTGAATTAAAGGGCGATAAAACTGAACTACCTTGGCACATGCAAACAAGATATTTACAGAGGACAAGGCTCTTATAGCATGTATTATCTCACCTTCCTCAGAGCCTCCTCCTCTTCCTGACGTTTCTCATAATGTGCAAAGTCATCAAAGATTGAGGTGGTATGCTTGTAAGTGGCGATAACTTTAAGCACTTGTTTGGCCTTCTCCAGAGGCACTTCCTGAGTGTCCCTGGAGTTGGTCACTGGCTTGTTGTCATTGTTCTCCAGCCGGATGTGACGCAGCTGGTTGTTGGGCACGTCTTTGATGAAAATCCACTTTACCTCAAACTTGCCCTTCCACTTATCCTGAGACCAGACGCCTGCATAGGCATTGTAGTCCACCGGTGAGCGCATTTCAGCTACGCCACAAAAGTGCCCACTGCCGTTGACACTGAACAACAAGTACAGGGGCCCCTTGTTGCCCAGGGAGCGGTAAGCACCATCCAGGCGCTTGTTGCCATGTTCTGTACTGCACCAGATAGAGTACTTGATTGAGCGGTGGATGTCATCTTCTGAATAGCTCTTGATAATGAAAACGCGCCCATTTTTCAAGTTCCAGTCAAAGTCTTTGGGGTTGTAGTTGTTGAGGGCACGAAGTTTCTCCAGCA
Organism: Mchenga conophoros; assembly: GCF_057382185.1. Lineage (NCBI taxonomy): Eukaryota > Metazoa > Chordata > Actinopteri > Cichliformes > Cichlidae > Mchenga > Mchenga conophoros. The sequence continues at coordinate 25,503,867 of NC_140534.1, read as the reverse complement.
CTGGGTGCACTTCTCCAGAGCAAGGGGAGGCACTCGGTGGGATTCCAACACAAAGACCAAAGCCCTCGCCACGGTTCCTCGGAGCCACCCAGCGGTTAGGGGGCGGGCCAGGTTGTTGGGGTGGTTGCTGATGAAGAGGCTGAGGGGGTTGGGAAGGAAGGTGCAGGTGTGGTGGACCAGGGGGCAGAGGCTGGGGGTGTTGAGGGGACTGGAGAGACTGGAGTTGGAAGGGTTGGTGTTGGTGTTGGTGTTGGTGCTGGTGCTGAGGCTGAGGGGGTAAAGGGTTCTGCAGTAAGGGCTGTGGCTGACCAAGGAGAGGCTGCTGCACCAGAGGCTGGGGGGGCATCATAGTCTGAGCTAATGGGGGCTTGTTCAGAGAGCCCTTATCATCCCAAGTACCAATGTTCATATTGTGCTTTATAGGGGGTGGGGGAATAGCGGCGCCTCCCCCTATCCCCATGTTGGCTTTGGGTTTGACCTTGGGTTGTGGTTTGGCCGGCTTCTTGGCAATAGCTGCCCAGGAAGCGGGTTTAGGTGCAGAGGAGCTGACAGACGGAGGGAGGTTGCTGGCCGACATGCTGCTCATACCTGCTGTGCCTCCTAAAGGTGAGCCCACAGTTTTGGTGACAGCTGCCACCATGTCTGTACCCAGCTTTAGCCCCGTCATACCCTGCTCAATGCTGCTCAGCACCGGGACCTTACTGAGCTGGGTGTCGCTTCCAAAGCCCGCCTGTCCGTCCGTGATGGCTCGACCCAGCGAGCTCGGGGCGTACCCATAGCTATTGCTGTAGACTGAGCTCTGTGTGGACTGGCCCTGAGAGACACTAGTACCCCAGGTGGAAAAGTCTGCATTGCCCGGAAAAAAGTTGAAGCCGTGCTGCCCAAGGAAGGGAGGGGTGTTTCCCAGGGCACCCGGTTGACTGAAAACACCATCAGGGATGAAGTGTGGCTCGCCATTGCTCATCTGTCCATAGGTAGTTAAGTAGGGCATAGGTGGGTCTCCTGCTGTGGACCAAGCAGCCTCCCCCAGAGAGTAAGGGAAACCAATGGATGGAGCATAGTAGCTGGGCATGTAGGGATCAGACATTGGTGGATAGCTGTTACTCTGTGTGGCCAAAAAGAAAGTCACAGGTTATACAGAGTGACAACAAACAAGCAAGAAAATTCTGTGTGCAAGTCATTTGTCCATAATACATGGTACTCGTGTGCCTCCTTACCTGATTTGTCTGGCCGCTTAGGTAAGGCTCAAAATCATCATCATTTACACCATCCTTTTGATGCATTGATCCGTTTTGCACTAAGATCAGAAACAAGGGACATTCAATACGAGAAATTCAGAAAGAAAGATGTAATCAGAAACATTTTACTCACAGGTTTTCAGCAGCTAAAGTAAACAAGGCTAACATAAATAAGCTGCAGTTTTGAATAGCATGGTAGCTAATTGGACATGAAAACAGCCTGCAGTGCCACACTGGAAACGCCACAGTATAAAGCCTTACCTTTATTTCCTTGTCCTTTAGGTCTCTGAGGAAAAAATACATAAAAAAAAAAGAAAAAAAAGAAATGAGACTAGTATCAGATCACGACAGGAAACAAGAAACACACGCACACTGACAGAGCAGGCTGTATCCCTACATAAATAAATATATAAGTCGACGATCCAGTCAACCTCAGGCTGAAGCATCAGCCCGGATGCTAACATTTACAGGTTGCTTCGTATTATTGACCGGATGTCAAACGCTCTGACATCCAGTAAACGGTGCCGCATTGGCAAACCCACCCGGCTACAGCTAGAGTTGATTAGTAGTACAGTCGGCCTACATTACAGCTAATAGCTATCACACATCAAAGACTTTGGAGCCTGTTTGCCGAGCCAGATCAAACTGTTGTCGGCAAAGTTTCATTCCGCAGCACCGCTAAATCCGTAGCACCGTTCCGCTTCCGACACACGAACCTGATCGACGGTGGTCGCAGACATCCTCCAGGAACCGAAACTGATGGCTGTTTGTGAGACTGTCCACGGCTTCCTCTCTCTCCCTCTCTGCACTTTGGTGCTTTGCTGGCTCGTCTCTTCGATTGTCCAATCACTCTGTTAACGTTACAAGGCGGCGTTTTTTCCCTTTTCCTTTCCTCCTGCCGTGTTCAGATCCTGACGACGATTCGCTGCTTTTGGCTGTTACAAACGGCGACTTTGTGTCTGCGGAGAGGGCGTCAGTTAACGTGTCCGATCCTGCCACAGATGGTGTTTATCAGTCAAGCCCAAACTGACTAGTGCCTTACTGGAATATCCCTTACCATATTCCACAATGGCGGATAGGCTTTTTACTCCCGCTTCCGTTCCGTTCTGCTGCTCCGTGACCTTCCGCCTGTGACGCTCTGAGTCATGTTACAAACTGACACTTCACATGACGGTCACAACAACTTCTCGGCTACCATGTCCGCAGCAGTGTCACCCCCTCTGTTACCCCTACTCACAGTAAAATAGGCACACTGCTTCACTGATTGTAGCTTAGCGCGCATCTGCTAACCCCGAGCACTGGATGCATGCGTGAAACCCGCATAGAAACGTTAATAAGTAGTACATTTACTAGTTTTCATAGTATTCTGTTACTCTTATGTTATATTTTCTTTTTTGGCATGTGACTTCTGTTATATTATTTAATATTAAATATATTAAAATAAATCAAACATGATGCATGACACTGCACAAACACTTTTAAAAAACCACTATAAAACTACAACATGAAAGATGATATTTACTCATAAATAAAGGCAGTATTGCTCACAACAGCTATTTTGATTTGCTTGATTTGCGTTGCTTATTTAATTTGTGATCTTTTTCTTAAATATATACGTAATATAATACATAGTTGTATGTAAAGAGACCTCACTGTTTGTTTTTATGTGTGCTTTTTTGTTTTCTATTTATCTGTAGTTATTAAGTTGAATACATGTGTGCACTACAGGTTTGATAATCTGCACACTGATGATTATTATTATTATCTATTTAGTCTTTTTTTTAACAACTTAATGCGTTTTGAGCTAGTATTACTAAGTCTGAGTGTTGCTGTCAGTTCAGTGAATGCACTTAAGAATTAAAGAGTGACCAAAAGGGGCTTTTGGTTACAGTATGCTTGTTTTAGAGAAATAATAACAAACTTCATTTTAAAGATTTTTTTTTTCGTGATTGCCAAGATGAAGAAGCTTTACTGCACTGGTGCAGGTGACGACATTTTCCCAAGTATTCCACTTTAATAGCCTTTTGAGGTACCCCCTACCCACCCAAATGTGTAAATGTCTACATTTTCTTTCTTCATTATACTTTTAGTGCAAGTTTAATGCGTGGCTTTTATTGCTAAGGCAGTATATTTCCACTGAAGTAAAGGAATGTAGTACAGGACGCAATGTACATCTACTTTGAACTACAACTGTTGTGCGGCTTGAAACAAGACTCGCGGCTCCAACTCTCGCGATATTTCCTCAGTGGTCTCGGAGCAGTATGGCAGCCGTCGCGCTGAGGTCTTGCCGCAGAGGACTTTCGCAGATTTTAAGCAATGGGGGGCTCGCAGCTCTGTCTTCAAAGCGTCTGGAAGGTTTGTTGAGGTGTCCTCTTATGGCAGGAACACTTGGTAACGTTCGTGTGTCTTACAGAGGTATTTAAACACGTCGGAGGGGGTGTGGCTCGCACAGACTGCGTCGTCTTAAAAATATTTTAGGACATGAACGGCGAAATGTTAACTCTCGGAATGCTTTTGCGCCATTTTTGGTCAGATTTGGTAGAATTTCTAAAATGCTTAGAAAGCTAATTACACTCGCTTGAGTAAATCGCTGCTATGTTCCATCGATGTGAAAGAAATGCCCATGCCCATGCTCTTGCATCGAGATGAGCTTGATCCTACGCGGGGCATGACATGTGTCCAGCAAAGTTCGCAAAACTGAGCGAAAATTCTGTACAGGGAGTCATTAATGTAACAAATTCAATATCAATAAATAATATTCAATGTCAATAAATAACAAAACTAATGTTCTGTGAAACAGAACCCAGGAGGCACAAATCTTCGGTTCAGTATGCTTCACGACCAGATCTCCCAAAGCTGGCCTACAGAAGAGTGAAGGGAAAGAGCCCAGGTGTGGTTTTCCTCCCAGGTTATGGCTCCAACATGAATGGACAGAAAGCTGAGGCGCTGGAAGAGTTCTGTAGGTCACTGGGACACTCATACCTCAGGTAAGTTATCCAAACATATCACTCTGAGAGAGAAGCCCGATGCTGAGCATAGCATTAAATCAAGTTTAAAAAATAAAGCTAAACACAGTCAATCCAAAGCGAGCTATAGGACTGCAAGAGGCACAAATGAAATAAATGAATTGGGGGGGGGAAACCCATCATCCAACTGATATAGAATTAAAAATAGAGAAATTTGATCTGCAAACAAGAATCAAGTGACCAATAAGTACAGCTGCGTTGTCTTTTAATGTGTTTGTTAATGTTGAAGTTAATAGAGGAAAACACCTCTATATGTAGGAGAGTATTAAAAATATGCTGTTGCTATACGGTGTTTTTGTTTGCACACAATATCAATTTCTATATACCTTTTGAATATACTGTAACTGAGACTTTTTTTTTGCTGGGATGCATCTTTTATATTAGCTGAAACCAAAACAAGATCTAGTAAGTAAACTGAAAACCAAAAGTATTATAGCTATATGGAAATATATATAGATTAATTGATAGATTTAATTAATCCCACACTGGGGAAATTCACTTGTTACAGTAGAACAAATGTCAGGAAGAAAAAAAAGTGAGTTAGAGTTATATGATGGAAAGAAAAATGAATAGTTGTCTGTTAAAGCACGGAGGAATGAATTGATGAATAATTTAATTATCCTAAAAATACCGCCACCTTTCATCGTGTGAAGTCTGAAGTTCCTGGTTAATCAAGTGGCTCCAGTTCTGAACAATAAGAGGCTTGTTAGGTCGCATAAACTTGTCTGTAGCCTTGTATGACTTGCCATTGTTTTAGCTTCAGATATTCACCCACTTTGTGCTATTTGTGGTTTTCCAGGTTTGATTACACAGGACATGGAGCCTCAGGAGGTGTGCTATCAGAAGGAACTATTGGTACCTGGAAAAAAGATGTCCTTTTTGTGTTGGATGAGTTGGCAGAGGGGCCACAGGTAAATATTTCCTAGGCTAATTCCATTGCTAGTTAGAGGAGGTAAGTAATCAGTCAAGTTATGTAAATTTTGAACGGCAGGCTTGGTCATTGGTCCTGCATTAAGATTATCAGGTTCCTGAGAATAATCCTCAAAGGTTTTCATTAGACCAGTAATATCAGACAAACAAATATATGAAACCTTGAAAATAAGGACCTAAATGCAATAGAGCTTCAATCATTTCTTCAATTTGTTAAATTGCAACTATGTTGTTTTTAATAACCTACAGGTAAGTAATGCATCATCACGTTTCAGTGTATTTGAAGTTGGCAATTACCAGAGTCAGTCTGTCTTCTGGCAACATTTATAGTAGGTTTTACCAGAAATGCAGGTATGCTTGCCAATCTCATTTTGCTGCAAAAATAAATAAATAAAGATAATTTTATCTTGTGGGATAAAACAAATATTGATAAAAGGAGGTGATTATTTTATTCTAGTATTCAGCATATTGCAAAAATATTAAATAGACAAATAATGTCATGTCGTGAGCAAAGTATTGTGGTAGTATAGTAGTAGTCCCACTTCTATACTTATGCACATGCACATTTGTGATGCGCAATGAGTCTCCTGCAGCGTAAACTACATTTTGGGGGAGAGGAGGGAGCCGCAGGAGACCCAGCGTGCTAAGTAAAGGATATTGTTGAGCTACATACGTGTTGAAAATTTGACCCACTGACTCCATTGACGATGCACAATCCTGTAAATGTTTTTTTTTTTTAATGAGGATGAGTCTCATTTTAGGCTGGGAAGTTGTGGGGTCTTTCACTGACAGTGCTGGGTTTATGTCTGATTACCAATGATCCTTAAAATAAAGCTTGAGACGGTATGATACAGAAGCTGATTGGACCTGCAGGTGGTCAGAGGGCAACAGAAACAGCAGAAGTGATGGGAGCAGTGCGTGGCTCCGCAAGAGGATACAATTAAGCAGTACAGGACTCCAGTGAAAGCTTTATTTTTAATTTTTTTCACATGACTGTAGACCGATAAAACGCATACAAAATACACACAACAAAATACCTAAAATAAGTTGACATATGCACATGACATGCAAAATATTCCCCAATTCAAAACCTAAAGAATATCTTATTGTCCTCTACTGAAAAATTCTGATCTTATAAATGTACAAAAATATTCATAAGGTCAGTTGCTGAGCACGGCATTTCTGCTGCTGCATTGAAAACCCTTCCCTAGAGTCTGTGTGCTGGAGGCTTCAAATCTCTACATTTACGTGTAAGCTGCATACTCAGCCATAGCTGGCAGTAGCCACAGCTACTTGTAATGTCCTGAAATTCTGCTGTTGTTGAAGGTGGACGCGGAGAAAATCTCCCCTTTTACCAGATGAATCTGAAAATAGCCTTCTAGTGTCAAACTCAGCACTTAACGTTATTCTGCACAGTGAATCCAAAGCTAACAAGTAAAGGCAAAACAGGGCTGGGAGCAGGTTTAGTGACACCTCAATGGGTGCATTTAAAATTCTCATTTGCAGTAACTAAACTGGGTTCATGAGCGAATCAATAACAGAGATGTAAAACCTTCCTAAATTCTACCTCCAGTGTTGCTTTTCCCCCTCATTTCACCAGAAGATGGCACTGTTGCCACATTTATACCACAGCTTTTGTTTTCAACCGTTCTACTGCATGAATGTGTGGTTTCTTAAAAATGTTTGAAGTGAGGTATCCAAGTTTGTTTTGTTTTTTTTGTTTGTTTTGGGTTTTTTTTTTTTTTTTTTTACCAACTATCAGTTGAGCTATATTTAATTTGTGGTGTTTTTGCCATCTTGTAGATACTGGTTGGTTCCAGTATAGGTGGTTGGCTTATGCTGCTGGCAGCCATTGCCAGACCAGAGAAGACAGCTGCACTGGTGGGCATCTCCACTGCCGCTGATCATGTTGTCACAGCGTTCAACTCTCTTCCGCTGGAGGTGAGAATATAAAATAGAATAACATGTGTAATTATTTTTTGTTTTAAATATTTTCTCATCTAAGTGTGATATTTCTGTGTTCAAATGCAGACACGCAAGGAGTTTGAGGCCAAGGGGGAGTGGACTATACCCACCAAACACATGGAGGAGGGTGTTTACAAGTTTAACATGGACTTTTTGCGTGAGGCAGAAAATCACTGTGTTCTCCAGAGTCCCATCCCCATTACCTGCCCCGTGCGGCTCATTCATGGGCTCAAAGACGAGGATGTCCCCTGGCACATCTCCATGCAGGTTGCAGAGCGTGTCCTCAGCTCCGACGTGGACGTCATCCTCCGACGACATGGCCAGCACCGCATGTCTGACAAGGACGACATCAAGCTTATGGTCTACACCATTGACGATCTCATCGATAAGCTGACCACTATGGTCTGAGTAAGGAATAGGAAAGTGAGCCAGAGATGTTCCTAAGATTAAAAGATAATGACTTTGTTAACTGGGAAGTCAACCCTCAAGGATATTACCAAACAACGGCATGTTGCACCGCCAAATATGACCTTTTATCCATCTATGTTTTTCATCCCGTACTTCATCATGTCAACATGTTGGAAAATTGAAAACTATATTGTAAGGGAGCCCTCCTGCTAGCTGTTCCCTTGTATCTTCAGGTTGCATTTGTATGTGCTCCAGGTTATTGTATCAAGTGTTACGTTTGGTAAGCCGTTCTTAGGTCTGCCATTGCTGCTGTCTCTGCCGTTGTTCTTACTGTTTGGCTGTCTCTTCCCCTCCTTCCCTCCTCCATCTTTACTTAGAAACACAGTTTTCCTGTGCCTTTTTAATCACTTTTCACCCGTTTTGGCTAATAAAACCTTTGCACACTAGAGTGCAGGTCTCAAGTCTGTGAAAGTGCACACACAGATAACACAAGCAACATTATGTGGCGACAAAGAGCAACTGAAAGCTGCATTCAGGTGCATTCAGAATAAATTGCACTGGGAGATATTAGTTGGAAAATATAGTTTATTCAGAGTCGGAGAGGATTTTTATCTATATATTTGTCTAACTGGGGAAAATACAAAAAGTCACACCCGAACGTATATCAGCACCATTACTAAGTAGGGTTAAGAATATAGTGATACTTGTACAATGTAAATTGTCAGTGCGAGCAGAAACCAAGAGTTTTTGGTTTCTTTGTATTTGCACAACATTTCTGTTACATAACTCCGGCCTGCTGAAAGGAGCCACTGAGCTGTTGATTATTAACATGTAACTGGCCACTGGGTGCTCTATGCTCAATGGGGTGAAACCAACCACTTGGGAGCTCTCAGGTCCACATAACTGCAGCAGTGACCTTTAACTTATGGCTGAGCTGGGTATCCAGTCATCTGGCATGCTTAAACTAAACTCAGATGTCAGCTTGTGACTGTATTAATAAATTACATTTACTGTGTTGCTCCTGCTTGGACAGAAGTGTCCCATGTTTTAGTTATGTTACCGTGTAGCTGGATCAAGTAAAAAAGAACACTGTTCAAGTTGAACCATGGTGCTCATCCAAGATAAAGCTCAAATTCAATTAGCTATAATGAATGGGTCCCAGTGCTGAAATCAAACAGTCTCTGCACTGTGCAGAAACCCAGGAGGTAGACCAGCACTTTAAAGAACACAACATAGACAACTGTTGTTGAGCAAGTCAGTGTAGCTGCCAACTGATCAGCTATGATGAAATAAAAGAGGATTATCTTGTTTGCTGTGATCTCCATCTACTATTGCCTTAAAGTCGCAGGCGGTAGTTCAAAGATTTGATTTGACACCATCATGTGCCTCTGCTTTGACGAGGATCCGTTCAATGCCGAATGAGCTGAGCGTGCACTACAGTGACCACTATCCTGGAGCGCAGTCACGTCGCAGTCTGTGCTGAGAGTGACTCTGGGGACACCTCCCGGGGGAGCTGCCATATAAAACCAGTGGCTCGCTCCTCCCGGACAAAGTGAGGTCCAGCCTCGTGCCATCAGCACGGATGCTTCAGCACTTCAGCATCCTCAGCCTCAGCTCAGCTTTAGCTCAGCGGAATTAACGCATCGGATACGGGACGAATCTGACCTTTCTCCCTGCTGTCCTCAGTAGTAAGTGCATCATTGCTTTTCACCCCCTCGATAAAAACGCTGTGAGTGCATGACTTTTGCAGCATATAATGCATATATGCAAACAATGCGGCGTCACGGCTGCCATGTGAGCTTTGGACGGCTCCCTTTCTGTTTTAACAAGCTGCAGAATGCGTAGCAATGTGGCATGGTGTTATCAGGTAACGGGACTTTATGTTTCATGCATTACATTTAAGTTTACTGCGCACTTTGTGAACGATGCAGTGAACGGCAGGTGATGTATTCCCAAAACGCTTATGCGTAAAAGGGGACTGACGTAATTAAATTAAACTCTATTGCAGCTAAAAATAGCGCAACGTGAACTTCTGTATATTGTTGGAAGCTCCCTTTTAAAAATGAAAAAAAAAAGGATATAAACTTTTCGTGAAAATACATTTGATTATTTAATTTGCGCCATGTTGCCTGCGCGGAGGTTATACTTGAACGGACATCAAGTACAGCGCATCTTTGCGCTCGGTGTGCCGGAAACGGGATTCATCGTTGCCATAGCAATAAGAGGGCTTGTCCGTGTTCTGGGCGGCAGTGAGAGGACCACACCCATTCTGTGCTAGAGGCTCCAAAGATGTCTCTGGGTGGACCGATGGATGGGAAGCGAGACGTGTGCTGATGTGGCTTTTATCTAAACATTAACATTTTGTTTTATTTAAAAGAATATTGTAACCAATATGGAAAATTGATTTAGATCAGACAAAATGGTAACATAAAATATAACATGAGAAGATTGCACTGGTGCAATGATTGATGATGAAATCGTTTGTTCTCTTCAGGCAAATTGCACACTGCATAGAAAATATATACTAGATTCCTGGGAGACCCACAATGGCAAACAGAGGGCCCAGTTACGGACTGAGTCGAGAGGTGCAGGAGAAGATTGAGCAGAAGTATGATCCTGACCTGGAGCAAAGGTTGGTCGATTGGATAATTGCACAGTGCGGAGGAAACCTGGAGAAACCACAGCCGGGAAAGCAGAACTTCCAGAAATGGCTGATGGATGGAACAGTGAGTGTCTGCAGCATAGTTTTCTGCTTGAAATAGAAGCTTGCCTTAAATAATTTAGGATAGCTCTGTGAGATTTAAAGAGCTCAAGGTTGGCAAAAGTCTAAAAAAAAAGTTTTTTAAATTTTTTATATACTAAAAATATAAAATATAAATATATTAATATTCTCTTTTTATTAGAATTTCTTTATGTACTATTGGCTAAGTTGCAATTAGGTTGTTAAAAGAATACTTGTGTTTTGTGTTATTGATAAGTCACTGATAGCAAACGGCAGTTTGAAAATTGCTAACTACTATGGCTATACTGATCTCTGTAAGCCTCTGATTTAAAAACTCCTCTATCTTCACAGTGAAGATGCTTACCAGTGCACCCTTCACTTTGCTGTCTTTTGCCATGCTCTTTAGCTGACTAATGCTAAAAAAAAAAATACTTAGAGAAAACAATCATATGACGCAGATACATCAATTTATGACCTAATAATTAACTCTAGAGATAAGAGTGTAATGCAATCAGAGGCCATTGCATGTTCACAGCAAAGTGACTCAGACTTTTTGTGAATTAGAAGACACTCTTCCTCTCCAGAGACCACACTTCTTCTCGAAATTAAGCTGTTACTAAAGTACAAATTGGAAAGGGAAGATAAGACTACAACCCAGAATAAAAATGTCCATATTAGATTAGGCGTGTCAAATGACAATGTCTTTGGGTGAGCTATTCCTTTAAGAACCATGAGTCATTAGTATGGTATGGTCAGTATGTCGGTTGATGACAGTCAATGCAGATTCCTGACCTCTTTTGTCCCAGATTCTCTGTAGACTCATCAACAGCCTTTATCCGAGGGGGAAGGAACCCATCAAAAAGATCCCAGAGTCTCAGATGGCCTTTAAACAAATGGAGAAGATCTCCCAGTTCCTGCAAGCCGCAGAAGCTTATGGAGTCACAACCACTGACGTCTTTCAAACTGTAGATCTCTGGGAGGGTAAACTCTATCTTCTGATGCAGTCATGTTTACTCTATTTAATAGTCACCAGATGATTTACAAAATGTTTACAATCTGGCTACAGGAAAAGACATGGCAGCAGTCCAAAGGACCCTAATGGCTCTGGGGAGTTTGGCTGTCACCAAAGACGACGGTCAATACAGAGGCGATAGAGACTGGTTCCACAGGTGGATACACAGCGAAGCAAAACAAAAAGAACTCAATATCTTCACAACTGCACAGCTAATCCTGTAACCATATTGCTGTTTCTATTCAGGAAAGCCCAGGGGTACCGAAGAGAATTCACCGACGAGCAGCTACGCCAAGGACAGAGTTTAATTGGCCTCCAAATGGGCAGCAACCGTGGGGCTTCCCAGTCTGGTATGACAGGCTATGGCATGCACCGTCAGATCATGTAGACCCATTACTACCCTTGCTGTTCTGCTTCCAGACCTTACTCTCTCCTAACACCACAAATATTGTAGCCCCAAAAACCTTCCTAAGCTTCGTAGCACCTGCCACGTTAACCTCAGTTTCCCTGAAAGTGCTGCTTTTTCCACACAGTGTTTTATTCACACTTTGAAAAAAATGATGTCAGATGCTGTAGCTCTCCTTCTTTGGACTCTCCTTCCCTTCCTCTCTCCCAGGATCTCACGTGCTGTTTCCTAACTATCACTCTTAACTCCATTTGGTTACTTTTCAGGTCCAGATGTTTACTTTACATGGAACTCAGTGTTTCAGCATCGGTTTAGTCTTGCAAAGTGTTTAAATAAAATCTCTATACAATGCAAGTCATCAGAGTTGTACATATATTTACGGAAGTACTGTAAGCCACTGTTAGAGCATGCCGTATGCTATGCATTTTTAATTATCGACACATTACATTTCTTTGCTTGTTTTAGGATGGCTACTGTTACCCTGTAATTATTTAGCCTTAAACCTAATGGAACTTAATGATTGACGATGTCTCTGCTATCTTGTCTGAAGACTTGTTGCAGTATCCTCTGTAACCAAATCAACCTCACGTGGTGCCTGGTTATGGGACTACAAAGACTGGGTCCTGATATACTGGCCTCAAATTATAAATGAGAGTCATTCATTCTGAGCCATGCCCTTGTTATTTGTTTGTTAGATTACATATTGTACTGTGTCTCTTTTGTGCGCAACAAGCAAGTAAATGTGCAGTAGCCAACATGTACAACAGTGGACTTTTCATCTCTGATGCCAGTTGATTACACTGCTTGAATGTGCCCTTTTATGTGTATTATATTTTTAAAATATATTTATATCTGGAAGCCTGTAAGAAGAATTATTTAAAAAAAATAAAAAATAAAATAAAGTACACTATGATAAGAGGTATTTGTGTCAGTTTTTACAAAGCAAAAGTTGAGCAACTGCTGTGTACTCAGGGTGTTGGGTGAATTTTTCTTTCCCCCGTTATCTTGGTTTTATGTTCCAGCTCCTCCCTCATGCCCATCCCTCTGTTCTCTGCTCACTGTACACAATCTAATAAAGCATATGCTGTGCAGCATAATGATTAGGCTGCTTGTTTCTGATTCAAGCCTGTGTGCCAGCAAACCTTTGCCTTGCTGAGTAGACTTCAGTCAGATATTAAATCCCTCCCTGCTCCTGTAACGCCCTTTAATAGATGATCTTACCACTGTAAGAACAAAGACTAGAACTACTTCAAAGTGTGTGTAACCTTCATATCCTTTTATTCTGTCCATTTTGATCCATTTTGATACTTAACAAAATGCAATTATAGTGACGCCTTTTTGAAGTGTCCTGGTATGTAATGTTTAGACTACAAAAGGTCACGTTTATTTCAGTGATCCAGTTTATGGGGTCACTTGCTTGCATCTGTTTGGCTGCTAAATGGCACATATGCGAAATACATGCTTTAACTGACATTTTAGTTTGCTATTAACAGCCAGTCTACTGTCCATTCATAGTACCATTTATTTAATTGCTTAATAAAAACTTGGTATCTTCTGGTGTGGCAGCATATATTCTCAATATGTAATTATTTGGTTAAGGTTAATATCTTGTTTGCTTCACTATATAGGCACTTCATGTCAACTATGTGGCCTTCTGCATGTGTGGCCCTCAAGGGCTCTTTGAGTGTAAGCTTATTATTAGCCTTGGCTAGACTGGAGAAGAGGTGATGTGTGACCAGTGTGGCAGGCTCAATGAGTAAACCAAAAACAACAAAGAGACCAATGACTTTGAGAGGTCTAAGGTCAATCTCGTCTGAAACTGTCTCTCAGCTTGTGTTTTCTGTAGCTGATATCTTTTCTTCTTTCATTGTGCATGCCAGCTTTTAAGTTAAACGTGCTGCAACAAGGCTAGCTATGCATTAGATTGAGACTTCAGGCTTATTTGTTGTGGGAAATTGATTTCATTAGACAGGTAAAACTGGTAAAATGTTGCAGACAAGGTTTAGGATCGCTTTACTGCTCCTCGTCTTGGCATTCAGATGTGTTGCACAGCAAGAAACCCAAAGTAAAGGCTGTGTCTGTGGATATCCTGGAATACCAGGTGATCCCGGGAACAATGGCATGCCTGGCAGAGATGGCCGCGACGGACTCCGAGGTGACAAAGGTGATCGAGGTAAGTTTACAAGAGAAACTTTATTTATTTATTTATTTATTTTTGCATGTTTTAGGTGCCACCTTCACAGTTTATAATAACGTTATAATTCATCAATCATTGTTGGAAAGGTGAACTTGGACCTACTGGGCTAGCAGGCAATCATGGGCACAAGGGAGACAAAGGGGAACCTGGTATGTGTCTTTACGATACACTATGTGCACCTATATGTGTATTTATCTGCAAATGGAGTCACAACCACTGTCATTTATTAATGCAATTTATCAAAATGTTTGCACTGTATGTAACTTGCAATATGTTACTGCACTGTAAACACCATACCTACAGTTCAAAGAAGGTTTATTGTGTGCTTATTATTTACAGGTGCAACTGGTCCAGCAGGGCTCAAGGGGAAAAGAGGAGATAATGGCGATAGGGGCCTTCCTGGGAAAATGGGACCACAGGGAGTGCAAGGGCCTGTTGGCCTCAAAGGAAATAAAGGAGAGCTTGGGCTCCCTGGGCCCCCAGGACCTGAAGGACATTTAGGGCCACCCGGACCACAGGGTGAAAAAGGGGAAACTGGCCTCCAAGGTGACAGAGGCATTCCAGGGCCATTGGGACCACCTGGCAGGCCAGGTCCCAAAGGGGACATGGGTTTTCCAGGTAACAAAGGAAACATTGGTTATCGTGGGGATAGAGGAGCTCGAGGTGAAAAGGGCGATAGGGGTGAAAAGGGAGACGAAATTGTTGTTTCCAAAAGTGCTTTCTCCGTAGGACTCAGTGCTCAAACTAAACTCCCAGCAGCTAATGCACCGATCCGGTTTGACAAGATTATTTACAATGAGCAGAATCATTACGATCCACAAACAGGGAGATTCACTTGCTCCGCGGCAGGTGCTTACTTCTTCACATACCACATCACTGTATTTTCCCGAAATGTGAAAGTGGCCCTCGTGAAGAACGGTGCAAAAATCATCCACACCACTGACAACTACCAGGGCAGCGAGGACCAGGCAGCAGGGGGAGCTGTGCTGCATCTGGGGATGGGGGACAAGGTGTGGTTGCAGGTGGTTGGAGGAGAGCCATTTAATGGGCTCTTTGCTGATGAGGATGACGACACTACATTCTCTGGGTTTTTGATCTTTGAGGCTTAATTAAGGGATCATTTATAATTACTATGACTAGAAACAGTAAAATGCAGAAGAACAGTACAAGTCAGTAGGATTCAACATGTCAACAAATTCTAATTAAATGAAATTCAAGTTTGTATGTATGTAGCACAAACTCACAACAACAGTTGCTTCAAGGTGCTTTATTGTGTAACAACAACAGAGAGAAAACCCAACAATCATACAGCCTCTATGAACAAGCACTTGGCGACAGTGGGAAGGAAAAACTCAATTTTAACAGGAAGAAACATACATTTAAGTCTAAAATGCCTGTTGCAATGGTATAATGTAACTAATTTATTCAAGTACTGTATAAATGTGAATTGTCACTTCAGTATTTTAATGCTGTTGTGTGACTCCTTCTCCACCAAGCTAACGACACACTTTTCTATATAAGGCATTTACACTGCTCATTAAAATTTAACATGTAAAGCAAGTGAGGGTGTTGTTGAGATTGAACTGGTTGTTGTAGATTAAACTACACAAGAAAGCTGGTTCAAAATTCTTCTTAAACATTAACACGGATGACAGTCACCCAGGATTATTGTGCTCTATAACAGATATAGCAATCAAAAGAGGAATTTGTTTTTACATTCCTTGCTTCCTTAAAAGCTTTTATAGGAAACTTTGACACGTTTTTGAGTGCTTTTACACCATCTACTGCTACTTTTATTAAACATCATGATTTTCCAAGCACTTCTGAAATTCTGTGTGGGTTCTTTTTATTCTTTTTTGTTTTTAGGACATGAAATTCTGCTGACATGTGAGCATTGATCACATGAAAACAAACAGTGATATTAAACACTGTACAAAGGTTGACTGAGCTCTGTGTTATTTCTGTAACCTGTTTACTCTCTCAGAACAAAGGGGAGCGACAATCACTCAGTCCCTTCTTTTTTCTTCTTCTGGTATTTTGGGATGGGCTCGGTACAGAAATATCTGTGACAATAATTGCTTGGCATGACACGAGGAAGACAGTTCAACACCAACTGGAAGGCCGAGTCTTTTTTAGTCGTCGGAGAGACGCTGGAACTAGGTGAAGCATTTTCTTCTGTGTTCTAACTTCATTGAAGAGCCTTGGAATGGGCGTGGTTTGCGGTGGTGACGACTTACTGAATTGCGATTGGCTCCAAACCAAAATGGTCGCCCTGTGGTCAACCACTAACCTCGAGCTTAACCTCGCGATGGCCCCGCCCCTTGTAACAGCACAGCAACAAGTGCATTAGTGATGCTCGCCAGCACGATCCTCCAAGAGAGTCCACTTTTAACTTGGAGTCACCAGCGACATTAGGAGTGTCCCATGAGTTAGGTCGGGAGAAATTTCATGATTCAGTGTTTATCATCGCAGTCGCTTGCACACCAACGAGTTTTGCCGGTTGGTGAAAGCGAAATAAGAAACCACAGAGCTTGCGCAATTCACAAGTTTTATCAGTGGAGCCGTGCTTGAGCTAGCTTAAGGTGCTAGCTCAAGGAGTCAGCCAGCCATTTGTCTCAGTATGTTGCGGGGGGTGACTAGTTAACGGAGGTAGCTGCCATACTATTTTTTTTCTCTCAATTATTTGTGAGCGATATGTTTTTGCGAGGGGAGCGAGAGAGCGACACAGCGAGCGCCTGGAGGTCCGAGAGACTGCTCCGACACCATGGATAAATAACTACAACAGCTGCTCTGTTGATGTGCGTGAGAGAGAAAAGGTCAGGAGGACAACATCAGCGACTATGAGCAGGGTGAGCAGAAGTTTTGGTACTCTTCATTTTAATAATTGATTTTAGAAGTTTGGTTTTGGGTTACAGCTGCAGTGATTTTTCTTTTTTCGTTTACCTTCTCTGTTGTGCTACCAGTTGAAATGGGACCGGGGTGCGGGGGATATTGTGGTGCATTACAGCCGTGGTTGTTATAGTGATGTGGGAGATGCCAGGCTGTGCAGGGAGTTGGTGAAGGAGGAGGAAGAGGAGGGGGGAGTTGGAGGGCCAGCAACTACAAAGAGCCGAAGAAAGTTAATTAATGCAGAAATAAATAAGCAGTTAGGCCCCTAGTTCTTTATGAGCTTAGAAAAAGTGCTCGATGTAATCCCCTTTCGTGACTCCCTGTTTTCCAGATTCTGCTGCGGATCTAACTGAGCTACACTGAGCCGCAGGAGAGTTTACTCCAATTTAATGAACTTGGGTCCCACACAGACACTTGTAGAGGTGAAATCAGGCGCAGGCCAGAGTCCTCTGATTTATTGTGGGCCTGAACAGTAATTTTACAGCAGAGCCAAATGACTACAATATAATTTTACTGTAGTCCGCTTTCTCTTCCAGATCTCATGACACATAAAATACAACGCCTACAACTCATCTTTCTGTAGTTTAAAAAAGCTTATTACATTTTTACATTTCTGTTTTCATTTAATGGTCCAGCCTTGTGGTTTGCGGTGCTGTCAGGTTACACTGCTGGCCCTTGAAACCAGGCTCAGTGGTGTTTTGTCTTCACTGAGCCTTTTACACTGTGTGGTATTAGATTTCTGGCAGTCTGTGTCTATGACAGTCCTCACTTGATCAGGTGAGTAAGTGGCTGCCTGTGTGAGAGTGGTGACACTCCCTGCTTTGGCGTCCACCTGTACTTCCCACGCTCTGTGAAAAGGGGCGTGGTTTCTTCTTCAATTCTCCTGCATATGACCTGATCAAAAATGAGGAACTGGGTCACAGATGTATGCAAGACTTTAACCTTTAAATTGAACTCATAGATTAAATTCAGCTGATCCAGGCATGAGCTTTTGTGTATTTCGTAATCACATCAAATACTAAAGATTTACAGTGTTGTGTCCCTGCGCCATGCAATCCTGGGGGGCATTTACAGGCTTTAGATGTCGCTCAGTCAATGCCGAGTCACCTGGTGATCTTCCTTATCGGCCTATAGATGAAACCAGTTCTGAACACAGAGTGGTAGAGCTGCTCTAATCAGATTATGCCTGGAATGGAAAAGAAACAAGCTATACCCACTCCCACATCTATACACTGATCCCAAACACAGTAGACTTCCTTCTGAGTCCATTTGCTGAAGCTTTTCTTTTCAGCTTGAAAGCAGAATAAAAGTCCAGGTCACAAGCATAAAAAGGACTTTACTATATAGACACATACACATACAGAATATTGTCAAGAGTTGCTTAATCTTGCAAAAATCCTTTCGCAACAAGAGAAAGACAAATATATTGAACTCTTTCCTCTTGCACTCGACATATGCTCAGCTTACGTTTCACAAAACCCCATTTACGCACACCAATTTAGCTAATCAGCCAGTCTGTTCAGTCCAGAGGAATACAGTCTTCTCTTCCTCACAGCTTTTTTTCCATTGAGGCAAATGGAAGACTAGTAAAGTGACATTGCTGCAGGGTGATGTCTGTCTCAGGGTTAAGCCGGAGAGAAGAAAATGAAAAATCAGACTTTCCCTTGATACCGTCTGTCTGGTGGTCTTTCAGTTTAATGCTGACTTCATTTTGTCTTCTTAATAAGTTTTAGCTTAGCCAAGGGGGGGGGGCATACCTCTGCAGAGGTGAACTGTGGGCAGAAAGTCTCTTACGCTTGTTTCTTGTAAATACTTACATAACCGACGGCTGGAGATTTCCAGCCAAACAGGAAGGGAGTCAGTCATTTCAATGCTTTTCTCCGTGCTCTATGTGTATATGTGCTGCAGTATCCAAGCTTATGCACAAAGGCCATACATTACAGGAGAGGATCCTCACGTACGTGTGTGTGTGTTTTTTTTTTTTGGTTTTTTTTTGTGTTTTTTGGGGGGGGGGGGGGTTTAAGTGCATTTTTGCTTGTGCCCATGTATGGATGTTTGTGTTTATGCATGTGGATGCATGTTCATCCTGGGAGTCTAATCTGAAACTGGATCCAGCTGGCCGCCTTTCGTGGTAGTGAGGAGGGGGAGATCCTCCCTCAGCTCCTAATTAACTCTGGACCAGGGCCCCAGTGTGCCGCTCCCATCCACAGATTAGCAAGAGGAAGCTGGAGAAAAGCGGTGGTTCTGGTACTCGGGCAGCATGACCAAGTTTGTGGTTGTGAAAGTGATTTATTAGCGCATACGTAAGTACTGCTTGTCTGGTTGTTCTGACATGCTTATGAGCTCGAGGAGTGTATTTACTGGCAGGATTTGTTGTTTCGATATTTCCTCTAACTTAAAAGGAAAGATAAAGCATGAGTCAAAGACTTGTTAAAGCTGAGAAAAAATGTGTTTGGAGGTGCGTATCAAACCTTTTCATAGAAAATGTAATGTATTAACGCAAAATAAAAAGCATAAATATAGAAAGCAATATGTGATGGATGTATGGATGCCCTAAAACACCCTAAAGAAATTTAGAATATTAATGTGACAAAACTGCAGCAAAGTTTAGTAAGTCCGATTGAAATCTAATGTCAGCTATTAATTGATTATGAAAATAGCCTGTTATATATTTCCCCTGTAACATGCTGCTTTCAGCTGCTTCCTTATTCCCAAGGGGTCCCGACGGCAGGTAGCGCCGCATGTTTGTTTTGGCAGAGGATCCTCTTCCTGTTGCAACCTCAAAAGTGTGGATTGCTATTGGGTGTTAAATATATATCCACATCAAAGCTAACATTGTTATCTTGATGCATGCAGCAAAAGTCATGGTTACTGTAGATTTACTGCAATGTAAAAGCATCTTGCACACACGCTGTTGATGATTAAAGCCTGTTTTGCCAGCATGTGAAACAGTAGCCACCTGTGTCAGCTTGACTCTGACTAATGCCACTGCCAAGCATTAGGCGACGCCAACTGGCCTGTGACAGTTGGTGTCCTACTGCAGGAAGAAGGCGTAAAGGTACTAAAGGATAGGGCATTTGTTAGAACTGCTGATAGCATGAGGTGAGTATTCCAAACAAAAACAAGCTGCAGAGGCTGAAGACATTCCTTCCCTATCTCCTATCTTTCTGCTTGGAAAGTAGATGGAATAATCGATCTTGTCTGTTTTTTGGGAGGGGGGGGGGGTCCACTTTGGTGCTCTGCGTGATTCCTCAGTGGCTGTGGAGGAGAAAGCACAAGAAGACAATTCAGCAATAGTTTGAAAGCAGCGCATTGTTTAGGATTGTGTGTGTGTGTGTGGGGGGGTGTTTACTGTCTGTCAGCAGCGGTGCTTGGCAGCGGTGGCTCTGTGTTTACATAAGTGTTCATAGCGATGAAGCAAGCTGGTTGAAGTGACAGCAGATTCCACTGAGGGGTTGACGGAGAAAGCTCATCTGCTCTTAACGTTGCACGCAGCCAGGGAGTTTGGGAGCATTCCAGGATCCCTGCAACAAAAACTGAAGGCAGTGCTCTCTTCAAACCATAAAAGACTGTCTTCATCCTGTTAAGAGTAATTCATGTTGGCTATTTTTGACATTTTCCTCTGTTTAAATAGTTTTAGTGTAACGAATGTAAAACAATAAAGCATGCATACGAGCTCTCCTAAGCAAAATACATGAACTGACTATAATGAGTATATTTTTGTAGATTTTATATTTGATGAATAACTATCTGTGTATGTTAACAGCTACATAAATTGGTTCTTTTCAACTGTAATTAAACTTTCCTTGGTCTCAGTGTATAACCAGTTGTTATAATTGGTTATTTATTAGTTTATAATATCATTGTATGTCATCCTAGCTCCTTACATAGAAATCAAGATCAGGTCTATATATACATTTTTAATCTATGGACATTAAAAATGAAGAAAATTGTGCTGTAAAATCATTATTTATTTGTGACTGAAAAGAATACTAAACATTTGCATTTTTTTAAATAAAATGGAGACTTCTATATTTTATGTATGAAATATTTCAGAGTTCAGCTATAGATTTAGTATGATGTGCTATGAGGTGAAAAGTGTCACTGATTTGAAGACCATACAGCCTTCACCATCACCTCATCTTCTATGCATTCGGGAGAAAACTGGGCAATTTATTGCATTAATCACAATGGATTAGCAGGCTTCATTGCTTAGTCACGCTCACAAAGCCCCACTTCAAAGCCTCAGCTGCATTAGCCTCTGTCCTGAATCACACACATGTAAAGCTGAACTTGGCACCACCCCCAGCCTGGGCCTCAGTTTGCCTTGGACATTGAAATACAGCATCAAGGACAAATACATGAGGCATGCTCAGTAAAATCTCACACTCCTAATGATTCACTTCCTCTATTCTTAGGCAAAAACACAGATGATACACAGCTTTAGAATGTATTCAGGTGACAGTCTTTTCATTTTATTTGAGCTGATCAAACTTAATTTGATTATTAATTGTATTTTTTTTTCTTGTGAACTTTGAAAAGCACTGAAAAATGGAAAGATTTTTAAATTAACCTCTGTTTTGCAGGCAGGACAAAAGGACAGGGTCTTGTCTGCAAGCGAAGACCCTCTCTCACAACTCCACAATACAAAAACTGACCCACTGATCCGGAGCAGACCCCTCAGTGATATATATCCATCCCAGAACCACGCTGAAAGAAGTGCAGTCCCATACCTGCTGTCTGGATATGGTGCCCAGGTGCAACCAATGAGTGCTGGTCTTCACTCTGATGAGAGCAAACTGAATGTTATCAACTCCTCTGCTTGGTCCAGCTCAGTTTCATGTCAGCCTGAAGGAAAGCCCTACTCCTCAAGAATTATGAGGCTTTTTTCTAACTCAAGGAAGGGCACCGTCACTGCTCAAAGTCCAAATGCAGATGATCCGACCTCAGCCCAAGGCAGCGGACTTTCAGGCATAGGTGTTGTGGACTCCTTCAAAAAACTGCGGTCGTCTGTGCTTCAGGGTATTCAGACCAGAGGGGCATCCAACCTTGATGGAGATAATCCTTCGTTGCCCAATCAGGAAAGGGCTAATGGCACAGTTGTAAATAATTCTAATCTGTGTGTAGCGGATCTAGCAAATCATTCAAAGAGCTCTGAAGGATATACTGTTTCTAAGGGAAGTTTTACAGGCCAAACATTGGCTTTGTTAAGCCAGTACGGCTCAGATAATGATGACTACGATGAGGAGGATAATTATGGGGATGGTCTTGCGCGCAATTCGCGATTGTCCAGGAGTATCAGGAGAGCGTATGGAGCGGGGCGCATCACTTTATTTGACTCTGGGAATGGGAGAAAAGCAGGAAGCAATGCAAATACCACTCAGAAATCAGATCAGACATCAAAGCTCGATGTTCAAACTGAGAATACAAGTGACAACACAAATGTGAAGGTGCTGAGCAGACTGAGCAAAAGTGCAGAGAACCTCAATCTATTTAGACGTAAAGCGCCATCTCCAGGTCCTCCTTCCCCACAGGAAGACCTCCTGAGGACTAGCATATCAAATGGGACAACAAACATCGAAAGGACCTCTAGCACCTCCTCAGTTGATCTCCGGGGCCAAGGTATTACACGCAAGAAGAGCCCTGTTAAGACTAAGCCACCGATGTTGAAGCTAGTCGGCAGCATGACTGACTTAACTGTGCGACGCAGGCGAAGTCCCTCCCCGAGTTCCACACCTCTATCTCCCATGTCCCCCTCGTGCCGCCTCCATGATGACTACTCTCGTCGTATCCCTTTCCTGCATACCAATGAGCGACAGCGCCGGCCCGTGCTCGTCACGGCTCAGGCCACGTCTGTCGAGCACACTCCTCTGGTCCAGCCCCAGCCTGAACACAACAACAGCCCACAACCCCACCAGGTGATTATCAGCGCCCCTTTCTGGGAGCCCCCCGAGACAACAGAGCAGACTTTACCCGATATCTCTGCTCATTATGAGTCACCGGCTGTAGCCACAACAAGTGATTATAAGCAGATGGTAGAATGCAGTTCATCCCTATTCAGCCAAAGAGAACATTCACAGCAACAAGAGCAGACTGAGGGCATCGCATCACCAAATGAGGTAAGGCTGCAAATCTGAAGTCCAACCTGAAGTAATGTCTTTTTTTGTGTGTGTGTGTGTCTCTTTTCCATGCTCATTAACAGATGTGACACCTTTTAACACGTTGTCGAACAGTAATAATTAGGATGTTATTTTTGTGCAACTCGCCTGTCGATTATTTAGCTGGTTATTGATAAATTAATCTACTGCTCAAGAACAAGCATGTTTCAGATTATTTATCAATTCACAGAAGAGCATGGGGTTCATATCTTTAGGATGACTGTTTGGGTTTAAAGAAGTGCTGAAAGACAGAAGAAAGGTTCGATTTCTTATCATGCAGAACTGAGTGGTGACTTATAGGTGCCAGCTGAACGACTTTGACCCTTGTCTTGGGAAGTGAAATATTACTTCTCCCACTTTAGAGCGATCTTTGAATCTGGCAGGATTCCAGCAAATTGAGATAAGTACTTGTGTTGACGTGAGGCTTGTCAGTAGGATGCACGTATGCTAAAAGGAAACGAATGAGAGAGAGGTTTATCCTGTCCAAAGTCCCCTTGAGTGTCAAATAAATAACGCCATCGATTCACATTGCTTTTTTTCTGTCAGTTCTGACTGCGCACTTCTGATGCTGTGGAGTCACATGGTGAAGTCAGCTGTTCCATGCTGACGAGTTAATGATTAGGCTTTGTTTATGATTAGTGGCCCTTGCGCAAAGCAGCAAGTCCTGTTGCTGTGGGAGGGTTGGAGGCTATGAGTCCGTACAGCCCTCATTTCTCCCCCTTTCCTCTAGATGCAGCCCAGCGGAGCAAAGTCCAACGCCATGAGCACTGGGCCTGGAACAGCAAGCAGCACCATCAAGTAGACAGGGACCATTAAGAGATGATTTTAGCAAGATGACTTTTAGCCTATGGATGACATTTTCTCCTGAAAGATGAACAGGAAAAACAGATTTGTTTACATCAGACATCGAGCGGCTGTTACTGGCTTGAAAAACCTAAGGACTTAAGTTTTTAAGGACTTGGCCTTGGGACCACAAGCCAGCCTGTGTGTTAGTCTGCGTTTCACAATGGTGCTAGCCTACTGTGTGCCCTTCCAGTGTATTTGCCGGGGTCCGGACCCAGATCGAGAAAAGCAGGAGGTGAGATTTGGAGAAATAACTTCGCCGTGGGTAACTCTTACCCAATAATGGACTCTTAAATATATAATACCTGCTCAGATACATGCAGTGTGGTAACATCTATTTGTTCGTATTGTTGCAATTTCTGCTGCAGTTTTTGTTTGAATATGATAAGCCCTGGTTTGATTGTGTTCAGTATTTTGAGCCTCTTACTGCGTCAACAAGAGTCCTTTCACTTGATAAAAAATGTTTCTCACGAGATAAAGCTTTGAAACACCTTTGCTCTGATTCCAAGAAAGCTCTTTCTGCATTTAACTCTAATGGTTTTTAATTTTACTCTCTAATGTAGTGGTTTACACATTCATCTAACAAGCAACGGGTTCCTAATTTGATCTTGGGATGGCCGAAAAAACTTTTGGCCCTTCAGGAAAGGCGATTTAAAAACTGCGAAATCAAACATGAGGAGCTACCCGTGATGGCGACCCTCTTCTGTGAATAAAGGAGCAGCTGAAAGTAGCTTGTTCTGTTTCTGATTAACAGATGTTCTTCCTAGTAGATAATTGTTCTCCAGTGCAGGTTGGAGGACAAGGGAAAGTCAGTTTAGTTTCCAACTTTTTGCTTTGATCTCACAGGTGACGTCAGACCACCAAGGACAAGAAGCTCTTTTTCAAACGGAGGAGCTCTCCCCGTCAACCAGCAGCACACCTATCTCTCCATCATCCGCCTCAGAGTCACCCATATCCCCCACATCTCCCACAGATGAAGCCACACCTACCACGGAAACATCCTCTGTCAAGTCCAGACAAAAAAGGGGGCGCCCGAGACCACGGCCCATTTCTGACTATGGACAGCTGCTTTCCAGGAAACATTCCATCCCCGAGGAAGTCGGAGAGCTTCTTTCTGAGGAAAGGAGTGCAAATCCACTGCAGCGTAAAGACGGCACTGGTAATGATGCATACATGAACGGAGAGAGCCCTGAAAGCTGCAGCATGAATGGGGACATTCAGGCCAGGAGGCAGCGGCCCATCTCTGTGATAGGACCAGTGGATCTGTTCCCTCCTGATGCTGAGCTGAAGGAAGACAACCTTCCCACTGTAAGCTTTTACAGGTTTTATACATTTTGTGCAAAAGTCCTCAAACTTTAGTTGTTTTCATTAGTTATAGATCTTTCTTTGACTCTTTCTTAAAAATTGTTGTTACTCTGTCCAGTTAAAGTAAAAGCAAGACCTGATTTGAATTTGGTCGTTATTGATTGAAAGTCAAAGTAAAGTCGGACCATTTGGACAATTGGATGTCCTCTACTGTGTCACAGTAGCAACCCATGAACTTGAACTTGATCTTGGGGAAGAAAACAAAGTAAGAGTGAGGCAAATCTGACACTTAAGACAAGTAGTGAGCAAAATCATTGCTCAGGTATCTGATTAAATTGTCAAATTTCTGGGTGTGTTCAAAAAGCTAAGCAGAATCAGATCACCGTTGAATCTTCTAAATGGCATCCTAAAAATAAACAGTGGTACGTACAACAGAACCGTGTTGATAGTCTGACCCTAGATGAAGAATTCATAGATCACATCTCTTTGAAAGTTGGAAGAAGAAATCACTAACAAAGTTGCAGATCTGTTCCCAATCTGGTTCACCAGCTTCAAGCTTGTCTGTCTTCCTGTAGAAGTTTAACGTCTATGGTAAAATTGCAAAGGCACACAAGCAATTTTTAGTGGGCAGAATTGGTAAATATTGTGGTTTGGTATGTTTCTTTTATTTTCCAGCTGTAAAGTCTTTGAATTAATTGTGGGAGAAGGCTGGCAAAATAAATAAACACTTATATCAGGCATAATAAAACAAAACCACATCACCCGCATTCTCCAGTTTGATATATTGTCATGCTTCAAAGAGTCTTTATACATAAAGACTCTTTTTTTTGGATCTCAACCAAATGCACACAGGCTTCGCTTCTTTTTGTAATACTTAAAGCACTCAGAGAATATGGGGGAGAATAAATAGCAGCTGATGATTATATTTGCACACAGTATTGTCTGTTAGTTCTGTGTGACAATTTTCTTTTTCATTTTCGCCCTCTCTGCAGGCGTTGTCGCGACCACCAATCCCTTCCCATCAGGTGCCCCCTTACAGAGGAGTGTCTGCCAGGTTTCGACCCTCCGCTCTCTCCCAGAGTACCCCCATCGGACTGGACCGCGTAGGCCGCCGTAGACTCCACAGGGTGCTCAGCGGTGAGAGCTGTTTTGTGCTAATGTAACACAAAGTTGGTGGTGTTCAAACATTGCAGCTGCTGCACCATTAAGGTAGAGCAAACGCACCTTAAAGCCTGTTGAACAGTTTAAAGGAAACCCCTCGTTTTCATTTAGCTACCTCTGAGCATAATGACTGTATGAAGCTGTACTTAATAAGTTTACCATCACTTAAGTGATATCAATAAATCACAAGATAATCCAGTCTTGTTTCTTTCAGTTAAGAAATGGAGCAAAATCAAACGTATAGAGTCAGCCAGTGACTTTTAATGAAAGTTTTCCCAGACATAGATTAAGCCTCGTGTCCTAGACAAAGAAAAACAAAAGACATGGACTTAATCCATGTCTGGGAAACTGAGCCTTAGTTCTCCCATCTTTATTACTGAAACTGGTTTGTGCTAACAGTCCTCCCTGGCCTATCTTCTATTTCTGTTTACAACTGCTGAACTGCTAACCAAATTTAGCCAATCATCCTGATTCTTGCATGGCTGTCCCTCCGCTTATATAGCAGAATTGCTGAGATCATAGTCGAGCAGTTGGTCTCTCTTAAATCCAGTAGGGGAGTAACGTATACTGAAAAATGCGTACTTCCTATGAAAGGGTAGATTTTACCCAAGTTCTCAGGCAGTTTTGAGCAATAAGAACTAAATACTGTTCTAATTCTTTTTAATACCTTGGAAACAGAAAACAGCAGAACTTTGCACACCGCTCACAGACTGAACGTGCCCCTGGGGTTGTTTGTGTTTCACAAGAGATTAAACAATTTAGTTTGTGGGACAACTGGAGTGTAGGAATGTCAATAAGTGTGTTGCAGGAAAATGCTGATATGGAGTCAGGCACAAGCTTTCCTGTGTATGTGGCTTCTTTCTGCGTTTGTTGAGAGTTTGCTGAGATTCTTCTGGTCCCTACAGTGTTTTCATCTCTACATACATGTTGCAGATGGTGTTTCAGAGTGCTCTGCCACACTCGATGACAGCGTGAGCGAGGAGGAGGAGGGCAGCTTCGACGAGCTCACTGACGTGACACCCTACCTCCAGCCAGGGGTGGAGCTCTCTGTGCTCAGTGAGGTGAGGTTGAGGGAGGGAATCTTGTCACGTTGCAACACTTGCAAAGATCTCTTCCAAAAATGTGCTTCTAGTTTCTGACGCCGTACTTATCTTGCCACCCTGCTGGCTCACAAACAGCTGTGCACAAATGTTAATGTGCCCATTTCCAAGATGTCTGGCCTCAGTTCAGCAGAACACACAACCAGTGCTTGGTCCACAAGCCTATACATAATCTTACATGTTAGACATGGGTTTGGCCTGCATGTAATTGTATGTTTATCTTATCTGTTTGTGTGCTGCTCAGTGGATAAGCTCTGGCCACGCAGTTTATGCTGAGGCTCTCTGGGACCATGTGACCATGGAGGAGCAGGAGCTGGCCTTCAAGGCTGGAGATGTAATCCGTGTCTTGGAGGCCTCACATAAGGACTGGTGGTGGGGCAGGGGGGCCGACAGAGAGGCCTGGTTCCCCTCCAGCTTTGTGAGGGTAAGTGGACTTCCTGACCCGTGTGTCTGATTTGTGTTTGCTTTCTGGCAGCACAGAAAAGACTTTCAAACTGGCTTAGCTCCAAACAAACCCCAGCAGCCCTCTGAAGAAGGGGCGCGGCTGGTTTCTGTAGTGACCATACTTGATTGACAGTTGAGTGTTAATTAGGCAGGCGGTCACCATGGTGAGGTTCTTTGACAGGCAGGTGAGGATTGCTGTGTAGTTGCTTGTAGCTGAATCAATGTTGGTGAACAGGAGCTGGTTAAACTTGCACATGTTGTTACCTAAGTGATGTGGACAGATCTTAGATATAAAAGGTACTTAAACCTCAAAAGACTCTTGTGGCTTAAGTATCTATTGTTGTAATTATGCCACTTTGCATATGAGCTTTAACATTTTATTTTAAGTTTTGCAACTGGAAAAAGAAACCATTGGCTGAATATTTTTTGCGACTTGAAGTTAGGCTTTCTGATCATTCAGATGATGCTCAGGAGGTCCAATTGTGTCGGTGGTGAATGTGTTTCAGGTGCGTGTGAATCAGGAGCACTCGAGTGCTGAAAGTGTGGAGAGTGTAGCAGACCAGGAAGATCCAGCTCCCAGAGACACACACAGCTCTCAGCACAGGCAGCAGATGAGAACCAATGTGGTTCAAGAAATCATGAATACGGAGCGCATCTACATCAAACACCTGAAAGACATTTGTGAGGTAAGGGTTTCAAAGCAAAGCTGGTGGTTCTCAGACTTGTAGCACTCTAGCATACCCTGGCTTCCAAATACAAAAGTTTACCTTCCACCCACCATCCAACAGCTTTCACCACTCAATAACAACAAAGACAAAATGGTCCAAGGTGTCTTGTTTTGTTTTAGATTTTTTCTTTTTTTATGAAATAAAGGACAGCTTGATTGCATCAGCCTCACTCCACACACTGAAAACAGCTGGATTAAACTATGTGCCTCACATTGGCACTTAACTTGATCTAGAGATGATTTACATCTTGAATTCCAGTCAGTGTCAGCAGCATTTGTAATAAGCTTGTTTTCAAGAAATGCAAAATCCCTGATAATCAAACTCATGTTTCCAAGAATTTTAAATTCCACCTTCCAGCACCACCTGTTGGCCAGTATATGAACTTTTGTCATGTCATATTTTCTCTCAGTCCCAAACACTGATGCCGTTTATGTTTCAGGGTTATATCCGCCAGTGCCGGAAACACCCTGACATGTTCACCGAGCTGCAGCTGAAAACCATCTTCAGCAACATAGAAGACATCTACAAGTTTCAGAGGCAGTTCCTCCGAGAACTAGAAAAGAAGTACAACAAGGACCAGCCACACCTCAGTGAAATAGGCTCATGCTTTCTCCAGCAGGTAGTGGCTGCACTTAATGCTGTTAATTAACTATGTTAACTCTGGTCTGAATGATTGATCATCATTTGTCTTTTTATTTTAAGGGGGAAGGCTTCTCCATACTCTACTCGGAGTACTGTAATACTCATCCCGCAGCCTGTGCTGAGCTGCAGCGGCTAATGAAGTTGGGAAAATATAAGCATTTCTTTGAGGCCTGTCGCCTCCTCCAGCAGATGATTGACATCTCTATTGCTGGTTTCTTACTCACACCTGTCCAGAAGATCTGTAAATACCCTCTGCAGCTAGGAGAACTGCTCAAGTACACGCCCAAAGACCACAGGTACTTTCAGGCACTGTTTAAAGACCTGTAGCATGCATTCCATAGTGTCGGCCGTAAACAAACTCCTTCAGTGTTGATTAATATATTCCAGAATAAAATGACTGTGCATCAGCTTACCAGGGATACCTTGGAAAAATCCAGAACCTCTTCTAATAGTTGTTAAACGTTTAACAAAGAGGGCGTCAGATGTTGTCTTTATGGGGGAAGGAGTTAAGTCACTAAATAAATTATGATTATATTTTATTTATTTGTTAGCTTCACTGTTAGCTCTGTCCATCCCACTACTTTACTGATTTCTTACTGTTCCATTAGTGAGATTGAAGCGATGTTTCACTGTTAATGGAAATGTGCTTTTCCATCTGCGGGCCCTGTTTTCACTGCTGTGTTGTTGATTTAATGCAGCGACCACAATGGAGTGAGCGAAGCATACGAGGCTATGAAGAATGTCGCCAGTCTAATCAATGAGAGGAAGAGACGGCTAGAGAGTATCGACACCATTGCTCACTGGCAGGTCGCCATATTGCACTGGGAGGTGAATATGCCCTCTAATCACATTTAATTCTGTTTCTAATTGTTCAGCATAGTGTTGGATGTATGCTGCCTCAAATCTTTTGGCTGAATATATTTGGAAACATGTTGTCCCAGGGACCCGATGTGTTAGAGCGCAGCTCAGAGTTGATCCACTCTGGTGAGCTGACTCGAATTGTCCGGCAAGGCAAAATGCAACAGCGCAGCTTCTTCCTGTTCGACCATCAGCTGGTCTACTGTAAAAAAGACGTGCTGCGCAGAGACCTGCTTCACTACCGTGGACGACTGGATATGGACCAGACTGAGGTGGTGGACGTGCCCGACGGACGGGACGCGGACCTGGGACTGACCCTGAAGAATGCTCTGCGCTTGCGCCACTCCTCCACTCTGGAGTTTATGTGTGCGCTTTGCTGCAGGAAGGCCGAGGACAAGCAGAGGTGGTTACAAGCGTTTGCCAAGGAGAGGCACAGAGTCAAGGAGGACCAGGAGATGGGTGAGTCGAGCCAAATTCCTTTCACTGAGAATACAAGCAGCCACTGTAGAGAGATGTCAAGTGAAAGGTGAACAGGGTAAAAAGATTTCTGAGTAAGTGGGTAGTAAATATTTTGGCCTGAAGATGTGTTTGTGTGTGTGCCTTGGCAGGAATTGATATCAGCGAAGAGCAAAGGAGACGGGCGATTGTTAATGCCAGAAGGGCCAAACAGGGGAAGATCAAAAGTAAGGACAAAATATTTCTTCATTTTAAGCTGCTTTTGACTTTATATTCTAAAAAAAAATAAAGATTTTGTATAATTTGCTTTACGTACTCATTTGTTTTTGTTTTTGTTTTGTTTTTTGCACCTTTTAGATGTTGGTTACTCTGGTTCTGTCCCCCCACACCCCCAAAACTTGCACCAAAACCTTCACCCACTTCACCAGCGTCACATCACCATCCCAACCAGCGTGCCTCAGCAGCAGGTCTTTTCACTGGCTGAACCTCCAAAGCGAAAGCCTCATCACCTGTTGTACAGCATCACCCGCAACGCCTTTTTCAGGAAATGAAGCTTGGCTTCCTTTGTTTCTTTCTCTGCACGTTCAGAGCCAAACCGTCCTGAAGTCTGAAAGAACGCCGTGTTTCTCCTGTAATCCTGTCTGTAAATGTCACGTTTTGTTTTTGTGCCTCGTGTGCGTCATAATGTTTGTGTTGAATGTTGAAACTCAGTGCCTAAAATTTGTAAAAGGGCATGACAAAAGTGTTAAAATACTGACTGTCCATTTTATAGGTGTGTGTGTGGAACAATGCTGCTCATTCAGAAAACACCCATCCTGTTATCTCCTATTAATTCCAGCTTAAAGACTTTTTTACTTTAATTATGACAACGATTCATATTCTGCTTTCACATTGATAAACATGGGTTTTGTTATTTTACAAAGGCTGGACCCTTTTTTTGTGTGTGTGTGTGAGTGTGAGTCTGTCAGCTCTGAGCACAAAGCAGCCAGAGAGTAAATTAACTGACACGTTGACCTCCCCCATTAACATTGTGAATAAAAAACTTGTATAAAAATGCCTAAAGAGACTAGTTTGTCGTGCAACTGCTTTCTCGTGATTACCAAGCAAAATGTTAGCGTGTGCCTGGTGAACATTAGTGCGTGTGCATTTGATAGAAGGTATCGATGGAAGTTAATGAATGAAACATTAGCCATACGACTGGATAGTTCCCCGTTTCGCCGTTGCTCGTCTGTGGTCAAGGATCTGGTTTCAGACACCTGCCGACTGTGGAGCCAAACGGTGTGCTTTTTGGCTCTGTTCGAATCTGCTGTTTTCATGAACGGCTGTTCTTGTTCTAAAAGGCAGTGGGAATGGATCTGAAAGAACAAAAGTCAGAAAGTAGATGATTGCGGCTTGAAGGGATGCCTGTGTCATGGGCGCGCAGCACGATGAGAACAAGCAGACCAGTGGAGATGATGATCCATCTCGACAGGACTGTGCCAGTGTAAGTAAGCTGTATCGTTAACTTGGTAACAAATAGCTGTGTGTGTAGATTTGTGTAACCTTGATGCTTTTGTGTTGAGTTTTGCGCTTCAGCATAGCCGTGTCTCCAGACTCAAATCCTGGAAGATTTACTTTATTGACACATCTCAAAACTTTTTTAAATCTCTCAGCTTATTTCACATTTAAATGTGCTTAAATGGATATTGATATTTTTACTACGTCTCTATGGTCTGCTAACTTGTGATGGAATATTTGCCAGTTGCACAGTATGGGATGACACTGAATGAATAATACATGTGCATTGGGTAACTCAATGAGCACTGAAGTTACATCTGATGGAGTTGGTACTGCTTTCAGACACTGGGTCACGAGCTAAGGTGCCAAGTAAACCAGCCTCGTTTTTAGCTGGCACATATTTGAATCACTGGTAGCAGATCAAATAGATTTTGAACCATGCATTATTCAGAACCTCTGTCACTCATGCACTTGGGATTGATTATTCAGCTTACTGTAATAGAAGAAAGTTGACCTGCAGATACAGTAAAGAGATAAGAGGAGGATGGTCTGCCCCGGAGAGCTGGCTTCACCCTCTTGTGCCCTTTCGTCCTGATCCTGAATCTTCATAGTGAACTGTTAATTGCTTTTGGTGTTCTTTTCCTATTATTTCAGCACCATTAAATCCATTCCCATAGTTTGCCCTTTTGTGTGATTGCTCTAAAGGGCAAGCAAAATGTGCTGTCCATGTGATATACAGCTTTGAATGGCCATGACCGTGTTCCCCTGTCTGGCTGTAGATTGCAGATGTGTCAGTGGAGGTGGCAACGGTGGACCACACGCTGCAGAAGCTGCGCAGGAAGTACAGGAAGACTAGACGGAAGCCCAAAGGACTCAAGAGGCTGTGGCTCCGTCTGCTGAACATCCCATACATAACTGTAATCATCACAGCAGTAGTGTTCGTGGTGGTGGTGATCATGTGGTCGCTGCTGTGGGTCTTTATTTGTAAGTGGAAGTATTCTTACACTTTTATATAAAAAAGAAACAAACAAAACAAAAATGTTGCTCCTGAAAGATATTTAAAGGGACAGTTCACCACAGATTAAACTGTTTTCTCTTTGGGCCTCATCTGTAGTCAGGAAAGTGTGCGGCTGTCTCCCTGCTGCATTCATAATTTTAAGTAATTACAAAGAAATGACGAGTCTATAAATGTGTATTGGTTTATTTAACAGTGAAAAACTGATGCAAGAGCATTTTGAAGCAGTTACAAATGAACAATAATTTTAGTATTTGATTCCTCCAGTGACCCAAGTTTGGGTCAAAGGTTCATAAAAAAAAAATAAAAAAAACATGCTCAAAAATAAATGTAAGAAACTCATCATCGCTGTCTCTTTTAAAAAATCATGACTTGGCTTCTTAAAACTACAAGAAAAATAGAGTTTTGTTCCACTATATTTGAAGGATGACACAAATAATACAGTAAAAAGGAAGTACGCGCTCTTTCAATTTTAAGGTTTTACATATCAGGTTAAGTTAAACTAAATATAACCTCAGAGGAACTACATCAAACACATGCTACAGTGTGCTGGTATTCATTTAAGAAAAACTAAGCTAAAATGCAGGAGCTATATGTAAAAAATTTAAGCACACTCCGTGGTTCAGCAGGCTGTATAACCACTTTTAGCAGCAATAACTTGAAGGAATCAATTTTCTGTATGGCTTTATCAGTCTCTCACACCACTGTGGAGGAAGTGGCCCACTCTTCTTTATAATGTTGCTTCAGTTTGCTGACTTTTGTTCAGGTGTTCTGCTTCTGTGCGTCCAATCATTGTCCTGTTGCATGAAGACTCTAAAACACTTACTACACAGATGAGTTCATGGTCAACTCGTTGACTGCAAGGTGCCCAAGTCCTGTGGCTTCAAAACAGGCCCAAATAATCAACCTTCCGGCACCACTGTGTTTAACAGATGCAATGACGTGTTTGTGCTGATATGCTGCATTTTCTTTTCGCCAAACATGGTGCTGTGCATTATGAACAACCATCTCCAGTTTGCTCTCTGACCCTGGGCTAAATTTGATGTGTCGTCCACTGCTGGGAAGACTGAAAACTGTCCTGGTTTCTCACTACAGAGAGATGCAATTCAAATTGTTTGGAAATGGCCAAACCCTTCCCAAGTTAATGGGCATCAGCAATTACTTCTTCAAGATCATCATTGATGTCTTTCCTCCTTGTTAACACACACTTGCATTTTAATTTGTTTAAATAAATAATGACACTGTGCAATATGGCATTTTTTATAATTCCTTTGAGGTTGGATAGATTTTAAGATTTGCTTAGGTCTGGATCATTTTTATTATTTGTTGATATGTAAAAAAATTCATGGTTTATTTATTTTTATTTTGTCATGAGTAGATCTCCAAAACTGGACAACTCACACTAAAACAATCTAGGTGACAACAGGCCAGAGGAAAAATGAGTAAATTAGATTTTGAGGTGAACTGTCCATTAAATATCTTTGCAAAGTTCAGTGTTTAGATGCTGTGCAAAAACGTTTAGCTAATTTTATTGGCAGCATGTTATTAAAATGTATTATTGTAATGTAGTAGCTCGATGGGGGGAAAAAAAGCTAAATTTGACCAGATTTCCTCAGTTCGCAGGGAAAGTAACAGTGGAGCATATTTCGCTGGGATGTTCCGTGTAGCCAATGTGGAGTTTATCCCAGAGTACCGGCAACCACAGTCTCATGAGTTTGTGTCCATGGCAAATAAAATCCAGCACGTGGTAGGTGTCAGTGTAACCCTGCTGGTGAACTGCTGGTCTGTACTAATCTGCTGTTAATTATTGGTGTCATTATTGGTGTCTTGCAGGTGAACAATGTGTACAAAATGTCCTCAGTTGCGAAACTCTACAAGCAAGCTGTCATTTCAGACCTCAGGTACTATGGTGCTCCTTGTCATCATGAACTAAAACCAAACAAATCTGCTGTTTTTCATTTAGTTTTATGATTTTAAAGATGTTCTATCAATCTGTTTTCCTCCCCAAGTAACAACAACAAGGGTGGCGTGTTGGTGCATTTCTGGATGGCTTTTGTGGTCCCTCAACTGAAGAGCTCAGAGATGTGTGAGGAGTGCTTAGCAGCCATTTTCAGAGATTCAGTCCACACCAGCCTGAACAGGTCCTCTGTAGGCTACCTGCTGGGTCTTCCAGTTGACATAGACTCCATCCTCATCAATGGTGCATTTGTGTGTCTCACCTGTAGTCTAATGCATATTTATCACTCTGAACCTTAGAATAAACTGACTATTCTGCTCTCTTGCAGGTGTTCAGCGTTCAGATTATTCATCCAACACAGCAGGTAAGAACTACTGAGGTGAATAACGAACATCCTGCATGTCTGCATTTTGTTTCCATGAGGTTTTTTCTCTCTCTCCTTCCAGACTCTCAGTGTGTAGATAAGATGTATGCAAACCTTCCTGGGGTGATGGTCCCTTTAAGCGTCTTCTCGTCATGGGGCGGTATAAATTGCCATGTAAAGCTCACTGCAGTCCCTGGCTCTCTGATCCGCCTCACCATCACCTCATTTGTTATTGAGCCCAGTGACTGCGTGAACGATGCCCTCACTGTGTATGACGCTCTGCTGCCCATGAGAGGGCGCATTCTGCACAGGCGAGTCTGCACCAGAGCACAAGTTTGATTTACAGTATAGTTAAGATTCTCTAAAACAACACACAGAATTCCTGCAGATTTCTAAAGGTTTTTTTTAGTGGTATGATGATCAATACCACTAAGCCTTTCCAATATCACACCATTTCTGCTTTTTGAGCCTTCCTCAGATGGCCTTACATTAAAACACATCTGTTCTTACTGTGGCCAGAAGGTCCATCTTAGATTCATCAGTCCAGAGCAGGTTATTCCAGAGCATCTGACATTTACATATATATTCTAAGTATTTATAGGTATCATAAGTATTTTTAACTTCACTGACAGACTCACAGCTACGTGGCACACGGCACGTTTTTTCGGATTGCTGACTGCAATCCAGAGTTGCGCTGCAGCTCACGTACCTCTGCTCAGTCTTTTCAGGCATCCATCTTTTCAGAGGTTTAAATAAGTCGGTCCCCACGTTTCACTTAAAGAAGTCCCAGTCATTGGCACTTAGACTACCAAGAATATTTATACACTCATAAATACAAATTTCACATGTGCTGATCTACATTCTTTGTGCTGCAGCCTGTGTGAGCCGGTCTCCAGCGCCGTCTCCATCGTTTCTACCTCCAATTTCATGCTGCTGTCCTTCAGAATGACCAACGGGAATAAAAATTTCAGAGGATACTTTGAGGCAATCGCTGAGGAAGGTATGAGACATTTACCTGCTCTGTCTTATAAGCCAGTAGTTCTTGACAAACAAGTTTTCTGAAAGCAAAGCATCGACATGAAATTAATATTTTAGTGAATTGTGTAGGATTTTTTAAAAATATGTATAATAAGTCTGCTTCTAAAGAATGATTTCTCAATAATATAATGTTCCAGCACCCAGATTTATGTAACATCTAGCATTAGCTTGGGAAACTATAACCCTCAGGCCTCTCTCTGTCACTCTCAGTTTGTATGTCTCAAATTGAGACCCAGTTGGAGCCTGATATCAGAGATCGAATGTACAGCCCCTTCTACCCCAGCATGCTGCCCCCACAGTGCTCCTGTACCTGGAAGTTTAAGGTAGACAAACAAGTGACACACGAACACACACACATTATTATTATTATTAGTTTTCGTTCATTGTGTGTTCTGTCATTTTATAACAGACCCAGAACTCCACTTTAGGAGTTGCACTGCGCTTCCACAACTATGTTCTGAAACTGAAGGACATGAATGGCTGTGACCAAGGCTGGTGGAAGGTCAATGAAGTCATGTACGTGGCTACACCTGCTCACACTGAATTCAAATAATAAGTTCCACTGCCTATTATTATTGGGTATTTTCAGTAGTCTACAGAGATGGATAGTCACCTCATGTATTGAATGTCCTGGATATTTTTAGACCATTCATTTGACCACGACCATATTTGTCCCACATCCTGTGATGATTTTTCTTGATGCTTGTTTTCCTTCCACAGTTACTGTGGAAGCTACGTGGGACATGACACGGTTTTTCGGATTGCTGACTACAATCCAGATATGGAGTTTCGCTGCAGCTCACGTACCTCTACTCAGCCTTTCCAGGCATCTTATAGCAGCTACAGTATGAACCAGCGTAAGCACAGCATAACTCCAGCCTGACTCACTGTGACCGCTAGGATGGGGTGCAGGAAATGCGTGTCTCTGTGTATCTGTGTGCATGTGAACTTTGTTCATAAGTGGATTCTAAAAATTACAAAGTGAAAATGTTGGAAAATAAATATGGAAGTTCTTGTGAAAAAAAAGATAATCTTTTACTGTAGCTCTTGAAACTCTTGTAGCTCTTTTGTTGTTAATTGTCACTGTATTGCAGCCCCAGAGAAGTTTATTGTGTTGTGTTATATTGAGCCAGTACAACAAAATGATAGAGATTTAGTTTTGTTTCTGTTTCTCTGCTCACCAGCCTGTCCAGAGAGCCATTTCTTGTGCAACACGGGACTGTGTGTGCAGAAGACTCGACTCTGCGATGGCCTGGATGATTGCCAGGATGAGAGTGACGAGGTCTTCTGCTGTAAGTTGTTTTCCAATTAACCATTTTTGATTTTGTTTTTTTAAACAATGGGAATGTTCGGCTTTCATTCCTTGTCTGTTTAAAATAGCATCGTGAGTTCCTGTTGAAACGTTACACTGTTCTTGATGTCTGGCATGTGGTTTAAATGTGTTTATTTCCTTGAGAACTCAGTCTGCACTTTAAAAAATGATGCATATTTTCACAGCAAGGCCCACGATGAGCTGTGGTGCCAATAGTCCCCTGCATCCTCTGCTAGGATGCAATGGAGAGACAGACTGCACAGATGGAGTCGATGAACTCAACTGCACTCATGGTACGTGTCGTTTGCAACTTTATAAAATGAAACGTGCCTTTTAGCCACTAATAACTGAGACTTGTTTCATCAGAAACGACCTGCTCTGCAATCAGATATCAGTGCAAAAGCGGCTCCTGCATCCTGAAAAAGAACGCAAAGTGTGACGGACTCGATGACTGTCAGGATCGCAGTGATGAGGCCGACTGTGGTGAGTACTCCTCGATACGTGCCCTGTGTACACATCGTATTTTTGTAGCATGCAACAATTACAGTTTGCGCTCTTGTAGGTGACTCTACTCCCAACATGCTGTGTGATGTTGGGTTTGTATGAGACTACATTTGAACTCTTTCATAAACTGCATTCATTTTCAGTTTTTGTATAAATAGTTCATAATTATGCTCAAATATCTTCAAATTATTAAAAAAAAAAAGGTTGAATTGTTCTGTCCGGCTTTTTTTATTTTTAAAAAAATCAGAACATCCAGTTCTGCGAGGATGAAGCTGCAATCACGCTGCCAAGTAGGAAACGTTTTACACAATAAAGAGGTTTCCTACTCGGAAGGAAACCCCGACAGAGATTTTCGGATTTTGACTTCTTGTTAATTAAATTTGTTTGCGTTTTAGTAACATTATCACATCTAATACTGGAAATAGTAACAGTTTTGTGGTAGGAATTTGTTCCTGGATTATCCTTGGAGTGGCCACCTCAGTGCCTGAATAATAATAGTGTAATTAATAAGCTTAAAACGTTTTATACTTACCAGATTGAATTTCAGTGGCTTTTTGTTCAGTTCACTTGAGTTTTAGAGCAGCAGCAGGAGCAGTACATGCTGAACTGTAGATGTAAGGTGCCTTTAAAATGCTGTTGGCTCCACCTTTTTATTATTTCCTCAGTTGTTTGCTTTGCTAACATCATAAGTGTTTGGCAAATAGATTCAGTGAAATAAAGCTGGTTCAAGCTGTAATCACAAATATTTGCTGAAATTATATTTGCTTACCCTCTGATGTATCTGATTTTTATGACTGTGATTATGCTGCCACCACACTGCCAGATCTTTCATGCAGTCTCATGAGAAAGCTGTCTTTTTTTCTAACCCTCTGGGCACTGAGCTGCAAACTTGCTGACCTGCAGCGCTGAGGTGACCCGTAGCTCTCTCTGTTTGCTGTTATTTTATCATGATGGGGTCTCAAGGTGGTGGGAACAGGTCTGCCTTTGATCACTCACTAACACTGAGCTTAGTACACACACACACACACACACACACACACACACACACACACACACACACACACACACACACACACACACACACACACACGTGCATCAAAGCTCTGAGTTTTAATAAGGTGGCAGCAGGGACTGCCAGCCATGGTGATGAATCAGCATGTCAACATGGGTGATTATTGTGTGTGTGTAACTTGTGCCACGAGCTGTACACACTGATAAAGACATAGTATGCACATGCATTTAAATGTGTGGCAGATCTGTGCATACACATAATAATATCAGATTCTGCCACATGATGCAGTTAAATTTAACTGCATCATGTGGCAGAACCAGACGGGTTTAAATGGTAAAATACGCTCACAAACACTGTGGTCACCTTTAAAATCTAACAAGTGTAACAACAAACCCATCTCTATCACCCTCAGCTTGTGGTCGTCCCTCCCCATTGACCAGGGTGTTCACGTCAACTGGCTTGGAGCGTATCGTGGGTGGAGTAAACTCTGCAGAGGGGGAGTGGCCTTGGCAGGTCAGCCTCTATTTTGATGGTCACCTGTACTGCGGTGCTTCTGTCCTCTCCACTGATTGGCTCGTCTCAGCTGCTCACTGCTTCAACAAGCAAAGGTCAGCCAAGCTCGCTGGTGTTCTTATGAACTATAAGTATTCTTTTAATTTAGTGATAACATTGCATCAATTATTCTGAGCAGCTGGTTTACTTGCAAGCCCACTGTTTTTCACAGGTTATAATCTGCCAAAGACCTCACATGATATCTTTAGATTAAAGATTATCAATTCATCAGCTCAACTTATCTTTCTTTTAGCTGTGTAAGATCTAGTTTAGTAAGTTCCAGTTTATACAACCTGCTTCTTTAATGTCCCTGAACTTTGACCTCTGCAGGCTCTCTGATCCACGTTACTGGCGCGCCCACCTCGGCATGCTGACACAAGGCCATGCCAAGTACGTGGTGGAGATACAGCGGATCGTGGTGCACGAGTATTATAACTCTCAAATGTTTGACTACGACATCGCGCTGCTGCAGCTGAAGAAGCCTTGGCCACCCTCCCTCAGCCCGCTGGTCCAGCCTGTGTGCCTACCGTCCTCCTCCCACACCGTCACCGACAGCCACCGCTGTGTGGTGACTGGGTGGGGATACCGAACTGAGGATGGTAAGTACAAGCAAAGTCTGAGAATTTTTACATCTGTCCATCGACTTTTTTTTATCTGTTTATTTAAATTTAGGATCCAAAGGGGCTGGAACCTACCCCAGCTGTCACTGGGTTAGAAGCTGTAAGATCCTCAAGATATATTTGGCAATAACAATTCGAAAAACATAAAATATTTAATTTTAACAATCTGGACAGCACCTTTATTTTATTTTAGGACAGTGCTATAAGATGCAAATGATATTTAATGCTGAACTACTTGTTTTTTGACCTCAGAGACATAAACAATAAATGCATAAAATGTAGGCCCATTCTTAGGGGACTCATTTAAATTCACCTCTTTGTGAGGCAGTTACTGGCAAATGCCTTCAACTGTTGATTGCATGCATGCCATGTTTCCCAAGATGATCCAAAATATTTCGGATGCAAACAAATGAAGTTTTAAATAAAGACAAAAAAATTATACATACATGCTTGCAAAATACAAACAGAAATATGTAAAAGAAATCCCATAGAAGTAATACAAGCCTTTGATTTGTGTGTGTGTAAAGCAAAAACAACAACAACAAAAAAAAAGCCTGAGCTTAAGGCCTCAGTGAATAGGTGACATTTGAACTGGTTTTTGAAAAAACCAAAGATGAGGCATTGTGGATTTGGGGGTGGTCAGAGTTAGTGCGGGCAGCAACAGGACCACAGTATGGTGTGGGGGATGGAGAGTCGGCTTTTGTGGACTACAAAGGTCTGAATGAGCAGTGGGGAGCAAGGGCTTGTAGAGATTTATAGATGACGACGAGGTTTTTATAGGAGATACCGCCTGACCAGGAGTCAGTAGAGGTGCACAAAGCTGAGGATGATGTGCAGCTGAGTTTTAAACATACTGCAGCTTATCCAGCACATTGTTAGGCAGGACAAGACATCATTGCAGTAGTCCATTTGGGAGGTGATGTGTTGTCTGATATGTGGTCCTCATCTCGCTGCTCTGCAGACACGGTGCTTTCCTTGGTGCTACAGAAAGCAGAGGTGTCTGTAATGAGTCAGACGGAGTGTAAGAAGCGATACGGAATCATCTCACCACGCATGCTGTGTGCTGGAGTCCCCTCAGGAGGGCGGGATGCCTGCAAGGTATGCTCCCATCCAACTGAAAAGACTCTTAAAGAAAAGACTCACGTG
This sequence comes from Mchenga conophoros, assembly GCF_057382185.1. Classification (NCBI taxonomy): domain Eukaryota; kingdom Metazoa; phylum Chordata; class Actinopteri; order Cichliformes; family Cichlidae; genus Mchenga; species Mchenga conophoros. The sequence goes on along the minus strand of NC_140534.1, from coordinate 25,462,362 downwards.
CATTTCTGTGCACATTAGTGAGTGAATCATTGCAAGTTACTGTTGTGTACTCTTCGTATCTCAGGGAGATTCGGGTGGCCCTTTGTCATGTCAGGCACCAGGCGGGGGTCGCTGGTTCCTGATCGGGATTGTCAGCTGGGGGTCCGGTTGCGGCAGACCAAACCTACCCGGGGTCTACAGCAGGGTCACAAAGTTCACCTCTTGGATCTACAGCCATATCAGATGACACAATGAAACTCATCCATTCCCAGCACAATATTCCAAATTAAAACATCATTACTAGATACCTTGTGTCCTGTGTTGTGTATTTTTTGCATCCAATAATTAATAGTTTACTGATGTTATAAAGTGCCGTTAATCTCACATACTGAATAAAAGCTCACAATAAGTTTTTGTCCCCTAAGGACCATCCAAGGGCACAGCGGCCCAGCCCCAGTTGTAATACCTCACACGTTTCCCTCAAACACTCTTTTGTCCCACGGAGCTGAACTCCCACATACACGGCAAGGAAGTTTGCCCACAATATCTGTCGCACGGATGGTTGTGCGGATCGTACCCTTTCATAGTGCTCTCATTGTGCCCGCACTGCATTCTGGGGCTCCGTGTGACACCTGCCGCCAGGTTCAGGTAAATGGGAGGCAGTGAATGCCCGCTGCGTCCAAGCCCCCTCGGGTCAGGTTTCGGTGTGGGGATTTTTTCCCCCTTCTTTTTTTTTTCCAGAGGAAGCGACAGCGGGGATTTCCTCTCTCTCCATCGTTTCTATGCCCGGGGTATTGTTGCATATCGCCTCTCCGGAGCTAAACGGGACAGTGCTATGTGGACTCTCCCCAAAAGCAAGATTTGTGAAGTGTACTGCGTCTCCGGGCATGGACACTCAGGCTACACTGCTCCACAGGTAAGCCATCAGTGCGTCTCTTTGAAACCTTTCTGCGAGAACTGTTTTTTCAGCATATTGTAACTCTTTAAGTCCGTCTGCTTGTTTCACCCCCTTTTTATTCCCCCAATACAAAAGGGCTACATACTATTTAGAGTCCATCAGACTCTTACTTATGATTCCTCTTAAGTGTAAAATCTTGCTCTAGATGTCTCTGGGTCCCATTCTTATGAATGTCCACATCCGAGTGGGCCACTTGATTGAGTTGCTGACACTGCACAGCCAGGCCGTGGGAAAGCAGACCACTCCAGCCACTCTTTGTCTGCTTCCCTGGGGGAAACCTGCCAAGTCCTTAAATGTCTTAGTAGATCTTTTAATCTGAAGGATGTTCTCCATTGCTCTCTGAAAATCAGCTTCTGGCTCAGTCAAATGTTGTTCTACTGACTTTGTGGTATATAGATTTCATTTTCTTTACCATGAAAATAACAATTAGAAGCAATTTGAGACATAAAAACCTTGTATGATATTTGAGTCGTGTCCTTGTCTTTGAAAGGGAGAAGGGAACTTAAAGCCCTCCCATTCACTGAGCCCCCCCACGAAGCCTGAGGAGCAGGCAGAAGAGAACGTGGAGGGGGTAAAAGCTCCAGTGTGTGATTCCTGGAGGAGATGGATGTTGGGTCTCTTGCCTTTCTTTCCCTTTATTGCAGCCATTGCACTGACACTCCACTACTTAACATGTGAGTACGGAGCTGCAGGAGATTTTTCTGGTCCATTCCTTTGGTGTTAAATGTTATTTATTTTGAGTCGCACGGTGCACCTGTCTCAAATCTCCCCCTCCTGCTCCACAGCTCCGCCTTGCTCAGTGTTCTTTCTCGGAGGCAGCGTGGAGTTCCCAAACCTGAGCTTCTCCTCTGAGCTGGCTGACTCCACCTCCCCTCAGTTCCGCCTGCAGGCTCAGGCTTTGAACCATTATGTAAGTGGAACGGCGATCCTGTCTGTCACTGCCTCCCCTCTGAATGACACTTTAGAGTGCTGCTTGACCTTCCTGCCCCTGGGCTGAAGCTGATCTTGTTGTTGTTGCTCTGACTTTGATATCCTTCTCTACAGCAGGTTACTGCTTCTTTTTATGTCGCACATTCAAAACACAGCCGCTCTCCTCCTCCTCCTCTGTCCTTGCTTTCTTATTTGTAGAGTTTCTCCTTATCTACTTCAGCCTCCCATCTCCGCTCTTTTTTTTCTGCACACCACTTTCTTCTGCCCCTTTCTCTTTCTCTCGCTGGTAGTGTTAAATGTAAAGCTGTAACAAGAGCTGGGCACAGTGTGTGTGCAGGTTCCTGAGACCCCCGGGGGACAGGGCCATTTCAGGGCTGAAGACAAGCCCAGTATTTGTGAGCCTAGCTAGCCTCAGGCAGCAAGAGTGAGAGGAAGAGCAGGCCCTCAATAAAAACGTTGTCTGTGTTGCTTTCACACAATCAGCTACTCTGTGCACCGGACACTACAGAGAGCAGGTGAACCTCTGTTTGATGCTGGGGTTAAGAGCTAGAGACAGGGCAGTAGGGTAATCTGGAATGACAGAAGGGCCGAGGGAGATATGATTAGATTTTTGGAGCAGAAGGTCAGGTATATAGCAGTGGATCTGACAGTAAATTGATAGGTGAAAATTCCCCCAAACACTGCAGTACCATAGTTTAACATCCCTGTAAGCAGCTGCAATGGCAATTTAGCTTCTTTGTTAAGTGGTCACAGTATCTCTGTGGCCATCTGTTCATTAAAGAACAGGTGAACTGAAGGCCAAGAGCCAATACCACCCAGTATCTTACCTCTTCACAGCGGGCAGGAAGGGACACAAAGGAGCTCTGTGCAGCTCAGAGTCAGCACGCACACATGAAGAGTCTCATACACACAAACAAGAACAAAGCATTTGCACAACCAGGTGTATTTTCATGTCACCTCAGTGGAAAAAGCCATCTCGCGTGCAATTTGTGATGTCACCCCCCCACACCTTTATTTTTTTTTTTAAAAACGCAGTTCTCAGACCTCTACAAGTCCTCTCCGTGGAGCCCTTACCACGTACGCTCAGGAATTACTGCCTTCAGGTATGCTACACCTAAACAAAATCTGCTTGTGTGTTGCAACGGTTCTTGCATGCCAAGAACATACATGACAGCAGCACGCTGAGATCCAACCTCTGTGTGTGATAGTGAAGGAGCAGAAGGGCTCACCGTCTTCTACTGGAGTAAATTCTCTGCCCCAGACAATGTTGCGATGGAAATTCAGACCTCCAGCCCAGAGAGGCTTCAGCGGCGGCTTCCCGGGAGCAACAAGATTCAGCGGGAAAGCCGCAACGAGCAGCGCTACTTTATGCAGCAAGATGATGACATACTTCACTTACTGGGTAGATAAAGTACTTTTACTGCAAAATGATTTTCTTTTAAACAGAAATAACATAGTTAGACTTTCATAAATGCCTAATTTTATACCCAAGTTTTAGATTTTTGATGCTTGATTTGTTTCTTTTTAGGTTTGGACCCTGACGACTTTGATCCAGATGAAAGATCTGACAAAATCAAAAATCCAAATAGTATCCAGGGCGGGAAATGGCAGCTTGGCTTCCAAGGTGAGGACAGTACTCTTCTGGCTTGACACTTTAAAACTCCTAAGTCTGTTTTGGTGAGTCAAACATTTCTGAGAATTCCCTGCTTTTCCATGCAAGTACACAGAAAACCAGAAGGGGCAGAGCACAAGTGCAGACATCAGATACGACACTGATTAAGTCAGACAAAGCAGGAAAGGTGGAGTTGCTTTGTAAAGGAGCTTAAATGTGCACTAACTGTATAAATAGTATGCTTTGCTCTTCTGTGTAAGTGTGTGTGTGAGAGAGATCTAATCTGACTCACAACATCAGCATCATTATCATTTCCACTGTCTAGCCATGTCCTTTGACCTCTATGCCAAATATGGTAACAACCGCACCCTGAGCCTTGTGAGTCCCAAGAAGCCATACTACCAGTGGAGACTTCGTGTGCCCTCGGGTCACGTGGTTCGACTGGTTGTCCTCACCCTTCATGGCGCCACACCAGGAAGCTGCACCACTCACAAGCTCTCTGCATATGACTTCTTACTTCCTTTACAGAACAAGATAATCGCCAGGTAAAGAGCATTTTATGAGCTTTGATATTTGTGTACACGCAGTAGTAACTGATAAGTAACATTTATTTTTATTCATTTAACTTGGTTCCGTCTCTAAAAATGATGCGCGTGACTGCTGCAGGTGGTGTGGGCTGCCTATTTCGGGCTCATCTCCGGTTATGAAGCTGACATCCTCTGGGAATGTGATGCTAGTCACGTTCTCTTTCAGCAGACAGAGGGATGGAGCCATCTTTAAAGCTTACTTCCAGGCCATCCCAAAAGCAGGTTTGAGTGCTCTCACACAGACATATAAAAATCTAATTTCATTTTGAATTGCATACATAATTACATATGTGTGTACTTTGTGCACTTATCCGCGTCACCATCTTCCTGGGCAGGTTGTGGAGGGTCAATTTCCTCCTGGAATGGCTCTATTTCCTCACCCTACTACCCTTCCTATTATCCTCCCAATATAGACTGCATATGGACACTGAGGGTGAGCTACATAAAAATGTTTGTGTACATACACAGAGTGTGTGCATGTGTTAGGAAACAATGGAATATTCTTCTGTAGCCTGTTGACATTCCAGCATCGCAATACTTTCCTTAATAATCTCTGGTTACTTCCTCAGGTGCCATTACCAGGATACCTGATCTCCATAACTATCGTGACAATGGACATTCAGGATTCTCTATCATCAGACGGCTGTGAGAAGGACTGGCTGGACATCGGAGGAGTGAAGTAAGCTGATTATAACTCCTGGTGTGTTTTATCTCCATGTTTTGGAGCATGCTTAAGAGTTAAAAGTGAAACTCCTCATTTTACTGTATCTTCAGATTGTGCAATCCAGTGTCAAACAGCGGCAAAAAGCGAGTCTACTCCTCTCCTCTCACCCTCCACTTCCACTCTGATGAATCTCTCACCAACAAGGGCTTCTACTTGCTATACCGAGCCTTCGCCCCAGAGGGCAGTAAGTGAAACTGAATGCTTTCACTATAAGTAGATATTACTCTTTATTTCTTAGAGCTGTAGATCCCTACTAAGGCTGTAATTAAGTTATTTTTGTCCAGATTTACACTGGGCTTTCCTTCACTATCATAAAAATTCCTTAGTTGTAAATATCTGAAGTGGTCCTGATTGCATAATGTAAAATTTAGTTTCATCCCCTGTAAACTCCTGAAAAATTCCCATCTTTTGTTACTGCACAAAGTGTTGTTATTTCGTTATTATATGGTTGGTTTGAGTTCTTCCTCTAATTTATGTTTTTGTGGTTTTTTAAAAATTTCTTTGCTGTCTGTCATTAGCGTGCCCTCGCCAGTTTCGCTGTGGAGATAGTCGCTGTATCCCTCTGAAGAAGGTGTGCGATGGAGTAAAGGACTGCTCAGACGGACGGGACGAGGCTAAATGCTGTAAGTATTGTTGCCTAAGTCCTGTGCGCTGTCCTCACACGCTTAATCTTGTATTCTTTGTTTTGGGATCTCTGGTTTGAATTATGTTTATACATCTTGATGCAGATATAGACACAAACCCTGGTTTAGACCCACATTTATTTGTGCTCTGTATCAAACCTTTAGCATCCTGCAAGCCTGGGGAACTGTTGTGTGGGAACAACCAGTGCAAACCTCAAAGCCAGTGTGTCAGTCAGAGCATTTGTGCGGACAGCAGTGAGGAGGGCAGCTGTGGTGAGCAGAAAACACCGCCGCTCTTTTAATACCTTCATATGTCAGTGTTTTGTTCGGTCATGTGTTTCATGCTGCCTTCTGTTTGCTTTTCAGGAGGTAAATGTTACCACGTCTGTCCCAACAAGGTGTGTTTGTCTAAGTCGTCTGTGTGTGATGGTGTCATTGACTGCAAAGACCGCAGCGATGAGCTCAACTGCACCAGAGCATGTGAGTGCTTATGATGTCACAGTTATGGTTTAGTGCAACAGTGTGCTCTTAAAAAATAATATTACAACCTTTGTTCTGTTTAGATGTTAAAGGCTGCTCCTCATCCTCCTACAAATGTGCCAATGGGAAGTGTGTCAGTAAGGTCAACCCGGAGTGTGATGGCGTTAAAGACTGCTACGATGGCTCTGATGAGCTGCGCTGTGGTACAGGAATTGCTCAAGTACCACACCTCATACCGCTGTACTTGCTCATTAAAATACAGGCTCTAACATCTTCATATGTGTTCCTTATCTATTCCTCAGGCTGTGGAACCAGGCCCAAAAAACGCACCAAGATAGTGGGAGGGAGTGACACCGTAGCTGGGTCATGGCCATGGCAGGTCAGCCTCCAGATGGATCGCTACGGGCATGTCTGTGGAGCCACGCTGGTCTCAAACCGCTGGCTTATCTCTGCTGCTCATTGTTTCCAGGACTCTGATGCCATTAAGTAAGAAAACTACAGAGAACCTTATGTTGATGATTCATATATAAGCACTTTATTTAAGCGCAGTGTATCCTAGATACTCAGATGCACATGCGTGGCGTGCATACATGGGAATGCGTGTGATGACCACAGGAAACCAAGGAGCAGCCACCAGACCGATCCGCCGCATCCTCCTCCACCCACAGTATGACCAGTTCACGTCTGATTATGACATCGCCCTCCTCGAGCTCAGCGCACCTGTTTTTTTCAGTGACTTGGTGCAGCCTGTGTGCGTCCCCGCCTCCTCTCACACTTTCACCACAGGGACCAGCTGCTATGTCACAGGTTGGGGAGTTCTTATGGAGGATGGTAAGCACTCATAATTGAATAGAAATATGCAAATTTTACTTAATTTTACTGGAAACTTTGACTGTTTCTGTGGATTGTAGGTGAATTAGCCTCTCGCCTACAAGAGGCCTCGGTGAAGATCATAAATAGAAGCACCTGCAACAAGTTGTATGATGACGCCGTCACTCCCAGGATGCTTTGTGCTGGGAATCTGCAGGGAGGTGTGGATGCATGTCAAGTGAGTGTGTATGGATTTTATGGAAAACATTGCACTGGTTTCTTAAGAAATTTCAAAACTTTCTTTTTAGTCTTAACCAGAAATGGTTTAAGATACTTTCTTGGAGTATTTCCAAGAAATCTTATCTAAACCATACAAGAGAAATCTACTTCCTCAGTGTCTTTTTGCTAATCACATGCTGCTTCCTATGATTTCTTGTGTAAAGACTCCTCTATTTAGCCAACTAACCACTTCTGGCGTGAAAACAAATAAAATTGTGCTCACGAGATATAAAATAGTAGAGAATTGGTTTCACATGCCTTATTTAACAGCGTTATTCCTCATGTTATCATCAGATAATCAGTGCAGATAATCATTTAGTCTCTGCAGAAAGTGCTACACAGCTGTCAGGGTTTTACAGGAACTTTCATGTTTGTGGTGAGTGTCACAATTTCACCTCCACAATTTTAGAAGTCTAAGCATTTTTTGTACACACACATTATTATAGTGATTTACGAACAATGCCAGTAATTTCAGCAAACGCTAACATGAGCTGAAGTTTAGTTTGTTGATTCAGGCTGATCATATATATGGAGATTCTAAATATCACATTACAGTTTAGAATTAGAATTAGAATTAGAATTCAACTTTATTGTCATTGCACATGCACAGGTACAGGGCAACGAAATGCAGTTTGCATCCATCCAGAAGTGCTTAGTGATATAGATATATTACAATATATATTAGCAATAATATAGATATGCAAGTATATTACAGAAATGGGTCTATTATGTTATAATGTACACGGTATGAAGTATGTTGTGAATATTCTATAACTATAAGTATGTACAGGCTGTAGTGAGTACAAGCTATGTACAGGATATGGACAGGATATAAATATGAAAAACTATACAGAATATGAAATAAATAACTTTACAGGAATCTGAGATATACAGCTATACAGAACTATGCAAGTTGTAAACAGTTGTAGGGTTAAAAATTATCGTATGTACAGAATGATTGTTTACACAGGGCTATACAGTAGTGCAGTTAAGGTAAGTGAGGGTGTGGATAATTTCTACAGAGGCTATATAAAGTGCTAGTGGTTGTGAGTGGTGGTTCACTCCATGTGTCCAAATATCATGTCACATTTGACCTCTGACCTCACTTTTACATTTCACATCTGCCTTTCTTTCAAGTTGACCCTAAAATGTGTGACATCTTTAAAGAAAGTGTTGGCAAGAGAAGAAGACTGAGCTCCCTAGTTAGCTAAAAATATACTGAAGTTTAATATAATAAATAATAAAATAAAACTTAAGTTTTTCATGTCCTTTTATTTAGAAATCAATGCCTATTATCCATTACTTACTCCTCCATAACGTTTGTGGAATCTTTCATCCTACCCTTACCTGACTTTCTCTTCATTACAAACTTCTTTTTTATCTGAAAATCATCAAAGATCAAATAAAAAAATACATACAGCAGATCTGAGCTTCACTATGGTGCTTTTTAAACTGGGCTGTTTAAAGGGTCGTTTCACCTAGAATTCCTAATAATGACTGTCTTCTCAAAAAGCTTTTCAAGCTCAGTCTGTCTGAAACCGGAAGTAACTTATATTAGGGAGCTTGTGCTATAACTCATAAAACAGCTGCATCAAAGAAACAAACATCAATCCCTGACGAAGGCATTTAGGAAATACCCGATGTTTGTGAGTATTTAGTTAGCCACTTACCTGGTAAAGTAAATCTAAGAGTGTCAAAGTTGCTGCTAATGTTTGCGACAGCTAGTTACCATCCTCCGTGTTGTCTAATCCTCGGGTGTTGAAGCTTAAAAGTTATGAGCAGATATAAAACGCCCTGGAGGAATTTTTGACTGCTTCCTCTTTATGATCTTTATGTTTGTGTCTACATGCTTATCGGTGTGTGTGTCCTCAGGGTGACTCTGGGGGTCCATTAGTGTGTCTGGAGCGAGGCAGGCGGTGGTTCCTGGCGGGAATCGTGAGCTGGGGCGAGGGCTGTGCCAGGCAGAACCGCCCCGGCGTCTACACACAGGTGGTCAAATTCACCGACTGGATTCGTCAGCAGACCAAGGGACAGGTCTGACCAATCAAACGTCTTACTCACGTGAACTACACGACAGAGCTAATGCACAGGAAGGAGGTTTCAGACCTGAAGTCTGTCTTCAGATTGTCGTCATGACGGATGGCAACACAATGAGTCAGTTTTTGGCAGTGTGTCCAAGGCATTGGGCCAGTGGGGGTATCATCCCTGTTCCAAACCTTGCTGCTTCCTCATATTCCTCAAACAACTGCAGCAATGTTGCATGGACAAAAAAGAAAAAAATCTGATCTTAAGCTGATTATCGATTCGTTTGTTTTGGCTTGCTGCATTTAAACGTTAACACTGGAATCCAAGACAAACAATGTCACTCAAGAAACTAGTCCAGCTACATAAATTGCTCGCTCTAGAGCCGTGGAAGGCTCTGCAGCCTGCAACTTGCTTTATGAATTACACTCCCAAGTTCCCATCAAGAGGCTGTTTTTTCTTTTCAGTTTTTTTACATTTGGCGAAGTTCCCTGTAAAAGTCTTCACATTTGGCACCAAACACCAGCCTGTCGCAATCACACAGGCTGGTACGCATCAGGTTTCAGAGCAGATCTGAGGTGGGCTACATTATCCTGTGCGTGTAAATGTTGCCAATTACTTCCTGTTTTTCCATTCACAGCTACATTGTTCACTGCAGAAACAAACCGTGTCCTGTGCTGCATGCAGTCTTATTGTGAAAAGAGTTCTTTCTCGAACAATACATGTAACCCTGTATTTTTGCATTACCCCGTGTACTGTATGCTACTGGATGTGTTCACAGCTCACTCTGAGTTTAAGAGTTGTTCTTGTACTGTATATGTACGTCTGTGCATTTGTATATCCCACAGTAATAGCTTTATGTGCGGTATATGCTGTAACTGTAGATAAGAGAACAGTCCATCCATAGTAGGTGCTTTTCAGTTTTACTGTGATTTAATTTATCTTAACGGTGCCACTTTTATACTTTATGTCCTATTAAAAAGCCTCCACATTAAACCTGAGGACCCAGTAAGATTACCATTACCAGACCTAAGTGAGCCTTTCTATGCAGACACTTAAGAGTTTGGTCCATTTCTCCATCCTCATTCAGCTCACCCCACCACCCAGTGGACAAGCTGTGCCATTACAATGTGCCATGTACAATATCCCCTGAAGAAATGAAGAATAAAAAAACTGCAATTTACATCATTGTTAAATAGTCCATTTCCCTTTATATTAAAGACACATTATCAATGCAGAACCATCTTTTTTCTTTGTTTTTGTATCTCTTATTACATAATTTATTTGCTTTGCTGTTAAGATAAATCAATGAAATTTGCTGTTTCAGTCCACTGAATTTAATTTTGAACATTCCTGTTGCTTCAGAAATAATTAATTTCTTTTGTTTTTGTTTTTTGGGGGGGTTTGTTGTGGTTTTGTTTGTTTGTTTTTTACTGAAATGCACCTGTACTACAGTTTGAAGGAAACGTGAGTGACTTTCCTTTAGTGGTGAGACCAGATTTTCTCCAGTAGTGGAATGTTTGGCACCTTCCGCAGAGCACTTTTTTTTTTAAAATGTCGATCAGTTCACTATTCGTTTACCAATGCCTACGTGCTGATCATCCCGTTTACCAGCCCTGGGTACTGACAAGATATACGCAAGCGGCTGATCAGTGCGCATCATTTCCAGTGAAGCGTAAACGTCCCGATGGAAAATAGCGCATGTAGACTCTTGGCTTAGGAACAAAAAGTGAATGTCCAATCCGAAGTGTGAAAAATCCGAGGAAACAGAGTTTTGATTTTTCTTATATTAGAAAAATATAACATTTAGCAGGTTTTACTACATGGGACAGCTGAAATGGGACCGCTGTTGCGCGCGCTGGGTGTGTCACTGGACGTAACGGAAGCCGTCTATCCGGTGGGTGCACTGTGGGAACAGTATAAAGCCGCACCACAATCCGAAACGATGGGAAAAAGTTGCACTGGAGCTCAAGCGCGGTGTCCTGTTGCGTGATCTCCCGCAGATAAACTCAGGAAACTGTCTCCCATTCGGTGATCCTCAGCTCAGAGTGCAGCAGTCAACCGCGCTGTGCTGCGTTTGTAGTCCGGTGGAGAGAAAAGAAAGGAGCAAGGGGGAAAGGGGGAAAGGAGCCACAGCAGGAATACAACTTCTTTCATGCGTTATTTTATTTGAAAGCGCAAAGCTGCTTCGGAGTCTCCAGACATGATGAATGTTATTCTCTTCTCCCTGCTGTTTGGATTTTATGGTGTTCTAGCAAAAGGTAAGTAACTGGGTCAGTTTTGCAGATGTTACGGGCGCACAGAGTGCGTGCAGCAAGGATAACTGCTAATTTACACAGACCTGCGCTAATTTACAGTCAAGGAAACTTGTTTGTAATAGTTAGTTAATTAGAGCCAAAATCCTTCATGATCGTTATTTCTTGTAAACCTGACAAACCTAACAAAAATAAGTATTTCAACTAATCAAGGTAGAAAACAACAGACTGACAGCCAATCCCCCTTAATTATTGCGCTGCCGCTCCTCATTTATCGGCTTGTTGTGTCGCCGCTGTGGCTGCGTGTCTGAAGCTGTAAACCTCCTTTTGCGCTGAGGATGATAAGAGCCATATCCCACCCGGACACTTGTTTGGATAACCGGGACCCCTGTGGCCCGGCTCCTTGCCCGCATGGCCTCTGCTGAATGGATGCGCGCAGGCGTTGTTTCCTGAAGCTAGTGAGCTTGTCAATAATATAAATGGATGAGGGGTCAAAAACTCCTCTGAGCAGGAACCGATGTGAATTTGTGCTCATTGCTCAAACAGTCGCTAGGTTGCATTTATGGAGTCCAGTGGAAGCAGTTCAAGGAATAAAAAATGATGCGTCTACAGGTGCAAAATAGAATAGAGTAGAATCACCCTTTATTGTCACTGTACATGTTCAGCGAAACTGGCATATCAAATCGTGCGTTACATTAAGAGCTTGATCCGGGACATGGCATTTTTAAAAAGTTTTAATTTAATTGTTTTATTTTGCATACGGTGAATTTTAAAAGATGTCCTACACGTGTAACGACTTATTACATCACTTCTAGTTATCCTCGACTGTTCATGTGCTATTACTATTTAAAATTTTGTTTTTTCATTTTCCAAATGCATCATGGCGTTTGTTTTAAATCTGTCACTGAAACAAAAACTCCACCAATTATTTCCTGCTGGATGACAAGTAAAACACGCACATACATGCATACCTGTACTTAATCCATATGTACATATATAGCAGTGTAATACAGAGAAAGGAAGAAGTATAAAAAAGGTTCTGCATCAATATTTATTCAACTGAATGTGACAAATAACGTGAATCAGTCCAGAATAACTGCAGAAAATACATAATAATAATGATTAATACATAATATAAAATATAATGCATAATCAGCCGTTCTGAAAAACACCTTCTTACACAGAACAAACTAAATTCTTCATTTATTCACACCCCGCTGTCACTGTTACCTTTAATACATTATATTAATCAGAATTATTGGAGAGACTGTTCTAGACTGGACCTCTCTATATCTGTTAGTATTTTAAAACTGATAATAAAATCATATGATCACATTTCACTACAGGTAAACAAATTCTTCATGTCGGCTGATTGTCTAGAAATCTTCATGCTCCTGAGATTTATTGCAGTGATGTAAATTTCAGCTCAAAGAGTTTACTATGTCCTCATTAATTTGTCTGAATTTCACCTTAGTATGCATCTGCATGTTTCTGTTCATGGCACTTTAAATATTTCATTGCCCTCAGGTGTTTGTTTTAGATTCCCTGGTACGTCAGTGTAATGAGCCTTTGTGGAAACTAACCACAGTACTTCCTGGTAATGGCAGTGATGTTGTAGTTAGGATTGCGAAATGCTTTCCTTTACCTGATAACACAGAAAGTGTGCTAATTAGACACTTGTTTAAACAGCTTGTTGAAAAGCTGGAGGAGATCCTTGACTTCCCCCTCCATCTTCCATTCTCCTGCCTGTGTGTGTGTATTTGCTGCCTCCTGTGAAACCCAAGGAAGTAGCATAGGAAGTGTTAGCAGTATGAGTAATACTAGATACTGTGCTCAATGGGGGATCCACTGGGAACAATGATGCTGACAATGAAAGGCAATAATGGATTTAAGTGATAAATTCGCTAACTGCCCTAGCAGCAGTTTAACTGCTCACAGATCAGTGGAGGTGGTTCTTTATGAGCTGCTGTGCGAGGAGGAGTCCGAGTGAAGGACGGGCTTCCCTGAATGATGTTTCCTCTGTTGTTTTGAGGAAGGAAGGGTGGACAGTCTTTATCTCTCATTAATAAACCTCAGCGATGAAGTGGAGAAATGCCTTTATTTGATAAACAAGAGGGACACTGCTTACGCATTTCCACAAAACTTCTTGAGTGGGTTTAGCGAGGAGATGTGAGCAGGGTCAGAGATGCTGATGGAGGACGTGCTGTGGAGGTGGGAATCACCCAGACTGGTTGGCATACCTTACAGGAAGTGTGTTATCTTTCAGGATTTCCCTAAAAGTGATTGAAAAGGGTTTTTCACTGTGTACGTCCCAACCACATGGACACTTGTCTCTACACCTGAATTAAGCAGTTAACCAGAGTCAACAAACTCAGTCCAGATGTACCCTTTTCACTTTGACATTTATAAGTTCTCCTTGACCTCTAACCTCTCTGGAGAGATCCATAGGTTAATAGATACTTGCTATGAGACAAACCACACTACAGGTCATTGGGTGTTGAACTGTTTCTATAAATTTACTCATCTTTTCGGCGCTCTGACCTCTGCAGATAAAGATCAGAAGGGGAGGTTCAGCGTCCCTCTCCTGGATGTCAAAACTCGGCAGCAGGTTCTGGATGCTAACCAGATGCTAACGCTCAACTGCAGGTGAGTTTCAGGTAGAGGCGGAAACATTGTGATTTAAAATCTGTAATTCATTTTTTTAGTAAAGATGGTGGTAGAAGTGTAACTTCCTGGAGGAAAAAAGCCTTTTAAAATGTGTTCTATGAATGCAGTGTTTATGTGCTGATAGCCACTGAAATTAAAGTCAAGTTTGGATAACGTTATTAACTAACTGCCCAAAATAAGTATCCAGAAGTGTTTTGGGATGGGTGCCTGCTGCTAAGACTTAGAAGGATTTTGGTAGAGAGATCTGAGCCAGGCATCTGTAGTTTGGATAAAGGGCTGAACCTGGGTTGGGATTGAATGAGACAGTCACCATGACTGATATCTGGTTAAAGAAATCTCTTAATGAAGGCACAGAATTACGAAAACTCTTAAATAAACACTAGAACATTGAATAAAAATAAACCATCAGTTGTTGTGCAAGCACCTTACATCTTTCCCCCTACTTCTTGTTCCTCATTCTTTCCTCTCTAGCTTGAGCATCTCATAAAGCAGCTTAAAAGCATGAGTCAGTTTTTCCATTGAAACAATCTCTTCAACATTTACTAGTGATCCTTTTTCTAAATAAATTACAAGCACCTATTATTACGTGTTATTGCACGCTTACCACGTGCAGCTAAAACAGAATGAGATTGTAATGTATTATAAGTTCATTAGAGTCCAATATATATCTTCATCTTCCACACACATGTTGAAATCATCTTTGGATAAAGGGATACAGTTACAGTGATGTAAGCTGTAGAGGGTTACCAACTCACTGTAACTGTTGACCAGGGGTCGCTGGCAGCTGAGCTGGACGTTCCCAGCAGGCTTGGACAGAGATCAGGTGGACGTGAGTGAATCTCGCTGTGGAAGGATGAGCAAGCATTACTGCAGCCAGGTGAAAGTCAGCAGCATCCAGGCCCAGCACACCGGCCTGTTCCGCTGCAGGTACCAGGACAAACCCCATAAACAGACATCCATCTACGTTTATGTCACAGGTAAGACACCGCTACCCCGGGCACTTTTTTCTGTTTTGCGTTATGTTTTTTTTAATAGCTGTTTTTAGCCCGCTCATTGAGAAGCCCTTCACTCATTCACCCTGCCATGTGTATTGTTTGTAATGTCAGGTTAAACAGGATGCAGTGGGCGCTAAATACAGACCAATGCCAGTGAGCCAATTATATCTAAACACTGTTTGTCCTAACAACACATCCTTCTAGATGACTCTGGCACAGTTTCACTGCCCTCCTCCCCTGCCTCCCCCTTTTCTCATCCCAGGCCTACCTCCTTTTTGTCTATATATAAATTCTTCTTCTTCTTCTTCCTTTTTTTTTTTTACTTTCGTTTACGTGCTACTTCGAGGCCAGGAATAGCCCAGCTGCTGAAAGGCTCAGGCCCGGGCAGGGTTTCCCAGGGCATCAGCCTTATCTGCTCTGCTCAGCCTTGCTTGAAGCATCCTGTGCTTTGGGAAGGAGGGGAAGGGCTCGAAGGGGGTGTGCTGGGAGGGAATGTCGCTGTGTCTCTACAAGGTGGCGGCAGGGCGGTGTGTGGAAGTGTGTGTGTTTGTGTGTGTGTGTGTGAAGAGCTGAGAAGGATAAGATGAAGGGCAGTAGCTCAGGGGCAGAGGAGGCATGATGTCTGCCCAGCCAGCTCCTCCCTGTCCTGGAAGGTGACGCTGCTCAGTCTGCGCAATTATGAGGCAGAGTTGGGCTGGAAGCCAGGGTCACAGGGCACATTACTGTTTAGCCAACAGGACCCTCGGGAGCCATCAATCGCTCAGGTCACCATGTCCATTAAGCGTCAGACTTGGCCTGCAGCTCTGCTCAGACATTTGCCTCCCTCCCCGACTTCTCTATTAGGAATCAAAGCAGAAGAAGGAAGCCTCCAGGCTACTAGTCCTTGGGGTACTTTTGTTTGAATGTTCAGAGATTTGCTTTCCTTGAATAACACCCTATGGTCACAAACAATACAGCGAGCAACACCCACACCTTTGAATGGCACAGCGCTTTTACAGTAGTCGAGCCGAGAGGAGAAACACATGGAGAGCCGTTTGATTGCCTCCAAACAATCTGAGTGTTTATCGCTGACTACAGACAGTCATTTGCTGAATGGGTATTCAGTGAATGTTTAGGAGTGTGTGTCTGTTTGCTTTTGTTTGTTGTTGTTGAGACTGATATTGGAAGTGTGTTTGTGTGTGTGGGTGTGTCTTGTGCAAAGAGGCAGTTTCTATATATGTGCATGACTTTAAAAGTTGGCCCAAAATGATGAAAGGGATCTAAAAATGTGGAAACAGCAAGAGGAGTGATGCAAGAGCTTGTTTGGAAATTTATTTACGGGCCTGTCTTTCACTTTATACATGCATCATTAATGGGACCAGGATGCAATATGAAATGAATGCTAGCCAGTCGAGAACAAAACCAGGAACAAAAGGTCCAGATTTTCTGCTAGATTTAACAGACAGGTAGCCACAAAGGAGCCACTCTGCTAATGCATAATTTTAACCTTGACTCCCCCAATATTTTTTTTTAACATATCATATGTAAGAAAGACTCTTTATTCATGCATTTATTTTACACACTTAATATTGTACAATATGTGTCCCTGACCGCAGTGTTTGGGTTTCAGACAGCCAGCAGCTATTCGTGGAGGATGGAAATATGAGCCCAGACGTGTTGTACCTGAAGGAAAAGGAGCCACTGGTCATCCCCTGCCGGGTCACCAGCCCCAACGTCACCACAGAACTAGTAAAGGTTTGTGCAGGAGATGTGCTTTTTATCTACCAAGTGACTGAACACCTTTTAAATTTAATGCACTGTGCATGGGTGCAGAGACCTGCTCTGCATCACGATCCATGTTCTGATTGTGTTTGGGCACTCGTGTCACACTTTGTACTTCTTCGCTCAATCGCTCACGTTCCGTTCTCTGCACATCATCGTTGCTTTGCCCAGTTTTTTCAATCAGGCCTCACATATGCACGCGATACAGTGTTCAGTCATGTCTCCCTGTCCAGATCATTCGCCACATTGTTCTTATCTTGGCAGCCATTGCACTGTGGCGTGTGTGTCCGTTTGTTTGTGTCCGTCTGCGGATATGTGTGAAAGTGTGTGCGGATATGTTTGTGAGTGTTGGCGCTCGAGTGCTGAGTGAGGGGGAGAGCAGAGAGAGTAAAAGTGCAAACTATTTGCGGGTTAATCAAACGTGATTCCCTGCTCATGTCTTTAACATCTCTACCTGTTTTTGAGGGTTTTTACTGGGAACCACTGTTGGGTCTGGAGTGCCCCACTGGCCACTGGCCAGCACCATTTCCCACATCTCACCCTCTACATCTTGTAGTAGGAACACTGGCTGCCAACTTCCTCCAACTGATGCTTTAAACAGCTGGACAGCCTGGTGGAGGAAGCAGAGGTGGCTACTGTTGGCCCCAATAGATCAAAGTAGAGTCTATTCTCTTTAATCAGGAGCATTCGTCATTAAAATGACGGTTTGTGCGTCACTATTGGAAAATGATATCTACAGTCAACAAGTTATAAAACATACAGTACTGGCTCAGGTCGAGACAGTGAAAGAAGGCTAAGTAAGTGTTGGTTATTCTGCTTTTGGATGCACAAAACAGAAAGAATACATTGAAGATTAAAGGCAACCTCAGCAGTTTAGTACTGCACTTACAGTAAAGACACAGATTAGAAAGTGTGTAAAATTAGTCCAGCAGCAGCAGCAGCAGCATGGATTTATCTTTTTTTAAAAGTCAACTACACCTTTCATCATGAAAATGTCATGTTCATCCATCCACTCTTTGTTAAGCCCTTTAATTTCCCTCCATCTGCATTTGTGGAGGTCAGTGGCTGAAGCAGACTTTAATGCCAAAGTAAGAAATATTTCTTTAGATATTCTCTGTTTGGACCAGCACACCCAAAGCACTGACACATTAACAAAAGAGAAATATGAAGGAATTTTAGATTCTTGTGATTTAGAACACAGGAAGTCCAAAAAACTTGGACAAACTAAGCCGTGCATGTCACATCCACATTTGTCCTGCCTCCATCTCGGTGCTTGGATCAGCTAAGGTAATTATTCTAAAAATAGCTGTCCTCTTCTTCCTTGATATCCCTCCTCTTCCCCTCCAGTTTCTGGTCATAACCTGGAACCCACTCGCTGTCACTGGAGTGTTTTTTTCCTGGAAGGACTTTGCACTTTGCCTGCTTGTCTAATATGACCCTTCTCGAGAAGAACAATGCGCAGGAGGTTCTGCTCTCTCGCTCTAGCCGTGAAAGTGACCGGGAGGTGCGGGATCACGGGGTCGACAAGTCAAAAGTCTATATCCTGTAGTAACAGGATGCAAGGAGATGGACTGGAGTCACGTTTTTCATATCCTGCCTGACTCTTTTGCTCCTCCCCTTTTCCCTCCACTTTTTTCTTCATTTTTACCGATTCTCAGCATAGACACTGGAGTAAGAATGGCACACAGGGTGCTAGAGCTCACGGGCTGGGTGTCAATGAGTTCAGAAGAGGAAGAAGTGAGGAAGTATCTATTTTAAAGGCCTGGGACAGGAGAAGGAAGAGCTCAGTGCTGTCTCGGGGGGGTCACATCACTCTGGGAGGGGGATATCAACCAGTTCACATCAGGGGTGCACGAGAGGGGGAAACTGTTTGTGTGTGATGCTGGTGGAGGAGGGCTCTACCTGTTCCCTCGGGAGAGGGTGGGAGGCTTCCACCATGTCACAGAAACTCTAGTAAACATTTCCTTGTAGCAACTTCCAAGAAAACAACAAGGTTGTTCAGTTATACAAGGTAGACAAGAATTATAAAACAAACCCTGTGGGATTATAGGCAGCCTCATTCTTCTGGAGGTCTTTATCTGAAAGAAACTGCACAGCATCCCAGAGGACTTATCTCCCCCAAGCCCGAGGATGATCTGTCCATTGAAGTGAAAACAAAAGCTCAAATGACATCAAGTGCATGAATTTCTTGTTGTTCAGCAAACTTTTGGTTGTTGCTGCGTGATTGCCTGGCAGCATGACCACTGCATGAAGAAACTGGAGCTACCAAAAACCTGCTGGGGCTCAAGTTGAACATGCAAACTCCTCACAGCATGGATCCACCTGCTGTGAATCAACGGCGCTAACCGCAGAACCAACATGATCCCGGCACCTCTACTTTTGTTTTTAAAAACATTGCTTTGAGAAAAACGTCCAAAATGAGGCTTGACTTGGACTTTTAGGAGTTTTAAAATAAAGGTTGATTTCCAACACCTGTTCAGGAGCTTTTTATCATGTCCCATTATCAGTTGTATGAATACATTATTTGATGTCTATCTTCAGATAGATTTAACACAAAACTTTTCACATCTAATACATTAATCTGAATTCCTACTTGTTTTCTGGAGCAGGCAGATGCCTCTGACTCAAAGCAAAAAAAAAAAAAAAAAAAAAGCCAAGTCACTGTTGCAAATGACAAATAGTCACAAATTACAGTTATTTTACTCGAGGTACAAGCAGGTTCTTTCCACATTTGTAATTTATCATGTGTTCACATTTCAAAGTTAATCACCATGACTTGTATCTTGAGCCATGACAATTGTTTGTTCAGTGTGGTTAAACTGTGTCATCGCTTCTGTGCTGTAGACTGTGGTGCAGTCAGACATGTGATGGGTGTTGTTTTCTCCTTGCCTCTTTCACAGTACCGCAGCCACAGCTTGAGTCCAGACCAGAGGAACATTATCTGGAACAGCAGGCGAGGCTTCACAATCAGATCTCCCACCTTCTTTTACATCGGCCTCTTCTTCTGCCAGACCACTGGTGACATAGTCC
This sequence comes from Mchenga conophoros, assembly GCF_057382185.1. Lineage (NCBI taxonomy): Eukaryota > Metazoa > Chordata > Actinopteri > Cichliformes > Cichlidae > Mchenga > Mchenga conophoros. Next base: position 25,442,650 of record NC_140534.1, on the reverse strand, counting down.
GACACCAGTCACGCAGATATTTTGTACACAGAATAGGTCAGCAAGCTCTTTCTGCACAACTATATAAATCACGCGTAAACATGTATGTGTGCATCAATGGTTTTTGTGCAAAATCCCTGATATTCTACTTATTTTTGTCTCAGTGAATAAAATCAAAGATGTGCGTCTGAACAGCAGTGAACATACGCAGGCCTTAAAGGGACAGCGACTGGTCTTGAACTGCTCTGCCACTGCAGAGTTGAACACCAGAGTCAACTTCACATGGGACTACCCTGGAAAGGTCAGAGCTACTTTACAGTCTCTGGAGATGAAAGAAGCACATGTTTTGACGAAAAATTACCTTTGATAGGGAAGAACCAACTTCCTGCCTCACTTCGCAAAATATATATTCTATCAGCCAAGCATGCTACATCTTATACTCAAGTAAACATCTTAGAGATTCTATTCATATTTATTTTGAAGTGTAAAATAAGTGGAAGGTATGTAGGTAACACAAAAGCACTGCCTGTGCAAATGAAATCCCCTTTAGGGTTGGTAAATGTCTTTCATTTTATACTCTATTAGTTAGGGCTGTAATTAATGGCGTTATTACTGATTTATAACAAGTGCATAACTCTTTCCCTTGCACAATCAAAAGATTACCCTTCAGTGTTAATCTCATGGCTCTTCTGTCATGTTATCCTGCAGAGTATCAATGCCGGCTCAACTTTCAAAAGGCTTGTGAAGCATCAAACAGAAATGTTGTTCTACAGTATTCTGACCATCCCGAAGCTCCAGCGTTCAGACCGAGGCCGCTACACGTGCCGCGTCAAGAGTGGTGATCAAAGCCAGCACAAACACGTCAATGTTACTGTCTATGGTGAGTTTCCTCCGCTGACCCATCCCGACATTCAGGAAATTCACCAGTCATCTGCCCGGATTACTCATTCCAGTCATGCTTGCTTAATTTTTTTAAGTTTCTGTGACCAGCGCATTCTTTATCACAGGCTCCAGAACGTCACAGCGGTTTCCAAAATTTGACATCAGCTTTTTTAATGCACATTTTTCCCTCATTTTCAGACCGACCATTTATCAACCTGAAACCCAGAAACGGACTGGTGATGATGGTGCAAGCAGGAGAGAAATCTTATAAAATCTCTCCCAAACTGCGAGCGTTCCCGGCCCCAAAAGTCATTTGGTAAGTGATCAGAAATACTCCTGTATCCTCACAAAATTTGTGACTTGAGAGCTTCTTCTTTAGTGTTCATACCTCTCCAGTGTTTTTTTTTTTATTTATGCTTTACCTCCTTTAACCTGGAAGCTTATCTCAGCTAACTTCTTAATTTCTTGGAAAGAGGGAATGACTTCCCAATAAAATATGACTCATCAGCACTTTAAGTATTCCAACTTATTTCCTTCCCTGCAACTTTGTTTCATCCTTCACACACTACCTGAAGCTTTTCGGAAACATCCCTCCTCTCCACTTTACTCAGAGGTCTATTTTTTTTTCCTGGCAGGCTGAAGGATGGCACGGTTGCAGCAGAGCAATGCTCCAGATACCACATGAGTGGAAATTCCCTGGTTATCCGGGATGTTGCAGAAGAGGATGCTGGGAAGTACACGGTCCTCGTACGAAACCAGGAACACAGACTCTACCAGAATCTCACACTCACACTTGTGGTTAACGGTGAGAAACAACAACAACAAAAATACTTCTTCAGCTCTAAATGTCCTGTCCTCAGGACATTAAACCTCACTTTTTTATCATGTTTATCTCGGCATCATCTCGTCTTGTAGTGAGTCCAAAAATAGGGGAGAAAGCGGTGTTGCTGCAGGACCCGGGCTCCGTACCACGGGGGAGCAGACAAGCCCTGCGTTGCACATCCCACGGAGTCCCTCCTCCACACATCCAGTGGCTTTGGCATCCCTGTCCGTCTAAAGGCCTGTAAGTACCCAGAACATCACAACCTTACCAGCACTAAGCACTAAAGCACTAAACTAATTTATAAAATCCATTAAAATGTATAATTTTCTATACTTTATAAATTCTTAAATAAAGATAGCTGGTTTCCTAGTATGCACATAATTGACCAGAAGAACAATATAAGCCAAATATAAAAACCATACAGCTATACAGAGCTTCAAGTGCTTTTATTATATTAAAATCTGGCACCTCAGAAATTTACTTCACATACTGTGCATAATTAATCTGCAAAAATGTAAAAAAATAAAAGGCATATATATTTTTTTTTTACCTTTTTGGCTGCAAGGTTAAAAATATTAATAATATTATAACACTTCATGTGCACATAGAATAAATAATGATGTTTCTTCTATGTTACTCATTGGAGTGTGTGTGTGTGTGTGTGTATGTGTGATTTTTTATTTTTTTTGTTGTAAAACGAGACATGTTTTGTCTATTTCTGCGTGTGTTCAGACAGCGTTTCCTTCTTGTAACCAGAACAGATGCCTTTGGGGGCCTTTCATGTGCAGGAATGTGTGAAAATGTGTGTGTGTGTCTGTGTGTGTGTTTGTGTGTGTGTATTTCATCGGCCCAGTGTTTGCATGTTTGTTTGATTGTGCAGCTCTTTCTCATATTTTTGTTCTCTTACTGTCCATGTGTCCTTTCCATATGTTTGTTTAAGTTCATACAAATCTGCATCCTATGTGTGTGTGTGTGTGTGTGTGTGTGTGTGTGTGCCTGGTACATTCACAAACACAGTACACGTTGTATCTCAGACTTGAAAGGACAGAGAAAAAAAACACACTTCAATAGCAGCCAGTTCCGTGCTCTCAGTCACGATTTGTTGGTTTCCAAATCAAACGCTATGATTTAATGAATTTCCTGTCCAGGAGGCAGGGTGAGAGGCCTGTTTATTATTGTGATTGCACACTGCATCCTGTGATGCTTTTTCTTATATCTGACACACACTCAATATACAAAGTTCTCATGAGAAATGGCCCAGCCCGATGAAGCGAAGGGACAGTCAGCCTTAAACACACGCCAGTATCCAAGCAGGCATTTTGGCAGAAACATTGATTGAGCTGCTCTCGGAGGTCAGACACGTATTGTGTTCCTTACAAACAAGTCAGAAAGGTTAAGTATTACCTGAGAGCACCACAGCAGCTGCCCACGCTCTTTTGCCCCCTGAGACACACTGACATCATAACTGTACTTGACCCTTAACCCTGGCACTCTCACAAGGCGCCACGCCAATCAATCTCATCCAAATGCCAAAAGTTATCTACATAATGTACATTAGGATTGTCTCAGGCCGCCTGGCAGCGCCAAAGTATGCAATCTTCAGTGTCAGAGTAAATCCAGGTCAAGTGATGTAAGCTCTTTTGTTCATGCCGTTTATTGTATGTGTGACAGCACCTTTGTCTTGTTTCACAGTAAGATGTCAGATGCAATCTGCACATGTGAGAAATTTGGCAAAGCCCAGTTTTTAATCATCACTTAGATGAATAATTCGACTTTAAGCCATTTTTATTCCATTAATATAATGTGATTTGTAGCAGTATTGTAATTACATAAAGAAAGAGGCATAAAATAAACAAAAAGGCTGTATTTCCCAACAAAGTAGAACAGCAGAAGTTATAGTATACCTAAAAAATGAGTCAAGCATGTTTGCACAGTAATTACACTGCAGATTACATTTGGCTTCTTAACTGGCTGCCTCACGGTCCTTTGTAAAGCTCTGTTCTGGTTCAGCTTCAGTTTCTGTGCTGATTGTATTTCTTTGGACTGGTACTTTTGATTGGATCCTCACTGGGCCCCTTGTTCTTTGCAGCCCGGCTGCACCACCACAAGCCTGACGCCGTGCTGGAGGAGGCCCAGGGACAGTGGACCAGGCTGGGCCAGGCTGACGGGGGGCCTCTCGCCTGGGTCCTGGGTCCACTGCTGGGTCTGGCCCTGGGAACTGCAGCGCTCTTATCTGGCCCGAGCAGGAGGTGCATTGGGCTTCCTGTGCAAAAATCAGAGCGCTTTTCCTCTCGTTGTTTGGCTTCCTCTCCGACTCGAGGCGCTTCCCAGCGGCGTGATTGTCCCTTCGTCTTCAAACGTGGCACGGCCCGCTTCCTCAAGAGCTTGATCTATTCTTGAGAGCACCCCCACACCCCTTCCCCAACTCGTCTGCCCCCTACACATACCTCTAAACCCCCTTCCATCACCAGCCCTGACCTGCACCACAACCCAGCATCCTTCACATTTACAAAAGAAAAACTCCCCATCACCTCCCACTCTGGAGCCCTCCCCCTACATCACCGCCACCTCCACACACTCATCGGTGCCTCTCGACAGCAGCCAAAACCCTCAGTGACATCATCAGTGATCCATAGTGACAATCGCAAGCTCGGTATACTGGAAAATGAGTAAAGTGACTTGGAACACTGCTGAGCAGTGACGACCAGGAGATACAAAAAACCAGGAGTTATATACACCACAACACTAAGGATATAAGGACACCTGCTTCACTGATTATTTATTTCCTTCCTTTTTCCAGTTTAAGTCTCCCCGCTACACCAGGCTGTCCTGTAGTTCGATGCTTTTTATATTTCACAGACATTTGAGCCAGAAAAAGTGCAATTCCACCCATCCACCAGCCACATTTCTGGAGCTGCTTTGCTTGTTTTTTGTGTCCTAGAGTGGTACTAAAATGGGTGCATGAACCGTGCCTGCCTGTCCCAAGCCCCGATCTGATTTTGACAACCAAAAGAGAAAACGAGAAAAAGCTGTGAGTTTCTGTTGCGATTTTTTTAACCACCAGTAGAAGATCAGTGTGCTTACCTTGGACGGGCGAAAAAGGAGAGAGGACATGCTTTGTGCTGTTCACTATGGGATTCCTTCAGTTCTCTATTAACAGACTAAGTGTCTGCAGATACCTACCATGTAGGAAGTCTGAGAAGGCCAGAGACGATCCTGTGTCGCTCCTGTGTCGTTCACTATCATCCCATATCAAAATGTCTCATTTATGTGTCATATGGTGTCAGTATAACAGCCCTGTTGTCTTTGTATCAGAAGTTAATTAAAATCTAAGTGTATGCGTGATACTACAAGCCATTTTATGAGAATGAGTAGCATAAGTGTTTGAATAAAGTCCATTTGTGCATGTGAGCGTAAAGAGGGTGACAGCGTGTGTGCTTGCGCACAATTGTGTGTGTGTGTGTATCCTATTCTACGGGTGTCTGCTAATGTGATTAATTGCTTGTATACAGATGTTCTATGAGTAATATATGAATCTAATATTTAATAATTTTATACAACTAACTTACATATGACAATATTTGACTCTGTATGACTCTCTTAAGCTGTACTGAAGTGTTATATCAGTTGTTTGTGTTTTTTTGCATTAAACCTTGCTTATATTTGTGTATTCGTTTACATGCGCCACGGTTATTTTGGGGGGTTGGGGGCTCATACAGGAACACACAGTTGCAGCAGTAAAAGTGTATTTTAAGCAACATAACAGGAAAGGAAGAAAAGGCAGCAGATGACCCCTCTGATACACAACTCGAAGCAGTCCGTTCATATACCCAAGCAGCCGCTGCTCACCCTGTTTGCAAGCACACACTGTGTGAATGTGGTGTGTCTGCGTGCATATATAGAAATTTATACGTGTTCATTTTCTGTGTCTAACCATGTTCATGTTCACGCATCCATCTAACTAATTCTATGTGTGTGTGTGTTTGTGTATGTGTGTGTGTGTGTGTGAGGGCGACTTTGAGTCAGAAAGTGTTTCCTGAGAGGCGTGGGAGTATTAGCTGGGTGGTATGGTACTGTAGGTGTGGGTGTCTGTGTGCATTCGCATAGCATGTGTGTGTCAGGCCCTTGGTGTCATGCACAGGGTGGGTCGCTTGTGTAACTCGCACACTATCTCGATGCCAAGAGGAAGAGCAATCAGTGAGCAGAGAGGAACCGAAGACAGGGAGGAGCTCAGGGCAGACAGAAAAAGATGACGACAAGGATACAGACAGAGACAGAGAGGTGAGAGGAGGGGGGCAGTGGCACATCCATAAACAGGCAGAGCATCAGTGAACAAAGTGGAAGTGATCGTTTACAAGCTGGAGGAGAGTTAATGTCTTAAAAAAAAGGAGGGGGCATCCTTTTATAAGGTAGCTGTTTTATAAAAATAAAAAAGAAATCACCCCTGCACACAAAGTCCAGGTTTGTTTATTTCTGCTGCAAAACTGGCCATTTAGACATGGGAGTCTACAGGGATTCACTCACCTGTGGAGCCAGCCTCCAGTGGGTATGTGAGGAAACTTCAGTTTTCAGCCCAGTGGCTTGGTCTGCAGGTGCGCACCAGATTTTTCACATTAAAAATGTAATTCTGTAATAACAGCTAGTTTTAAAAAGCTTTTATAGTTGAATTTAGAAACTAAACGCACCCTTATTATATTTTTCTACGTATTTAAGTAACGCTTCTTCACTATTTAGGCTGTTTGTGTGCAGCCAGATGATCACCTGCAGTGTACTGAAAGTGAGGCACAAACAGGAGAGCTTGAATCTGTGGAGGTGAAGTCTGTACTTGTTGTGCTGAGGTATGTGAGCTACAAATACCTCAGCTTAAGACATTAACATTTGTAAGTTACTGAGAATTTATTCATTGCTCAGGATTTAAACTGGCTTCACATTAGTGGTTGACATGAATAATTAACAGTTCAGTAAGTGTTAGCTTAATCACTTGAAGTCAGTTTTTTTTGAACAGGAACATACACATACACGTAAACAGAGAACATAGTAAAGATCATAAGTGAAAAACATTAGTCAGAAAATTTGAATAAAAACACAAATAAATTTTTACCAATGATAAAAAACTGTGACTGTAACAGAAAAAAATTATAGTGAGCTCAACCAAACCGAGAGACACCTCAGATTTGACTAAAATACCTAAAAATCTAAAAACAGTGACGTATTTAGAGGTGATTTAACATTGTCAGCTGAACAGCTTCTTCTGTGGGAAGGTACGCTGTTTCAGAGCCCGAGGGCAATAACCTCAAAGGTCGCCTTTAGCTTTTACGTGAGGGCAGTGAGGGAAGTCATTGGAATGATGACCTCAGTGACCTGGAGGCAAAATACTGAGTTAAAAGATCAGTATCGTGGAGCTAATCCATTGTTTAAAATCTATTCAAAACTTCACAGGCAGTCAGTGCGGCCGAGTTAAAACAGAAGTGATCTGCTGCAATTTGAGCCTTCTGCAAGCGAGAGAAAGTGGAACTGGGCAGTAGCTGTCCAGCTGAGAGGCGATAGAGGATAACACACGCAGGACTTTTCCGGATCAGTGACAAATTAAATGTGAGAACAAATAAACTGAATCCACCGGAGATCTAATCCGTGTCACACTTTGGTTTTCTGTCTCTCTGCAAACAGACTCATTTCCCCTTTAACCTCCTGGCGTCCACATATGTGGACATCACATTTTGGGTTATTTAGACCAAAATACTCAATTTTGCTCTGCAAGGGCCTGATATCCACTTACAAGGACATTATACTGCTACTGTTCTATCGAAATTTTAAATGAATATCCTCATATGTGGCTCTCATTTTTCTTAGAAACATAGATTAGGTTAAAAAAAAGAATCTAGTAATTCTTTGTTTTTACATTGATCAGGTCCCAATCAGCCCAAATATCAAAGAGAAATTAAAAATGCATGCCGTGGAAGAGTGGAGGTTAAACAAGCAAAATTGTATTCACTAGATGAAATGAGGGTGCAATATTTTTTTTCACTATAATATAAACTATTTTAGCTATTTTGTAATAACATCTACACGTTTTTTTTTTAAATGAAAAAGTAAATCTCAACACAAATAATTAGCAAGCATAAACGTTGAACGTTTGTAAAGGTTGCCTTTTTCACATGAGGCATTGTAAGATATTTATTAAAATCTGAAAAGAATATAAATAATAAATAAAAATTGTAAACTTTAGAAAAAATATATGATTGACTATATGGTCCTTTGAAACTTCTGAGGATTTCTTTGCTTGTTGATTTACAGCAAAAAAAAGAAAAAAAAAGAATGACAAATCTGATTATAGCGTGGGTTTTACTCACTGTAATGAGTTGTTTTCAATAGCAGGTCTGGACCAGAGTGGCAGCGCAACTACACAATTAGCTTGTTGCAATCTGGTTTTGCAAAAATTAGGCAAGATATATATATAGTTTTTTTTATGTTTCAGTGTTAACCTGAATATGTGGGCGCAGAGACGAGCTGTGTTAACTGATAGTTGTTTTCAGAGGTGCAATGATTTCAAACTTGTTTCTAATGTAGATCAGACTTTCAGTTTTGCTTTTTGCTCAGTACTGAAAGTCTGCGCTTACTTGTTTTTTTTCTTAATGAAACTCCCCAGTTCTTTGTAATTTCATGTTGAGAAACATTTTACATTGCTCTGTGCACACACAGTCTTTCACAGAGTAGTGAATTCCTCCACATCTTCACTCCTAACATTACAGGTTTCACCAGCGTTGCTAGCGTTGCGTAACTTTTCCAGTGTATTGTTGCCTCACTGTCAATTTTTTTGAAACGTTTTACAGAACTGTGTGACTGTTGGTGCTGAATTTAACAATTTGCTCATCTTAACCATTTATTATTGAATTTAGTTGAATTTTATTTATTTAGAGCCAAATCACAACAACAGTTGCTATGAGCAATGGAAAGGAAACACCAGACTCGGGGAGGGGCGGCCATCTGCCGCGACCTGTTAGGTTGAGGGATGGAAAACAAACAAAGGCACGCTGTGAAAGAGAGCCAGATTTTAATAATAATGAAATGCAGAAATGTGTATTAACACAGAGCGAGTGAAACAGGTGACTGAAGAAGAAACACTCAGTGCATCATGGGAGTCGCCCAGCAGCCGAGACCTATTGCACCATAACTAAGGGAGGACTCATGGTCACCTGATCCAACACTAACTATATATCCTAATATAGTGCATTTTTTTTCTGTTTTCCACTGATAAAACTGTTTAACGATTCTATAAATCACAGAATTTTGGATTATTTTAATTTATACATCCTTCTATATTTAAATTGTGGACCAACAATCAAACAGAAGCCATACTGTTGTGTTTTTTTCAAATGTGAGCAGCTTGCTTCATAAATGCATCATCCTTCACTTAGTTTCAGTTCCTGAGAGGTGACATTATTATTGTTTGAATCTTTCCTAAAATGCAATTCACATGACATTTCATCTGGTTTGATGCACCTTAGAAATTCAAGCTACCAAAGCAACAAGAAGCACAAATCATTTTCAGAGACAGCAAACTTCAACAGCATTCAGATAATAAATCCTTTAAATGTTTGTTTGCTTTTAAGCAACGCTTGAATGCAGTGTGACTGTGTTTTCTCCAGAAACATCACTTATATAGTAGAAATAATTATATCCACGCATTTCCTTATAGCTAAAATATTTAAAATTTTGATCTGAATAGTTAACATTTTGAATAAGCACAAGAGTTATTATTTATACCAAGAAGTTTATGCCTGTAGGTCGGCAAACATGATCGGTCAGAAGGTTTTGAATGAATTCTGATAAAAATGTTGTGTCCATTAAAGACAGGCGTACATCCACCAATGTCTTCAAAGTCAACTTAATGATTTATTGGTCAGAATTTGAAAAATAACTTGTAAACTTATAAAAATAAACTATGATTCTTACAACTGTATAGTGTGTTGTCACGGGTTCATATGTCGTGTCACATTTGACCTTTGATCTCTCCTTTAAGGGTTAATAGAGCGATCTGAAGGTCAAAGTGATTATAATGTTTCTTACTGTTGTTCTTTGTACTGACAGCATCCAGGCACATAAGGTATCTGTTACGGCCCTAGCAGGGCCTCCTCCTGAAGGTGCCTGTGTGGGCGTGTCCCACCACCTCTTCTGCCTGAGGTGCCACCTTTCCCTGTTACACAGCTGACTCACATCAGTAATTAAAAGTATTTAAGCCCAGGGAAAGGTGAGCTCTGGGCCAGAGTGCCAGTAGTGTGGTTACAGCTAGTGAGCTGTGTTTTTGGTGGTTTTCGGCTAGTGAGCTGCTCTTTCTTTTTGGCTTACGTTTTACTTTATTGACCAGCGCCTGAGTTTTGTTTGTTTCCTTAAATGGTAATAGCGGCTTGTCCGTCTCTTTTAGTTAGTATAAATTGAAACTTTAATAAAACTCTTTAATTTAACCCTTTTGCCTCCTTGACTCCTTTTTCTGACCCAGTCAATTCTGTTACTTCCCCCTCCCCGCCTAGACCGCTCAGGGGAACGTAACAAGTGGGGGCTCGTCCGGGATTGTTGAAAAGGAAGTTTTGAGTTGGAATTGGTTTTTGATTATCTTGTTTTTTTTCACCTTTAGACATTCAACTTCCCAGTTAAGTTAGGTGAGTGTCCAGCTGAGCTTATTAAGTTCTTCCTTCGGGCACTATTTTGTTATTTTTGCCTTTTTTATTTTCGGAGTAATCCTGGGCGGGGATTAGTTCCCTGTTGGGGGTAGGCAATTCAGGGCCCCGGTCGCTGAAGTTCTGCCTTTCAAGTCGCCTCGAGCCCAGCACGCTCCAGAAGATGGGTAGGTAAAGGTTGTTGTGCTTAGGAACTGGGTAAGTTGTTTGTTTATTGTGTATGCTGTAAGAGGTCAGTTGGTCAGTTAAACTAAGTTGTGTAGTTTCTGAGTGAGTTGGCAGACGGGTGTGGTAGTGTCCTAATTAGGGTGTTTTCTAACCCTTCTCCGGCCCCCAAAATGGCTGATGAAGCCATCAGTGCACAGGTGTCTAGAAGCTCGTTTGTAAGCAGTAACATCCACCTGGTTCCCGTTTTCTGTGAATCCAGTGTTGAGAGCTTCTTCAGTGTGTTTGAAAGCATAGCAACTGCATTACAGTGGCCTGAAGACGTGTGGGGGTTGATGTTGCTGTGTAAATTCACAGGTAAGGCTCAGCAAGCTTGCTCTGGTCTGTCTAGGCTGGACAGCCTAGTTTATGAAAAGATCAAAAGTGCCGTCCTCCAAGCCTATGAACTTGTGCCTGAGGCCTATAGGCAGAACTTTCGAGGTTTGGAGTTGGCACAGGGTCAGTCCTACCTTGACTTTGCTCGGGAGAAGGCAAAGCTTTTTGGTAGGTGGTGCTCTGCAAGCCAGGTTAACAGTTTGGGGTCGTTACGTGAGCTCATGCTTGTGGAGGATTTTAAAAACTCTGTTCCTGAGTGTATTGCTCTTTATTTAAGTGAACAGAGGGTTTCCACTTTACAGCAGGCTGCCATACTGGCCGATGAGTTTACCCCAACTCATAAAACAAATGCTGTAGAATGTGACATCCCTTCTCACTACAATACATCTTGGAGAGCTAGGAGGGAGCCAGCTAACGAGGCTGAAAAAGTGGTGGTTTCAAGTTCCAAAGCAAAACTGTTTCTTCTGCCACAAGCCTGGCCATGTGGTTGCTGGTTGTGTGAAACTTAAGCGGAAAGCGTATCGAAAGGGAAGAAGGCCTGATTTGAAAACAGTCACTCATGGTTCTCAAACTAACAAGGTTGTCAGGCCCAGCAAAGGACCACACTTGGGGCATAGTTGTGTAAGGGGCTCCTGTGGTCAGTGTAAGGGGTCAATTAACCCTGAACGGCCGCTGGTTGACAATTTCCCAGGTCCCCAAAATGACCTGCAGGGGAACAGACTGTGTATAAAACCACCAGTAAGACCCGCAACCCTGGCTAACAAACATGCCTGTACCGATGACTTGAGGAATCGTCTGCAAAGTGTTTCAGTAAAGCCCACTAGCTGCCTGCTGGGTTCTCCACATATGATGGTTCCAAGCCCTGGCTATCACATGGGACACTCTTTCAAGGGTCTGGGGCCACTCTCTGTCAATGTTGTGAACCCACTGAGATGGGGTTGGCAGCTTCCGCAGGAAATGCCCAACCATTGCTATGGGGTTTGGTAGGTGGAAAGCCTGCAAGTAGGTGATGAAACGGTTATGGACTTGTTTTGGTTATCGTGATAGTTTGACAAACCACGGGTTTGTATTTATGGGAGGGGGTGTTACGGCCCTAGCAGGGCCTCTCTCCTCCTGAAGGTGCCTGTGTGGGCGTGTCCCACCACCTCTTCTGCCTGAGGTGCCACCTTTCCCTGTTACACAGCTGACTCACATCAGTAATTAAAAGTATTTAAGCCCAGGGAAAGGTGAGCTCTGGGCCAGAGTGCCAGTAGTGTGGTTACAGCTAGTGAGCTGTGTTTTTGGTGGTTTTCAGCTAGTGAGCTGCTCTTTCTTTTTGGCTTACGTTTTACTTTATTGACCAACGCCTGAGTTTTGTTTGTTTCCTTAAATGGTAATAGCGGCTTGTCCGTCTCTTTTAGTTAGTATAAATTGAAACTTTAATAAAACTCTTTAATTTAACCCTTTTGCCTCCTTGACTCCTTTTTCTGACCCAGTCAATTCTGTTACTTCCCCCTCCCCGCCTAGACCGCTCAGGGGAACGTAACAGTATCACATATGAAAATTATGTTGTTATGACTTTGTTATGTACACTGCAGTAATTGTTTAAGTAATGACTCATTTGAATACATGTACAATTTTTCTGAATATGTTTTTTGGGGTTGTTTTGGTAAACAAGATCAATTTATGGTCAAAATCTTTTTTCACATGATATATTTTGATAAACATTTAAACAAATTTCAGTAAATTACTCTAAATGCATATATTATATACAAATTAAAAAAATCATACTCAAAATTATATCAAGTTTATTAAAATAATGAAATCCTGCACTTATTTTTACTACACTGGGAACACCTTAAAGTGTGTTTAAGAAGGAAATAAAATTAATATCTACAGATTACGATACTATTAACATCATTATTATATTGCAAAAAAATAACTCACTCCTGGTTGTATTTTTGTTTCTCTTTACATCACATCATATTTGATCTAGATAATTTCAATTCATGAATTTAGCATTTAGCATTTCCTACACAGACTAATTACAAGACATGGAGAGAAAAAAAACCCAAGCGATGATCTTCTCTCCTAGAGTTGCGAAACTAACTGATCAAGCAGTCTATGTGTATTAAGGCCCCACCCAACTCTTGTATAATTTAAGAATTTTTTCGTCATGAGGTGATGTGCGTAAATAACCAAAAAGCGTCTTGCATAAGCTCAAGTTCCCACAGCTCCTCCGGTGTGTAATCTATGGATTTAAACTTGCAAGAGTCATTGAGGGACAGGAACTCGTGTCCTGGAAATGTGGGCTAATTTGTTAAGAATAGAAGGAAGTTAATCGGCAGGATGACAATACCACCTCTGCATCCTTCATAGATGAACAATCCAACATTACATAGCACTTCAAAGATCCACTATTGTCAGTTTGCAGGGCAGGGAAAGACGACATGAGGCTATTGACAAAAATGTGGTGATAGTAACGATGATGTGATTCATGGTTTAACATCAAGCAGCAGCTGTCAAAGCGTTTTCCTGATGTTCTGCTCTTCCTCCTGCTGAGCACAGCTGAGAAAAACACTTGCACACCTGGAAGCAGCCAAAAATTATTTTTGTCAAACACAGCTGAGTCCCTCTCTTCCTCCGCCTTCAAGGTGTGTGTGTCCCACGTCTTCCTCACTATGGAGCCCTGTGACAGAGAGTCTTCCCGCCTTGTTTACACACAACCACATCCTGAGTGTTACGCACAGAGAGGAAGTGCTTCGGGGGAAGAAAAGGGTAAGTAAAGAACAGAAATACACACTGGGACTGACAGAAAAGCTGTGATATATTATTGTAGAAAATAAGCTTTAAAAAAAATCCCAGTTTGCTCTATAGGAAAAATTTCATGTCCAAATTCTGGCATATTCCTTTCCTGCAGGTGCACTAATCCAAAAAAGAGTGTGCATAATATTTTAAACCTCTTATTAAAGGGACACTCCACTGCACACGCTTGCAGGTTCCCTCGTAGTAAAGTCTCTCCCGCACACACTTAGAGCTTCTCACCTATAATACGAGTGTTGACCTACTAAGTTGGAAATGGGCAAGAGGTCTGGCTCAGAGACCGCTATTGTGAGCCCATGGAAAACATGATTCCTGCCATCAGTGGCAGAGGTAATGAGCCTGAACTTTATGAATGTGGGTGTTTTTCATAATGTCCTAAGTGCCGGTTTGTTCATGCGGATGTTTGTGCTCTCCATAGACGGTGGGGGTCCTGACTGTCGCAGAGGCCTTTGTGTCTGGAGTGTATCGCTGCATCGCCTCCAACTCTGCGGGGGCAGACCAGCTAGACATCCACTTCTACATCACAGGTGATCCCAGACAAGATCAATCATTGTGGGAGTTTTCTTTCCTTATTCCCACATCATAAACATGGAGTAAAGCTTCTGCTTGATCCTTTGTACATTAACTCGAAGTCTCTTTATGCAGAGCCTGCATGTTCCCAAAATAGAAACACCAAACTATCTTATACTTATTTGATTATTTTACCCATTCAAATATATAGTTAGATTTCTTTTAGTTTTTTGCAGATTTGACTCTGCACACCACTATAGTGGAATTTCAAACATTCAAGATGAAACTGCAGAGCAGACTCTCAGATTTAATTCAGGGACTTTAAAAAGGTATTGCATGAATTGTTTAAAAATGACAGCTTTTAACACAAGCCCACCCTTTTTTAAACACTCAATTAGATAAACTAACATAATCTTAAATATAAGGATTGTTTTTAATATTTGGATAAAAAAACCATCTGCAGTCAGTGACTCTCTGTAGTGTAGAACCCATGAACATCACCAAATGTCCTGTTTTCGTCCCTAAGATGCTTTGCCAGGTCTGCAGCTGCCTTCAGTATGTGGGTCTCTGTGCCTTCAGTTTTGTATTTAATACATGTGAAATGTGCTCTGTTGGGTTGAGATCAGGTGAATGACTTGGCCACTGAAACATATCCCATTTCTTTGACTTAAGAAACTCTTGGGTTGCACTGTCCAATCAGTTTTGTGCCGTTTGGCTGAATCAGAGCAGAGAATAGAACCCTGTACACTTTACAATCCATCCTACTACTTCTAGCAGCTCTCACATCATGAATGTACAATAGTGCCTTAATTCCTTTGGCAGCCATACATTACTATTCTGTCACGAGTGGCTTAAAAGCTGTGACACATAATCAGACCATTAGTCAAGTAAAACAACAAAAACATTTTATTTGAATTCAACAAAACTCAATGAAGTTACAAAGGAAAAAAAACATTCCTCAGTCAGTAAGTGAGTAGTGTTGGCATGTTTGCTTTTTGCCTAACGTGGTGAGTGAAATGTTGTTTGGGTAGAGAGAAAAGGAAAAAGGTCGAGTTGTTTTTCCCCCCGAGGGAGCAAATGGAGTGCGCGTCTATACTGGTGAAGACTGGGCCGAGGTGTTCCCAGTCACTAATAACTTAACCACACCCGCTGTGCATCTCTAACACAAAACACACAAAGACAACCTGCCAGCCCAGCAACCAAAAGAGGCAGGTTCATCACGTTGTCTCCACTATGTTTGACAGATGATGCGGTAAACTTCATGAGCTGTTTTCTCTTCATTCTGGTGCAAGTTTAACTTGGTTTTAATTTTTCCAAAGATCTTTTTTTCACCAGTGCAGGCTCTTTTAGTTTGTTTTCTGACAAAGTCTAATGCTTCCTTCTTGTTCCTGAATGTAACCAATGGTTTGTACCTTTGCAAACCCTCTGTATTTACACGCATGTAGGTCTCTTCATTGTAGACCTTACAATGATGCATCTACCTCTTCGAGACTGTTCTTGACTAGATAATGTGATGGGATTTTTCTTAACCATGGAAAGAATTCTGCGATCATCCATTTTAGTCACCTTCTCTGGTATTTCAGGCCTTTTGGTGTTGCAGAGCTGGCAAGTGGATTCATGAATCATTATTTTTAAGGAGTATAATAGATTATTTGGGTTTTTTTAGTCTAATGATAACTTTCAAGGGAAAAACTGCTTGTCGGCCAGTTGACCTCTTACTTCTGTGCCTCTAAAAATGTGGGACTGTGTGTAAGAACAGTTAATGCAATACTTTTGCATTGAATTAAAGCTGAAATCCACAAAGGCAAAATAGCACACATGAAAAACACCTTTATTCAAAAACTTAACTGTAAACAACTCCATTACTAGCATGAAGATTAAAATCCTCTGAAATCTATGATTCATATTGATTTGCTTTTTACACCAATGCGCGCACACACACATTCATGCATTCCCTAATGGCTGGCACATTTTCAGGGTTTTATGATGAACTTGAGCTTACAACATCTTTACTATGTTGTATGAAAAACAAAATACCCTTCAGTCAACATTAGCAGTAAATGAAGAGGCCATAAATATGTGCAAATGTGCATACAAGCTTATTCGCATAATGATCATGTTTGAAAAACAAAAAAAGATAAGGATATTGAGTATTGCAAGAGTATTGCAGCAAGATCACCACACTGATATAAAAAGAGACCTTGTTGTCTCAGAGCAATGGATTTAAATGGTTGACAATAATAATAAAATAAAACTGCAGTCAGTATGATGCAGATATACTTAAAGCCCATCCATCCATCCATCTTCATCCGCTTATCCGAGGTCGGGTCGCGGGGGTAGCAGCCTAAGCAAAGAGGTCCAGACCTCCCTCTCCCCAGCCACCTCCTCCAGCTTGTCCGGGGGAATACCAAGGCGTTCCCAGGCCAGCCGAGAGATATAATCTCTCCAGCGTGTCCTGGGTCTGCCCCGGGGCCTCCTCCCGGTGGGACATGCCTGGAACACCTCGCCCAGGAGGCGCCCAGGGGGCATCCTTGCCAGATGCCCGAACCACCTCAGCTGGCTCCTTTCGATGTGGAGCAGCAGCTGCTCTACTCTAAGCCCCTCCCGGATGGCCGAACTTCTCACCCTATCTCTAAGGGAGAGGCCAGCCACCCTTCGGAGGAAGCTCATTTCCGCCGCTTGTATCCGCGATCTCGTTCTTTCGGTCACTACCCACAGCTCGTGGCCATAGGTGAGGGTAGGGACGTAGATCGACCGGTAAATTGAGAGCTTCGCTTTTACACTCAGCTCCCTCTTCACCACGACTGACCGGTGCAGCGTCCGCATTACTGCAGCCGCAGCCCCAATCCGTCTGTCGATCTCCAGCTCCCTTCTCCCATCACTCGCGAACAAGACCCCGAGATACTTGAACTCCTCCACTTGGGGCAGGAACTCATCCCCGACCCGGAGTGGGCACTCCACCCTTTTCCGGCTGAGAACCATGGCCTCAGATTTGGAGGTGCTGATCCTCATTCCCGCTGCGTTACACTCGGCTGCGAACCGCTCCAGTGCGAGCTGGAGGCCCTCACCCGATGAAGCCAACAGAACCACATCATCCGCAAAAATCAGAGATGAGATTCTGAGGCCACCAAAGCGAAAGCCCTCCGCCACTTGGCTGCGCCTAGAAATCCTGTCCATAAAAATTATGAACAGAACCGGAGACAAAGGGCAGCCAGAAGTGTGAATTACTGTTCAGATACAAGAACTGAAGTAAAGCTGAGCAGAAATGCCTGCACAAAGATATCAGGCAGAGTTGAAAATACCCGGTAGCACATAACAGTTTGCATGCATCACGTACATTTCGTACTCTGTAGTTTTGCATGCCATGTGAAGTGTGTTGTACAGGTAAAACCTGAGTGTGTATGTGTCTGCAGTCAGGCTGCGCTGAGCTTTTAGTGTGTGAGCAAGAGCGAAACAGGAACCTGGCGCTCTTATCATTCCACTTCCCCGTGCAGCGCACTTCCTTGGACTGGCAGGTCCACTTATTTCGGGAGGCCTTGGGGTGTTCGAGAAAGATAAACACTATCTGCCATCAGGAAACTCTCAAGCCGTTTCCACGGGAAGTTTCAGATGGCTAAAGTAAATAAAAAGCCTTTTTACTGTATTCCACTAGCTGCTTTAACCCACAATAGCCATTCAACATAGTCATCAAAGGTTATAGAAATGAAGACTTGGTAGAATGAGCTCTCCTGGTTTCAGGCACCAGTCAGGATCCAGACTCGCATGTTGGGAAACTGAGACGGCTTATTCATCTCAGTGGAGGGTTATTTGTTTATACCTCCTCCTTACTTCTTCTTTCCAACTAATCCATGTATTTCTCTGCTCTGTGTCTCCATCAGATGTCCCTGGAGGCTTCTGTGTAAAGCAGCTGGAGGAGGCCAGAGAGGGTGGAGACCTCCACCTCACCTGTTTAGCCAATAAATACCTGTACACAGCACTGTCATGGCAGAGAGTGAACAACACAGAGGAAGCCCAGTCTCGCGGCTTGAATAATCAGCAGTTCACATTTGGAGAGTTCTCCAACTCGCTGGTCCTGTTAATAAGCAACCTGACGGCCAGAGACAGTGGAGCCTACAGATGCTCCGCCCGCCACATCGTCACCGGGCAGGAGACACACCTGGACACACAGGTGGAGGTGACAAGTGAGTCATCTCAACCTAACGCACTCATAAAGAAGAAAGCTTTTTTTTTTACAGTACCCTTTTAAAACTGCACAAAGCTTTTGAAGATAAGTGAAACCTATTGTAGTTTGAACTGTTTTGCTTATGGCGATCTTTAATATGTGTTTGCATACTTACAGAAGGAGTTTAACTTAAAATTAATTTTCTATAAAAAGAAAAGAAAAAAAAGGACATATTGAGGACATTTAAACTCACAGCCTCTTCATGTTGTTCTAGTACTTTATGTTGCAGTTGTTTGCAAACACACACATTCACAGAGGTCTTGCTGCTTGGGAATGGGTCCCCTTAGTTTCCTGGGGCCCCACCCTAGCTTTGCTCTTGCACTCCAGCTCAGCACCTCTTTCACGTGGGAATGAGCTCTTGACTGGAGGAAGAGCACACAATGGCACTTCCCACAATGCCACATTTACAGGCCCCTGTGCAGCGCTGCAGGAACAATCAGCCAATCAGACACTGTCAGGCCCCAGCCCTCGCAGACAATCATCAATTGTTGTGCAGGAGGAAGATAGAGGAAACAACAATCAGTTGCTGTGGTTAAGTGACTTTTCTTCGTGTCTTTTACGGCTGTTCTCAATACAATCAGGGCTTAGCGCGTCAACTTCCTCCCACGGGACACCCAGCAAGGGAATTACTAGAGATACAGGGTGACTAGGATGAAAGAAGTGGTGGTGGTGGGGCTGGAAAAACAAGAAAAGGGGAGAAACTGAGAAAAATTTTAAACATGGAGAGTATGAAGTCATCTATTTTTATTATCATGTATCATTGTGCAGTTATAGTGTATAAGAGCTGTGTTGGCCTCATTGTATGCACTCACGCACAAGCAGCTGTCCGCACAATGAAAATGTTCTGAAATTAGTTTTGGTTTTTCTTTTGTTTTTAGTTCAATTCAGTTTCACTTCATTTCCGGAGTGATTTTTGATTGTTTCAGCTCAGTTTTTCTAGTTGGAAAATCCGTAGTTTTACTTTCATTTTTATTACTTTCACTTTTACTCCTTTTATTTATCACTTCAAAACAGGAGTCACTCTCTGTCTATGAATACACACAACACTTTCTGAACTCAAAGTCGTGTCATGTAGACATCCAACGTCTTAGTAAAGAAAATGTACCAAAGCTTTGTCCAGAATGTTGCGTTGACGTAAATTAAGAACAATTCCTGGATATTTCTATTTTATTTCAGATGGCTTATTTTTTTTAACCCCTTCACACTGAATGAGTCAGATTTGTTACGTGAGTTTTTTGTACGTTTTTGAGACTCCTACAGCAGAAGTGTGATTACCGCCCACACTAAAAAATTGCACACACCCCTGTTCTCTGCTGGCCATCGGGGCAGGGGGGCTGGGCGCTCAGGTATGTACCAGCTCACTCCCGGTGGCTACTTGGCAGGGCCTGGTGCCTGTTGCTCGGTCATTCCTCTTCCGGGGCAAAGGGGGCCCTCAGGCCTCCGGGCTCTGGGCCTGTGACTCGGTTCACCCTGGCACAGCTGGCTGCCGGCAGAGCCGGCGAGAACATCACTGCAGCCCCCTCTGGCTTCTGCTCTGAGGCTATTGGGTGACCCCTCATCTGGGGCTCTCCTCAGCTCTTCCCAGGAGGGTGGCATGGATGCCCCTCCGGTGGTCCTCCTTGGGCTCTCGCACTCTGGGGCCTCTGGATGTCTGGGGCCTGGAACTCCTCCATGCCTGCTTCATGCCCTGGGGGACAGGGCTATGGCTCTCTACACCCTCTAGCAGACCATTACATGGGGAAACCTTTTGAATACAAGCGCGCTGATGCACACAGGTGTGCAAACGGGTGTTCACTGTTCATAGACATAAACTACACCTTTATTGGCTGCTATTTCCAAGCACATTGTGCGCTGTCGGTCCTGCTTGCTACACAACAACATTCAATATTTAGTATTTACTGCTGTTTACACTTAGCTAGATTAACGTGATGGTGTTGTGTTTAGTATGTTGCTCTGTTTTGTTTTGTTTTGCTTGTTTTCACTTCTTTTTCTCTCAACAGGTGATCCAGGAGATTTTTTTTTCTCTTCTTTCTCTTTTTAAGTGCCCTTTCTCACTGTCCCTCTTCCCTTGTTTTTCTTTTCCTTCATCTTTCTTTCTCCCTTTCCTATCCCTCACTCATGTCTGTCCCGTCTGTAACAACTGAAAATAAAATAAAATAAATAATAACAACAAAGGTCGATCAAATGGACCAATACGGCAAGGCCGTGATGATCCATTTGGCAAAGTAAATCCATTGGGTCTCCTTGTTGGTCTTCAGAAAACAATTCTGACGGCTAAAGAACCAAATGGGACAGGCAAAAATAAAATAAAATTTAAAAAATAAAATTGCACAATAGATTTTTAAGCAATAAATTGAAGGGAAGAAATGTTGCAAATATAATGCAAGTTAAAACTCCAATCCAAATTAATTTTTTGTTGTTTTTTGTTTTTTTTAATCTGTCATGAAGTTCAATAAAAACTACTAATAATAATAATCATTTTTATTATTAGTTTTTCAGACTTAGTTTGAGTTTTGAGTTTAATTTTATTAACCTTGAATTCACCCCATTGTTGCTGCTCTTTGTATTGCAGGGTTATTAATAAAAAAAAAAGGCCCAAGAGGACCCAAACTTCAGCTGAGTCACAGGTTTAAGCCAAGGCCACTCTTCCACGTGTGTCACTACAGCATTGTAGTTATTGTCCAAAAGTGGCACGGATCCAGAAAACTATGGGAAACAAATAGCAGCAGTTTCACTTTATCACAAAACTGTTCAAGACTGTAACTACGACTGTGACTACTGTAAAAACTGGCCGTTTTGGGGTTTTTTTGTTAATTATCAAGTGGTGAAAAAACAGATTAGCCCACAAGAACTGAGAAGTTCTTATTTTTAGTTCTTATTATCAGCAGTGGGTAAATGGATCCTTACTGTACCTCAAGTTATGTAGAGACTATAAAGTTACTTTAAAGGTCAACTACGGGGACTTTTAGCTCAAAAGGTGTAACCAAAATAATCCTAAAATGATCCAAATGTCTGCTAATTTAACATTTAAATCACAGAAGAAGAAAACATCTATGCAACTCCATTCATATTCATCTATACATTTATTTATCAATTATTCAAAGTGTCACTACTGGTGACACTTGCAAGTAGCGTACAGCTGACAGTTCGATATAAGGTGCCAGACGACCCAAACATGAGCAGCTGTAGGGCCAAAGTCAAGGGCACAGTTGTGTTTTTCCATGATAAAGAAAAATCTGTTTTCATCAAGCCCATTCTTCTACATGTGTCACTACCAGCTCATACTTATTGTCCAGAAGTGGCACGGATCCAGAGAACTGTGGGAGAAAATAGCTCTGGTTGCATTTCTACAGATTTTAAATAATCCTCAGCAAACAATAATCTTACAAATTTATGTTTGTGTGTGCGTGTGTGTGCAATTAATGCCATATTCAGGTGACTCTGTAGTTGTATATACAGCTAAAATACACAATCATCATGTATTTTGGCTCATGATTCCTGTTCTGGTGTATTTTTACTGTTCAGCAGTCACTAATTTTGGCCACAACAGGCAAAGCGGAAAAACTGTAATGAAGAGTATGAAAATGAACAAAGTTGGCAATAAGCAAAAGAGACTTCCATTTCCTTAGTTAGTATAGATCAAAACAGAGCTAAAAGTAGACACAGCAGTGGAAACTGCAAGAAACAATGTGCTCAAAGTACAAATTATTCTTGCAATAGAAATGTACAAGATGACACAAACGTCTGAAGCTCGCTAATGTTTCTTTATTTCATCAAAAAGGAAAATAACTCACTATGGCATAATGTTACCATACAATCAAAGTGGAGATGATTTTGCTTTAAACAGTACTCTGGTGTCTCGGTAATCTGTCAAATGAATGTTTAAACTTGATTATTTTTGTGTTTTTTGCTGCAAAAAATATTTGTAAAAAACTACTATACGTCTTCAATAATGATATGAAGTAAAATCAATCGCCTACCTCTGAAATATAGTGGAGCAGAAGTATAAAACAAGGGGGAAATGGAAATACATGCATAAACCACAAGGACAGTATAATTAATGCATTCAGTTAGATTACACCCAAACACTCATCTGTGCTGCACTGTTAGATGCTAAATATCCTCAAGGAACCACTGACACTGCTGCAGTAGTTTGTCGAGGAACCACTCAGAATGTTTTTGAGCTCATTATTATTATTAGAAGTAGTACTAGTGGCAATATAAGTCCCATAAATACACAATCTCTCAAATATTACATGAGACAGATTAAGCAGAAAATTCAGATTAAAGTTATCATAATTCATCTCTTTCTCCCCCTTCAGTCCTGGAGCCTCCTGTCCTGGTGAGTAATTTGACAGATTGCACCGTTAATGTTAGCAGCTCAGTGACCCTCAGCTGTCCATCTCGAGGGGTCCCACCCCCAACCATCACATGGTACAAAGACCAGCGTGCTCTGCTGCAGGGATCAGGTAAAGAAATCTTAACGCGTAAACTTTAGCGGTAAACCGGTGGTCTGTAATTTATTTGATGCCGTCTTTAGGTATTGTTATATCAGCAGAGGAAGCAAGGCTCCATATTGACCGGATCACAGTGGAGGACGAGGGTCTCTATACGTGCCAGGCAACCAATGAGAGGGGGTCTGCTGAGAGCTCGGCCTACATATGGGTTAGCGGTAAGAATCGCTGCCTTTTAATTGGCTCTCCACACAGTTGCCTATGTAACACATCCATATATAACCACTTTTGAACGTGCTTTGTTTTCACGTGTTTAAATAGGTGTGTAATGTGGATGCAGACATTTAGTAAAGTACATCACATTGTTTTGATGTAGTGTTTATACAGAGAGTGTGTCAGTTCTATTAATGGAGGATGATGAACGTCTGTTTATTAATTTCTAAGTAAACATTGATCAAAGTACGTCTTAACATAAACGTACTCAGCCTTTTGTTCAGTTTCCCTCATTCACACACCC
Organism: Mchenga conophoros; assembly: GCF_057382185.1. NCBI lineage: Eukaryota > Metazoa > Chordata > Actinopteri > Cichliformes > Cichlidae > Mchenga > Mchenga conophoros. The sequence goes on along the minus strand of NC_140534.1, from coordinate 25,419,246 downwards.
ACCCACACACACACACACACACACACACACACACACACACACACACACTGACGTCCGGAGGTAGTAGAGGAGGCAGGACCTCTGGGGTTCCTCCCAGTCCAGGTCTGGAAAAAGAGAACTGACTGTCTGTGTGTGTGTGTGTGTGTGTGTGTGTGTGTGTGTGTGTGTGTGTGTGTGTGTGTGTGTGTGTGTGTGTGTGTTGTGTTCGGATCAGTGAGGAAGGAAGCTGTCTCCCATTTTTATTTCCTCCGGAAGGGTCCGGCCTACGTCTCCAAGAGGCTCCACATAGTAGTGAGCTGGGCATTTCTTCATCATCCCATTAAAAAGATTTGAAAATAGTAATAAACCCACATTTAATGAGAGGGAAGGATGATGGTCTCTGTGCGTTATGTGACCTTGAAATCACAGTGACCCCATTCGGATGGATAATTAAAGCATCAAGTACCTCAGTCTGATAAACTATTGTAATTCTCATAACTGCAAAAAGGAATAAACATTAATTTTATCAATTAATATATTCTTTTATGTACATATATTCTACCCTCCGCTGCTCAGGATTTTTATGTAGAGTAAAGAATAAATACCTTGAGACTTAAGCAGCATTAAGCTACTGGGTGTGTTTATGTGTGCAGGTGCTCCAGAAAGCTCATTTCTTGAAATCCCTACTCTCACCTGTACCTGTGTGGTGGCTGCTCTCTTTTGGTTTTTGATCACGCTCTTCATACGAAAAATGAAGCAGGTGAGAGGATTATTTTGCTTGGTTTTTTTTTTGTTGTTTTATGCATAATGAGAAAAATATGTACTATCACTTTTATGTTTTCTATACTTCATATATTTGAAAAAGTCCTAGATTGCTTTTACAGTATGCTTTAGATCATTATCCTGTACACTTCACAATCCATCCACAGTTTCTCTCTTTCTCCAATCTTTTTTTTTCCTCCCATCATTTTGGTAACCTTGGTTTCATCTGTCCAAACTAGTTTTTCCATGACTCTTTTTGAGGCCCCTTGATGTTGCAGAGCTGCCCACTGCATTCCTTCTTTTTTCCTCTCTCGCTGATAGGTTTATTTGAGCGTTTTCTTGGTCTAATAATGACCTCTGTTTCTTGGAATCAGACCAGCTCCAGATCTTTCATCTGTTTAGTTTGTCATTAAAAGAAATGGGGGAAAGCCCTCACTGGCTTATGAAACTGCTTGCCAATTATTTCTGAGCCTCTAAAAACGAGGCAATCTGTATAAAAAATGTCTATAACTCATAAACAGTAAATCCAATACTTTTGCAAATCCCTGTAATTAAAACTGAACGTCTTCCACTTCTATCGCATCCACTGTAATTATGTACAGAGGCAACACTACAGTAATAGCCATTATCCAACAGCCATGTCGACATTACAGGTGCTGATTGTGAATAATAGAGCTGAGCCTTTTTGCTGCGCAGCCGCCTTGTGTTGTGATCCTACAGTGTTGTATATGCTATTTTCATCTGTTTGTCATGTGGCTGAGTGTTTCTCACTCTCCTGCCAATTTGATTGCCTCACAGCAGTTTGCGTACTGTCACTTTTATTTTATTTGTCTAAGTGTTTCCCACACTGTAGCACTTCTGCCCTACCATTATCCCACTTATTGGACTTGTGTAATGCGACTCTGGCTGATGTTTGGTAGCTTTGGTGGTAGCTTTAGATGGGCAGGAAGAGGCTCCACTTTTACTCTTAAGATCCGCTTACCCCTCCAAGTTGGCGCAGGTACTCCATCCTGCAGTCAGTTATGTTTTCTATGTCTCTGAAAGAATAACTGATGGAGGATGACCATGACAAATGCCCATCATGTTTTGGCGATCATCCTGAATTCACAGAACCAAAGTTAACTGTGTTGGGATTGAGGGCGATTTTTCACCAGCACCTCAGCTCTTCCTTTAACCTCCCTCTCCTCTTTCACGTTTTTCTCAGTGAATATTTTTATGCTAGGAAATAACAATTTCCGTAATAATTTTATTTTCCTAGACTGATGCAAGGTGTTTGTATATGCTTAAAGAACTAGTGGCTTAGATTAAACTAGATGATTAGATGATACTTTATTAATCCCTCGGGTGGGTTCCTCCGGGATATTCAGTTATTTATTTATTTATTTATTTTAGAGAGATTAAAGTAAAGGTCTGTTTCTGCCCGGTTTCGAACCGGGGACCTTTCGCGTGTGAGGCGAACGTGATAACCACTACACTACGGAAACCGCTCGACGGCTTAGTCTACAACAGAATATACAAATTAATGCGTTGACATCGATAGGCACAAAAACAAATTAATTGTGCATTTGAATGCACAATTAATTTGCACAATTTAAATTTTTTTTCCTTTTCAACGTGCCGTTGTTAGAGAAAACGGTTGCTAGGGTGCAAACTATGCTCTATGCTGGTACATTTATATACAGTAATAATAGTAATAATATGATACATATAAAATATATAATATCGTATATTATAATAGAATATGATAAATGAAACTAGCTCATTAAATAATAGCTTTTGACGACATGATTTGATGACAAATCTATGATTTTAATGTCTCCTTTATGCATAGACAAACCTTTTAAAGATGCTCTCAGCTTCACAGTAACTAAAAATCTGACTTTATAGTTATTTATGTCCGCTTGCTTTTCAATGTCTCAGAGTCCCTCTAAAGCTGATCTGCCAGGTTCTGGATGAAAAACGGTAGTAAGTATTTTCTCTTTTCTTTTTTTCTTTTAACTGATACCGACTGTCTTCCAAAGCCCAACAGCTCATACACCAAAACCGAGTACTTGTCAATCGTACTGGACACAGGAGAGGGGCCGATAGATGAGCAGTGCGAGAGGTTGCATTATGACCCCAACCAATGGGAGTTCCCCCGGGAGCGCCTGAAATTAGGTATGCTGGTTCAATCTATTAAAGAAAATTTGTTTTTAGCTGATACTCTTGTGTGGGCTGAGATCAGACTGATGTTGTGAATGCAGTGGGAGCGAAAGGAGGTATTTAAGCCCACGTAACAACACAAGGATTTTCTCATAGACCTTATCAGCTTATTATTGGGAGTGACTCTCATTCCATTAATCAGACTTTTAGTCTGTGTTGTCTGTGCTCAGCTAATTAACCCCAGCATGAGACATGTAAACAGTGTTTACCGAAACTAATCAGCTCTTACGGTCATCAGGGCGGGATTTGGACAGATGGGCAGCTGGTACGGTCTAAAGTCTTCTGTTATCAGCTCCTCACATCTGGATTGGATGATAATCATAATTAACTGAGTTGTTTTAAAAAGACACAAAACACACCTCCCGTATCCGTTTCATTCACATTCTCACGCTGTCTTTTTTCTCTCAGGAAAGCTTCTAGGCCGTGGGGCCTTTGGTAAAGTCATGCAGGCAACTGCATTTGGTATAGACAACGGCACCAGCTGCAAGACTGTGGCTGTGAAGATGCTCAAAGGTTAGGTCCATGATATTCGGTTAAATTTAACTACCTAAAACCCTTACCCTTACCTTATTACTAAAACCCTTTTCTGACACTCACTTTACTATTCTTCCTTCTATCCACCAGAGGGCGCTACAGCCAGCGAACACAACGCATTGATGACTGAACTGAAGATCCTCAACCACATTGGAAACCATCTGAATGTCGTGAACCTTCTGGGAGCTTGCACCAAACCAGGAGGTGTGTGTGTGTGTGTGTGTGTGTGTGTGTGTGTGTGTGTGTGTGTGTGTGTGTGTGTGTGTGTGTGTGTGTGTGTGTGTGTGTGTCGAGGGGTTTCCATGCATTTGTCACCACATATGTGTGGAGTCACTGTGTTCCTGTTAATTTAATTGAACCTGCGCATCTGTGGCCTTACAACAGAGTTGTTACAGTTTGTTGTATTTATTGTGTTTTATCATTATTTTATTTATTAATTCATTTATTAATTTAATTCAGTTTAGTTTCAGTCAGTTTCAAGACAGTTTTTTGTCACTTCAGTTTAGTTTTAACTCTTTGAAACCCATTTGTTTTGGGTTAGGTCTTATTAATTTCACTATTCTTCCATTAGCTTTGATCTTCTATTTTTATTTTTAATTATTATTGAATAGAGGACATATGTCATATTTAGGAAAATCTGTAAAAACAAACTCAATAAGCACATCCATCAAAGCCTCATCAGGCAAAGTTTTACCAAATTTGTAAGAACATAATTTACTATAATGTTTATCACACTAACTAATACTAAAGTTAAGGATATTTCCTCTATATTTGTATTTAATTTGTAAGTTTACAAGTTCACAAAATAATTTCAGTTAAATTATTTTTGTTCAAAAGTCCAGTTTTTATTTTTATTTCTTCTTAACTAAACTGTGTTTTTTTTTTCACATCTACTTTAAGTTTTAGTTTAGGTTTAGTTAGCTGTGATAACCTTGCCTTGCACTTACTTACTGTGTGTCTGTCCTGTGTGTACAGGACCGCTCATGGTCATTGTCGAGTACTGTCGTTTTGGAAATCTTTCAACCTTCTTAAAGAACAAGAGAGACGTGTTTGTACAAGACCGGGTGAGTTCAGCTGCTGAACTTATTTTTTAAAATAAAACAGACCTTTGAGTTACTTGTGGTTGACAGAACAATACTAACTCCCTTGTGCTGTACACGGTTACAAAACCGTACACTTAAAAAACTCACTTCTGCAATCGGTTTTAAGTTCAAAGATGTTTATCAGTTCTTAAGCGGGACACAATGTTCTCTAATTTCAAAGTTCACAAATAGCTCAAAAGTTTCTTCAGTTCCCAAAAGCAAAATATGTTTTCATTCATTTTCCACTAACAAATAATTTAAAAACTACAATTTAGAAGATCTCAGAGGACACGTCTGCCTCAGTCCTCAATCCAATCTAACATACCTGAAGTGTAATCTTATAGCAGAGGAGCTGTAAGACCAAAATACCTGCAAGACACGTGCTTTGTAAGGCATGTTTGATATACAGTTAAACTGCAGTCTAACCCTAAACCTACCACTATGTGGTTCACCAGCAACTTGGACGATCTTAAAGATGTTAAATTTTACTTCATCATGCAGTATTTTATTTGATTCACTCAGCTGGCTGGAGTAAAAGGTGGAGGGCAGTGTTGGGACAGCAGCGTGTCCGACGACCAGAGCAGCTTTCACACAGACTTTGATGAGAGAGATGAGCAGGGCCTCTGTAAGACCTGAGCCTGGTGAACATTTTATTCTCGTCATTAATCAAACTGCTTTTGACACCTCTCTGTTTCTTCTGCTTCTAGATCCACAAACTGCTCCCAATTCCCCTCTTTACTTGGAGGATCTCATTTCTTTCAGCTTTCAGGTGGCACGAGGAATGGAGTTTCTGGCCTCTCGCAAGGTCTGACTCTTTGCTATTCCACCTGTGGGCATACACATACACGTATACTGGTTTTATGTCCTCATCTGTGTTCTGTGTGCGCCTGCATCAGTGTATTCACAGAGACCTGGCCGCGAGGAACGTTTTACTGTCAGACAATAAAGTGGTGAAGATATGTGACTTCGGCCTGGCCAGGGACATCTACAAAGACCCCGACTACGTCCGCAAAGGAGATGTGAGTATTTCTGAGGAACCTAGTTTGAAAAAGATGACACACTACTCTTTTTTTTTTTTTTTTTTACACAAAGTGACACATCTTGCAAAGTGTTGTTCATATAGTGTGGTTTTCAGTCCAAAATGGGGAAGTAGTTTTGTCATGGCAGTCTATCACCAAGGCTTTTATAAATAAATAAACTCATTATGTTGAGTGGTTCAAAGGTATGAAGCAAAAAATCATGAACTTGTTTTCCCTAAAAAGATTTGTTGCGATTCTTTGGAATCAGCCATCCTTCAAAGTTTTCTCACATAAGCCAGGTTTGGTAATCCTGTGTCTTCACCGTCTGCCAGGCCCGACTCCCTCTCAAGTGGATGTCTCCCGAGTCCATCTTTGACAAGGTGTTCACCACCCAGAGTGACGTGTGGTCCTACGGCATACTGCTGTGGGAGATCTTCTCTTTGGGTAAGAGACCTGTGCTTTTTCTGAACATAGGCACGGGATGGACAATCATTACATAATGTCTGCACAAGCATATGAGCCTCATGAACCAAAATGTGTGCACTTAATAGGAGCGTCCCCGTACCCTGGACTTCACATAGATGAAGAGTTCTGCCACAGGCTGAAAGGGGGAACAAGGATGCGGGTGCCAGAATACAGCACGCCTGAGATGTGAGCTGATATTTATTTCTCAAAAATTGCACAGCTGCACAGTGATTTGGAGAGCTGGTGGTTTGGGTTGTGCAGAAATGTATACCTTATTATTTTGTACAGTAAGAAAATCCCTGCATGTAGAACTCCAAGAACAAAATGTGTTGCTAATCTTTAGTTGTCAGCGCATCATCATAGCCAGTCTCTTCAATCACTTTCTATTAACAGCTGCTTATGGGGAGGAAATATACTCCACTATCTATTTACTGATTGACCTTCGGTCCAGGGACCCATCCAGACCTATTGATCGATCAATGGGTGATGGATGGGAAGGTTTAAAAGATCTGAAATGGTTGATAAAGTTATCCTCTTTTGAAAAAACACTGTAAGGTGACCAATGCTCATTTCCAGCTCTGTTATTTTTATTCTTGGCTAAACTTTAGCAACTTGTGCAGCTCTTATGTAGCTCGTCCACTGTCTAACAGAAGCTGCTTAGCTCCTCTCTCTGTGAGCCTCCGTTAAGGCCTTCTTATGAAGCAGGCTTTCTTCTAATTGTGTGCTCGTCACAAACAAAAGGTTTGAACAGCATGTGGGCGGAGTTGGTGTCTTTACAGCCAGAGCCGTGCGCCTCGGATAGCCACATTATGCATATCTGCTCTCTTTGATATCGCACAGAGCTCATGCTAGACTACGACAAAATCAAAGCATTCAGTGCTGTCTGAAGCCTGAGCTGTGGGCAAACAGGGATCATCTTCACATATGCTGACCTCATTATTTAAAACTTTGGACACTGTTTTGACCGTGTGTGTGTATGAAAGAGAGTTAAACGGGTTTTTTTTAGAAGTTTAAACAATCAAAAACTATATATCCTTAATTGACCTTTAACTTACAATTTAAGGTTAAGGTTCATTTAAGGTTATTCAAGTTCAGATAAGCTGATTGATATTTGCTCTCTTTTGTTCAACTTGATCAACTTTGATCGAGCTGGTTAGGAGCAGGTTTTGCCACCTTCTGTTCACCAGAGATCTGAGCGGATGTTTGAACCCAAAATAGGTCCAACCACTGACTTCAACCTTAACCACAGCTCTTAGTTTCACAGAAAGATGTTTGTTTTGGACTCCCAAAACAGCCATTCTGTTATCATACTGCTAATCTTTAAGTGTGTTTAGAGTAGACACTTTTTTTCTCTGTTGCTATCTGTGTGTCGCACTTTCCAGTTTATTATGTCTGCTATCATGTCTGTTTGTGTGCAATCAGACACATTCTTACTTTTTCCATAGGCTTTAAGAGGGTAAGGAGCAGCCTGGTGCTAATAATCAGATGCACGTGATTAACTTGTTTTCAACAATGAGCTGCTTCTATGAAAGTAGAAGTTTGGGCAGTTTGCTCTTCTGGGGAATTCAGGTGTGTGTTGATGATGATGATCGAATTTGAGGGACGAGCACTTCCCATTTGAATTTTGTCATAAATAAGTCTTTTAATGTGACTGATTTATAAATCTTGTCATAGATTTTGTTGCTTGTCCAGACCAGTTCAGGAAACTTTAAGCTGCACTGTGTGCAGGGAGAAGCTGTGATCAGTATATGCAGCGTGTGGTCAGGTGCTGATTTAGAAAGTGCTTGATCTGCTTTTGTATGCAATTAAAATATCACCCAGTCGTGCTCAATTTAATTGCGTGAGGCAAAAAGAAAATCATGATCAAGATAAAAAATTTGATTAATTGTGCAAAGTGGAGACCTTTGGCAGAGCACCTTGTTTGGTGAAAGCCAAATATAGCATATCAGCACAAACACCTCATACCAGCTGCACGGTGGTGGAGAAAAGGTGATGATTTGGGCTTGTTTTGCAGCCACAGGATCTCGGGATGTCATTGACATACCGAAAACGATTAATTAAACTTTATTGCTGCCAAAAGTGGTTTTGCAAAGGTGTTAAAGGTGCTTATATTTAGTTTTTCACATTACTGCAGAGTTCTGCAAATGCTGTGTACCTGTGTGTCTTCTGTGTACAGTTACAGCACAATGCTAGCATGTTGGGAGGGCAACCCCGCCGACCGACCCACCTTCACTAACTTGGTGGAGACAATGGGAGAGCTGCTACAAGCGAGAGTGCAACAGGTCAGAGATCATTACAACAACATTTGTCTACACAAAGGGCCTTAAAAATGCCCCCAATTCATACTTTCTCTTTAACAGGATGGGAAGGATTATATTCCTCTGGGATCTTTTATGACTGGAGAAAGCGATCGCTGTGAGGCCTTCAAAGAAAATCCGCTTGCAGTCACAAACCTGAGGTAAAAAAAAAAAAAAAAGGAAAAACAAAGAGAATGAGCAAGTGCAGCACATAAGTGTCAACTTGAACGGTCATGAATAATAAATTCTAATATAGAAGTCTTGAGAAATAAAACCAAAAAAATGGACAGAAAGTGACTTTCCTCTATTTCCAACTTGCTTTTTCAATCTGAACCCAATCTGTGCAGTTACATGAGGGGCATGGCCACACTGCAGACTTTTGAGCATTTGCCTTGCGAGGACCAAACCACCCCTGATGTAAGAAAACACCTCCACTTCTGCTAATTTGAAAACATATCACATCAAGGATATCTATTAACACTGATACTTTTGGTTTCAGGATGAGCAGACCGACAGTGGCATGGTCCTCCCATCTGAGGAACTGAAGAATATGACGAAGAGCAACAGCAGCAAGCACAGGAAACTCAGCAGGTAAAGATCTATAATCTGTGACCACTCGATGTTCAATTCATCTGTCAGTGCACGCTAAACGAGGCAATTGATCTCAATCTGTCTGTTTAGGTTCTTCACCTTCACCAAGTGTCGAGACACCCAGGTGCCCTTCCTGTGCAGTGACATTGCAGGCCTCCGTGAAAATGACCCCTCGATCCTGCCATGTGACTGGGAGTCTGACGAGGGAGGCTCCCCTCCTCCAGACTATAACTCAGCCTTCCTCTACCCCTCCCTTTAGCATCCACGCTTGTGTATTTTTCACAATTTCATACAGGGTTTATACAGCTTTTTATAATTTCTCCAGACCTCATCTTACACTTTTTAATCTACCCCACCTCACTTTTTATAGTATCTGCACGTCTAAATGCCCCAGATACTTCAGCCAAACTCGTTTAACCTCCTAGGACCTGGCGTCCACATATGTGGACATCACATTTTGGGTTATTTTGACCAAAATACTCAATTTTGCTCTGCAAGGGCCTGATATCCACTTACAAGGACATTATACTACTACTGTTCTATCAAAATCTTAAAATAATATCCTCTTATGTGGCTCTTATTTTTCTTAAAAACAAAAATAAGGTTAAAAAAAAGAATCCGGTAATTCTTTGTTCTTACATTCATCGGGCCCCAATATGCCCAAATATCAAAGAGAAATTAGAAATGCATGCCGTGTAAGAGTTCAGGTCTTAGGAGGTTAAGAAACTTTTGCAAAATCACATGCTGTTGTACAACAAAGCGTCCTCACAAGTATTATCTCAGTGCTTTTCCATCACATTACCCCTTCTACGAGCAGCTAAGTCTTACCTGACAATACTTATACCCGTACAGTTATGCAGAATGTATTCACTAGTATGTAACTATCAGAGCTTATTGTACTGGTACCTCATGCCTGAAGCCTTGTGAAGAGGAGCACTGCTGTATAAAATAACTGCTCCTCTTGCACAACCACTACATGCTGGAAAAAGTTGTTATCCACTGAATTATACAGCTAGACGCAATGTATGTACCTGTATTTATTTTAGTTATGCAACCAAAATGTTACTACCTTAAATTTGACCATTTGTGAGTGTAGATTTTACTCAGTTTCCACTTTAATAGGTACACGTAGCTGTAAATCTTGCGGTCCAACACAACAGCCTCGGTAAAAAATTACATTCATTAAAGGGAACCTGCTATCAGTTTCCTTATTCCTACCATAAAAATACAGCGGCATGGCCATAATATTGAATGAGGTCACCATGTTAGTAAGTCTATATTTTCAACTGCTGCTTAAAACATCCGTTTGCAAGGGCAACCAGTTAGAGGGAAGCTGGTACCTAAGACTAGTTATTTTAGAAAGGTGACAAACTGGAGTTGCATTAAGGCGTAGTCTGAAGATAAACAAGGATTTTGTTTTTCGACAGTGAATAATGCAAAGCTGTTCTAATAGGAAGCGTCTTTAGACCGCTAACTTTTTCACAGTCTCCACTGCAGACGAAACAAATCTATTTAATTTTATTTATATAGCATCAAATCCCAACAGCAGCCGCCTCAACACGTTTCATGTTTTACGGTAAATATCTGACAATGAAACTGGTGTGAGGACGATAGATCCTCCACGCTCTCCAAGACTCAATGTGATTTTTTTTTTTAGGCCACGGTGTTAGACTCCAAGATTTAAGTGTATCTAATAAACTGTCAACTGAGTATGTGTATTTTAATTCAATGTATTCTTTAATTCATAAAATCATTCATGCTGGGTTTGTTTCCATTTGCAAAAACCTTTGAATGTGCAAAGATTAGCTTAGTTATGATTAGTTGATCCTGTTTGTATATTCCTCTTTATAATACTAGTTGGTTAGTTGTGGGCAGACAGCTCTGTTGAAGACTTCATCACAGCCCAAATCCGTATACAGCTGCTTTTGCCTTTTCTGGACAACATAAATGTTTCTTTTTTTTTCTATATCACATCCAAATGCAGGTTACACATTAAAGACCACCCTTTCTTTTTTTTTCTGAGTGTGTCCTCCATTGAACCCACCTCTAGTTGAGGTGCTCTTTAGAAGGGATACCTGTATTGTTTTGTTTCCATTTAAGCCTAAGACGCTGCCATTTGAAGATAAAATTAAAATGCCTTTATTTTCACTGCAAGGTTATCTAAAAACTCTGAAATCTCACTTTGGTGGAATACCACTGGAAAAGATTCAGTGTGCTCATGGTCTCAGTTTTATTCCCAGATGAAGTCCTGTGTGTCACACTGCGAGTTTTTAACATGACCTTGCTGTGAAAATAAAAGCATCTTAATTTTGTCTTGAAACAGGAGTGAGTTAAGACTTTTTTCCATTTTATTTATTTGTGCAGTTTCAGCCTTTATTTTGATAAGTCGGTATAGGAAAGCAGGAAATGACACACAAGAAATGGTCCAGGGCAAGCTTAAACTCAGGTCTCAGCAGCCTTTCCGCACAAGCCACCCACCCAAGGAGATAAGCTACAGCAGTGCCTTAAACCAGTAATAAGTGAGGTTAAAGCCCATCATGCAGTTTCAAAGAAAACCAAAGAGGAATGTGTTTATAATACAGTAAAATCCATGTTTTTATTATGTATGACTGTTATATTTTACCTATATATTAAAAAATGATGGTCTCTGTAACTGCCCCCCCCCCCAAAAAAAGACTCAACATCAGTATCAGTTTTGGTATTCTTTATTAAAATACTGCTGTACACACAAATATTGCAAAAATTTGAGACAAGAACACAAGAGGGGCTTAAAACATACTAAGATGGTGATTGTAGGTGTGTTGATGTTGGGGAAGAGGAGAAGGTCATCACTAATATTAACCGGAGTGTGTGTTATCATGTGGAATACAGTGATATGAGCACTGACGTTACACAGGCCGAGTCAGGAGGGGCGTGTGTGTTTTTCAAAATGTGTGCAAGTTTGTTTCAAAGGGTTTCCTAAAGCACCACATTCACCAGATAAGTTTTGTCGGTTCATTTTTTTTCTCATTTACTAAAACAGAGGAAGTAGTACATGATCTAACACAGCCAGCACCCTGAAGGTTTGTTGTTGCCCCCAAGAACAGACCGCACTGAAAAGCTCACATAAGTCGACTGCATCTGGGACAGTTTACTTGATTTTGACCTCTATCATCATGATTCAACTGTGTCGACTGTGTGTTAGAGTCTTTGTCACTTTAAAGTCTCGTGTTTGTAACATTTAAATGTTTCTATGAAAAATCTGAATCGGACGAATCAGCAATTGTAGCTTGGCAGAACTTAGCTTGTTGTTTTCTGGGTAATTGAAGGTAAATGAACAATGTCTGAATGTTAAATGAACCAAAAGTAGATCTGTGCTTCAGGGCAACATGAAATCCCCCCCACAATGTCTTAAACTTACATTAACTTCCTAAAACCGCCATCTGAAGACGTCCCGCCCACTCCACTGTAGCTCATCTATATGACTGGACAAGGGGCAGCCAATGACAGCCAGACACATTCAATCATTGGGCCCATCCAGCTGTTCGTCATCCTGAGAGAAAGCCAAGTCATCCAAGTGAGTGCAGCAGCCAGCGCTGCTGCTGTGTCTCCAGCACGTTTGTATTTCATGATCTTAAAAAAATAAACACGCAAATAAAACAAATTACAGGTGGTGCCCTGTTTGTATCCTCCTTCGCCCTCCATCCCCTTCCCATTTACCTAAACCCCTGCTGGAATTGGTCCACAGAATAAAAAAAAAAAAAGCAAAAAAAGAAAACTTGACAGCCCTCCCAATTTCCCATCATGCATTCCTGCACAACAACTGAGCAAAGAAAAAAAACAGCTGGGAAAAAGTCACAAAAGCATTGCTTTTTCTCAAAAGTAGAGGGGCCCAGACCCCCTGAGGGGAGGTGAAGTTTGGGATAAAAGGGATGGAAAAAGAGGGAACAGTAAGAAAGAGACATATATAAGGGACATTAGAGGTGAGAAGATAGGTGTGGGACCAAATAAGGACATTCCACAAAGAGGCAGCTATGGCTCCACCTCAACAGAAGCCCCACCCATGGGCTACACCCAAGTGTTGGGTAGCACAGCCAAAATGACCCTTCCTTGAGCGGTAGATGCCACGACCATGTCCATTGACCAAAGGTGGTTGCTGCATATGAAACAAACACTTGGTAGACGGCAACAGGAGAAGACACCCCTTCCTCAGTGCCAACAGAAACCACGCATCCCCACCCCACCCCATCTCACACTACCCCAGGAGAAGACACCTCTTCCTGAGTGCCCATAGACACCACAAGTCTCCACCCACCCAATCCCAAATCCCATTCCATGCCACCCCACTGCAAATGAATCCAAATTCCATAATCTCCTGAACCAAAATGTCTGAAAACCTTATTTGTTTTCCAGTTTTACAAACCCTTCCCGCCCTACCCAAGTGGTTTTATTTCCTTTTGTCAAAAGGGAACCATCAACCAAGGCTAAAGCTAGTTAGCTGTCCAACTCCAATGAAAGCCTTGAGTGGTGTCTCCCGTCTCCAAGTGCTTCAGAATGAAGGGGTGTGGTCTCCAACCGGAAGAAAGATGCAGTCAGTAGAAAGCTAGATTTCTTTTTTTTTGTTTTTGTTTCAATTCCGAGTCTGCTCTGGTAATTTATGTCCATGTGTGATTTTAGCTCTCTGTTCACCCTGTAGGCCACTCACACATATTCATAAAAATAACAAAACTTGACAAAAAAATTAAAATCTTAGTGCATCCTCCTCAGAAAAATAAACCCCAGCTGTAGAAACAAACAATAAAAGCAGGAAAAGTTCAAAACGTCATGTTTTGTGTCTCACTTTGTTCCCCAAATCTTAAAAAAATGTCATCATATGTGTTCGTCACAGCTTCCATGTTTGTCCTTAAACTTTTGTTTTCCTCCTTTTGTTTTTAAACTTTCAGCTGTGGGGTTTAAGAAAACTAAAAAAGAAAAGTTACATTTTAGAAAAGCCTTCCTGGTGGACAGGGTCAGTGTATGTGACTGAGGTTCACGAAGCCCTGCCCCGCTGCCTTTGCCATGCTGATGTCATCTCTTTGAGCCTGGTCCTCCACTGTAGTGCAAAAATGTGCTCCAGGTCCCGGCAACTCCACCCTGCCGGGCCTGAAAGCGGCGCTACAGAGAGCCGGATGCAGCGGCCTGCAGCTCCTGGAAGGTACTGTCAAAGCAGCGCTTCAGGTCCGAGTAGGTCACAACCAGGACACTTTTCTCGTCCCGAGACACCAGGCTGATCTTCTCAGGAACGCCTGCGTCCAGCTAAATGAACACAAGAAACAGAACTTTTTAAAAAAAAGTATATTTTGTAAGTGTTGTTTTCTGTTTTGCTACAGTTAGCATACAAAAGCAATTCATTCTTATGAGAAAAGCAACTGTTTTGACAATCAGTTGGGATCGCTTTCGCAAGTCACAAGGTCATGTGGGTGCACCGATAACAGGATAAGACTATCTGACACAAATTTAACAGTGAGTGCAGCTATTCATACAACAGTTTACTCAAATGAAAAGGCTGTAACTGCGAAAAGTCACAGCTTTAATTAGATTCAGGCTAATGAAGTGAAAAGAGGAACTAAAGTGTTAAGAAAAACGGTGACAGCTTGACAAGGAAGTTAAGCTGGTGGTTAAAAAGGATCTACACATGTATGGTGCTGGTTCAGACTGACATACTGTATAATTCAGTGTTTTGGAACTGAAATTTGGAAAATCGCTACACTGTAAAACATGTTAATCTTTTTTTTAACTTCCATTTGCAGTCACTGGGCACACTGATGTGCGATTTTAGCCTATGCTATTGAAGCATTAACAGAAAATTGGGCTGCTGTGCATGTTTGCCTAACTTGTACACATTAAATAGTTCCACGAAGTGCACAACTTATCAAATATCTGCTTATTTAAAAACAAAAGTATTAAAAGAGACCAAAAAAAGAAAGCTCCCTGACTTTGTTGAGGCAGGAGACGATGTGGCTGAGGTCAATCCAGGGCGTCCCCGCTTCTGTCACCTGGTGAAACAGGTGGTCCCGGAAAAGCTTCAACAGGTACCGGTCGCCTGTTTCTGACCACGTTGGGTCCTTTTGGAATCTGATTGGCACAACACAAGACTATGCAGTTGTAACAGAAATAAATCACACACTATGATGCAATGTTCAACAAGTGGTACTTACTCTGGACGTTCATTTATGGTGCCCAGCTTGGCCAGCAGGCGAAAGAGTCGGCCATTTTGCACCTCCTGCAGAAAAAACAAAACAAAACAGGGGGGCCAATTTTATTTGTCTGCACCAGAAATTTTCATTTTTCTTTCAGTTGAAAGAAGCAACGTTGAAAGCAACACCAGAGGAGAAAAATACTCTGCCACTAGTGGCGATAGCAGGCAGTAAAATTCCCCACTCATTACCAACATGCAGTGAATGCTGCTTTAAATTGTATTTTCATTCCTGCAGCTGTAAACAGAGTACAGATGTTAAGTGCAATGAATATGGGCCAAATGAGAGGGGGTTTAAATTTGATGGGTGGGGCAGGGAGATAAATAAATAAACAAACATATATTCCAGTGGGATTTTCTCTTATAAAACACCAATTTCAAATCAAAAGCTCAGGTTCCCCCTGCAAGGAATGCTTCCAAAAACTGAAACCGCTGCTGTTGACTTTCTGCCCATACATGGTGCTGAGCTCAGTTTTCTCTCACGGGGTCTACAAGATACTTCCCTCTGACTGAAAGTGAACCCAAAAAACAATTCTCTGAAATCAAAGACGTGCAAGACAGAAGTAAACCAATATTACACCTACATCATGGCTCCTACACATCAAAACCACCCAACCTAATCCACATAATAGAGAAAAGAATGATGTACTCATAAATATACATTGATTAGGGTGGAATTATGTGATGCATTCTCATAAACATCTTTAACTTAAATAATCCATTAAAAATAAATGCGAGCAGGTGCCAGTTTGTGGAAGTTGCCATGCTGTCATGTCATGCTGAGATAGACGTCGCCATTTCCCTGTTTGTCTGTGGCTAGAGACTGGCGATACATGTAGTATAGCTTTAAACACCCCCCCCCCCCAAAAAAAAACCAAAAAAAAAAAAAAAGCACACACGCACGAACATCTCTTTTAACACTTGTACATGTATATTTTAATAATCTCCTTCTTGTTACATCCTCCCTCATTTCCACCTCATCCCTTATCTCCTGAACTGCACAAATGAACAAAAACAGGCATAAACATGCTTGCTTATTCCAGATATTGTTGCAGTTACTTATTGGCAGCAGATTACACGTGGGACCCTCTCATCTCTGGATAGCTGACAACAGGCCAGCTAAACAACAACAGATGGTTATAAACTAATGGTATGCCAGTGAATGCTTGAGTGTCCCAAAATTCACACCTTTCCTCTGAAAAACAGCTTGTTTACACTCTCATATCGTGTCCAAGCCCAAGAATGCTAGACACTCTTCACCAACGCGTACTGTAACTTTAAATCTGCACCTAAAGTTGTTGAAAACGTGATGTTGCTCACTCCATGACAGATTACTGCACTGCAGCAAATTACAGCTCACCTTCATGTCTGCAGATATAATTAATTCCTGCCTCTCCTTTCTCTTCTTCCTCTGTCTCACCCTGTCAACTGTATCTTCACTGTTGGACAAAGCGACAATTACTGAAAATCAACTGGCCAATCATTTCGGCTCATTTGAAAATGTATTCAGGATTCATTTTTCTGTAACAGTATTTTCAGACTAGCTTCTGTGTCCACTAACTGAATCAGAAGAAAACTACTACTAACACTAACAAAAAAATAAACTTTTTCAGGATCCAATAAACCTAAAAGGAAATAAAAACAGAATGCAATGATCTATTTGAACTATATATAGAGTTTAAAAATGAAAATGAGAACATCCAAAACGCCGAAACTAAGGAACTGATTCATAATAAATATTTGCCGTTTTGGAATTTGATACCAGCAACAAGTTTCGATGATGTTGGGGACAAAGACCGGAATAGTTTCATGCCGCTTAAAAAAAAATGAGTTAATAATAGTCAATAGTCTTTTAAAAAAGTCTGTGAAAAACTGTGGTTTTTCTCACTGTGATGCTGAGAAACAAGAATTTGGGGATTTGGTCAGAGATTGGTCTAGTATATAAATAATTTTAAAAATTCAGCAAATGCAGACACATGCAAATATCGAGGCTCAACACCACTCAGGCCACACTGACTAAAAAGGAAAGCGGAAAACCATGCAAATGGAAGAACTTGTAATAACAAGATCCAGAAACGCTGCTGTCTTCTCTGAAGTGAAGTGTTTACCTCTACTGTGGCCTGGCTAATCAACATTAGACATTCTTTCTGCAAATCACAGATGCTGAGTTCTTCAGGCTGAATTTGCCTGCCATTAGAGCAAAGTCTTCATGACTGTGTGGAGCTGCATTATTGCACAAGACGGGTAACTTGCACATCTGTGACGATACTACCAATACCAAATGACATGTATAGGTTTATGGGGCAGTTTTTTCAGTAAGGCAATGCCAAACCACATTACGCGTCTGTCTCAGTAGAAGGGATAGTAATCAAAATAATAATATAAGAACTCACAAATGTCAGCAAATGATCAGAGTGGATGCGAGGGAATGAACAAAGAGGAAAAACTAGAGGGACAAAAAAATAAACAAACAAACAAACAAACGTCCCAGGAACTGTATTTCTTTCCATCGGCTGGCACCACATGTAAACAACCGGGACACAATCACATTGTAATTAACACACAAAGCAGCTACACAAGCATAAATGCCAGCCACTTACGCTGGCTACATCATAGCTTCTACAGACATTCACTGCAGAAGCCTAAATCAGGGCTGACTGCAGTTCAGGTCTGTCGCACTTAAAAGCGTTAATTTACAAAAAATAAAAACAACCACCAGTGCTACCCCCTCAGCCTTCTAGTAGACACACCTGTGCACCTGTTCAAAATTGCACGTCCGCTTGTTCTCAAGTTATCGCAGTCACAAGATTTTCAGAAAACTTACTCTGAGCTTGAGATTCAAGTTACTGAGATTCAAACATCCAAGAAATTTAAGTAGATGCACCTATGGTATGAATCTGAAGCTCCTGCGCTGACTGGCTGTCCAGTTATCGGATTCATAAACTTAGCTGTCCAAACCGCTCGCCCGCCCAGCGGGTTGACGGCAATTCACCCATCCTTTTACCACTGAGGTATTACAAACTGAAATACTGTGAAAGAATGAGGTTGAGGCAAATGAAAAGCTTACAGGGACCTGTTAAAAGAATGAGGTGCAAACAATGCTCTGTCCAAGCTTCTGTTAAAAGATCCTGCTGGCAATTAATTCACACAGTTCATACAGTTTAGGAGAAAAACATTTCAAATCTCCTCTTTGTATCGTTAGCAAATAACCATAGTGTTTAAATTACATACCGTTTACTGTAAACATACTGCTACGGATACATTGTTTGGAGGGGGGCGGGGGGGGGGGGGGGGGGGGTCTCTGGAGTTGACTGAACAGTGTCTGTTTCATTTTGTTAACCCTCTCCCTATCTGATGAACAGTTACAGCTGCAAGCAGAGCCAAACATGAGATTTCCTTTGTCTACCTCAAAATCATTCAATCTGATGTGTTCCAGATGGCTAAAAATATCAAGCATGGGTACCAGTGATAGATACCAGCTGTATTTGTATTACTACATCTACATCACAAGAAAACAAAACAATGAGTGCTTCTTGGCAAAATGACCAAATTAGAATCTAAATTAAAGATTAACGAGTGTCTTTAAAAGCAGCATCATGGCTGAAGCAACAACAACCTGTAACTTAACACAGCAGCACTGTTACAATGATGCAACCACAAACTCAAAATGGTTTACATGAAACTTAACTTTCAAATAAAGCTTTTCTTCAACAATATAAGAGTGACCAGGAAAACGCAGGGGGCTACTGCTATTTTTACACACGCAGGCATGCATTCAGCTTCATCTACATACTGTCATTAGCTGAGTTTGGACTAAAAAACTCATACTACTGAGAACCATTTGTGTTCTCATGAAACATTACTGACATCACTCAAATTTAAAGAACTCTGTTTTCATAACACCTACTCAGAATAGATAGTAAACAGGGTCTGCAGCTAGGAGGGTTAAAAAACAAAAAAAACAAAAAAAACAAAAAACACAAAACAAAGAAAAAAAACAAAACCCCACAAGCTACTTCACTTGGCGTGTCAGCACGGAGACAAGGCCGGAAGAGGAAGCTGGGGCCTGACCGAAAGAAAAAGACTGAGATGGGGTCGGGTTGGGCGTTTCACACATCGATGCTCCAACAAGTCCACAATATACTGTACAACATCCTGTGCGTGCACACACACACACACACACACACACAACTTCCCTATTTGCTAACCAAGGTAATACCCCCTTTTATCCACCGCACATGGAGTAAACAATATGGCTGATTCATGTTACAGACACGTTTTCTGTTCAGACCTTCTCTGTGTATTCAACATAACTTTCATCATACCTTGGCCAGATCCTCCTCAATGACGTCATTCCTCATCTGCGACGCATCCAGTTGTGTGTAGAATCTGGCTCCAATCATCGGCATGATGTCATTGACGCTGCGCAGGCGAGACTGTTCGGTCAGCAGATACCTGCAAAACACAGCAACAATTTACCTTCGTGCGAGTTCAGGTCAGGCGCCACTGCACTCACAAGAAGGCGGTTTCTTTACACACTGCCATTTTCTTCTTCACCATTAAGTATAAGGTGCAAGCCGTGGACAAAAAGGTATAAAACACTGCTAAAACCTTAAACAGCACAAGTGTGAGTGCTTCAATTAGAAGATCAAACGCTACTAACCAATCAGATTCCAGCTTTCTCTTATATGCTAAGTTTTGGTTAATTTCATCTATACGCAGACAAAATTAAGTGAAAACTCAGCTGACATGTTATTATGCCACCTGTGACAGTAGCCTGAGTATACTGCATGTCACAATTTACTGAAGTATAAAAGCATCAGTTCTATTAAGAGGTCAACTCTCACTTCATTTACAGGACGCAGATCTGATAAGTCAATGGCCATTAAACTTCAAAGGTTATTTAGCTTCACACCACCACAAAAAGGTCACACTGACTGAAAGTCCCTGCAGATATTTTTCTCAGCTCTTCTTACTTATTCAATACACGAATCGCATGATTGCATGTTTAGGTGCTGAAGACCTCGTCTTTTTTTCTTTTTTCATAAAGATAAACGTCTTTCAGATAACAGAAACACTGCATAGGACTAACACAGACACTGAGAAATGCATAAAATCTGACTATTTGAATCCTAGGTCAAGATTTTTTTTTAAATGTTCTAATCATTTCCGATTACAATTAATCCTACAGAAGTTTGACACGACTCCAAAGTTGCTGACAGGTATTGCTACAATACCTGTCAGCAGAAGTGCATTGATTGCTCGTGGTAGAGCTAACATAACATAGAGGAAGCTAACAGTAAAGGCTCAGTAGTCCCTTCTTGCCCCACGGACAGCTTTTATTTGTGTTTTTGAAATAGTTTAAGTTAAACCACGGATTGTGGTCAGAATGAGTTGACAACACTTTTTTGTTCAGTCTCAATGTGGTTGTGTTTGTTGCAATACATGTACAGAAGCCTTTATTGCACTTACGATAAAACCAATGCGTTTACCGCCACGTCCATTAATATTGTTTCACATCGCATGAGTTTGTCAGCTACACTGACACGCGACATGTGTAACAGGCAGTAAAATAAGGAACATACAAAGGAAATAACAGCAGTATGTAGCAGCCTTTGGACTCTCACACCAAGCTAGACTAATACAGATAAATTAGGTGGACAATGTTAACTGACTTGTTTACTTTTCATTTTATTAATTTAGGTCTGGTTGCCATCACCTTAGCCACTCTACCACCAAAAAACAGGGAAGTAAACTGAAGATTCCTCCAAGCTACAGATACCAGTGATAACCCAAAACAGGTATTAAGTGCAGGCATTTTAGTCCCCCCCCCCAAACTGGGCAACATCACACCACCACCCCCTTACAGAATGAGGTTCTTGAGGTCTGAAGAGTAGTTGATAGACACCAGCTCCATGGCCTTCTGCAGGTTCTCCCTTTGTATGCCAGCCAGGGAGTTGCATGCCAAAGCCAGCACAACCTTGCCCAGTGACACGAGATCTGCTTGCTACAAAAACGACACAAAAATAAACTTTAACCACACTTCCTCAGCTTTTGAAGTAAAACAGAACGACAGTACTAAAATAAAATAATTTCACATGAAGCTGATAAAGTACCTGGTACTGTGGCATAAGGGCAAGATGATTGGTCTGACTGTTGTCAAATGTTAAGACATCAAACACCCCAACACAGTTCACCCGTAACCTACAAAGATTAGCGCATTAGGCATTAGGTAACATACACGTTTGTTGTGCATGCACAGTAGCGTTGTTATGAAAAACGTAAGCGCTGAATGAAAATATTCTTTTGCTTTTAATAGATTTTTTTTTTTTTTTTTTTACACTTAAGTCATAGTTTCATCTCTGAGCTTAACAATAAATTCATGTTCTTTCACACATGGACATTTATGGTTATAAGAGACAGGCTATGATTCTTATATCCATACTGAACAATGAAATATGTGCTTAGACACTTGAATAGCGTGTATACCTGGTCTTGCCAGTGATGAGAATTTTGCTGGGGTCCATCACACGGCAGGCCAGGCCCGCCGTGTGGATGGTGCGCAGGGCTGAGCTGAGCTGGACGATGTATGCCCAGATGAGGGATTCTGGGAGAAGACCCGCGTGCTGCCGTGGTGGAGGGGGTTCATGTTGTCCTGCACATGAGAAAAAAGTTTTATTGCACAAAAGTGGTGTGAGGTTTTACATTACTTATGAACTAATCCTCAGACTACTTCCTCAGTAACCTTATCTTCATGACAAGCTGTTTCTTAGAGGTCTGATATGAGTAAAAACGCATGAACTTTAGTGTGTAGATTAACAAGCTCAGCGACAGTGCAGACTCAGAAAACAACTAAAAATTCCTGATAAAATCAAGAAGCTCAATGACATATTGTTTACTGTATCTTTACTTTTACACTATGCTGCATTCCTGTTAATTGCAACTTTGTTTGCAGTTAAGAAGTGACTTAATTGCATTTTCTAAAAACAAAATATGAAGGAATTCATTCCATTCATTCATTCATTTAATGTGCATCTGTTGGATGCACATTAAACTAGTTGTAAAGCACTCAACAGCTGTGAGATCCCTGTGAGGTTTTGCATTGTGCGCAGGTTTTACCAATTTGGAAAAATTGCGCAGGAGGATAAAGTCATCCACAACTTTTCTGAAGCCTTCGTTATGTATGCGTTTGGTGGACACACATCAAATGTTATTGGCATTGGAGATTTCAGTGTGGTTTTGTGAGCTGATGGAGACCCTGATGCGCTGTACAGGCTTCTTTCCGGCCTTCATGCATTTAGTCAGCAGTTTATTTTCAGACAGCCGAGTAAGTTAGCTGTGTTGCTTTGTGGTGCAGACAACTCCGTATGCTTTGCATAGGATTTATTCTTGTTTAAAAATCACTTGCACTGAAGCCAAAGTATTTCCAGTCCTGACATTTGATTTTTGTTTTGAAACGGCCTGTTACATCTTATATTGATCTTTTAACAAAGTTTTCCTGGGCCAGACTGCATCCCGGAAACTTCAAGCAACCGGATGCAGGGAACAGCTGTGACTAGCACATGCTGTTAGGGTCATGGGAGACGATTAAGGAGCACTTGGATTTGCTCTTACTTTGCGTTCTATTGATGTAGCACGCAATTTTAATATCAGTCAATTATGGTCATTTAATTGTGGGAAGCCAAAGTTGTGACCGAGATTAAAATGTGATTAACTGTGGAAGCCTACTTTACGTAAAACTGACGAGTTCACTACATCACTGAGAACCGCTAATGAAATTCTTACTCATCAAAATACTCGTTTCAGTCAGTTTGAACAAGCGTCTCATAAGGCAAGACCGCTTACCGTTTCTAGAAATCGTGTTTATTATCGGGGCAGTACTCACTTCTTTCTCGTAATCCCCCTGCAAGTTTTACAACCAATGTGAACCACTCGCATTGGGTAATGTAAGTCAGGCAGTAGAGCGTTAGGGTGTGTACAACACAATCAAACCACAATGCAACATGTGAGAATAAGGAACCTGTTTGTTTCACTAAAGACCATTCCAGAATGAAATGGCTTCAGATGACATTATCTGGTATTTCGGTGTATAATCATCATGTACCCGTGTGCAAAGGCATCTGAGAGACACTTGTTATATACACACACGTGCTTGTATATACATCTCATTTGTTGTGGTTTCTTATCAGTGTTTGGAATGGATGACACAAAGACCAAGGTCTGAATGCCTCTGCTTCCTCTGTCTGTCATTCCTGTATACAGGCTATTTAACAGCACCTGCCTTAGGATCAGTTTCAGCCACAGTTTCCTCCAAGTCCCCGTGTGTCTATCACAAAGACCCATGCTTGCCAACCGTCAGCTTAGGCTACCAAACAAGACTTCAAAAAACACAAAAAAACCCTCTCCAAAACATATTTTTAGACACTTTGAATTTCTTAAAAACATCATGTATTATTTGTTTGCACAATCTAACCCATCTACCTACATACCTATAAGCATGGCATGAGCACAACTGCATGCAATGCAATCATGAAAGCATGCACTCAAATAGACTTGGGCCGATGACCTCATTATCAAACAAGTAAACAGAGTCGAAATGTGTGAAGGGGAGGGAGTGCAGAAAGGCGTGTGAGGTGATGCTAGGCCTATTCGTAGCAAAGGACGAGGAAGGGAGGGACAGTCAGCATACCCCATTTCCTTTTGGTGAAGTACGAGTCTGCTGCTGGGTCATTAAAGTGTCTGCTGAACATGGTTTCTGCACCTGCATGGAAATCATACGAGAACACCAAAGCTGGGGAAGAAGACAAAAGCGTGAGAAAACATTGAGCCAATTTAGTATAAAATATAGTTATGTAACCAGATAAAATGCAAGTCTAAAATCATGTAGCTATATAAAATTTCTGTTCAAATACAGCTGATTACACTCACAGTGGTCTCCAAAGGCCTTGGTGGTGAAGACCTCTCTCAATGTTACAGTGTTTGAGTGCTGAACCTTCTTCCACATGTCCACCAGCATCATGCACTTTGTGTTAACGAGGCGGAAACCTTTGCATATTAAAAATATGAATTATTTATAAGACATTCATTTTATGTTAGATTGGGATTGCAGCTCATAAAACACACACACACACACACACACACACACACACACACACACACACACACACGATGCAAGTCAATAAAATTAATATTCAGTTTTATCTGCTATAAAACTAAAGCAATTTCCACAACTCCTTTATTAGGCTGTGGGAAGGTAACATTTCATGTTTAAATCTATGGAGTTTAAAGTTTCAGAACGTCCTTGGCATTAAAATAATTTGATCAAATTCATTAATTAATTATTGCTCTGTGAGTTAAATCCCAATATTAACATTATTTTCTATAGCATTCATCTCTTGTCTTATTTCCAGCAGTGTTGATTTCTACTGTTAATGCTGATATGGTCTCTATCATCATCATATTCATCTTACATGCTTCTTATTGGAGTAGGCGGTACTCATAGGGATTATTTTGTGAAGAAGTGTCAGATGATATGTGAAACTTCCCTTTTATGTAAACAAAACAGAGCCTGACACAGAAAGCCGTCTTAACAGAGACAGCTGATAACCACTGTCCGACTGGGAGTTTCGGTTTTGTCAAACCAGCTTGCTCACTCACACACACACACACACACACACACAGTCACACTCACAAGTTTGAGCTATATTCAAACTTTCGTGGGGTATACCTCTCTGGTCTGGACATTGGCCAAATGTAGTAGACAAGATTAGAAAGCCTGTTGTTACAGAAATACTCATTTGGGGAGGAGCAGATCCTGGAAAGAGCATGAAGGTGGAACTACACCTGCTTGCTGGATTCACTCAGGTATTGAATGTTCTATTCTAACATGAACTCAACTGGACATTAAGTAAACGTTGCATTACAGAGCTTACGAGATAAAAATCTGTTCTGTCAGACTGAGTCGCAGCTCCCCCCAAGTAATGTATTGAAAGTTTAGAGCTGCAGTGCACCCATGAAAGCATTTAATTAAATTCAACTCAATTTTATTTATATAGCGCCAAATCACAACAACAGTTACCTCAAGTAGGGCTGCCACGATTAGTCGACTATTAAAATCGTCGACGACTAATTTAATAGTCGACGCATCGTTTGAAGCTTTGTAAGATCACAAAGGACGCAGGAATGAGTAGTAGGATTTAAGAGTGTAATAACGGACTGAAACAGAAGATGGCAGCACTGCATGTACAAGGATGCCAGCTGCCGTTAAACCCCGAAGAAGAAGAAGCTGTGTCCCAGAATTCATAGCGCAGCCCAGCGCAGTTGTCAACAATGGCGGCAGCTAGTAGTTTTAACTTTACTCTTATTATTCTTTCTGGGTCACAAAATAAACGTTTAACATATTTTAAGGCGAGAATGTAGCTGTGTAAACCTCAAATATCTGCTCAGTTTATCAAGACACCGCATATTTTCAAAAGCGCTCCGACGTTTTCGGAGACATCTGTTACCCACTAGCTCGTTAGCTAGGCGGGGGCAAGGCTAACTAGAGCCGTGAGAACACCGGACTCCCGGCAAATCGTTTTCAAACCCACCGCCGTCTTTCGCTAGTCAGGTTAAACATATATATAAGTCACTTAGATAACTTAAAAATGTTATTGTTTGGCTTTCTTTAGTATTTTATTTGTTCCTGAGTAAATCGGTTTGGCTGAGATTAAAGTTATAGTTTTTGCACAGCTAAAACTGTCAAGCAGACAGCTGATTATCAGAAGTGTGAGACGCTGGAGAATATACTCCGGTGTCCTGTTATATTTTAGAAAGCAAGGAGTTTATTAAACTTCACCGAAACAATCTGCAAATTTCATTAAAAATTAATAAACTACCATCTTGTCTTTATTTTTAGTTAGCACAAACACTTCAAGCTGTAAGCTAATGATAGTTATATAAGACCAGATGCTGCTGGTGCAATAAGCTGTACGCTGTACGTCCAATGGATGATGATCTGATTAGTCGACTAATCGCAAAAATAATCGGTGACTAGTCGACTATCAAAATAATCGTTTGTGGCAGCCCTAACCTCAAGGCACTTTATATTGTAAAGGAGACCCCACAATAATACAAACAGAGAAAAAACCCAACAAACATATGACCCCCAATGAGCAAGCACTTTGGCGACAGTGGGAAGGAAAACTCCCTTTTAACAGGAAGAAACCTCTGGCAGAACCAGGCTCAGGCATTACAATACAACATTACAATATTAGAAATGCTGGAACAGCTTCTTTCGCTTATTAAACTGGGCTATTGGGAGGGTGAATCAACTCTTAGGATTATCTGACATGGTGTGTGGCATCTGAGAAAAATGCATATGATGGCCACATTTCTTACCATGTATCCTCCTCAGGCAGTACGGTAAGTCATCTTTGCTATTCACTGCCTTGTAGCACGAGGTGATGTAGCTGAAGTTGCTGGTCTTCTGCATGCGGTTTGGTGGGGGAAGGGGCTCGAGGGGAAACAGGCTGTGATAGCTGTCCACCTCAGATGGTACATCTACCAAAAACAGGCATTTTTAGAGAGAGAAAAAACACCACATACTGCACAAAAAGTAAAGATTTAAAATGTAAGTGGCAACTAGGGTTGAGCGATATGTAAAAATGTTCCAACCGACAATCCTTAGTCCAATAATCGACAATGGGTGATAGATTCACTTTTTGATAGGCGGAGCAATATAATCATGCACAGACTGATTTGCGCATTTACAAGATAGAAGTCCAAAGATGGACAAACTAATTTCCAAAAAAGATTAGGGCTGTCAGCGTTAACGCGGTGTTAATTCAATCATCACGATTAAAAATTTTAACGCGCTCAACCCGTCTGGAGCGCAGAATGAACTTTGGACAAACTGTCCAAAATGCGTTGACAGAGACATTTCAAGGATTTTGACTCAGTCTGCGCTCCAGATGGGTTAATTGTTAATCCCGTTAGTCGTGATGACCGCACATTAACGCTGACAGCACAAAAAATATATATAAAGTCACCAATTTGGGATGAGAGCGGTAAACCTAAGGATGTAACCAAAGTGGTGTGCCGCTTGTGCAGTCGTATAGTGCGAGCAAAGTACTCAAACACGACTAACTTACATGAGCATGTACGTGTCCACCATCCGAATTAGTATGCTAGGCTATCACCAGCTTCTGCAGCTCCATCAACAAGCATTTGGGCGCGCTCTGAGGAGGGTGCATTTGGGCGCGCTCTGAAGAGGGTGCATTTGGGCACGCTCTGAAGAGGGTGCATTTGCTCGCAGATGAAAGAGGGTGCTGTTAAAACAGCGCTATTATTATTTTTTCTGTTGGCTGCTTCTATTAGCTAAATCCTTATTAGAAAACTTGTTCATGGGCAAATAAATAAATCGCCCTCGTTAAAACGATCGCCGATGGGCTCAACCTATAGTCGATATATTCGTCCAATCGCCCAACCCTAGTGGCAACAAACAAGATTTTTGGTTTAATTTACTGTAAAGTTCATATTCCTGTGGTACAAAAAGCTTGTTTGCAAAACAATCAGAAATCTTGTTTTCCCTGTTAGTGACCAAGAGCTTTTCCCCAGACGGTAAACTATCTCGAATAATTGTGAAAACCAGTCACAGCAGAATTTTTAAAAAAGTCCCTGAAGAAGGTGAAGTAGGAGCGTGACAGAAACCAAAAGTAAAACAAGACTGAGCCTGAAACGGACATTCACTCTATTACAAAAGCTCAAGGATTTGTGATCAAAAGCAACGTGTGTGGCATCATCTCCAGTGAGTTAACTATTAACAAAAAATGACGGCTTACTAGCCTGAGTTATTTTAAAACTGAATCTGAGCCAGACTTTCCAACACGTGCCTTAAGGAAGACACTGAAAAGCTGTCTGTTGCTCCACAGCACTGCTGACGTGCTGTGTTTGTGGTAGTTGCAATCTTAGCAACACACACACACACATACCCACAGAGCCCACAACCAACATATTGCACACTAACAGGACAGAATAACTCTACATCAGACTTGCAATGAGCACTAGTGCTAGTTTGTTTACATGTAAATATAGAAAATAGAACACTGAAACAGCCATTTAGTTTTATAAGCGCATGTTTAAGGTCAGTTGTCACAAGCATCCCTTATAATGTCAACAATGTAGATGCTCTACCTGGATTTTCTGAGTGGTCAATTTGGGCCATGGTTATTAGATGTCTGTTTATCAACTCCTGAAGAAGAAACAAGTGGAGAAGACATCAGTTATAAAGCTCCAGAGAAGAGAAGGGGAATGTTTGGTCAACAAGGACAATACCTGTCGAAGCTCATCAGCCATGAAGAAGGACGGGGCATTGGCTTTCGGCTGCATATAAGCCACATGTGGCGCCGTGGGGGGATAGATATGGTAGGTAGGAAACACCTGCAACAACCAGAAAAAAGAAAATACAGCTTCCTATTTATTGAGAAATGGAAACCAGTCTGATCATACAAATATTGTTTTCAGGCAGCTATGCAAATGAATGCGAGAGAATGAAACTCTTGTGATGTCATAAAAAACAAAAAAAACAAAAAACAAACCAAATTACAGTCCCTATTAGGCCATGAATTTACATCTCAATGAAGCCTATTAAATAACTCATATTTATATCAAAACTTAAAAATGCAGACTGATTTAAGTGATATTCATTTTGTTGTGTTTAAAGTGACTGAATGCACAGTGTATCCGTACCATCCCAGCCATTGGTGCCGGGGTGTTGTCTGTGTAAAAGTAGGTCGTCCCCCCTACAGTCTCTTTCTGGATAATGTGTGCACCCTGGTCAGACGCGGTGGTGGGCACCATGTAATTGGCAGGGTTTGGGGTGTGACTGCGTCGACGGGGAGCAGGTGAGGTGTGTGGCGTAATTTTAGGGGAGTGAAGAGGAGAAGATCCCGCAGACAACGACATTCCTGAAAAAGGAGACAGAACATGAGAAACGTTTCTTAGGAAAAGATTTAATTTCACAGTAATATATGAAGGAAATCCCTCACGAACTCAAGTATTACAATTTCTAAAGATGAAAAACAAAATTGAGCCCAACAGAAAGTGTTTGGGTAGAGGGTAGTTCTCAAAAAACCCACACCTGGAGCCAGTGCAGCAGCTGTGGAGCTGCTGAGACCAGGATGTGCAAAGAGAGGTGAGGGGAAGGCCTGGACAGTGGACTGAGCCATATTGGCCATACGTGGAGCTCCCTTAGGGATGAATTCACTCGCTGCCGGGTTAGGAGCCTGCCAACACAAATGAAAACAATGGAAAAATTAAAAGTCGTCTATCAGTCTTGTTGGAGGCAAATTAACTCATCTTGGCTTCAAGTACTTCCTTATATAAAAATGTAATCCTGAACCCTTAAAGAACTTTAATGCTATGACCCAATGTTTGTACGCTCACCTTTCTCCTTTGGGAAATGCTAAGAGCACCAAAATCACTGAACAGTGAGGACGTCGGGGAGTTCACTGGATCTGCAAAGCACAAAGTGTTGAAGGCCCCTTCCAAACTTCAGTGGATGAGTGTCAGCTAGTGCCCCAAAGATATCTCAATACAGCTTACCATGAGTGCTGTGGCTGAAGTTCTTGGCACCATCATTGAGAAGACTGGGAGAGCTGCTGCTGGTAGTCATTCGCTAAGGAGAGCAGCATCCAGAGGAGATGTGTTACAAAAAGCACCCTGCTGTCCAATTATGTGCATCAAAATACAACGAAGTACCATAAAATAATTTAACTGCAGGGCCTTAGTCTCCAATTATGCTTTCAAAAACCTAAAACTTTTTTTTGTGGTGGTAGGTTGGAGCTGCTGGTAGCCAGTTGCTGTATTAAACCTATAAATGTTTTAGTTCCAAAGTAGTTGGTGTCAAATTAATAACTAATCTACAAATTCAGCTGCCTCTTTCATGAGGCCAGGGTTTTGGATATAGTCCAACTTCACTGCTTTGGGCTGGTCACGTCACTCTTTGTTTTGCTCTGTAGCATTCTGTCAGCTTGAAATAGGAGCACGTGAACCAGCTCTTCACCTGGCTCCAGGTTCTGGTTTGAGTGGCCCTCAAGCTCACAACAGATCTCCCAGAGAGCTGAACAAGGACTACCATCACTAGCCACAGTCCAAGACAAAGGATTCAGAGCTGGTCTAAAAGCAAGATGAGAGACTCACTGGAGAGGCAGCTCAATGACATTAAACACTGGCCAAAAAGCAACGCAGTCTACCTGCAGAGTCAAGTTTAGATCGTTAGCAGCATCTGAACTTTCAAAAGCATGCCTGAGGGCATTGTCTACTAGTAAAGTTATTGCATACGGCACAAAAAGAAAGAAAGAAAGAAAAGAAATAAGGTTCAACCCTAACATAACCATGTTGCCAGTCACGTACATGTGAAAACCACTGACTGGGGATGTAGCGATATACCCGCCAGTAAATGCCTCGATGACTCCCAACAGCAAAAGACGAAACTTAATGATGGCAGTGGCTGACGTTAACCTATTGTGTCACATCGATTTCACAGTAGCTAAATGTTCAAAGTTGGAGTGATGAAGAACTTGAAGACTTTGGTTTATTGTGAAGCTGTTTTTATGTTTCCCTGTAAAAAAAGAAAGGGCAATAACAACAAACTCAATACAGAAATGTAACTGGTATACCATCAACTCAGAATTTCATAGGCATTGTATTCCTAACATAGCAAAACAAAACACGCATATATTCATTTTCAGTTCGTTTAACTGTACATTTACTGTGACAGACCTACAGCGTCCCTCTTGTACCTGCATCATTGAGTATTTAGGCTCTGCTGGACTTCCAAATCCATTGACCCCAATAAAGCTGCTGCTGAAGTAAGAGTTGGTAAGATTGGCATCGCTCAGGGTTGCGCCTTCCATCCCTGGGACTGTAGATGACAATAAAAGCAGAGTTTTGCAGATTAGGACTGCAACCAGACCATATCAGTTAGAGATAATTGCTTACACAGTCCAAAATGTAATGCACTCATGCTAATGTGTGCACAAGTGAGCGCGTCTTCAGCCAATCACAGTTTGAAAGCATGTAAACAGTGAGCCGCAGCTGAAGCTTGACCCAAGGTGATAGCTACCACCAGCAAACTTTTTTAGTAATACTTCCAGGGCAGCTTTTAATGCACGACTGCAAAGTGCATGCTACTTAAACACAAAAACACAACACACAAAAACAATGCCTACTAAACCGTTAGCGTAGGTAGGCTAGTGTTAGAAAAGACTCAACTTGGAGAACAACACTAAACTTCACTTTAAGTTAAGTGAAGAAGAAAATGCAAAGTGCTGATAAAAACACTCATTTCTCCTTTTTTGGAGGAGAAACCCAAACAGGTAGAATAAGTTAAAGTGGTCAGTTTAAACATAGTTTAGCTAACGCTAGCTGGCTATTAGCTGCAGGAGCTAACGTTAGTGGGACGCGGATTTCTGCCCACTCACAGCTGTCACACAACACAACAGGCCTCCTCGGCTACAGCAGCATGGCTCATGTTTTGTGTTTTTAAGATACTGGTAACACAACGTGTAGTCAAAACTTGTGAGGCGACAGTTAAAGAGCGCGATATATGCTAGTTGCACGCTGGGCTGTTTTGCTAATGTCTGGCAAGTAAAAGTAAACCACGTTGTTTTGGCGCTGAGAGGCCTCAGTGAATCCTCGGGCAAAATTTTAACAAAGCTCCGTGAGGCCCGAAAGTAAAGTCACAGTCAGTCACCCTGCACGAGGCCTTGGTTTACAGTCATTTGTACTCACTGGTTAACAGCTGCCCCTCCAGAGACGTACTCGCAGGCCCCAATGTTTCACTCTTCTTGGGCACGCCGGTGCCCCCACCGCCCGGGCAGCCCGCCGCGGAGCCGCCAAGGGAATACCCCGCTGGCGTCCCACCACCCCCGGCCATGGACAACGGGACAGGGCTGCCGCCGCCGCCGTGCAGCGGCAAACTCGCCAAGGACGGATCCTCATGCAAGAACTGACACTCATCTCCATAAAAGCAGGTTTTGTCTTTTGCGTAGTATCGACAAAACTTCACCTTGACATTGGGTATCCCGGCACCCCCGAGCGGAGCAGCTGAAGGTGGGAGTCCACTGTTCATGGCACTGCTGCTGCCGCCACTGCTGCCGGAAGACGCTCAAACATAGAGATGCAGGAAGCTAGCGTGCTAGCCCGCTAGCTTTCAACCAGTTTTCACTTAAAGGAGCGGGTTAATGTCACTTCGGGTGGTGGAAAACACTTAAGATCCCAGAGTACTCACATTCTAAGGCTAAGGAGCATTTTGGTTTGAGGAAATATCACTGCATGTGAAATCCTGGTCGTCGTTGTTGCTTTGGTTGTTTACGCTATCCATGCAGCTGCCTTCGTAAAGTAGCCTGTTGTTGTTGTTTTTTCCGCTCGCAGCCTCTGTGCTGTGCTACAGAGCCGCTAGCATAGCTGTGCATTGTGGGTAAAACAAATTGTATGGATGCAAACTAAATTTGAGGTATCTGCGATGTTGACAAAGATATAGGGGGAAATTATCTTTTTTTTTTTTTAGCGCGGTTATCATTCAGAATTAAGCAAATGATTGCAACATCGTAAAACATTTTAAAATAAATTTTAAAAAAAGAGAAAGAAAAAAGAAATTACTTCTTATTTTTGGTCTTACTAGATGATGGAACAAATATTTCCCAGCATGCATACAATATCTCTCTTCTCGGGGCGACCGTGGCTCAGGGGGTTGGGAAGCGTATCTGGTTCGATCGCCGGGCTCTCTGTCCTGGTCGTTGTGTCCTTGGGCAAGACACTTTACCCTACTTGCCTACTGGTGTTGGCCAGAGGGGCCGATGGCGCGATATGACAGCCTCGCTTCTGTCAGTCTGCCCCAGGGCAGCTGTGGCTACAACCGTAGCTTGCCTCCACCAGTGTGTGAATGTGAGAGTGAATGAATAGTGGCATTGTAAAGCGCTTTGGGTGCCTTGAAAAGCGCTATATAAATCCAATCCATTATTATTATGTCTCTGTCATGTTGATAACGTAGAAACCAGCCTCTTCAGTTTTTTCTTAATAAAAACACGCAGAAAAAATGATTGTACTTCCATTTTTTTAAATCTCCAACAATAACGAGAAAACAGTAGTTTCTCGCGTGTATATTTTAGGCTCTCAGCGTCATCCAATGGTCTTATACTTCCTCTATTTATAAGGCACATACGGGCGTCTTGTACGCCAGTCTAGCCACAGAGTGAGCATGTAAAGCAGCCAGAAAATACGCATCAATGCCAAGGCACCAAAATATGATTGCGGGTGAGTAAGACTCTTTCAAATCCCTGTTTTGTGGCCTGAATTATTGCCACTGAAGTAGTGCAACTTTTAGCTTCACGTTTATCATTTAACAGTTAGGGTTCAAAAATTAAAAATGGCGTGTTATAAATAAATATTCAGATATAAAATATTGGGTTGACATGAAGATCTAAATTTTCAGTTTGAGGAACTTCAAGGCTCAGCAGCGACTGACAAGTGTTAAGGCTCACATTTGTAGTTCATATAAGGTGACGGTGATGATGATCTCAGGAAGAAAATAAATATCAGAAATAATAGGTAAAAACACGCAAATTACACTTTGTGTGATTTTTATAGTTTAGAAGTGTTTAACATTTCTAGTTTAATATAATAAAAAAAACTCTACTGTGCCATTAATAAATTCACAGGAAACACTTAACACATCAGTTCATTTGTCCTCATGACTGTGTTGCTTTGCGCTTTTTTCAGATTTGCTTATTTGCTTATGCTGTATTTTCTTTAAAATTAAATAATCAATTCCTGTTTCACTTGTTATTTTCCAGTAAATTTCTAATAATTCGGGAAATGTGCATTTGTTTGAACTGAAGTTTTCATTTTCTGTATCTCCAGCTGTTCTGCTGCTGTGTGCTGTTGGGGCACTGTCTGATGATGGGAAGACCCCACCATGTGTGCCCAGTTATGAAGTAAGAGCTGCTTTAACTGGAAAATAATGGGGGAAAACGGCACAATTTAGTAGGTGCTGCACAATTGCTGAACTGACACATAGTAACTGTAAATAATATATGCACAAACCATTAGAATTCCAATATGAAGTAATAGAACTAACTAACTAACTAACTAACTAACTAACTAACTAACTAACTAACTAACTAACTAACTTTTTTGTATAAACAAAAGAAAATATTCTTCAAACTTTGTGTAGCTGTATCTTATTTTCACTAATGACAGTGTCAGTGTTTTATGAGTATGCAAAAACAAAAAAATGCAGAGCAACAAGATGATCTAAAACGTCACAGGGGAAATGGTACTCCTGTTTCATTTCTTGAAATCTGTCACTTTGTCTCATTTCAGTAAAAACTCTGAGTCCAAATTTTATTCCATTATAAAAGTAAATGTACATTTTTTTAACCAGTTCATAGTTTAATATTTTCACACATGTAGTTGTGTGAAAAATAAAGTATACCCGCTTTCGTTTCCAAGGTTTTACATGACAGGACAAATTAAAATAATCATTTGACCCTTAGCAGTGACATTATTTGTTTAACAAATACTGAGTCAAATTCAGAAGCTGTGTTTAAAAAATATAATTAGACCCCCAAGATTTAACAGCAATAGCTTTAATAATAGTTTTCTGTGTGAGGTCATCAGTCATTTTTATAGCCCAAATTATCACCCCTACACCACCATGCTTCACAGTTGGTATGAGGTGTTGGTGATGATATGGTGTGTTTAGTTTTTCATCATATGTGGTGCTGTGCATGACGACCAAACGTCTCCACTTTGGTCTCAACTGCCCAGTGGACATTGTTCCAGAAGTCTTGGTTCAGATGTTCAGATTTGTGCAACTTTGCAAAGCTAAGCTGTGCTGCCATGTTCTTTTTAGAGAGACGAGGGTTTCTTCAGTCTTTTTCTAATTGTACCGTCGTGAACTTTAATAATTAAAATGTTAACTGAAGCCAATAGAGACTGACATGTAGCTCACAAGCTTCTTGCTGATTCTGAGGTTTGCACTGTCTGAATTTGGGGTGAATTTGCTGGGACGTCACTCCTGGCAAGATTGGCAACTGTGTTGACTGTTTTCCACTTGTAAATAGTCTTTCTCGCTGTAGAGTGATGGATTTCAAATGGCCGAGTAACCCTTCCCAGATTGATTGGGAGCAACAATTCCTTCTCTGAGATGATTGTTGATGTTGTTACACTTTCACGCCCCAATTCTCCAGACCAGAAAACCACTGAAACATTTGTTTTATTACAGGTGCTCATGATTACTAAAGATCAGCACTTGGCTGCTACTTACCCTCTTAAATCCTGTGGAAGTAATAAATAGTTACTTTGGTTTTTATACAATTCTTCTCCATTTTTGCTTTATTTTTCTTAAATAACTATATAGTCTAATAATTTATGTGTTTTTATTTTGTCTTAATATGTAAACATAAATAATGTTCATGCTTGGTTTGGTGATTAACAATCTCTCAGCTTTTATTACAACTTCAGACAATTAATTGCTAAATCAACCTTTTTATGTGTTTTTGTAAAGCATTTTTTTAACATCTTGCCATCAGTGATTATTTTATTGCTGCTTAATAAAGGAGGATTAAATGGTGGGTCTTGTTTTTCAGGCAGCATGTTTGACACCAGCTGATTATCAGAATCCATCTGGTTCCATCACCAAAGTTTTGGCTGTGGGTATGAAACTCATCATCTCCCTGGAGTTCCTCGCTGGATCTCCTGTTTGCCACTGGATCAGAGGAGAAGACCGAGTAATGACAGCGTAAGTGACTGTCTGTGTTTCTGTTTGTGTGCTTTATCTTTTTATGTAATTAAACTGAGATGTTTCTTTTAACCTCAGCAGAAATGGGAGTCAGTCCATGGTCACATCACAGCTTTCTGAGACAGATTCAGGGGAGTACACTCTGACGTGTAAATCCAACAATGTCACCATGTTCTCCACGACTGTGATTCTTCATGTAATGAGTGAGTAACAGCTTCTCACCTTCTTTCTTCTATAATACTCACACAATCTCTGTTTGATCATAAATTAGTGATAATAAAAAATGAAGTTAACTGTTTTCTTTGTTGTTTAGAATGTCCAACAAAACCACAGCTGATGCTCGATGGTGTTGACGTGTCAGATACTTCCCCGCTTTTTAAGTGCATCTCTGAGGGTTTCCCCAAACCCACAATCAAATGGTCTGGGTAAGATGTTGTCCTTTACATTTGTATGTAAACTTTAGAATAGCAGCACTTCTTAATGTCTGATTTTAGACTGAATCATTTGGAGAGATGCTTTATTTTGGTGGGTGGTTGGGATAAATGGGTATTAGACAAGCTTTGATAATAATGTTTGTCAAAGACACAGCGCTCTGAAAATATAATTTTACAGCACTAACATTTTTCTCTCTGTTTGACCAGTAACAAGGATGAACAACAGAGTTTAAAGGGAAGCGACAGAAAGACAGAGCGCACAATATCAAGCACTGAATATTATAATACAGGAATGATGTGCTGTGCAACCAATGCTGAAGGACAAGAGTGCTCCCAACTGTATGACTACGGTAACTGGATTTAAATTAATTCATAACAAATTTAATACATCCATAATGAATTTATCCATAAATTATTACAGGAGTTAATTTCAGTAAAATTTGGTTCAAATACTTGAAAAAACAATGTTTACTCAGACATTAACTAACTGATCTCAGAGAAGCAAATGACAAATTCTGCCTGAAAAATATATTTTTGACTTGAGGCCCTGATGTGTGTTTCAGACTTACAGAGCAGCGTAATGAACAAAGATGAGGTATCTACTGTCACCCTGAGCGAACGTCAGTCTCTGCTGCTTCGCTGCAGAGTTACAGGATACAGTCTGAGATCACCTGTGTGGGAGAAAGGAGGAAAACAGCTCAATGCCAGGACATTTTCATGTACACCAGAGAAGAAGGAGGAGGTACAGTAATGTCCTGTAATCAGGGAGAGTTTCCTTAAACTTTCTTGTTATGTTTGTCTGAAAACTGACCGACCTTTTTAATATTCCTCAGTCTGAGACACAAAGTACTTCACTGATAATCATCCTGCAAATGATCATTATTATGGGGTTTTTCTTCCAGATGTGCATTAAAAATGACTCACATTCCGGTGTTCAGATGGCCTACCTGTCCATCAGATCAGTGAGAGAGGAGAACAGCGGCACATACACCTGCACGAGTGCAGATAAAAACTCAAAGTCTGTTCATGTTAATGTCTCAGGTCAGTAGACTTCATTTCATGTCATTATTATTTGAAACTGTTCCCACTGAATAAATCTGGTTTATTCTTGTGTTTCCTCAGATGAAGGTTTCCTCTCTGCACAGCTGGATGAGACCAAGATCATATCAGCTCAGGAGGCATCCAGCACCTGCTTGCAGGCCACTGTTTCCTACCATCCTGTTCTCCAGTACTGTTCCTGGGAGACTCCTGACAAAAACAGGGCTAAATGTGTCAGGGAGACATGGGTAACACAGCACAGGTACTTCAATGAAGCAAACTGTCATCATGTAGAAGTGTAAAACTATTCATTCATTCATGTTTTTCATGATCAGTGTAATCATGTGATATGAGGACTGTAATGAACTGTTTCTCAGGACTGTGAAGCTTTGTGATCCACTCATATCAGGAGATTATAAGTTACACCTGGAGGCTGGAGGACAAAAGGAAACAAAGATCATATCAGTGTGTGTTGTAGGTGGGTTAATGTAACCTTTGTTACAGTTTTATTATTACTTAAATTTAATTATAATTTATATTTAAAATGTGAGAATGTTTGAGATCATCTGATTTTTGTTCCAGATGAACCAAAGTTCAACTTCTTGTTTAATAAGGATGATGGTACCCTCAACCTTGAGACTGTCAGTCCTGTGCCAGCAAACTATACCTGGATGTTTTGCTCTAAGTCCAATGACAGGTATGATTACCTGCACAGCCGTTCAGCTCAGAGCATTTTAGCTCTGATTATTTAAACTCCTTTTACTTTGTTTCACAGCTGCAGTGAAATTGACTCATCCTGGGATGAGGTCCCAAATGCATTTCAAATAGATTCTGATGTTTCCTGCTATAAGCCGATCAAGAGCTTAGTGAGCAAAGACGTGTTAAAAGGAGACCAATTCAGGTTTTGTCTGACAAACCCAGTTGGCTCCTGGTGCAAAACCCATTACATGATCATCCCACCTACACCTCAGCCCTCTATTGGTAATAACAAGTCTCATGAATATATTTACTGAAAATATTTGATGAAAAAAAAAATCTAAAAGTTGCTCACATTGTTTTGTTTTGTTTTTTAGGTAAGCCACCTGAGAAGAACTCCTTCCTGCTGACAGTATGTGTGGTTCTGGCTCTGGCTTTGACACTCGCCATCATGGTGCTCACGTATTTTGTCAAAAAGAAGGTAAATATAAATAAGGTGTATCAGCATACATATAAATGCAAACACACACAAAGACGTGACACCAAACCTTTTGTGTTTCCAGCAGAAACCTCAATATCAGCCTCAGCTTCAGATGATCCAGATGACTGGACCCAGTGATAATGATTACATCTACATCAACTTCAAGGACTTTGAGTATGACAGGAAATGGGAGTTTCCCAGGGAGAACCTTGAACTGGGTATGAAGTACACCAAGTTACAGGGTTAAATATATGCATCAACACATAAAGGCAATGTAAAGTTTTACACTCAGTCAGTAAGAAGAAGTTTAAAAGAACATTTAAATATATGTAAAATTATTGATTTAGCTGCTAGCAGACCTCCGAAACCAAAGAACAAGAAGCCCTTCAAATGGTAGCAAGACGTACTTGAGGGCTTGCAAAAGACTGAAGCAGAAAAAGAGGAAAAAAGTTCTTCTACATAAATGTGTTATCTGTGAAATATTCAGACTTTCCTCTTTTCATTTTTTTATGAAGAGTTTTACCTTTCTGGGCCTCAAAGTGTTGTCTGAACTCAGCAATACACCACGTTTAAAGAGGAAATGTCTCTTTGCCGGAACTTCTAACCAGATAGATATGTGAAACATATGAAGGGGCCCCAACAGGACACCTCTAAGAGGCCACAACTCTTTGGTTTAATTTTGCAGAACAATCATTTGTCTTTAGTTTTGTTTTGTTTTTTTAATGGCATAAGCTCAATCTAAAAACTAACTTAATGTGAACACTTTTTCCCTCATATTTCATGACAACGTGTTGATAAACGTAGTCAATTTAATATACAAAACAGACTTTTGAGTGTTTTTCTGTCCTCCTCAGGTAAAGAACTGGGCTCTGGAGCTTTTGGCATGGTGGTCCAGGCTACAGCTTATGGCATCAAAAAGCCAGGAGTCTCGCAGAAGGTGGCCGTTAAGATGCTGAAAGGTTGGTATTTGTTTCATGAGAAATGCAGAGCGTTAAAAGGGTTTTACCTAAAAGTGCTAATCTTGTACTTGACTCTGCAGAAAAACACCAGTCTATGGAGAAGGAGGCTTTGATGTCAGAGCTCAAGATGCTAACTCACATCGGACACCATGCCAACATTGTCAACCTGCTCGGTGCATGCACAGACTCTGGTGCGTTTAACGCAGCAGATCACACACATGCACAATAGTCATCAAACTTGGGCTCTTTCAGATGAGACCTACTGCCCTGGTTTCTGATTATTTGATGCTGTATATTAATGTCAAACAGAAGTTTTAAAATAACCTAATTTCCCCTCATCTAGGACCAGTATACCTGATTTTCCAGTACTGCTGCCATGGAGACCTGCTGAATTACTTAAAAAACAACTGTGAACGTTACCACAAGTCTGTCACCGACGCTTTTGACAAAGACCGTTTCAGAAGCCTCTACCACAACCTGCAGCTCAGGAAATGCCCCAGGTGAGACATGTTTCTGTATCAGTGCTGCCTTTTGTTTATTTGTTAAATTATTCTCTGTGAAGTTTGTTTGGCATTACAGTTGTGTTACATTTGTCTTTTCTCAGTGCGCTGGAAGCACCAGTAGATAATTACGTGCCTATGTACACCACTAACACAAGGGGGCAGGAGGACATCGCGCTCCTTACCATCAACTCTGACGACGTGGACAGCTGTGAAGGTGAGAAATGTGATATAAAGCCAGCAGAGCATACACGTTATCATGGTGAAAAAAAACACGTTTAAAAAAAGGTGTATGTGTGAACAGAGGTTGACACACTACTGTGAAATTCAGAACACAATTTATCTGCAGACCCAGAGAGTTTTGAAACCTCAGACGAGCAGACGGAAGACCTGGAAGCCCTGACCTTTGATGACCTGCTGAGCTTTGCCTTCCAAGTAGCAAGAGGCATGGAGTTCCTCTCCTCCAAGAATGTAGGCGGCAAACACCAGACAAACATCTGTCACCCAGCCTCTCTGCAGAAACATATTTAGTCTTTTTTGTTCCTCTGTGTTGATGATTAATTTAGACCTATATTGGCAGACCAAACCTGAAACACCTGTGTTAGTTTCTTAGTTCTTTGCATTTTGTCATAATATATCTATATTTAGGAGATTTGGAATTTTATAAACCGCACAGTTCAAGGGGAAATTATTTAAATATAACTAAAATTGCATATCCAAATAAATACACAAAACATATGCTGATGACTGCTCCTTTTGTCTGCAGTGTATCCATCGGGACCTGGCAGCTCGAAATGTCTTAGTGACAAACGGCAGGCAGGTGAAAATCGGTGACTTTGGACTCGCCCGGGACATCGACAACGACTCCAACTACGTCGTGAGAGGAAACGTATGTTGGATGATCCTTTGGTCATTTTATATTATTCACTGACTCTTATGTTAATCCCTGTGGGTGGGTGACTGAGCCCTGCTGTCTCACAGGTGCGTTTGCCAGTAAAGTGGATGGCTCCTGAGAGCATCTTTCAGGGAATGTACACCATGAAGAGCGATGTCTGGGCTTACGGCATTCTGCTCTGGGAGATCTTCTCACTCGGTAACTTTCACAAACATTAACTCATTGTGAGCAGCACATTCAAAAGATAAACAATCAGTTCTAACGTCTCAATGATGTTTGTCGCAGGTGTCACTCCATATCCGGGCATAAAGGTGGATCATATGTTCTATTCAATGATTGAGAGAGGATTTAAGATGGAGTGTCCATACTATGCCAACGAAACTGTGTAAGTCTCATCTTAAATGTTTCATAAATGTACTAGGTTGTTTTAAGAAAACTATTATTTTAGGATTCAAATAAAGACAGAATCACATTAATACATCAGTAAAAGTCAAAAATAATACTCCATTTCTGTTCTGTTTTGAAACTTTAGCTATTCTGGACTTTTAAATATAATTTTTGCTTTTATTAAGTCAGTAGTGTTGTGAATGTTCTTCTGCAGGTACGGGATGATGCATAAGTGTTGGGCCCTGGCTCCTGCTAACCGCCCCTCTTTCTCCAAGTTGGTGTCCTTTCTGTGTGACCTGCTCCTAGACCAAGAGGAGAACGTAGGCCTTAAAGAAAATCTCAATATTTGTGTTAAATTATACTCCAACATATATGTGAATGTAGCAGCGTAATCACTATCAACATTCACTTTTTGCAGCTCTACCAAAACACAATCAATCAGACTTGCAGCGACTACCAGAATGCGTCGACCATCGTTGACATGTCTGCCTTGACCAAAGCAAGTGAAGAAAAGAAAACCCAGGCCACCAATGACTACTGTCAAACCTGCGCCACTGAAGAAAAGAGAGCAGAAACATGTGACGGAGACACTGTGGCAGCTGAGAAGGAGCTTCTGAAACCATCCGATGCAGAGTGATCGCCTTTATACCTTTATTTTTATCCGTATATCCAACAGCTTGCATAACAATACTGATAAAATGGTACTAACCTAAGATTTTAGAGTAGAATGTACTTGCTTTATATTATATTCAAGGATAGCAAGCAGTTTTGTTTTTAAAGTTTTAAAGTTTTTTTTAATTTTGTGCAGTTTTTATTGTGCAGCTACAAAATACAATTAATTATGAAACTAAAATATTCAGAGGAATGTACTTTAGAGATGTAGCTATGGAAAAAAGATTTCTCCATTATGTTTATATGAAGACTCAGGAATTTATTACATGTTGCATATATTTTGTTATACATGGCAATGTAACGTCTATGTTTTTTTGAATGCATTTATACACCAGCAGAGAATGCAAGCATTATATTTTTTGTACACATTTATTTTTTTCATAATAAACTTTCTTTATATATTTTACTGGAACTTTTACACTATATTACATTTTATCTACAACATTTTATCTTCCAGAATTACACCTGCAATAAAATGTACTTTAAATAAAAAAACTAATTTGGCCATGCCTGGTGTTTCCTCGGCTGTTTTATTCGAGTCTTGTCAAAGAAATAACAATCAGAATTTTTTTCATAAGAATTTCACAGGAAAATACTTTTTATATATACAAATTGTATTTTTCTCTTTAATGGTTTTGTGTTATACTAGAGTACAACACATTCAGAGTGAAAACAAACTGTGCCTGACTTTACAAATTAAGATTTTGTTATTTTCGAATTTTACACGTATCTAAAACATGGTATCTTATTTTGTGGAGCTCTGTAACAAAAGTTTTTTCAGACACTTTTTACTTTTTAAAATCTGTAAT
The DNA here is from genome assembly GCF_057382185.1 of Mchenga conophoros. Lineage (NCBI taxonomy): Eukaryota > Metazoa > Chordata > Actinopteri > Cichliformes > Cichlidae > Mchenga > Mchenga conophoros. Next base: position 25,376,445 of record NC_140534.1, on the reverse strand, counting down.
GTTACAATAAAGCTGAATGTGAATCCTCAAGCACAGCAGCTATAGACAGGAGTCCACTGCTCAAAGCACCACTACGTGGAAGACACAAACATGGAGGTTTGTGTTGCCACAGCGCCACCTTGGGGAATTTCAGGAAATCCAAAAGTTAACCAGGAGATGTAATTCCAAAAATATATACCACCTTATTCACTTTAAAGATGACAAGTCAGGATGAATTTCAGTTAAAGTTTAAAATATTTGTAAGTGTTTCATATAATGCTAAAGGTCGAAGCTGCTGCCTGTGATGACAGGGGATAAAGGCGAAGCGAGCAGATCCTGACAGACTCATCACAAAGGGAAGGATATGCTGGCTCAGCCCATCGCTCCTACGCAGCAAAACAAAGGAATAAATCAATCATAAAATCACAGTAGAACAAATGAATAATGACTCCTAGTCAAGATGATCTTGGCCTAACAGACACTATAAAATTCAATAGAATTTGCAAAAGGATCAGATTCTTCTGATTACAAACAAAGAAAACACATACAGGAACATCAGTCACACACATGGAAAACATCTGGGTTCACAAAAGAGAAGAAAAAAAAAGAAAATAATTTTTAATAATTATATTATATTTTTTAAATTATTATATTATATTATATTATATTATATTATAAGCATATAAATCTCAGTGTATTTTACTGTATGTAGTAACCATTTGTGCATCGTATAATATTTTTGGCTTTTTAAACACTATTTTTCTTATTTATTGTGCTGTTGTAACCAGTGAGTTTCCACAGTGTGGGATTGAATGAAATGTCTTTTTATTGAATGTTCTAACTTTAAATGTGTGGGTATCCCAAGTGTGCAAGCAGGTCTGAAGAGAAGCTCTTAGTGAAACCATCAACTCAGTATCAACAAACCATAAACCCATCACTCAAAATGAGCCTTGCCCCACATTAAAAGGCAGACCATAAAAGTGACTCTAGCATGAAGAGCGACTCATTCATTCAGTTTATTTTTAAATAAATAATTATGTTACCTCAGAAAGATCCTCCTGATTGAGGATTCCTATGGAAAGTGAAACAGTGTAGTTTCCATTTACGACAGAGAGGCACACTGGGATAATTTCCCATCTTTTGCAGATCATTTAATCATTTAATTTGGAAATGGCACAGTCAGTGTTACTCAGATGTGTACAATATGACCTTGAGTATGTTTTGTTTTGCTTTGTGGCCAGCTAGTTCTATCAGGATCTTTTAAGCTGATTAACTAGATTACATTTTTTTTTCTTTCAGACTCTGTCTTGTAATCAAACATTTATTTCTAAGATTAAGCTGTAAGTAATTACTTGTATTTTCCTTTGTGGTGTTCACTGTGCTGCATCTTCAACTGGATGTGCTAACTACGTCTTAAATCATCTTGCTAAGGAGAGTGAGAGTGTGTCCTCCAGGCTCACAATTCATTATGAGAGACTTCTATGTTGATGACGCTGTCACAAGCATAGCAGATGTGGATGAAGCTGTTCAGCTTGCAAAAGAAGCCCAAAAGTTCTGTGCTATGGGTTTACTGTGACTAAGCAAAGTTGTGCATAGTCGTAGTGCTTGAGCGTAAAACCATCTGAGCGTGCAACTGAACCAAAGGCTCTTGATCTCATCTTTAATGATCCATCACTGTGAAGAGCCTTAAGAACCCACTTGGACATTGAATCAGACAGTTTCAGTTTCTATACCTTTCTGAAGGATCAACCAGAAACCCGACGTGGCATACTCTCCACAGCTGCCTCTCTTCATGAATCATTAGGGCTTGTTGCTCCTTTCCTGCTAACTGGGAAGAGGGTGTTTCAAGAAATTGTAGGCATTTCACAGGCTGGGATGTCCCACTCATCAGTTAACCTCAACCAGTCTGAAGATGCTGGAAGAGTGATCTGGCATTTGGAGAAAATCACATGCCTCACTGCTATGTATCAACTGACTTTGGAAAGATCAAATGGTTATGGCCAGTGTTAATATTTGAGACACGTGAATGAAAATGGATCTCTTAATTGTGATCTGGTCGTGTCAAAGTCCACTGGAGCTACATTCAAGGCTGTGACAATCCCCAGGTTAGAGCTGACTGCTGCTGTTGTGTCCATCGCAGCAAGCACTGCTCTAAAGGAAGAACGTGGAATTTCAGGGATTGATTAATATTTCTGTACAGACTCCAAGGTTGTACTAGGGTACAGCAACAACAAACCATGTCGTTTTCACATATTTGTATTGAATAGGATTCAGAAAACTCATCTCAGTACAACTACTCAGCAAAGGTGATATGTCTCCACTAACAAGAATCCTGCAGACCTTGCTTCCGGAGGTTCAAGTGCAAGCAAGCTTCTCACATAAAACTGGTTTACTGGACCCAAGTTCCTATGGGAGAAAACAGTGCCTCCACCTGCAGAGGTAATCCCAGAAATCTCACTTGGGTGACCTGAAGTTAAAAAGGTTCAAACACTAAATGTGCAGACTGCACATTTCTGTCTCTCTCATCCAGATCAGATTAACTTCATTATGAATGCTCTCCATTCAAGCCATGTAGGAGGTGTGTGGGAGAGACAGATCAGAACAGGAAGGAATGTACTTCGGTCCAATCTTCCACCCTCACGTGAAAGATTGGATGATGCCAGTGTCTATTGTGGACAGTCGTCTACTCACTGTGGATAGCCTAAATGATGCAGATGGTCCTGAACCACTTACTCCCAATCACATACCATGAAACCATGAAACACACTTAGTCTTACCACCTGGAATCCAACACCATCAGAGAGGACATTCAATTCAATTTTATTTATATTGCGCCAAATCACAACAACAGTCGCCTCAAGGCGTTTTATATTGGACAGTAGATCATACAATAATAGATACAGAGTAAAACCCAACAATCATATGACCCCCTATGAGCAAGCACTTTGGCGACAGTGGGAAGGAAAAACTCCCTTTTAAGAGGAAGAAACCTCCGGCAGAACCAGGCTCAGGGAGGGGCGGGGCCATCTGCTGCGACCGGTTGGGGTGAGGGAAGGAAAACAGGATAAAGACATCCTATGGAAGAGAGACAGAGATTGATAACAGATATGAGTCAATGCAGAGAGGTCTATTAGCACATAATGAGTGAGAAAGGTGACTGGAAAGGAAAAACTCAATGCATCATGGGAATCCCCGAGCAGCCTACGTCTATTGCAGCATAACTAAGGGAGGATTCAGGGTCACCTGGTCAAGCCCTAACGACATGCTTTACCAAAAAGGAAAGTTTTAAGCCTAATCTTAAAAGTAGAGATAGTGTCTGTCTCCCAAATCCAAACTGGAAGCTGGTTCCACAGAAGAGGGGCCTGAAAACTGAAGGCTCACATGCATAGTTCTAAGAGGTGGTGTCACATTCAGTAGCAGAGCAATTCTGGCCCTGCTGGAGGAGAATATCTCTCTATTATTGCAACTAGACAATGCTAGCGTGTTTCTAGAAGTGATCTGAAAGCTGGTCACAGAGTCATCAAAAGGGGAGATGATCTTTCACGGACTGAGTGGAGATTAGCCATAGTTGTAGAAACGGTGGCTGATTAAGATGGACTTGTGAGGAAAGTTAAGATTCGTCTTGTGGAACAGAAAATGAGAAAGGAGGGACAACATTCTGGCAAGCTGAAGACTGATCTTGCTCTTAGAGGCTGTTTAACGCAATGACTATAGTTTTTACTGTATGAAGACTTTATGTGTGGACTTTATCTGCATAAATAATTCTATTTCCAGTGTGTAAAAAGCCTTGTGGTTAAAGGTCATTTTGTGTTTAAAATCATTAGTGTTATATATCTCTTTTTTGTTAGAACACTTGTGATTTGGTGGGAGTGTAAATGACCTTTGAATGCTCAGAGTTTTTTGAGTAATACTTCACATATATTTGTTTTAAAAAAAATATTGTGTTTACTATATGGTTAACATGATGTTTTTATATTCAAACATTTGGGAATTAAGTCTCCTGCCTGGCATGTCTGGACACCATCATGGTGATTAACCTATTTAATCTCCTCGGGGTTAAATTCCCCTGTAGGTGGCGCTGTGGCAGCAACAAATTTTCCCTTCGGTATGCGAGAATGAAAATTTGGAGGCAGAGAAACATGACTGCAGGTAAGTCAGAGTATTTAAATGTTCCTCAGAATTGATGGTAATCACAGACTTCCAATCAAGATTTTCATAGTTGGTCGGAGCTAAATGTTGAGTTATGAAGCATTTTGTCAATAACACTCAGCTGTCCTTCAGAAATGCAGTCTAAGAACCTGAGATAGGCCTATTGTGACGAACTGATTTGTGTTCTTCATTCTTCATACAATGTCATTGTTTGTTTTGAATTTTTAGTTTAACATTAAAATACACCATAATGACTATTGTGCGTACTTATGACTGAGAAGAGCAATTTTGTCATAATGATGCATTTTTTTTCCTTTATGTGGTTTTTCCCACTGATGTTTATATATTTATTTAGATGTTTCAATAATAGTTTCAACTATTACAAGATTATTAACTACAAGAAAGAACTGCAAACAATTACCAACTAAAGATTCAGTTTTCTGTCTCTCCAGCTGTTTTGCTGCTGTGTGCTGTTGGAGCGCTCTGCTCTGATGATGTGAAGACTCCAGTCTGTGTATCCAGTCATGAGGTAAGAGCTGTTTTAACTAAACACTGAATTGTTTGATAAGCCCCTGTTGAACAGTCAAACTGATACAGTATGGCATTGATCTAGAGATCTTTCCACCAGTGATTATTTCACTGTTCCTTAATGAAGGAAGGTTAAATGTTGGCTCTGGTTTTTCAGGCAGTATGTTTGCTACCAGCTGATTATCTGAATCCGTCCCATCAGCAAAGAGTTGGCTGTGGGTAAGAAACTCATCATCTCCCTGGAGTTCCTCTCTGGATCTCCTGTCTGTTAATGGATCAGAGGAGAAGATCGAGTAATGACAGCATAAGTGACCGTCTGTGTTTCTTTGTGTGCTTTTATCTTTATACACTGATAAAAGCTATTTTGGAGAGAGGTATATATAATCTATGCAAATCATATAAAATTTACTCTATTATTGCACTCAGCCAAGGAATTATAAAGTAATGGGTTTATTATACCCTTTTCTTAAGAGTAACAACATTACATTAAAAAATGCAGTAAAATATACCCCCAAACCGTGAGTCTTATGTTCCTAATTTGCCATGCGCCAGACCGCGCTTTTTGACTGAGCGGGACTGCAAGAAAATTCTGGGGGGGGTTTTCGGCTTCCATCGAACCCGATCGAACCACAGAAGTGAAGGTAAGCTATTTACACAGGGTGAATAATATATAATAGCGCATACAAATGGTAATTTTTGAAGTGATGAGCTATTACACTTTACTTGCATTGCTTAGGTCTGTGTAATGCACCATTACTTGAAATGAAACTTTTAATCTGTTGCTGTCTGTTAACTGTCTAGACAACTGCTGGTAAGTTGCAATGAAATGTGTTCGTGGTGCGGTTTTTATCAGTCAGCATGCATGACCAGTCCCGGACTGGTAATCGGAACACTGAGGTCGTGCCCAAATTCATGGGCTGAATCCTCCTGAGGACCCGGCCTTCGTGGGCTATGTGGGCCGGGTCCTCAGAAGGTCGGGTAGGCCGGATGTAAACCTACGTTTAACCTGAGTAGCGAAAGACAGCAGTGATCTGAAAATGATGTGCCGGGAGTTGTGCCGTTCTCGGCGGCTCTAGTGACCCTCGAGCTCCCGGCTAGCTATCGAGCTGGTGGGTAACAGACGTCTCCGAAAACCTCGAAGCACTTTTGCAAATATGCGATATCTTGATAAACCGAGCAGATATTTGAAGTTTACACACCCTCATTCTCGGCTGAAAATATGTTAAAAGTTTATTATATGACCCAGAAAGAATAATAAGAGTAATTTTAAAACTTAGTAGTGGCCGCCATTGCCGGAAACTGGAGTTTGGCTGGGCCGCGCTATGAATTCTGGGATATGGTGGGCCATGAGGGACACACCCGACCCATCCTTCAAATTCGGGGAAAAGGAGGACACATTGGTCAGCCTTCGGCGCGACGCTGTGACGTAATCGGTCTACAAATGCGTCCCGGGAGGATGCAGCCCATGAATTTGGACGCCCCCAATAATTACAATCGCGGTCTTTGCAAACTACTTTCCTGCCTTGATGGAAAAGAAAATGGACGTCAGACGATTTTTAATTATTATTTTTTTTGAGAAAGGAGAGCGGCAATCCTTAAGTTGTGGTGGCTCTGCTTCTGGGTAAACACATAAAGCAGGTAAACAAACTTAAATCCGGTATGTCTTTGAGATTCTATGAACACTGGTAAATGGACTGATTCTTATGTAGCGCTTTTCTACTCTCCCGGAGTACTCAAAGCGCTCTATACAACAGAGGTGTGGACTCGAGTCACATGACTTGGACTCGAGTCAGACTCGAGTCATTAATTTTATGACTTTAGACTTGACTTGAAAAAATGTTCTAAGACTTGTGACTTGACTTGGACTTTTACACCAATGACTTGGGACTTGAATTGGACTTGAACCGGTTTACTTGAAAAGACTTGATATTTTACCCCAAATATAAAATTTAACATGCATATTATATAGAGATTGAAAATGTGACGTCATTCACGGGTAGAACCGCAAAGGATTCTGGGAACTCGTGGCAAGCGGTACTAGCGCACGCAGACTTTCAACTGAAACCAGTCACACAGCGATAAAAAGAAACACAAAAATGTCAAGAAGCCGTTGTATTATTAACTGCAATAGCCGGTCACATGACAGCCACGGGAAGCCGACGGGTAAAGAGATCGGTTGTTATCGGATTACGTCGTTGAAGAGAAATTGTTCGAGCCATGTTTCCGAAGTAACAAAGATGCGACTGGATTGCAGCCATTCAAAGACCAATTATAACGTCCCAGAACACTCCAGCTCACAGGTTAGTCTGCTCCAAGCATTTCCACAAAGGTCAGTCTGCTGTTGTAGTTAATGCGTCATTTTTCTTAACATAATTGGTGATATAGGTTACAAGCAAGTCTGGCGCTGAACAGAAATTGTCGCGCTATGCTCCTTTGTTTATTGTGCATAAATAGTGAATTGTCCTGACAGAATATTGTGTTTCGCTTCTGTTATTATGGTACATTGACAAAAACATATACTTTTATTCACAGGGTAAAACAGTTGTTTTGTATCACTAATTGTCCAGTGCGATTACAGCATACAGTATTATTGTCACTGCTACATTTCTGTGATGCTACCAGAAATTATTTCCACTGCTAATTAACTACCGTTGAGCTCAAAGGTCCTATTAATAAACGGTTAACGAATGTGTATTTATGACGACGATTTGTGAGACTGGTAAACTTATGATACGTACGATGGTCTTTACTTTCTACACGGTGCATTTCAAGGTCCTGCACCCATCCGTCGGTAAACTGTACCTGGGCTTGTTGCAGTGACCGGAAGTTACTAAACTTCATGAGTGTATGCACTCACTCCAAGAAGCGTATAATTATAAATATGCATATAAATATGCTACGATGAGATAGCTGACTTCATCTAACTAGCAAATGTTTTCCAGGCTACGTTGGTGATGCAGTTTTTTTTAAATTATATTTTTTTTAAAATATAATTTATTTATGTATGATATTTTTGTCATGCGATTTTAAAGCCGGTCCTACAAGCGCATCCAAGAATAACATGCAGCTTATCTCAGAACTGTCGGTGAAAATTATTCTTGGAGCTAGGTTTAATTGAGCTGCATTTTAAAGAGGTGCAATTTCACAATTTGTGTATATTTTCTAAGTTCACTATTTTGTCATGTGTTGAGAAAAACACAGATTTTAAAATTACATGGTCTAATATTTACATTTAGCATAACTGCAACATGCTTTTTTTCGTTTTTTTTTTTTAAAGACTCGAAAGGACTTGAAATTCAAAATTTCAGACTTGTGACTTTACTTGGACTTTTACACCAGTGACTTGAGACTCGACTCTGACTTGCCTGACATTACTTGAGACTTGACTTGAGACTTGAGGATAAAGACTTGAGACTTACTTGAGACTTGCAAAACAATGACTTGGTCCCACCTCTGCTATACAACATGCCTCATTGCCATCAAACACGACTGTTGGGCAGATTATTCCCAACAGTCGTGTTTTAAAACTCTTAAAAAACAGCTGTTGCATCCGTCTGCTTCTCCCCATTGATCTTCACTGTAGCTCATCATCCCGGAGAGCTCACTGAAAGCTTTCTCCCAGCTGTAACTGGCGGCTTTGTTTTAGCAGCACCAGAACTTTCTGAAAAAGCTCTGAAGCATGTTTGCTTGTATTTAAAAATGTGCGCAGCAGTAGTCGATTGTTCTGTCATGCAGATACCGCTTTGCTCCCGTATCTGCTTCATAATCCGCTCAGCTGTTCGCACTGCGGGGAAACACTGGGACACAGCAGCATCATGAACTCCAGCTGTAGGGAGATTTTTCAGCAGCAAAACGAATAAAGCCAACGCGAAACGATCAGTAAAAAACAAAGACTGCTCTGAGAGTTTGAATTATTAACTGTATTTATTGATGTGTGGTTAAAGAGTATCTTACTCATCAGTAAGTAGGGGCAGGTCCTGCCTTCCTCACCTCTGATTGGATAGTGAAAGAAATCTCCGTCCCGGGTCATCCGTGGATCGGGTTTCCTCCGAGGCGTGGGCACATATAAGCAGAGTTTTGTCTTTACCCTATAAGATTCAAAATTATTCAAAGTAACACTCAGGTATGCCGTTCAGCAGGTTAGTTACGACGTCGGGAGTAGCTTGGGAGAACAAGGAAACACAGACTGCTTCAGGTTGCTTTCCCAAAATCAACTCAAAGGTTTATTCATCAGACAACAGTTTATATAGAGGAAAAAGGTTCGTGTGTCAGCAGATTCTCAGTTCAAACCGGTACAGACCAAATAAGGAAGCGTCTTCCTGCCCTCTGAGCAAAGAAGTATCCTTTGTATAGTTTATCAGTTCAGCTACAATTTATGATTATCCCAGCGAAATACACTCCTAGACATAGAATACAGAGTTCTTTCATTAGTGAATTCTGAAACAAACCACCTGGCCTTTAACAAGCTCTTTTCTAGGAGATAAAGAAGGGAGGATGGGAATAAGGAAGTGATCTCTGTGGTATTTTCGACCTTGGTACCAGCCTGTGATTCTTACACATTAATTCTTGGGTCACAGAGAAAGAGAAAAACAACTAGTAAATGGGCCTTATTGAGTAACAGTTTTCCTGTATAATATCACTATAAAACAATATCCTGTAAATGCTACCATGGTATCAAAATATCACAACAGATAGAAAGTCTCTCCTACTTACTTATGATTAAGATACTCGCTCACGGGGCGGGACAAGTGTGTCTGAGAGAGGGAGGGCGTCTCATGGGACCATCAGTGTTTCCAACGGTCTCTGACAGAAAGTAGCTGAAGTTCCCCATGGTGTCATACCAAAATAAAAGCGGGGGGGGGGTAAAGCTCTCAGCCTGAAATGTTGTCCCAGTCCAGGCCTGTGCATGACTGTCTGACTGCTTGTTTTAAGTTTAAAAATTAGTCAATGCTAGCTTTTTCTAAAATATTGAAATGGCAGATGTTAAAAAATAAAACAAAGTACTACTGTATCCCACTAGTATGTGTGAAAATACCCACTGTTGCTGCACCTGCGTTTAGGTTTGTGGGATCAAGTAAAATATTTTTAAATTGATTTATTATTGTATTGGGTAGTGTCAGAACATCAGTGCTTGATAATTGTTTTCATAATCATACGTCCCCAATTATTCAGCGGGCCACATATAGCAACCTGGTTCTTTTAAACACCTGGGGTCCAAATTAATTTTGAATATTATATGTCTGCGCTATAATTAGGAGCAATACGGCATGTTCTGTGAAGCATATTACATCTATGAATATGATCTATGCAGTTAATTCCATGAAGCATGCATATTAATCTATGCAATTGCAAATGCCTTTATTTTAGTGAGGTAAGTACACAATCTGTTATTTCTGCATAACAGACCCTTGTTAAAATCCAGTGGCACCAAGGTATCATACAATAAAATAATGTGATTAATACATAAGTAAAAGAAATTCCTATACATGCCCCTTCCTGATTTCTTATGTTTTAACATGTTTGTTACACTTACATGTTTCCAGTTTCAAATGTTAACACAGATGTTCAGAGTAAATACAGATTGTAGTTTTTTAAATGATGATTTCATTTAGTTTGGGGAAACAGCTCTCCAACTTTACCTCATGTAGAAAAAGTCATTTCCTTCTAAACCTAATAAGTGGTTTTGTCATCTAGCAAGAACTGCAATCAAGCATTTGCAATAACTAATAAAAAAAGCACTTGGGACAATTGTGTTGGTGACAGCTTTTGTTATAATATCAATAATATTTCTGGGATACTGTTACATGTTTGCATAGACTTTTGTGGAATATGGAGACACTCCTGGCATTATATGAGCAAAGTGAGACTCATTTTTTAGGGTTGGTGGAGATGAGTGTGAAGATCCAAACAATCCCTGTCAGTGATGGAGAAGCTTTGATGAAAATATTTGGTAAAAAGTTCACCAGCATGAAGGAAATGAAGTTTCAAACTTTCCTTAGGAGCCCAGCACGCCTGCTTAAAGAATAGTAAGTGTGGCGATGTGGATGCTTGCAGCGACTGCTGTATAGAGGCCATCCTGCTACACATGAAACACATCAGAGTCATAATTGTTATTTTAGTCACGTCTTTGTTTATTATCCTTATTGTTTTATTTGGGACTGTTTGCAGACATCTCAGAGAGAGGAGACACCAGCATCTGAACAGAGACTCAAACCAGCAACCTGCAGCTCCCTGCTTGGCTGCTCCAGTTTTCTCCTCACTCATGTTGCCCACCAGTGATTTCTAGCTGCCCACCCACACAGCAGGCTAGAATATGCGCTGAGCCTCAGCACCCAGTACTTGGACATGTTTTCTTTATTAAATAATGAACCAGACCCCAAAAAGTAAACAGCTGTTATTGCTAGGCAACGGGAGCAGCATTTGGCGATGCAGCACCTGACATTCCTGACCATGTGGGCGGAGCATGCATGGAATGGAATGTTTAGTAGAACTGTGCAACACAAGCACTTAGTTACAGCATGTTTCATTGTATCCAGACACAGCTAGAGACACATCTACAGCAGCATCTCTGTGCAGGACAAACGACAGTTGACGAAGAAAACATCAAAAACTTCACTCCTCTACAATACGTTGGTTTATTTGTTTAAAAGGCCAAAATGAATCGAGGGAGAATGAGAAGAGGATCGGCGAGTGCTTCACCTCACAATACAGTACAGCTGATTAACCTGCAAGAGGAATTTCAAATGATACAGGCTGAAAATGTCAAATTAAAAGAAGAGGCAGAAAAATCAAGAGGAGAAGCTAAAAATTCAAAGTTTGAAACTGAAGTAGTATTGCAGGAATTACTGCATGTGGGTCTCAAACTTAAAGGAGAGAAAATGGGAAAACAACAGGCAGAAAACGAGACTGAAAACATGAAGAAAGAACTGTTGGAAGCTCAAAAAGCATTGGAGGAAGAGAAAACCACAGCACAAGAAGCCAAAAATAAATATCAAACTGCAAAGAAGGAGGCAGGAAATGTGATTCAGGAATTACAGGAGGTGCGGGAAGCTTTTGAAGAGGGAAAAAGGAAAATGCAGTTGGCAACACAAGAAGCTGCAAATGTAATGGCTGAAGCTGAAACACTAAGGAAGGAATTACTGCATGTAAAGCACCAACTTGAAGAGGAGAAAAAACGTAAACACGAGGCAGAAAATGAGATTGAAAATATGAAGAAAGAATTGTTGGAAGCTCAAAAAGTGTTGGAGGAAGAGAAAATTAAAATACAGGAAGCAAAGAAAGAAATGGAAGATACAAAGAGTTACACTCAAAACATGAAGAAGGAACTGATGAAAGTGCAAGAAGAACTTGCAGAAGAGAAAATTGAGGTGAAGGCATTCAAGAAAGAAATGACCGGCTCTGCGGTGACCAGGAAAGACTGCAAAGACGCACTTAAAGAAATACGAAAGCACAAAAAGGAAGCTAAAGAGCTCCTCAAACAGAAAGTGAAACTGGCCAAACAGCAGCTGAAAGAAAAATTTAAAGATGCCGAGGAGCAGCTCAACAAAACCTTAAAAGAACAGAAGGCAAAAGAAAAGCAAGCCGAGGACAGGAGGGGATTCTGGAGCAGACTGCTGAGAAAGAGCTGATCCAGCAGCATCGAGTTTGAGGAGATCAATAGTTTCTTCCTCCTCTCTCCACCTTTCTTTCACCCCATCCTTCTTCTTGGGACGTTTGTTTGTTTTTTAAAAAACTCTAATCTAAATACATGTACTGAAATACACAAATAAAATTGCCATAACTTGACCTCATGTTGCCTGCTTCTTTTCTTGTGTGTCTGTGGATGTAAAACAGTAACACACTTTCTGCTCTGTGTCTTTAATTGTAAATAAATGCAATATGCTTTCATTTTAAAATGCAGTGCAAAAAACTTCTGCTCTAAATCTTTTTTTTTAGCAAAAAGCTTTTTTTTTGCCTGTTGTGGAAGTTTTCCATTTAAATAAAGCCTGCAGACGAGCGGTGAGCGGTAGCTAACATTCCGCATGACCGCGGGACAGACGGTCAGCAGAGTCTCCCTGAGCCTAGCATGGCTCTCAGTTAAATACCTTCTCCAGGAACAAAAGGCAGTACACAGCTGTTTCACACCTTAAGGTTCACACTCCCTTGCTACCTCCCAGAGTCCTCGAAGACACAAAAGACTCTTCCTGTGGAGTTGTCTGCTTCCCCCAACTTCCTTACTAGACAACCACCATTTGTCTTACTGTATGAGTGTGAGACATGTTAAGTATAACAGACAGACAGACTTCTCAGATAAGAGGAGCAAAGAAAAACTGAAGAACAATATTCACCTTATGTTTAGAGAAATTTTGAGGTTAGATAAATAACTTGTAACCAGGTACATATCTGAAAATTTCTTTTGTGTAATGTATTTTCTTATTTTTGTTGCATGAAGAATCTGTGTATGTGGACACTCACTATTTGCCCTCTTTTTCAGATCCTCACGTGTGTCCTTTACAAGCAGAGACTCACTGATAAACGACTCTGTTACCAGTTCTAGGGCTGACGCACCCACCCACATCCCCACACCCGGTGTATCCTTTATAGGTATGCAAGTTTCTAAATGAAATAAATCACATTGACCTTAAAAATGTGGTTAATCTTAACCAAAATCCTCAGTTATGGGAAAATGAACTGGAAATGCAAGTTGTGCAACTTCACAACCACAAAAAGATTAGACCTGCTGAAACACGTCAGGCTAATACATGGGCATTTTGGTCGAGTCCACTCCATACCCTGCCTTCATGCAGATTGCCCTTGCACTGTCAAGACATGGGGTGCATTAAGGACACATTTGTCAAGGCATCATTCACAGTCATCCCAGCCAGGCAACATCCTTTCATTCACGTGCATTGTCTGTAATTCATGCTCTTTTGACAGTGAGAGGCAGTTTTTTGAACATCTTGTGGCCATCTAAAAAAGTTTGAAACTGTGCCATGTGTTTTTGAGGATTGTGATTATAAGGTTAACAAATACACAACATTCCACAGCCACAAGAGTAGAAAACACAACCCACATTCCTTGGAAGATTTCAAGACTAATGTTCTTCATCAATACCAAAAGAACCCGGATGAAGAATGTGACATTGTTGACGATGACAATGAATGTGGCTCAGTCCTTGAGGAGGATGAGGACTTAAACAAAATTATTACTAAGAAAGTGGGGCTACTCCTGAAAATGGAGAGCATTTTCAGTGTCTCCAATTCATGCATTGACGAACTAGTAGAGGAACTTCATTTCCTTACAGCATCTGCATCTGGTCCCGTCATTAAAGAAATAATTCTGAGCACTTTGAGAAAACATGGCTGTACATTGGAAGACTCAGTGATTTCAGAACTGGTCAAAGACCTTTGCCGGCTAAGCCCTGTCTGTGCTGCTTTAAGAGTGGAAGGGCCTTTAAGCAGTCAGTTCAGGAGAGAGCAATTTAGAAAGGAGCATCTCTCATTGACTGAACCTGTTGAGGACATACTTGATAGTACAGATAATAAAACTTTTCAGTATATACCAATCCTCCCATTATTATCTCAACTTGTGGACAACAGAGACATTCAAAACACAATATTACAAAACAAAAGGCCATCTGATGTCTCTTCAGAATACAAATCATTTAATGATGGATCTTTACTAAGAGAAAACAGCTTTTTATGTGAAGACGAACTTAAACTCCCACTCATCCTTTAAATAGATGACTTTGAGATATGCAACCCTCTGGGAACATCCCGCAAGAAGCATAAAGTCACAGCTGTGTATTGGGTGTTTGCAGACATACCTGCCACATTGAGATCTACACTGACTTCCATTTACTTAACCATTTTATGCAAGGCAAATGATGTCAACCAGTTTGGCTATGCAAAAGTTTTGGACCCACTGCTCAAAGATTTGAAGTCCTTTGAAGATAATGGTATTTTTGTTTCAAGTCTGGGCAAAGTGGTCAAGGGCACTGTACTTGCTGTAGTCGCTGACAATCTTGGCGCTCACTCAATAGGCAGGTTTATTGAAAGCTTTTCAGCTTCACATTTCTGTCGAAAGGTCACAGATCCAGGAGCATGAAGTAGGAGAAGGACTGTTTCCTCTACGGACTAAGTCATCCATGTCAAAGCAGCACTGTCTGATCCTGCAGAAGCTCACCACTGTGGAGTTAAAAGACAGTGTCCAATCTCAGACAGACTCAGTCACTTTCATGCTACATCAGGTTATCCCCCAGATGCTTTGCATGATTTGCTTGAAGGGATTGTACCTGTTGAAATTTCACTCTGTCTTGATGTGTTAATCAGGAAGAAATACATATCTCTTGAGCAGCTCAACCGTTCCATCCGTTGCTTTCCTTACAAATGGAGTGACAAAACAAACTGTACACAACCCATTGCCCCAAATTTCACAGCGCGAAAAAGTGTAGGAGGTAATGCACACGAAAACTGGTGTTTGTTGAGAATGATACCACTCATGATTGGTGACAAAGTACCAGAAGATGAGCCTGCTTGGGAGGTTTTGATGACCCTGAAAGATGTTGTTGAGCTTGTCATGGCTCCTCTCCACACAGATCACACAATAGGATACATGCAAAGTAAGATCTCAGAACACCATTACAGATATTTAGAAGTGTTCCCAGAGGAGAAACTGAGACCAAAACATCACTTTCTCGAGCACTATCCTTTGCTTACAACTGTTTACTAGGGGTTCAACGATACACAAAATTCACGGTTCGGTTCGATACTTTGGTGTCACGGTTCGATATTTTTTCGATACAAAAAAAATGTTCATGCCTTTTTAATTTGTCATTTATTAAATTTTCACGGCACATTCCGCACCACATCTCTGTGCGTTCATCATTTGTTTGAAGCCAGCTCACCTCCTGCAACTACTTTTCCGAGAATACGCGCTTCTTTTGTGGTTTGGACTCCTGACATTTCTTTGGAGGTGGAGGAACACCAAAGTAATTGCTTAAAGGAGCTTCTTCGACATCTTTAAGAGTTCTAAACAAATGTCTGTCCTCCTGAAAATCTTATGTACGCAAACACGCGTTGCAACTTCCTTATCTTGTGCGCATTTTTTATTTTGACAGCGAATGCGCACCTGCGGACCACTTATGTGCAGCCCTGGTTATTTAGCTCGTCATATTGCAGCCACAGAAATTCTTTTGTCCATGAAACCATAAAGCTGCACTTTCTTTTTGCCTTATAGTCTGATTTGTCATAACTTTTCCGTTTTGTGGTAAGCTTTTCTTTGGCTGTCACTTCTTCACCCTGACCTGTCTTATTTGGCTCAGCAGAACTAAAATATATATCCTTCTGCTTTTACACACGCACTCACATAATGCTCAGCGATCCTCTGCGTGATCAACCTCTCACATGTTTAAGCTGCCAGAGATTTCACTTGTCATGTTTGCATAGTAAGCTAACGATGTCAGAGGAATTGGTGCGCAAATTATCGTCACTCACCAATCAGTGCTGTCGCTCTCTATACATAGTTCGCGCGATTGCAAAGTGAAAGCAAAAAACAAGCGCAAATTCAAACGCGATTTCAATATGTCACTGTGGAATACACCAGGCACAGACACACGCACACACAGGTAGGTACAGCCAACTTCCACATTTATTCAAGTGTTGTTGTTTTGACAGCTGACTCAGTCACACAGTCTGACAGCTCACGAGCCCAGCTGATCTCTCTTCTGGCCGCTCCTCCTCGTCTCACTATAAACACAGCGGAGGGAGACCATCATCAGTCCATAAACAACATCAGCTGTTCTTACCGGCCTCGCAGCGCCGCCCTGTTGAGCCTTCCGCTCCACTCCTCCCCTGCAGCTGCGCCCGGGGCCACGCCTCCGCCACACACCCCCACCGCCCGTTCGAGGCCGGGGAGCCGTCCGGCCGAGCCAACTCCCCCCCCCCGCGAGCGAGAGAGGAAATCGGCCACTGCCATCTGTGCCCCCGGCCTATGGATCACCTTGAACTTAAAGGGCTGCAACGCCAGATACCACCGGGTGATCCGGGCGTTGGCATCCTTCATGCGGTGGAGCCACTGCAGCGGGGCGTGGTCCGAACAGAGGGTGAATGAGCGTCCCAGGAGGTAATAGCGCAGGGAGCCGACCGCCCACCGGATGGCCAGGCACTCCTTCTCCACGGTGCTGTACCGGCGCTCGCGCTCTGCTAGCTTCCGGCTGATGTATAGGACAGGGCGGTCGGCCCCCCTTACCTGCTGGGACAAAACGGCTCCCAGCCCTCTGTCCGAGGCGTCAGTCTGCAGAACAAAAGGGAGGGAAAAGTTAGGAGTGTGAAGCAGCGGCTCCCCACAGAGGGCCTTTTTCACCTGCACAAACGCCGCCTGGCACGGCCCCGTCCGGCGTCCCCGGGTTCCCCTGCTCCAGCGGCAAGGTGGTCCTCCGCCAGCGTCACCGCTACCTCCAAGCTTGCGGGCCGGTGGCACCGGACCCATCTCGCCGTCTCCGCTGGCAATCCCTCCGTGAACTGCTCCAGCACCACCTTGTCCACCAGCTTCGTCTCCCCCTCCGATGTTCCCGGTTGCAGCCAGCGTACCGCCGCGTCGCGCAGCTGCCGGGCCCAGGCGAATGGTCGGTCCGTTGTAGCCAGCCGACAGGCCCGGAACCGCCGGCGGTGGTCTTCGGCGGTGAGCCCTAGCCTGTCCACCACCGCCCGGCTCACGTCCGCGAAGCTGCTCCTCGACGCCGGAGGCAGACTCAGGGCCGCTGTTTGTGCCTCCCCGGACAGCAGGGGGAGCAGCCGCGGAGCCCACTCCTCCCGCGGCCATTGGCAAGCCTCCGCCGTGGCACGGAAGGTCTCCAAAAAAACCTGTGGGTCGTCCCCGTCCCCCATCCGGGGCACCGCCACCGACAGTGGCAAGGGCTTTGGCGTGGCAGCGGCCCCGACCAGCCGCTCCAGAACTTGCGTCTGCCGGTCCGTCTGCTCCCGCAGCGCGGCCAGGTGGGCACGCTGGTCGGCCGCCTGATCCCGGCTCATCGTCGCCATCTCCGCCAGCATCTGCGCCAAGAATTGCAGAGGCTGGGCGGGTGGCGCGGCCTGTGGGTCGGACATTTCCCCACCGGCACTTTCCTGGGTTTCGGCACCACTTGTGGAATACACCAGGCACAGACACACGCACACACAGGTAGGTACAGCCAACTTCCACATTTATTCAAGTGTTGTTGTTTTGACAGCTGACTCAGTCACACAGTCTGACAGCTCACGAGCCCAGCTGATCTCTCTTCTGGCCGCTCCTCCTCGTCTCACTATAAACACAGCGGAGGGAGACCATCATCAGTCCATAAACAACATCAGCTGTTCTTACCGGCCTCGCAGCGCCGCCCTGTTGAGCCTTCCGCTCCACTCCTCCCCTGCAGCTGCGCCCGGGGCC
This sequence comes from Mchenga conophoros, assembly GCF_057382185.1. Classification (NCBI taxonomy): domain Eukaryota; kingdom Metazoa; phylum Chordata; class Actinopteri; order Cichliformes; family Cichlidae; genus Mchenga; species Mchenga conophoros. The sequence continues at coordinate 25,358,385 of NC_140534.1, read as the reverse complement.
ACGCCTCCGCCACAGTCACATATTGACAGTGGCTCACCGATGCCAATGACATAATTACCCGGCTACATTTCCGAAAGAATGCAAAAGCATTGACATATATTTTTCCTTCCTACGATAGGCCGACGGGCAGGGCAGAGATAGATTTTGGTAGCCCGACTGGAAAAATTTTGCGAGCCCTGTATCTGATTGAGGAATCACTCATCTTTGGAAAAGAGAGTTTATTACAGAGAAATGTCTCTTTCCAAAATAAAGGCTATACTATCCGCTTCTTCTGGGCTATATTCTCAGCAGCATATTAAACATATCAGGTCCCCATAAGGAGAATCCTGTGCTAACGGCTGTCTAAATGACTCGGGTAAAGTTTGTAGCATGCGTGCTTGTTGTTTTTGTCGGCTTCCACTTGTCTTTGCACTAGGATGATGTCGGAGTAAATGTGCAGTCATATTTGTTGTGTTCCCACTAGTGCTTTCAGGTTAATCTCGTTGAAATGACGTTAACGCCACAACACGGCAAATCTCCGTTAACGAGCTACCGCGGATCGCCCTGAGCGTGGGGCTGGACGGCCAACACGTTAACGAGCTAACTGCGCTAACACACTAGCTCCCACCCATGTAATTGAGCATTGCGTGGCACATCCAACATACTGTTTTACTTTAGTCCATGACGCGCTTACCTTCAGGGTCATACGTCACATGAAAACCAAAATAGTTCCAAACGCCAGATCTGAATGAGGATGGGGGAGGTTCAATTTGCCATGTTGCAAGGAGAGCTTAACTTCTGTCTCGCTAGCTTGCCCTGCGCTCAGTGAATCTGCACTCGACTGCTCCGCCTAGGCTGCACTGTCGAGTGCAGATCCACTGAGCGCTCAACACAGACAGCATTGTCAGAAGGAAAGTTGATAAATCAAATTAAAAATTTTGTATTGTTCGATACATATGCGTACCGAACTGCACTGTATCGAACGGTTCAATATCGATACGAATATCGTTGAACCCCTACTGTTTATGGGCCACTTGTACATTTCTGGACTATGCGATTTGAAGCCAAACATCGATTCTTTAAACGGATTGTGAGGCAGACTGGGTGTAGAAACATCCTCATGACAATGGCGAGAAAACACCAATCGATGATTGCATATCATACCCACGATTACAACCACCAAAGGCCAGCACTGTCAGTGTCCCAGAAGACTCAAGTGGCAGTCGATGTTCTAAAAGACAGCATTAAGGAGTCCCTTGCAAGGAAGTTCCCCAGGGAAGACTTTGTGAACATGACGAATAAAGCAACCATTTTAGGCACAGACTATAATATTGGCATGATGCTGCCGTTTGGCTCAACAGGAGGCCTACCTGACTTTGCAGAAATCCATCAAATAGTCATTGTGCACAGAACTCCTGTGTTTGTTCTGAAGTTGCTTAGAGGCTGGTACTGTGAACACCTGAGGAGTTTCAAAGTAGAGCCCACAGGAGAGACAGAAATCCTTAAACATTCTGAACTGAAAGAAACATGGCTGCATACAATATAGCAGATGGCCGTATGGTGTCCCTTAAACACTTCATTTGCACATCAGAGTAAGTGTAATGGGTTGATTATTTCTGTTATATCAAATGTTTGTGCACTTATTGAAATTATTGAAAAAATATATTATTTTACCAACAACTTTATGGGCAGGCATCCTGCCTTATTTGTTTATTGTAATGTTTATTTAACAGGAACAATACATATAACTTTGAAAAAGAAAATAGAAGCATGTGATGCACACTTAACCCTCCTCTATTCTTCTTCCCTTATCTCCCTCTTCTTAAAATGACAATCAAAAATTATTTATCCAAAATTCTACTGAACTAAATCTCTGCTTTTATTTCTCTGGCAGAAGATAATGAAGAAAATATATGCATGTAAGCTTATCAACTATTAATAACCTGTCTCAATTTCTTTTCTTTCTCTGTCTCTACAGCTGAGGAAACACAAACCAAACAACAATGGCAGTTCAGTTAAGAGTCGTTTTAGAAGAACACAGCATTCAAAAGTTGACACTTCCAACAGGAATTCCTAATACAGTGGATGGGGATACATGGGGAATTTGGACTGCTATACAAGACAAAGACTTTGACAATCAGTTTTTCAGTGTCATCTCAACTGCTGACTTGTATGACAAGGCCACTGTTAACGTGATCCTTAAAGAGCCAGTAATCACCCTTGACTTACAACCAGTATGTGAATCAGGATCATCGTCTGCATTGAACTCTTCGACTTCAGTGAGCACCCATCCTGCAAGTACTACTGAAACGGACACCTGCCCTGCCAATCATGATGCACCCTCACAGGTGTCTGACTGCGCATCGTCAAGTTCCAGTGACACCATCATTCTCCCTGATTCATGTCGCCCTGCTGCGTGGCCAGTGCCATTTCAAGTACCGGAGTTTTCCCGAGACATACAACTAATCCTCGCTGAGGCAAACAACTCATATCGCAACACTGGAAGACCTTTCATGGATGCCAGTGTTAAATCAGCAACAATGCAAGACCTTGCAAAAGTAATTTTTTCGTACACTGCTTACCCAACCAATCAGCAGATCCTCTCAGTGGCTGAAGCCTTGGTTTCAAAGTTTCCGTGTCTTAGCCAGGATCATTTGCCGGCTTATATGGCTGGCAGCAGCGCAGAAAAAACAAGATGCACAATTACCGTGCCAAGCTAAGATCTCGAAAATTTTCTTACCCAGAAATTGAAATTAATGCCTTAAAAAGGAAGCATCCAGCTGATGCAGTGCCATCAAAGAATGTAAAAAAGCCAAAAAAAAGCAGAGGTTAATTATCTCCCTCCGCATCCTACTGGAGAAACCCAAGAGACACTGGAGAAAGAGAGGCTTGAATTAATTTATGAAATAACAAAGAAAAACAACGCAAAGATAATTGCAGATAAAATGAATAAAACGTTCTCTAGCCGAAGACTTGGAGTGGTCAGCCTCTGCCCCTCTGTGGGTGAGTTAAAAGAAAGGTGGCCAGCATTATTCACTGAGGCTCAGGTGAGTATGTGTGATAACTATTCCTATCCACCAAAAAACAAATGTCAAACAAATGTCAACAAATTGAAATGTCATTTTTTTTGTCCCCTTACTTCTTAGCTCATCGAAGAGTTCAGACGCATCACCACAGTTTCTTTGGTGGAGACATTCATGCTGAAACTTGATGAGTACACACCAGGTCTTTTGCAGCTTATGCCTGCCAAAGGAGGAGCTGCTGGTTCCAAGATGAGACCTCTGCTGGACACTTTGAATGACCTATGTTATTTGACTTTTTTCACAAATATGTAATTATGGAGGGCTGCAGTGGGTAGCAAGAAGGTCCTGGGTTCAAATCCCGGCCCAGGGTCTTTATGCATGGAGTTTGCATGTTCTCCCTGTGCATGTGTGCGTTCCCCCCGGGTACTCCAACTTCCTCCCACAGTCAGAAAGCATGGCTGTTAGGATAATTGGTTTCTCCAAATTGTCCTTAGGTTTGAGTGTGTGCGTGCATGGTTGTTTATCCTGTCTGTCTCTATGTTTCCTTGTGATTGACTGTCCAGGGTGTACCCAGCCTCTCACCTGTTGAAAGCTGGAGAGAGGCATCAGCCATGTTTTTGTTTTTAAGTAATTCAGTCTTAATGTAAGTAAAGCACTCGACTTAGTCTTTTCACTAAGTTGTATCTCCCTACAGACACAGAGCATTGAGAAGAAAAGGGATCTCCTTATCTGCTGCCTCATTAGCTACCTCGGGGAAAGACAAGAAGATCTTTTTCATGACTGCCAGGTTTGTCATATTGATAACAGTTTACTTATTAACTCAAGGGATCCTAATGTTCTTCTCTCCTGTCCTTTCCTATCCCCTGTTCTCCCCTTCTCCATTCATCTTCTGTCCGCTCCCCTCTTTAGATCAACTGAAATATATTGAAAAAGCATCTTAAATAAAATAAAACGTGTGCATGCTTTTTGTTTCTTTCTTTTTAACACGTAGGAATGTGAGGATTACACAGACAATATGATGAAGGTGATCGTGATCCACATCATGGCTGAGGAGGATCCATCAGATGTGTCCATTGTGTGACTTGGGAAACCAAGTGATGGAGGGATGTGGAAGCCGAACAAAGGCATGTGTACTGCTGATGGGACTGATATATGCCCTCAACCTCGAATATCCGAAGGAGCTGAAGAACACATTTGACACTTTTCAAAAACTGTTTTTGGAACTTGACGGGGCGAAACTACTGAACAAGGTCCACGGCCTCAAAAATAAGCTTATGCAATGCATACACCTTTCCCCTCTTGTTCCCAGAGGACATAGCTTGATGGAGCTGTATTTTTCTTCTGACAGCAAGCACAGAAACTATTGAATGTTGGTGTTAGTGTTCTGTTCTATCTATCCATATATATGTTTGATAATGTACATGCACAGAAACAACCTTGTAGAGTTTCTGTATGTGCTTTTGGCTTTTAAAATGGACTGAGTGGCCTTTGAAAGTGTTGTCTGCATTAGCCGTTGTGTTGCACTTTATTCTGTATTTTTATGGAATAAAAACATTGAGATGAGGAACCATTTGAATATCTTTTTTGGGGGGTACATTTTACCTTATATGAATAGGTAATGTTTATCAACTGATAATAATTAAATTTTATTACTAATTATCAGGTATTACCAACTAGCAAACAAGAGATAATTTTACCTAATTTCAATGAGTAAGTAGCTGTTGAATGTATACATAAATATGGGGTAAATTTTACCCAATTTAATTAAGTATTTCATAGCTTTTTATTGAAGTTATTTTATACACAATATATTGAACTAAATCTACCCCAAAAAAGTCAATGCAAATTGTTACCTCAGATTTATTGGGTAGATTCTATAGATGACTTCTTACAGTGTATGTAATTAAACTGAGATGTTTCCTTTAACCTCACCAGAAATGGGAGTCAGTCCATGGTCACATCACAGCTTTCTGAGACAGATTCAGGGGAGTACACTCTGACCTGTGAATCTAACAATGCCACCATTTCCACAACTGTGATTCTTCATGTAATGAGTGAGTAACAGCTTCTCATCTTCTTTCTTCTACAATACTCAAACAAACTCTGTTTGATCATAAATGAGTGATAATAAAATGAATTTAATTGTTTTCTTTGATGTTGTTTAGAACGTCCAACAAAACCACAGCTGATGCTCGATGATGTTGACGTGTCAGATACTTCCCCGCTTTTTAAGTGCATCTCTGAGGGTTTCCCAAATCCCAGAATCAAATGGTCTGGGTAAGATGCTTTAGAATAGCAGCACTTCTTAATGTCTGACTTCAGATTAAATCATTTAGAGGGATACTTTCACAAGCTTTGGTAATAATGTTTTTCATAGACACACCAACCTGAAAAATATGGGTATTAGACAAGGTTTGATAATAATATATGTCAGAGACACAGCGCTCTAAAAATATCGTTTTACACGACTAACAATGGGTTTTTTTCTCTGTTTGAACAATAACAAGGATGGACAATGGAGTTTTAAGGGTAGTGACGGAAGGACAGAGAACACAATATCAAGCACTGAATATTATAATAGAGGAATGATGTGCTGTGCAACCAATGCTGAAGGACGAGAGTGCTCCCAACTGTATGACTACGGTAACTGGATTTAAATGAACTAATAACAAATTTAATACATCCATAAATTATTACAGGAGTTAATTTGAGTAAAATTTGGTTCAAATACTTGAAGTGAAAGTAACAAAACTGAGATTCACTAACTAATCTCAGAGAAGCAAATCACAAATGTTGACCACGGTATATCTTTCTGACTTGAGGCCCTGATGTGTGTTTCAGACTTACAGAGCAGCGTAATGAACAAAGATGAGGTATCTAATGTCACCCTGAGCGAAGGTCAGTCTCTGCTGCTTCGCTGCAGAGTTACAGGATTCAGTCTGAGATCACCTGTGTGGGAGAAAGGAGGAAAACACCTCCATGTCAGGACATTATCATGTAAACCAGAGAAGGAGGAGGCGGTACAGTAATGTCCTGTAATCAGGGAGAGTTTCCTTAAACTTTCTTGTTATGTTTGTCAGAAAACTGACCGACCTCTTTAATATTCCTCAGTCTGAGACACAAAGTACTTCATTGATAATCATCCTCACAAATAAAATCTGGGCCAAAGTGTATCATGTTATCTCTCCTGTAACATTTATCTCCAAAAAAAAAAAAGTCTGTACAACTAGATAAGTGTAGACAAAAAAACCTTTTCATGAGCAATTCAGTTGAAGTCCAGCACACTATGTGCTCAGTGCTGGGATATTGCTTGAATTACAAGATTTCAGTCAGGAAGCCTATTGGCAGCATCTATGCATCTTCCTATGTTACCTCAGAAAGATCTTCCTGATTGAGGATTCCAACAGGAAGCAAAACAGTTCCATTTAGGAGGGACAGAGAGGCACCCTGGGATAATTCCCCATCGCCCGGCAGACAGTTTTGTGTGATCAGGTAAGGCCAATATTTCAACCCTGTTTGCATTCATCTGTGGTCTTTTCCTGTGTTTCTAGTTGGAGGTGCTGTATTTCACCCGTGAAGGCAGTTTACCTATTCGATGTATGGAGTAAGTTACATTACCAGTACTTTCTTAACATGACCTCACTTTTATAGCTAAAGGTAAGTTGAGTCCTGTTATTCTGCTTGTGTGTGGATCACTTTGTGCAGATAAGGAGCATTCTTTCTCAAGCCAGTTTCGCTCTCCTGGCTCCCAAGTCTGTGCACCACCAGAGCTCAGTGAAAAGACTTCTTTTCTTAAGGACACATTTATGTTGAGTTTCCTCTTTTTCCCTGACCTTTTTTTTTCTTTTTAATAATAGTTTGAATAATTGTTTAAACTAAAGATTCAGTTTTCTATCTCTCCAGCTGTTCTGCTGCTGTGTGCTGTTGGGCTGCTCTGCTCTGATGATGTGAAGACTCCAGTCTGTGTATCCAGTCATGAGGTAAGAGCTGTTTTAAATAAACACTGAATTCTTTGATAAGCCCCTGTTGAACAGTCATAACTCACATTGATATAGTATGGCATTGATCTAGTAATCAGTGATTATTTTACAGTTTCCTAATAAAGAGGAATTAAATGTTGGCTCTTGTTTTTCAGGCAGCATGTTTGCTACCAGCTGATTATCTGAATCCATCTGGTCCCATCAGTAAAGTTTTGGCTGTGGGTAAGTGTCAGAGGATTTTTGTTTTTAAAGGTTTTATTATTCATATAATAATCAGCTAAGAGTGTTTATATTTCTGTCTTGTACTCAAACAGCTGCATATTTTAACTGCTGGCTCTCTACTCTATAACGGAAACTGTTTGCCTTCTTATTAAATGTCAGCAGCAGGAAACCGCCACCCAAGAGTAAGAAACGACCTTGTGGAGGATACAAAGTTCTTGAGAAATCACACCTGCTTGCTTGACAAGATAAGCATGATATTTCCTTTTTTGTATGCTTCCTGCTGTGTATAAATAAAGGCAGCGAGCTGCTCCACGGGTGTGAATCTCTGTTGAGGTTTCACCCGTGCACGTTAAACTGCTGAAGTGTCTGAGTGTTATTTCATTACATCTGAGTGCTTGATAAAAGAATCTCTAACAGTGAGAAACTCATCATCTCCCTGGAGGGCCTCTCTGAATCTCTTGTCTGCCACTGGATCAGAGGAGAAGACCGAGTAATGACAGCGTAAGTGACCGTCTGTGTTTCTGTTTGGGTGCTTTATATTTCTATGTATTTAAACTGAGATGTTTCCTTTAACCTCAGCAGAAATGGGAGTCAGTCCATGGTCACATCACAGCTTTCTGAGACAGATTCAGGGGAGTACACTCTGACCTGTGAATCCAACAATGTCACCATGTTCTCCACGACTGTGATTCTTCATGTAATGAGTGAGTAACAGCTTCTCACCTTATTTCTTCTACAATACTCAAACAAACTCTGTTTGATGATCAATGAGTGACAATACAATTAATTTAACTGTTTTCTTTGATGTTGTTTAGAACGTCCAACAAAACCACAGCTGATGCTTGATGGTGTTGACGTGTCTGATACTTCTCCCCGTTTTAAGTGTGTCTCTGTGGGTTTCCCAAATCCCACAATTACCTGGTCTGGGTAAGATGTTGTCTTTTACATTTGTATGCAAACTTTAGAATAGCAACACTTCTTCTGTCTCATTTTAGACTGGATCATTTAGAGGGACACTTTGTTGGGATCTGTGGTTAGGATAGGGTATCAGACAGCACAAGAAAACAGCAGGTAAGTTGGGGGAGGGGGGTTTCTCATGGAAAAGTGGAACATTCACATAAGCAAAGGAGCCAGGCTTCACTGTTTGTAGTTCAACTATCCAGCAAAAGAGTCTGCCACTATCTTACGTACGGCTACAAATGAGGATATCAGGAACATGTATGTGATTTTTCGCACAGAGGGCAGCAACACGAGACGAGTACCACACCTGCAAAAAAAAACACCACCACCCCCAAACCCAACTCCCACCACCACACACATACAGATAGTTAAGAAGAGAGAGTGAGTGTGCAAGAAGAAAGAAAGTGGTCAAGACTGAGGGACTATGACAGTTTCCCACCACTAATAATGTGATTTTTCTCTGTTTGAACAGAAACAAGAATAGTGATGAGGCAAAGATGTTTAAGGGAAGTGACGGAAGGAAAGAGAGCAAAGTATCAAGCACTGAATATTATAATACAGGAATGATGTGCTGTGCAACCAATACTGAAGGACAAGAGTGCTCCCAACTGTATGACTATGGTAACTGGTTAGAAATTAATTAATAAGATGTTAAATAACTCCACAAAGAACGTGTCCATATATTGTTACAGGAGTTAATTTGAGTAAAATTTGGTTCAAATAACTTCACTTCAAGAAGATCCAGAGATTCACTAACTAATCTCCGAAAAGCAAATATTTCTTACTTGAGGCCCTGATGTGTGTTTCAGACTTACAGAGCAGCGTAATGAACAAAGATGAGGTATCTACTGTCACCCTGAGCGAAGGTCAGTCTCTGCTGCTTCGCTGCAGAGTTACAGGATACAGTCTGAGATCACCTGTGTGGGAGAAAGGAGGAAAACACCTCAATGCCAGGACATTTTCATGTACACCAGAGAAGAAGGAGGAGGTACAGTAATGTCCTGTAATCAGGGAGAGTTTCCTTAAACTTTCTTGTTATGTTTGTCTGAAAACTGACCGACCTTTTTAATATTCCTCAGTCTGAGACACAAAGTACTTCACTGATAATCATCCTGCAAATGATCATTATTATGGGGTTTTTCTTCCAGATGTGCATTAAAAATGACTCATATTTCGGTGTTCAGATGGCCTACCTGTCCATCAGATCAGTGAGAGAGGAGCACAGCGGCACATACACCTGCACGAGTGCAAATAAAAACTCAAAGTCTGTTCATGTTCATGTCTCAGGTCAGTAGACTTCATTTCATGTCATTATTATTTGAAACTGTTCCCACTGAATAAATCTGGTTTATTCTTGTGTTTCCTCAGATGAAGGTTTCCTCTCTGCACAGCTGGATGAGACCAAGATCATATCAGCTCAGGAGGCATCCAGCACCTGCTTGCAGGCCACTGTTTCCTACCATCCTGTTTTCCAGCACTGTTCCTGGGAGACTCCTGACAAAAACAGGACTAAATGTGTCAGGGAGACATGGGTAACACAGCACAGGTACTTCAATGACGCAAACTGTCATCATATGGAAGTGTAAAACTATTCATTCATTCATGTTTTTCATGAGCAGCGACAGAGAACTATGCTGTCTGGTGTAATCATGTGATATGAGGACTGTAATGAACTGTTTCTCAGGACTGTGAAGCTTTGTGATCCACTCATATCAGGAGATTATAAATTACACCTGGAGGCTGGAGGACAAAAGGAAACAAAGACCATATCAGTGTGTGTTGTAGGTGGGTTAATGTAACCTTTGTTACAGTTTTATTATTACTTAAATTTAATTATCATTTATATTTAAAATGTGAGATTGTTTGAGATCATCTGATTTTTGTTCCAGATGAACCAAAGTTCAACTTCTTGTTTAATAAGGATGATGGTACCCTCAACCTTGAGACTGTCAGTCTGGTGCCAGTAAACTATACCTGGATGTTTTGCTCTGAGTTCAATCACAGGTATGATTACCTGCACAGCCGTTCAGCTCAGAGAGCATTTTAGCTCTGATTATTTAAACTCCTTTTATTTTGTTTCACTGCAGCTGTGAAACAGACTCATCCTGGGATGAGGTCCCAAATGCATTTAAAGCAGACTCTGATGTTTCCTGCAACAAGCCGATCAAGAGCTCAGTGAGACGAGAGCTCGGGGATGGACATCATTTAAAGTTTTGTCTGACAAACTCAGTTGGCTCCTGGTGCCAAAGTTACCACATAATCATCCCACCTACAGTCCAGTACTCTATAGGTAATAAAGAGTATTTGCATCAGAAAATATTTGATGAAATTCATTTAAAGCTGTCATGCTCACATTGTCGTTTGTAGGTAAACAACCTCAGGATATCATATTCCTGCTGAAAGCAGGCAATATAACTCTCTTTCTCGTTCTGGTAGTAGTCAGCACAGTGCTCATATTCTTCATCAAAAAGAAGGTAAATATATTCAGCTTTTTTAACAAACACAAATAGAAGAGGGCACCAAGTCATTTGTCTTTGCAATATAAACCTCAGTATCAGCCTTCGAGGGAGATTAATTGAATCTTTCATGGTTTTTGTTTGTTTCATAAGAGTTTGGTATCTCTGTCACAGTAATGTATTTGTGTAGCACTTTTTAAAACACAGTTATAAAGTGTTTCGCACTCAGGATAAAGCTGTCATATCCAACAATGGTCATGTTTTCAGAAGACTGTGTTCAGTTTTTAAAAGGTTTATTTTACAGAATTTCAGATCAACGGGGGAAAGTCTGGAGCTACAAGAGTCTCGGGTGCGTGTGTGTTCACCGAACGAGAACAGTCTTCTGCTAGAGAAAAACAGGTGAGAGATATTTTATTGGGATGAGGATTTGAGGTTTTACTTGAATATTTTTCCAGAGTAGCTGGAGGAGTAAGTAGAAGGCCAGAGTCTAAGGATTCACTGGACCTGGTAGAGGACCCGAGCTTGAAGGATAAACCGCCCGCAGGGGCGTGCTGGGTGTTTTTATATATAAAAACACCCAGCACGCCCCTGCGGGCGGTTTATCCTAAGATAGCTAAGATACTGCGCAGGACCCTCAAGCTCCCAGGCCTCTGGTAGAGGACCCGAGCTTGAAGGATAAACCGCCCGCAGGGGCGTGCTGGGTGTTGGTTTATATAAAAACACCCAGCACGCCCCTGCGGGCGGTTTATCCTTCAAGCTCGGGTCCTCTACCAGAGGCCTGGGAGCTTGAGGGTCCTGCGCAGTATCTTAGCTGTTCCCAGGACTGCGCTCTTCTGGACAGAGATCTCCGATGTTATTCCCGGGATCTGCTGGAGCCACTCGCCTAGCTTGGGAGTCACCGCACCTAGTGCTCCGATTACCACGGGGACCACCGTTACCTTCACCCTCCACATCCTCTCGAGCTCTTCTCTGAGCCCTTGGTATTTCTCCAGCTTCTCATGTTCCTTCTTCCTGATATTGCTGTCATTCGGAACCGCTACATCGATCACTACGGCCGTCTTCTTCTGTTTGTCTACCACCACTATGTCCGGTTGGTTAGCCACCACCATTTTGTCCGTCTGTATCTGGAAGTCCCACAGGATCTTAGCTCGGTCATTCTCCACCACCCTTGGGGACGTCTCCCATTTTGACCTCGGGACTTCCAGGTTATACTCGGCACAGATATACCTGTACACTATGCCGGCCACTTGGTTATGGCGTTCCATGTATGCCTTGCCTGCTAGCATCTTTCACCCTGCTGTTATGTGCTGGATTGTCTCTGGGGCATCTTTACACAGCCTGCACCTGGGGTCTTGCCTGGTGTGATAGACCCCAGCCTCTATGGATCTTGGCCTCAGAGCTTGTTCTTGTGCTGCCATGATTAGTGCCTCTGTGCTGTCTTTCAGTCCAGCTTTGTCCAGCCACTGGTAGGATTTCTGGATATCAGCCACCTCCTCTATCTGCCGGTGGTACATACCGTGCAGGGGCCTGTCCTTCCATGATGGTTCCTCGTCTCCCTCCTCTTTCTTGGGTTTCTGCTGCCTGAGGTATTCACTGAGCACTCGGTCAGTTGGGGCCATCTTCCCAATGTATTCTTGGATGTTCGTTGTCTCATCCTGGACTGTGGTGCTGACACTCACCAGTCCCCGGCCCCCTTCCTTCCGCTTAGCGTACAGCCTCAGGGTGCTGGACTTGGGGTGAAACCCTCCATGCATGGTAAGGAGCTTTCTTGGGGTGGCTGTAGCTCAGGTGGCAGAGCAGGTCAGCCACTAATCAGAAGGTCGGTGGTTCGATCCCAGGCTGCATCCTGGCTGCATGCCAAATGTCCTTGGGCAAGATACTAACCCCGTGTTTGCCTACTGGTGGTGGTCAGAGGGCCCGGTGGCGCCTGTGTCCGGCAGCCTCGCCTCTGTCAGTGCGCCCCAGGGCAGCTGTGGCTACAATGTAGCTTGCTATCGCCAGTGTGTGTGTGAATGGGTGAATGACTGAATGTAGTGTAAAGCGCTTTGGGGTCCTATGGACTAGAAAAGCGCTATACAAATGCAGGCCATTTACCATTCTTGTCTTTATGTCAGTGGCTTCTATCTCCTCCTTTGGCCAGCCTATTACCCCAGCAGGGTACCTGATCACGGGCAGGGCATACGTGTTGATGGCCCGGATCTTGTTCTTACCATTCAGCTGACTCCTCAGGACTTGCCTGACCCTCTGCAGGTACTTGGTGGTTGCAGCTTTTCTAGCGGCCTCTTCATGGTTCCCATTCGCCTGCGGGATCCCCAAGTACTTGTAACTGTCCTCTATGTCTGCAATGTTGCCTTCTGGTAGTTCAATCCCCTCAGTTCTGACTACTTTCCCTCTCTTTGTTACCATCCGGCTACACTTCTCCAGTCCGAACGACATTCCAATGTCATTGCTGTATAGCCTGGTAGTGTGGATCAGTGAATCGATGTCTCGTTCACTCTTGGCATACAGCTTGATGTCATCCATGTACAGGAGGTGGCTGACAACTGCTTCGTTCCGTAGTCTGTATCCGTAGCCAGTCTTGTTAATGATCTCACTGAGGGGGTTCAGGCCTATGCAGAACAGCAGTGGAGACAGAGCATCTCCTTGGTAGATCCCGCACTTGATGGTGACTTGTGCTATGGGCTTGGAGTTGGCCTCTAGTGTTGTACGCCACATCCCCATTGAGTTCCTGATGAAGGCTCTTAGGGTCCCATTGATCTTGTACAATTCTAGGCATTCCAGTATCCAGCTGTGGGGCATTGAGTCGTAGGCCTTCTTGTAATCAATCCAGGCAGTGCACAGGTTGGTCAGTCTGGTCTTGCAGTCTCGGCTGATTGTTCTGTCTACCAGTAGCTGGTGTTTTGCGCCTCTGGTATTCTTGCCAATTCCTTTCTGTGTCCCGCTCATGTATTGACCCATGTGCCTGTTCATCTTAGCCGATATGATGCCTGACAGGAGCTTCCATGTAGTACTGAGGCAGGTTATTGGTCGGTAGTTGGAGGGGACCGGTCCCTTCTTGGGGTCCTTGGGGATCAGGACCGTCCGGCCTTCAGTTAGCCATTCCGGGTGTCTCTCGTTAACTAGCAGCTGGTTCATTTGTGCTGCCAGACGCTCGTGGAGTGCAGTCAGCTTCTTCAGCCAGTAGGCGTGAACCATGTCGGGCCCTGGTGCTGTCCAACTCTTCATACTGGAGACCCTTTCTTGGATATCTGCCACTGTGATGGTTACTGGACCCTATATATATATATATATATATATATATATATATATATATATATATATAAGCATTATACCTGAAGTACAATATGTTTTATTCATTAAAAGAAAAGCTTGTAATCATATATTTGTGTTAATCATGTGTATGTGTCACGGGGTGGAGAGGGACAAGTTACCTAAGATATTTTTATTGTGCATGTTTGGTTGTGTTTTACTTTCTTTAATATTGTATAGTGTTGTATTCTTATGGGTTTTATTGCCTGTTTTATGGTATTCATCGGTGACTTGTCCTGGAAAGTCTCCGCCCCTCCTTGATTATGAACCCGACACACCTGTGAGGTCCCGGAGGCCAATAAGAGTGATGGGAGACGAGAGAGAAGAGACTGATGGTGGAGTGAGGACTGGGAGAGTGAACGGTATCAGGCGGTGGCGGCGGCCACAAGCCCAGACGGGCTGGTGCCGGTTGGTTTGCCACAGGAAAGCGGTGGCAGAGTTGAGAGCTCTGCCCATTCGGGAAACCGGAACAGAAACATTGATAGGGCGGCGAGACGCCGCCGGGTTTTCCCTTCTAAGGCGGCTAGAGTTGGCTAATGCAGGCACCAGCGCGGAGAGCACCAGCAGGAGGACCAGCGCGCAGAGGCACCAGCGCGCAGAGAGCGACAGTACCAGCGCAGAGAGCGACAGTACCAGCGCAGAGAGCGACAGTACCAGCGGGGAGAGCGGAGACAGCACCAGCGGAGGCTACGAGACGGCTGTGCCGATTTCCAGTTTTAAAGAAGCGGCGGGCGGAGTTGAGAGCTCTGCCCACCCGGGGTAAGTCTCTGACTTATCCCTTTTTTATGAAGTAAATCTGTCTGGAAAGAATAGTGACTGCCGCTTCCTCTCCTTCTTCAGCATATCAGGACGTGAGTGCGAGAGGGAGGCGAGGACTCCGCTGGTTCCTTTGGTTATACCACTTGCTGGATTTCTTAGCTCCCTGGGACTTTTAGGTCGTGGCGCAGGCCACTGGACTTTTTAATATTGTGTTTTGTTGACTTTTATTGTGCTACCCCTTGGCCAAGGTTGTTTTAATTCATTTTGCATTTTTAACTATAAATAAATTATATTTTTAATCATACAGTTTTAAATCGTGGGCTTTCCCTTGGCGGCTCCACTGCTCACTGGAGGAAGGTTTCCTTCCTTCACACAAAACCACTGTGGAAGTAAAACCAGCCTTCCGGTGTTCCAGATCTACTGGCGTTTAGATCAACTGGCGTTGGTCGAACAGATGTGTGGCATTCTTGCGTTTCAGGAGCTACTACCGACAAACCAGCAAAAGAACGCCAAATGTGTCACCTGTGACGCTTGTGAGGTTGTCTCAAACACACTCCGTCAGTCTTGATGCTGTTGAACAACAAAATGTTTAAAAATGTGGCGAGTTTACCTGGTGATATCCTCATGCGCAACGCGATCACGAAAACAGCAAACAAGTAATACCACGCCGATGTTGTTCACAGGACAGCAAGAGTAAACGATCGGGAGACTCTTGTCGTCGTTATCGTTCCCCTCGCACGGTTTATTTCTCCGAATTCAAGGTTTTTGCTTCACAACTAAAGCGAGCAGTTTACTTTGTGCACTAACATGGACTCGAGTCAACCAGCGCCACCTCTGGCCAAGTGCCACAGCCTACAGCCAGATCAACTTGTGACACACATCTGCAGCACGTTTGATTTCGTTTCATGCACAACACATTTGTACCTTTCAATTGTGTCTGTTTGTCCCTAACCCTAATGATATCATATATTCCTTATTGGCCTACATTTGTACAAAATTCCAAATTATATACACAAAGTCATAGAAATCACCACTCCAATTGGTCATCATGATTTTGATATTCTTGAAAAATGAAATACGCCTTGGACAAATATGACACGTCAATATTTCATTAGTGTTGTCACATCACATCCTGTAAGCATCGTTTGTCTGTGTCCTTTCTCTGGAAATTAATATTTCCAGCCAATATAGGCAATCCATCAACATGGCTGGAGAGTTGGTAGTTATATACAGTCTGTATAAGTGTGGTTAATCCAATGAAGATTTGTAAGGAGATGGCAGTTACTTTGAATTCACAGCAGTTACACAGTGATTAGTAATAAACAGCCAGTGAGAGTGAGTGGATTTAAGAAAGTCAGTGACTCGGGTGTGTCGCTTGGTTTGTCATCTGTTTGTGAGACTGGAGGAGATGTAGAAATCTGTTTTAAATCTTAGTTAGGAAGATTCCTGTTTGAAAACAAGCACTTTTTGTGAGAAATGCAAGAAGTACATCTGCAGAAAGCACACAGTTACATTCTGTCCATCATGTGGACAAAATCGAAAATGTTGAGCATTGAAAAACTGAGAACGCTGGGCAAGTTCAACAGAAATGTGTTTGTAAGAACGAAAAACCAAATTGTTCCTAAAATAGTTATGGAAAGTCACTGTTGTATGTCTGTGTTCTACATGTTAATCTGATGGGAAATAAAGTTGCTATTGTTTTATTGCAGTTTTTGGATAATTCTGAGTGGATTTACACAGTACGGATCTAAATGACCCGCAACAAAATCAATGTCACTTTTTTGTTTTTCAACATAATACAAGGGTTAATTTCCAAAACTTCCATATGATCTTCAATTTGTAGCAGATCCACTATCACACAGCAGCTGGAGCAGTTTCAAATGGAGCTCAGTCCACTACTACCATAGCCTACTACTAGATTAACTTGTGACACATCTGCACCTGCTGCTATGATCACATTGAGTAGAGGCTGAGTGGCTGCACTTACCCCTGGTACATCCAAATCTACCCACAAACATGTTGAAAGATGCAATGCCAGCAATGTGGATTGTCAACACTGAAAACAATCAGTAAGCAAAGACAACAGGGATCACTTTTTTCTGTTTATTTAGCATGCACAACATTTGTAGTCGCCTTCTGCACAGGGGAAGTCCACACACACTGTGTGGTACCACTTTCCACAGAAGGTGCATTCAATCTGCAAGATTGAATGAGATTGTCAGAGTCATTGTCTGACTGTTTATTACTAATCGCCTGCTGTACATTCACAGTAACTGCCATCTCCTTACAAATGTTTATTAGTTTAACCACACTTATACAGACTGTATATAACAACCAACTCTAAAATGTTTGTTCGCAGAGTAAAGACACAGACTACGCTAACGACATGTGATGTTACAACACTAGTGAAATATTAGTGTCATTTCATTCATTTCAAAGGTTTATTTGCATGACGCACAAACAGACACAATTGAAAGGTACAAATGTGTTGTGCATGAAACGAAATCAAACGTGCTGCAGATGTGTGTCACAGGTTGATCTGGCTGTAGGCTGTGGCACTTGGCCAGAGGTGGCGCTGGTTGACTCGAGTCCATGTTAGTGCACAAAGTAAACTGCTCGCTTTAGTTGTGAAGCAAAAACCTTGAATTCGGAGAAATAAACCGTGCAAGGGGAACGATAACGACGACAAGAGTCTCCCGATCGTTTACTCTTGCTGTCCTGTGAACAACATCGGCGTGGTATTACTTGTTTGCTGTTTTCGCGATCGCGTTGCGCATGAGGATATCACCAGGTAAACTCGCCACATTTTTAAACATTTTGTTGTTCAACAGCATCAAGACTGACGGAGTGTGTTTGAGATAACCTCACAAGTGTCACAGATGACACATTTGGCGGTTTTTTGCTGGTTTGTCGGTAGTAGCTCCTGAAACGCAAGAATGCCACACATCTGTTCGACCAACGCCAGTTGATCTAAACGCCAGTAGATCTGGAAAACCCGCTCCGTTACATATGTGTCTATTTTATTTTGGTCCCAAGGGAAAAGCAATCTAACTTTTATGAGAAGGTAAGAAGTGACTTTTATTCAAGTCAAAGTACTTCGCATCAAAATGTGTGAAACATGATGTCGTTTACATGTGAAGCCACTCGTCGATTTCTACAAAAAGATTGAGAAAAACAAATAACAGAAAGCGAAACTGTACCATTTCCATGTAGGAGGGGCAGTGAGGCAGACTTCTCCAGATTAGGCAGCTTTGGGTGAGCAGATACTTTCAACGTTTCAACCTTGTTTGTACTCATCTTTGCTCTTTTCCTGTGTTTCTAGTTAGAGATGCTGTATTCCGTCTGTGAAGCTAGTTTATCTATCGGATGTATGGAGAAAGCGTCCCGTTATGATCCAGCTGTGATTAATTACTTGTGTTTGTTTTTCCTTTGATATTATTAGGATATTATTAACTGTTTTGTCTTGTTCGTGAATATTGCTGGTGCTCTGTGAGTGTGTGAGGACCCCTCTCAAATCCTGCCCGTCTGGTGCGCAATATCCTCGCTTCTTGTCTTGTTTTTCCACCATCATAGAGACCAGCCCTTTTCATTTCCTTGGGATGAAATTCTCATATAGGTAGCGCTGTTGCAGCAACAAATTTTCCTTTCAGAATACGAGAAAGAAAACTTGGAGGCAGAGAAACATGATTGCAGGTGAGTGAGAGTTATTCATTCCTGCACAACAACAATCGAAGGTAATCACAGACTTGCAATCAAGGTTTGTGTAGTTGGCCAGAGCTAAATTTTGAGTTATGAAGCATTTTGTTTATGACACAGTTGTAGTTCATAAATACAGTCTGACTTAGAAAAGCAATCATTTCTTCTTAATGATGCATTTGTTCCTTTTTTTTGGTTTTGTTTTTTCCCACTGGTGTATATACATTT
This sequence comes from Mchenga conophoros, assembly GCF_057382185.1. NCBI lineage: Eukaryota > Metazoa > Chordata > Actinopteri > Cichliformes > Cichlidae > Mchenga > Mchenga conophoros. The sequence goes on along the minus strand of NC_140534.1, from coordinate 25,339,773 downwards.
GTTTTGATTTTCAGTAATATTTAAACTAAAGATTCAGTTTTCTATGTCTCCAGCTGTTCTGCTGCTGTGTGCTGTCGGAGTGCTCTGCTCTGATGATGTAAAGACTCCAGTCTGTGTACCCAGTCATGAGGTAAGAGCTGTTTTAACTAAACTCTGATCAAATAACTGAAAGTGATACTGACAATGAAGTCTTAAAGCAGGGAATAGTTCTGAGATGACATAAAATGAACTATTATTCTTTAATGAACCCCTCTTGACCAGTCTGAAATATGCATTAATTGCACATATACATATCTGGGTAAACAAGACACCTATAGTCTAGATAAGACAGAAGTGAACACCCATTTTCATGCTGTGCATCGACTCTTTAATGTTTGTGTAGCTCCAGCTTACCTTCGCAAATGGCAGTGTGTGTGTTATGGTGTACAGGGCAGCAAAAAGCACACAGCAACAGAGAGGGAAATAGTGCTAGCTGCTCTTTCTGTGATTTCCTGTAATCACTTTGTGTCATTCTAATACATTTTGAAGAGGTTTTAGTACAAGTTTTGTTCAGGTACAAAATATAAGCTTCGTTTGTTTTGTTTTTTAAAGGAAACATTTAATCAGGAGATCAACTTTTTTTATGTGTTTTCGGGAAAATCTAATTCAGATCTTGCCAGTGGTGATGATTTTACTGCTGCTAAATGAAGGAGGATTAAATGTTGGCTCTTGTTTTTCAGGCAGCATGTTTGACACCAGCTGATTATCTGAATCCATCTGGTCCCATCACCAAAGTGTTAGCAGTGGGTATGAAACTCATCATCTCCCTGGAGGGCCTCTCTGGATCTCTTGTCTGCCACTGGATCAGAGGAGAAGACCGAGTAATGACAGCGTAAGTGACCGTCTGTGTTTCTGTTTGGGTGCTTTATATTTCTATGTATTTAAACTGAGATGTTTCCTTTAACCTCAGCAGAAATGGGAGTCAGTCCATGGTCACATCACAGCTTTCTGAGACAGATTCAGGGGAGTACACTCTGACCTGTGAATCCAACAATGTCACCATGTTCTCCACGACTGTGATTCTTCATGTAATGAGTGAGTAACAGCTTCTCACCTTATTTCTTCTACAATACTCACACAATCTCTGTTTGATGATCAATGAGTGATAATACAATTAATTTAACTGTTTTCTTTGATGTTGTTTAGAACGTCCAACAAAACCACAGCTGATGCTCGATGGTGTTGACGTGTCAGATACTTTTCCCCTTTTTAAGTGCATCTCTGAGGGTTTCCCCAAACCCACAATCAAATGGTCTGGGTAAGATGTTGTCCTTTACATTTGTATGCAAACTTCAGAATAGCAACACTTCTTAATTTCTGATTTTAGACTGAATCATTTAGAGAGATGCTTTATTTTGATTTTAGATAGGTATCAGACAAGCTTTGGTAATAATGTTTTTCATAGACACAGCTTTCTGAAAAATATCAAAATGTTTTTTTTTTCTCTCTGTTTGACCAGTAACAAGGATGGACAACAGAGTTTAAAGGGAAGCGACAGAAAGACAGAGCGCACAATATCAAGCACTGAATATTATAATAGAGGAATGATGTGCTGTGCAACCAATGCTGAAGGACAAGAGTGCTCCCAACTGTATGACTACGGTAACTGGATTTAAATTAATTCATAACAAATTTAATACATCCATAATGAATTTATCCATAAGTTCTTTCTTCAAATAGTGAAAGTGAAAAAAACAATGTTTACCCAGAGATTCACTAACTAATCTCCGAAAAGCAAATATTTCTTACTTGAGGCCCTGATGTGTGTTTCAGACTTACAGAGCAGTGTAATGAACAAAGATGAGGTATCTACTGTCACCCTGAGCGAAGGTCAGTCTCTGCTGCTTCGCTGCAGAGTAAAGGGATACAGTCTGAGATCACCTGTGTGGGAGAAAGGAGGAAAACAGCTCAATGCCAGGACACTGTCATGTAAACCAGAGAAGGAGGAGGAGGTACAGTAATGTCCTGTAATCAGGGAGAGTTTCCTTAAACTTTCTTGTTATGTTTGTCTGAAAACTGACCGACCTTTTTAATATTCCTCAGTCTGAGACACAAAGTACTTCACTGATAATCATCCTGCAAATGATCATTATTATGGGGTTTTTCTTCCAGATGTGCATTAAAAATGACTCACATTTCGGTGTTCATATGGCCTACCTGTCCATCAGATCAGTGAGAGAGGAGCACAGCGGCACATACACCTGCACGAGTGCAAATAAAAACTCAAAGTCTGTTCATGTTCATGTCTCAGGTCAGTAGACTTCATTTCATGTCATTATTATTTGAAACTGTTCCCACTGAATAAATCTGGTTTATTCTTGTGTTTCCTCAGATGAAGGTTTCCTCTCTGCACAGCTGGATGAGACCAAGATCATATCAGCTCAGGAGGCATCCAGCACCTGCTTGCAGGCCACTGTTTCCTACCATCCTGTTCTCCAGTACTGTTCCTGGGAGACTCCTGACAAAAACAGGACTAAATGTGTCAGGGAGACATGGGTAACACAGCACAGGTACTTCAATGACGCAAACTGTCATCATGTAGAAGTGTAAAATTATCCATTCATTCACATTTTTCATGATCAGTGTAATCATGTGATATGAGGACTGTAATGAACTGTTTCTCAGGACTGTGAAGCTTTGTGATCCACTCATATCAGGAGATTATAAGTTACACCTGGAGGCTGGAGGACAAAAGGAAACAAAGATCATATCAGTGTGTGTTGTAGGTGGGTTAATGTAACCTTTGTTACAGTTTTATTATTACTTAAATTTAATTATAATTTATATTTAAAATGTGAGATTGTTTGAGATCATCTGATTTTTGTTCCAGATGAACCAAAGTTCAACTTCTTGTTTAATAAGGATGATGGTACCCTCAACCTTGAGACTGTCAGTCCTGTGCCAGCAAACTATACCTGGATGTTTTGCTCTGAGTCCAATGACAGGTATGATTACCTGCACAGCCGTTCAGCTCAGAGAGCATTTTAGCTCTGATTATTTAAACTCCTTTTACTTTGTTTCACAGCTGCAGTGAAATTGACTCATCCTGGGATGAGGTCCCAAATGCATTTCAAATAGATTCTGATGTTTCCTGCTATAAGCCGATCAAGAGCTTAGTGAGCAAAGACGTGTTAAAAGGAGACCAATTCAGGTTTTGTCTGACAAACTCAGTTGGCTCCTGGTGCAAAACCCATTACATGATCATCCCACCTACACCTCAGCCCTCTATTGGTAATAACAAGTCTAATGAATATATTTACTGAAAATATTTGATGGAGAAAAAAAATCTAAACGTTGTCATGCTCACATTGTTTTGTTTTGTTTTTTAGGTAATCCACCTGAGGAGAACTCCTTCCTGCTGACAGTATGTTTGGTTCTGGTTCTGCAAAACCCATTACCCAGTATTCTCTAAAGGTACAAAGAACTTTTTATTTGCATTACTTTTTAATAAAATGTCAATTATTAATTAATCAATTCTTATTATTGTCCTTGTATTTCTATATTATAGATGGTGTACCTACTTATAACAACATGATGGTGCTGAAAGTAGGCAGTTTGCTTCTGCTTCTGGCTTGGCTGTAGTCAATAAAGAGCTCATGTACCTCATCAAAAATAAAGTATATATTTGGTCTTTTTATAAACATCTTTTTATGAACAAAATAAAGAGCATAGCTCATCATCACTGTTTGACCAGCTTGTAGACTGAGGGCAGAGGGTCGGCCTGTTCACCTCCACAACTGGATGAATAACCATTATCACTCAGTCTCACTCTCTTTCTTTTTTTCAGCTTGGTTATAAAGATATAACCACCAGAATTTCAGCGACTGCCATGATCCACTGACCTCTGTGGACATTTCTGAACGATGTCTGTGTAGTCAGACATTTCAATATCTGAGAAGGATCTTCTGTAACCATCAGATACAGTTACCACCCATATATCATTTTATCCATACAGCATGTTACTTGATAGTCTTCTCACAATCATTTAGAGTAAAATCGAGTGTCTTTATCTTTAAATCAAATATAGTGAGCATTTTATACTTATTGCTGGAACTGGATAAATCATATTTAACCTAACACTTTTCATTATCTACCACAGTTTAACTATATACTACAGCTTAAGCAAACTGTACAAAATAAAGAAGGTCTAAATGTGAAAGATGCCAAGAAACTCAGAAATTTACAAGGAGAGCATTTAAATTCCAAAAAGACATGTCGTAACATATCAAGAGATTTATACCCTGAACTGTCTTGTGATGACTTGATAGTGCTAATCACTGCACCACCATGCAGCCTTGTGTAGTACTCATGCACCATCATATAAGTATACTTGGGCTGTAGAAACCGCATCTTGTATGTCATTCTTGTGCTCAATAAGCTCCAGTCAGGAAAAGTTACAGGCACACCCTGTCAACCCACAAAATTCCTCTCGTGTATCAGAACTGCACTCATTTCTGTGTATTTACAGCTACTCTTCAAAAGTTGATTCTGTTCATCTGGACGTAGCGTTTTGTGGGAGAAACGTTTCGTCACTCATCCAAGTGACTTCTTCAGTCTCAGCTGACTGCAGGTTTCCCCAAATCTTATAAACAGCACATTTGCATAATGATTGAAACCAGCCCACTGAAGGAACGATGGGCTGGGAGGTCAGTTCCTTAGTCTTAATTATGCAAATTCTCATGACCATTGATCAACAACCACTGATCAAAGCCCACTGATCAATGGCCATGAGTACCATTCACAGAGAGTTGGGGAATGGCTGCAATCCCAGCATTGTAAGATGGCGAAAGATGTACCCTTAGGCCCCCTCCTCAATTCAGAGATGGTCTTTCCCTTTTCACGTAAATGGCTTCCTTGACTCGCGCTCAAACCAGCGTTCCTCCCTGTCCAGGATGTGTACATCCTCATCCTTAAGAGTGTCCACTGGCCTTGTTATGGTTCAAAATATTGGGGATGGAGACAAGAGAAAAACCACAATAACAACACTGGTCCGGCCGGGTTAAGTCAAACGATGATTTTAATAGTCACACGCGTGGGAGATGGACACTGTATGCAGACAGCCTCAGATCTCAAAATGGTGGAGCATTGCTCAAACTCTTATAGCCTCTGGTGCCTCCACCTTATCATAAAAAGCCTAAACATTCACATGCTTTCTCTCACACAGCGCCTAAGCTACGACCTTGGCTCCCTGTTTATCTGCTCCTGCTGAGATGGGGCAGAAAACTCCAGTATATTCTGTTCTCTTCTAATCAGACAAATAAGGCGATGACTTTCTGCAAACAGTATTTTCTTATAACTCAGCAGTATAATGCATCATAAAACAATGTCATTCATCCACAATAAATCAGCAGTCTAATGTAATGCAAATCAGTTTAACTAATGCAATAGTTATCAGCTTCTTCTAATTCAGGAGAATAATGCAAACTAAAACTACATAATAATTCACAATCTTTAGTTAGGGGTATAACATGGCATAAAATAATATTATAATCTAACAGCCTGTAGGTGTAAATAGACTGCAGAGTCCTGGCCTGACGAAGTAGCTCTTCTGTGTTGTGCCATCCGCTTTGCCACAGGTTGTTTGGTTTCCCCGATGTATAAATCCTGGCAATCCTCCTGGTACTTAACAGCGTACACTATGTTACTCTGTTTGTGTCGGGGGACCCGATCCTTGGGGTGGACCAATTTTTGGCGCAGCGTGTTTTGGGGTTTAAAAGCCACAGAGACCCGGTGTTTAGAAAAAATGCGTCTCAACTGCTCCGATACTCCTGACACATACGGGATCTCTACAGGTTTTCGCTTGGGCAGCGGTTGTCCTTCTCTCCTGGATCAGCTGGAGCTTTCTTTAGGTGCCTTTCCAGCTTTGACAAAAGTCCAGCTGGGATAACCACATTTACTCAGGGCCTTCTTGATGTGCTGTTCTTCTGCCTCCCTGGCCGCTGTGTGTGTAGGGATCATGTTCGCTCTGTTTTGTAGCGTCCTGATGACGCCCAGTTTGTGCTCCATGGATGATGAGAGTCAACCTTAAATACTGATCCGTATGCGTAGGTTTACGGTACACATCAGCTTTTAGATGTCCCCCATTAGTCATGGAAATCTCACAGTCTAAGAAGGCTAACCTGCCACTTATTATATCCTCCCTTGTGAATTTGATGTGTCGGTCCACCGAGTTAATGTGACCCCTGAGATTTGATTTTCACCCAGGTTTCATCCACATATCTGAACCAATGGATTGGTGGTGTTCCAGGGTAGGATAGCAAAGCCCTCTTTTTCCACTTCTTCCATGGACGAAACGTTTCTCCCACAAAAAGCTACGTTCAGATAAACAGAATCAAGTTTTGGAGATTTACTTACCTGGATGATTGAGCATGCATCAAGACATTTACAGCTACTCTGACAGCTTTGTGAAGAGATTTCTACACATGCTGGTGGAGTTTGGTTGCAGTTATTAAGTCAAAGAGGGGGTCGAGACAGGTTCTGAGTGCTACTTGAAAAACTCAGTGTAAATGTTTTGAGGCCTCCAAGGCAATGCTTCCCCTGCCTCCTCATTTGATCTGTAGCATTAAGCTGTTCAACCATTACTCATTGTAAGATCAACTCTTCCTGTATAAATGCAGTAACCGCAAATGTCACTGCCCCCAGTGTCCAAATGTGCAACAACACAAAACAAAAACAATAAATGGCTCTTACACCCATGGCTGCTGTATTATGCTTTTTTTGGTTTCATGGTGGCCACGTTGTTATCCTGTACAAGCCAGACCTGCTCTGAGCAAATTGTCAGTGCAGGGAAGCCCCCAACTTCTTCGTTGCCATAACAGTGATGTTGTTTTCTTCTTGCTCCTGGCAATGAGCATTGAAAGTTTAAAGTGAATGAAAAAAAGAGAGAGAGAGAGAAGCTATGTGACCACAGATTTTTATCCTCGTGCTCAAAATATTTCCACCCACGGAAAGTCTGCTTATCATGAAACCAGTCTCTCCTTTACTCACAAATGAAATGTACGCCTGACTGTATAATACTTTCTCTGCTATAACATTGTATCTAAAACAAACAAATAAATAAATAAACGTCTGTGCACACCTAAATGAGTCTGCTCTTTTCCTGTGTTTCTAGTTAGAGGTGCTGTATTCCATCTGTAAAGCCTCTCTTAGATGTATGGAGTAAGCATGAGCTCCCATGTGACATGACCTCCTTTGTATAGGTGAGGCAATTTGAGCCACTTTGGTTGTGCAGATAAGCAGCATTTGATCTTAAGCCTGTTTCAATAACAACCCCTGGCTCCAGAATGTGCTGAGTCTCCTCCTCTCTAATGGAAAGTTGCTGTCACTGTTAACAGACCCAGATTTTGCATGTGTTTCTTTGAAACTGGTGTATCAGTGTGAGGACGTGATCTTCAACATTCCCTGCTTGCCTGGTGATACATCCTAATTTTCCTTACCTCGGCTGAATTGTTGTTTAATTTAGGTAATTGTGTGATCTCCTACTAAATGTCAGGTTAGGCCGCACCAGCGTGGGAGTGGAGATCCACTCTAGTCCAGCTATTTGCTGTTGAGTCCCAGAAGTAATTGATTGGTGGGTTTGGGGCCCTTCTCTTTAAAGGGGATAGAAAGGAAGAAATATGCATGCAGAGAGACTGGATGGGAAAGGGTTGTAGAATACTTTTGAACTGAAGCCCACAGTTGGAGGAAAGCTTTTTTTCTTTTTATTTGGCTGGTTTTGTTTTAAAAATGCTTTAGTTTTACCAGAAGGAAGATTCATTTCAGGGCTTATGTGTTGCTTTAAAAAAAGAATTGGACTGAAAACTGCTAGAAGTAACCTGTGCAGCTTTAGGAGGAATAGCCTACCCTGTAATGAGGAGGTGGCCAACCTCATTAAAGAGACTGAGAGTTGCATTCCCAGGATCTTGTGTGAAAACTCCCTCCCCATTAACTCAAGGCCCATTAAGGTAGATGAAAACTCTTTCTCAGGAAGATGCTGAACTAATTTTTGATTGGCTGACAGGCTGATAATGCTAAACGTTATGTCCTCGGGCTGCTGGCCAGAATTACACCCCCAGCCCACTAGCCTGCCTTGAAAGAAAAATAAGTCTTGTGTATCTTATTTCCAGTGAGAGTGTGGTGCTCACTAATAAAACTTTTTTTTCTTTTTTTGGACTGAGGCAGTTTTTGCCCATGTGATTTTGTGCAGTAGTAAATCTGTGTAGGAATTAGGTGTCCTGCCAACCATGTTTATACAGCATCATAGTGATCAGCCTTCCTAATTCCCTGCGGGTTAAATTGCCATGTAGGTGGAGTAGTGGAGTTGCAGTAAGAACATTTCCCCCTGCATACCAGGAGAATGAACATTTGGAGGCAGAGAAACATGATTGCAGGTATGTGAGTATTTCAGGATCCTGCAGAATTAATGGCAATCACAAATTTTAAATGAAGATTTTCGTACAATGTGATGCAGTATATGATGCCACTAGGAGAAAAGCTGTGTTCTACTTAAAAGTAGATTTTACTAAATGACAGTAATGAAGTACATTTTTTTAATGTTTCCTTTTTTAAAGTGGCGGAACTAGAAATCTTTAAATGGGGGCAAATGAGGGGCAAGAGGTCCAGGCAGGGTGGCACATACCTGTTAGGTAAAGCATGTAAAAATATGTAAATAGAGTCAACAAAATATCCACAAAACTATTTATTGTATCATTATCGTCATTATCGGGTCTAAGAAAACAAAGATTGTAGGTAGGTTTACACAATTAGTTTTAGCCATTCAGACTTAAAGAGCCTCGTTCAGGAAATGTGATCCCCGGAATTTGTCTGAAAACGCCATCATTTTCAGTGCAGGTCTTTTAGCTTACGTAAAATTTTCCTGCAGCTCTATCGCTACAGGCTATTCTCATGTAGGATCTGTCTGCTTCTTCCACCACTGAAGCCTTATCATGATCTCAATACCGGCGTCGCGCTGTTTTAATGGATAGCCGTCTGATTTATATTCTTTGCTGACCTTTGTTCAGCGCTAGGGGACGCCAGAGCTCAGAATTGTAATGCTGAATAAGGACCCTGCAGCTAAAATTTAAATCACTGTTTTCCTCCTATTTTACACTCAGCCAACTGTTCTTTCCAGTGTCAGATGATAGTTTCCATAAGAAAATATTAACCACTGCCAGACTATCCGGGGAGGGTGGGGGGTGTTCTGTGTGTCCAGCGGTGCGTTAACCCTTGTTGCAAAGTGTTGCGTAAAGGTCAACAAACACTGCCTGTGGCACCACTGAAGACTGTTCCCATAAGTCATGGACATTTCAGCTGTAAATGCTCTTTCTTACGAGGATTTTGTGAACACTTTCGGTAACGTGGTGGAGAAATGTCCTGTTATAACAGCCGCTGTGTGGTCGAGGCGTCCGTTTGTGAGTTTAAATGCTCTGGAGGCTGCCATCAGTGACTTCATCGACGAGCTCCCAGAATCAGGTGATCCACGGAATTAGTTTATTAACATTTCTACCCTGTGCTCGGGTTAATTTTTACGCGTTTGTTTAATAAGTAGGCTTGTATCAGTTTAATGCTCTAAACTGGCAGAAATGATCGGTTGTATGTGCAGGTAAAGAGGGGATCCTAAGGTGTCACCCCGATCTGGCCGGCAGGGACCTGCAGAGAGGCACCTTGACCCGGGAGTCGCGCCAGGAGCAGGCGGGAGCCGGAATGGACGCGCTGACCTCGGGGGAAGCCGAGCGCATGGCCCGTCTCAACGAGGAGTATAAAAAGCGCTTCGAATTTCCATTTGTCATCTGCGCCCGGATGAACGACAAAGCGAACATCTTGCTGCAGCTGTCCGAGCGCTGCCAGAACGAGCGCGCAGTGGAGAGAGCGCGCGGCATCGAGGAGGTGAAGAAGATCTGCCGCTTGCGCCTCCAAAGTCTGCTGCTTACTGATGGCGCGAACAAATTATGAAGTGCCGGAGGTTGAGTTTTGCGCCAGTTTGCCTCTAAACCTCATCACTCCCAGGCTCAAAGGCTGTGGTATATTTTAATTCTGAATGTATCCATAAAATCTCAATCAATAAAACATGTGGATCATTGATTCTAATTAACAATCTCCATAATACAGCTTAGTGTATATACAAGTGTACACTGATGTATGGAAAACAACAGCACTGATAATCATGTCTGTGGTCCGCTGTCGGGAAAGGAGTTCGTGAATTTGTTGTCTCCGCGTGCCATCTGGTGTTGAACCTATCTCAGAGGATGTTTGGCGATGAAGAAACGTCAGTAAATAAGTCCTGAATCAACAGACTGTGGACTCCAGTCAGGGGGCTTATGGTGGTCCAAGAGAAATTTCTGAAGGGTCCCTGTAAACGAGCACTTTACAGAAATATCCCCCCACCCCTAAATACCATCAATCTTTTCAGAAAAAAAATATATGTACATGTTTCCTAAAACTTGGATTTGAGTTTCAGTCAAAGTTAAAATGATCCCTTAAATATGAGTTCAGGTCTGAGTCTTAAAAATCTTAAAGTCTTAAAAATATATCCGCTGGATCTATGCGCTCTCTCTGGAGCCGGAGGCAGACAGACCGTGCAGAGGGGACACGGGGGGTGTGGTGGGGTGTGGTCCGTTTGAGGAGGAAACCCCTCCAGCGGCCTCCCCCTGGTCTCCAGAGGTGATGGAGGAGTCCTGGTCGGGGTCGGCCCCCCTCGCCCTCCTCCGGTCCTCCTCCTTCTTCCACTTCATGCGCCTGTTCTGGAACCAGATCTTGATGTGGCGCTCGGTGAGGCTGAGGGTCAGCGCCAGCTCCACGCGCCTCGGCCTCGAGATGTAGCGGTTGAAAAGGAACTCCTTCTCGAGCTCCAGCAGCTGGGCGCGCGTGTACGCAGTCCTCGTGCGTTTGTTTTCTTCATTCTCAGTCATCACGTATGACCCTAAAACCACACGGAGAATTAGCGCCCTTTAAAAACAAGAATATGTAATAAAAATGAATTTTTATTAAAATCTGAAGCACTTCAAGTGTAAATTTACATTTTTAATTGTAAACTATGAAAAGTGTTTTTTATTCATGTAAAAAATAAATCTTGAAAATGAATGTAAAGAAGAATCTCCAGCCACTCTTTATTTAACCAGTACTAACCAAATACTTGGCCAAAAAACAGGTGATTATTACGGGGGGTTATTCAAACAGGTGTAATTTAGATTTTAGGGATGAAGATTATTATAGATTACTTGTTTTAGAGATTAAATTAACATTTCCTTCAAGGACAAAACATATTTCCCAGTGCACGTGATCACCCAGAGCTGAAATTAAAGCAGATTAATTACTGTGCATATCATAAACCACAACCAGGAAGTATTTGCTACAGTCACTGAAAACTGTATATAAGTTTTAATTTTTTTTTAAGTATTTTCATATTGTTGAAGATAAAGACCGAAACAATATAAGTTTTTAGACGCCTTAGAAGAATCCATTGACCGCTTCTTTAAAATAAATGAATTAATTAATTACGACTGTTAAAAAATGATCTCTTCCATTTTCAATTATATTTTTTTACATTTAAAACAGTCAAGTAAAAAACAAAGATTTAAAATATTATAGAAAAGTAATTCTTGTCTTTATTTGCACGTTATCAGTCACGCATCAGTTAGTTTGAAGAGCTTCTACGGCGTTTTATTTTACCCGAGGACCCTAAATTCCCTCATATAATTTGTTCATTTTGAACATCAATACAAGAAAGACTATTCATTCATTTATGACGTTGAATGTGCAGCTAAATTTGTATTTAATACGTTCCAAATAATAATAATAATAATAATAATAATTTAATATACATTTATTTTCAAAGTGAAACTGAAATACGCCATCATGCAGACTATTTTTTAAATAGATTTACATAGTCAAGTTGTTAGAAATTAATATGAATCATGTGAAGCCACTGATTATAATTATTGCCTATTTGTAAGGCACTAATTTAGAGTTTCGATTCTGGGCATCATTCCCGTTACCGTCGTTCATGCTGATTTTAAAAACTTTTGTTTTTTTTTTTAAGTTCATAGTAACTGTTTCAAAATGTCATATATAATAAGTTTACACTGTCCATTAAGTATCTCAGAATAATAAAACAACGTGGGCCTGCTATATCAGAGTGTAAGTTATTCAGTTTCGACTTTATGAGAGTGGCTCGTTCATACATGACGCTTCTATTGAGAGTTCTTTAGGAGAGAGAATCAGAAGAAATGTTTTCTGGGAATTTCATTCTGATGTAAGAAAAGTACGAGAACTTTATTTGCTTTTTTTATTTTAACCAAAATGGGGGTTTTTCCTAACGACGACACTGCTTTTACGCAAACTCGCTGCACGTAAAGCCTCTCCAAGTTTGTTGAAATTCAGTCCACTGAAAACTCTTCCCTAAAAAATACTTTCCTTAAAAAGTTCATTACATGTTAGAGTTTCTTTTTTGTTCCACGTTATCAAGACCACATTAGAATTACAAACGACTTGGCAATATAAAAGACTATTATTAGGCTGCTCGTGGCTAAAGATAGCGTGATTTGTGAAAATGTTTTTGTACAAACAAAACTCACATTTTTGTGACGATAATACCTCATATGAAGCAACCGCTCACCTCCCGGGCCTTTTACAAAAATGACTGACAGGTAAACTGAAACACCCAGGATCGTATTGTTGGGGCCATGATGTCATTAAAGGCCTCAGAAGGAGTTAGTTGAAAGTTATTTGTTATGTAGCTAAATTGTGCAAACATGACTGTCTCATATTTTAATTTGAAGCCCTCTTTGAACTCAAATTAAGAACTTTAACCCCCCTCAGTCAGATTCTGTAGTACGCTCATAATCACACTGTATACGCTGATTTGTTTGAGTGTTTACCTGCCCACTGTCCTTTCCAGGTGTGTGAGTGGGATTTAGTGGTTTTCATCCAGGGGAATGGCAGGTGATATCTGCTCTGTTCCACGGGGTCACTGTAGCCTGGAGGCGGCTGGAGCGTCTGCTGTTGCTGCTGGTGCTGGTGGTGGTGGAGGAGCTGGGGTACGCCAGGTTCCTCCCGCATACTCGGCAAACTGTAAGTGGTAGCAATGTCAGGAAGGCCGGCCTGCTCCAAGGCTCCCATGGACGGCGGTGTGTAGACGGAGTGGACCTGCCTGCTCATGTAGAGGCAGGGTGGCGGGCTGCTGTGGCTGTAGTCATCACCCTGTGATCTCTGGTACGTGCAGGAGTCTTTAAAAACCTGAGAGGGATAAAAGTGATCTTCCCGATTCATGGCTGGCGAGGACCCGTGTCTGCAGGGGGGCCGTTTGCGTACACACACGCACCGTAACCTGCGCCCTACCTCGGCGTAAACCTTCAGCCCTACCTGCCTCAGGCGCAACTGCGAGGCCCTTACTGCTCCACACAGGTGTGTCACTCTGCCACCATGTGATCCTGTAGCGCCCAAGCCATTGGTTTCACTATTTGCTCAAAAACGGCAGGCCGATAGCTCCCAGTTTCCAGGATATTCTGCAGCTCTGTGAGCTTTTTTTTCCAGCCAACTGAACAAGAGCGCGTAAATCAATGGTACTCTGTAAATACCGCAAGGTTTACCTGGCATCCACCTGTGTCTGACCCCAACAGCAGCAGCAGCAGCAACAACAACAAAAACAGGTGACCGTGCAACTGCTCCTTCCACATGTGGGGCAAAAGAGGGAGTTATTAATCAAGAGCGTCTGGAAGGAGCACGAATCTCACGCAAGGCAAGCTGGATTGTCCTCAAACAGCACAGCCATCGACATTTTATATGGATATATCTCTCGTGTGCACACTGAGGTTGATAAATCGATACGTATGGGCGCAAACATTGGTTGACCCGCCAGATAAGAGACGTGGATGGAGAAACAGTTGTCTTGGAAACTCTGGCGAAAAGCTCAAACACCACACACAGCCCACTTTTTTCATTTATCTGCTTTTCCCCCCTCTAACGTTTAAAACGCGCCCATTATACTTTTGTAAATGCATCATTTAACACCATTTCGCACGCATGGACCCACGATCTCCGCACGCAGGTATCTTGGCGACAACAAACAAGCGCTCATGCGGCCACTTCGCTCGCTGCACTCTCGCCGGTGTTTGCTGGTCATTAGCCTTCAGCGGCGGCGTGTGCTCGCGCCATTAAATCAATTAGGCTGGAGTGACTGGACTGAACTCAATTAACAGCCGTGCGCGTGGAGCGTGTCTCCACAGCCTTCGAGCTCTCCGGTGTCGGCTTTACGCAACGCGGAGACGAACGCGATTTACTTATTTTTCAGGAAAAATTACAGGAAGATCGGGCTTTTACCTCGCTGGTGTGTATCAATAGACCGTATTTGCCCGGAGTTCTTCAGAAGCAATTATGCCACTTTCGACTGTATCTTAATGGGGCACTCAGCGATGCAATAAAGTTCAAGTAAACCAATTCTACACAAAACACCGCCTGCACTATGGCTTAATGGTGTTTATATTTGATTATTGTTTCAAAGAGGAAGGAAACAGTTAACCAGAGCCATTCTCCTCTACAGTGGAGACAACGTGATTTATGAAGCATGATGCGCCTCAGATGCACTTTAGCCAACTTTCAAGCTGCAGATTTTTTTTTCCCCTTATGTAATGGCCTAAGCGAGGAGTGACACACGGCTGTAATTGAGCCGTGTGTAATCAGGGCCAAAGAGCTTGACATTTGTCACGTTTATATAAGGCTGTGAAACAGTAAAAAATAAAAAGGAGGCTAAATGGAGAGGACACTGAAGGCTTCGGCAAACGTCCACCCATCCTCAAACCTTACAAAAGGTGAAAATACTGTATGTGTTAAAGGGTTAAAATACTTCACTGCCACACATAATCCTCTGGAGACCACTGAACCACAAGCACAGGCGCATGTAGGAGTGTCAGGAAAACAAAGTTTTTTTTCCTCTCTCCTTTGACAAACAAAACCCTTTGTGATAGCTGGTGTATACATGTCAAAAAGTTGGACAGGCGATAACATGCGCTTACCTAGTGGCGACTGCAGCGTGGCCTATGTAAACATCATGGCTAGTGAATAATAACAGAAAAATGGTAATGACATTATGATTGAAACAAAGCCTGCTCTTATGGGCGAAGCATAACTGCATCAAACTATGATGAAGAGAATGAAGAACATAAACGTGTGGGATGTGTTATTCAGACAAAAGTTTACTGGGGGGAGGGGGGGCAGCAACTGAACCCATCATGAGAGACAATTGTCCACCTTTACAATCCGGTGTAACAAGAACTTAAAGTTTCGTGTAGCTCATTCTGAGCAAAGTCAGCAGATCCTCTCAGGTTTAAGTCCACACACACACACACACACACACACACACACACACACAGTTGGGCTATTTTAACTCGTGGAGTTTGTGTGTGTGTGCGCGTCTTTGTCTCGGCTCGGTCTATCAGTGCGTCTCCGTTCTCTGTCGCCTCCGTGGCGTCTGTCTTTGTCTCTATCCAGCTTCTTATCTCTGTCTCTGCGGCCGTCCCTGTGATGATGTTTATGATCAATGTGGCCTCCATTACTCTTGTGATCTCTGGGAGGCGTCCTGCTGCGGCCTCTGTCTGGGGAATCGCTCCTCAGGCGCCCCCTTGCGGTGGAGTGTCCGGCTCCGGGCTCGCCAGTGCGGCGCTGCAGGCCGGTGGAGCGCAGCGTGTTGAGGAGGAAGCGTTTGTTGGTGCTTCGCAGAGGACATTTCAACCTGAAAGAGAAGTGAAGGACACGAGGTTAGTTAGACATGTTACACTTACCCCTGCGACCATTAGAGAGACAGATGGATGGTCGTCACTGAGGTCAGAGCTAATAACCGCCACACAGGACTCACAGGACAGATTCATCTTTAAAAGTCCTCGCAGACAGAGCTGCAGCCACCGCTGAGGATACTGAGTGTTTCTGCTCTTTCCGCCTTTGAATCCTCATGAAACTGATTAAAAGCTGGCAGTATTTTATGGACTGACTCCAGCATTAAGCCTCCCTCAAAATCAATAAACAGTTCTGTGATTTTCCACACAGATTTTATCCTCAGAAATAGACATTAGACATCTCTTTGTGGTATTTCAAATATATATATATTTTTAAAACTTAAAAACTCACACTCAGTGGCTTAAACTGGGTGATTTGGATTCATGACATCAGTGTCAGATTGTCATACAGGTTTAATTGAGATCAAAATGTTTTACAGCAAAAACTTGATGGAAAAAAATGACAATTTTGGTTTCAAGTTTGACTACTTTAAATGTAAATATCAGTGAGATAAAAAGTAGCAATAACTACACAATGCAGACAAGATCAAACATTCCAGGATTTGCCAGGACATCATGGTGTTTTTACATATTACCAAACTGGTTATATATGACCCTAGATTAGTTAGAGAACCTTATTAATGGCCTTAAAGCATGAACTCAGTGCAGAGAAAAGCCAAAAGCAAAGCAAACGTTTTTAAAACGGTATTTTTGCTAACAAGAAATTAATTGTCTCGCATGCTTGTTACACAATACCAAACATTTAACTACAGGCAAATTAATGGAAATAAACCCCCAATATAAAGCATTTTAGTAAGAGATCTAGTGACTGTGAAAGCCATGACATAAAATTTACATTTACATTCATATTTAAACCATTTAGTTCCCTGAGGATGGCTCCTGGAAGAGACGACTACCACCGGGATAGAACTTTTTCATCACAGGAGAAAGGCCATCGTTTAAAATCTTCATATTGACTTTCAATGAGGGGACAAACCATGCTAGGAGACTGCTCTCTGCCACTCAGGCGCTTATCCACCAGTCGAGAATACGACCACTTGCTCTCAAATGTGCACTGTTCATTGTAATGAGGGATGAATGCAGTGCAGCTCTACTGTAATTGTTTTACAGTAGGGCGGTTCTTGGTGACAGTCTGATTACATCCTGCACTGACATCCTCATTCATCTGAGAAGGAGTTGCTCTTTACTTTTACTGGGTGCACTAATGCACGACCATCACTTTTATCAAATGTGTGCAGTCGACCACAGCTTCCAACCCCGTTTTACTGATGCCTTTCCCATTGATCTAAATAGCAGAGAGCAGCATGGGACCATAAATCTAAACACATTCAATGAAAAATCAATCAGTGCCTTCCATCTGTCCTCCTATCAGTATCAGATATTCTTTTTTTAGTACAATAACTTTATTGTATGTAATGAATCCATGCTTCCTCCTTCAAAATGAGTTACAGGCCCTCCGAGTACGCCTTTTTATAGTCTACAGTATTTCTCCAGAATTTTTGAATACTCACAACTTAGGAGGTGAAAAACAAATTGGAGCTTTGTTAAAAGCAGCAACCAAACCGATGTAACGCCTACTGCAAGTGTCAGGATCTGAAGTTTTAAAAAGGATATATTAGAGTTTCAAAAGCAAAACTGCACTAATTTAATATCTGTGCCATAGGATAACACAAGCAGGCCTTTATACCCTGTTTTCTTTTCTTTATCTGTTTTTTGGTCCAAAAAAAAAAAAAAAAAAAAAAAAGCACTTGGGTCAATTTTAAATGTCAGATTGGAGGCAGGTCAAAACAAGATATATCATTTACCTACATTTTTACACTGGGGCCACCTTCTCCTTTGAAATCAAAATCATTTTCTAACACAGTCATGATTTAATACTACTTTCACTCTCACAGATTTTAAATTTGTGCAGTTTTGCTATTGAAGCTCGGATATATCCCATAATATTGACGCTCAAAGTTTGCTCAGGGGCTATAGAAAAACACATTACACTGCCTCTACTATGAACATCCTGTCTAAGATCATTAAGGACAGCGTAATGGGTATGTGTGTCTATTTTAACTTTCACTTCAAATTAAAATAAGTTTGTATTTGATGCATCTTATTTGTATGCACTGCTCAGGGAGATGCTCCAAATGTCATTGTGCACCTGTACAGAGACAAATACATGCATTCTCTCCTATTGTAGGATGTGACATTTTGAGCAGGTGTAAAGTTTATATGGTTGCACTTTTTAAACGGAGTATAAATGAAATTAAAGGTTCATTTTACGTAGATATATTTTGTAGAAGAAGTTATGAGGGCTTAAGACGGTAGAAGAAATAAGCCAAATTAAAAAGTGCCAAAATCTGACCCACTCATGTCCTCTTTGAGGGACTGCAACACTCAAAATTTTCATTCTGAAGGTAACATTTTGGCTTTATTAACCACACTAAATTTAAAAAAAAATAATAATATATATATATATATATATATATATATATATATATATATATATATATATATATATACACACACACACACACACACACACACACACACGTGTGTGTGTGTGTGTATTTTGTTGTTTTAGTATGGAATGGCTCTGCTCTCACTTTACTCACTCCTCCTGCTGAAACACCAGGAGTTGTGTGACTGTCACATAGATACTTTTTCCCATTATCCCATTACTTAGATCATAATCTGAATCAGCAGGACCTGCCTAGGATTTTCCTACATGTTATGGATGCCAATTACTTAACATGTAGTGTTAAGTAATTGTGGTGCACCTTCGACCTTCAGTCATTTTTATTTGTCCTCCCTGTTCACACTGGATTAAAATTTGAGGTGGGTGGATCAATCCAAAGATAGTATCGATAGTATTGATACCAACACTGGTTTAGACACATACTAGCACAATAGGAACGATGCTTTGCTTCTATCCTCTAAGTTCAGTATGTAGCCCAGGGAATTGCTTTAAATCATTTTTTAGTGAAAAATATATTTCAGGCATGCACTATAAAAAAATTACAGGAATCTTTTTTAGTGTTAACCTCCACATCAATTTTATTTATAGCTTATAACACATTTAAGCTAGAGAATCTAACCTAGCGTGCTGCAGAGACAGGCACATTTACACTGCAAGTCTCCAAAAAACCCAATGCCACAAAAAGCTAAAAGATGCATTTTTATGTGTTAACTAATTGTAGTGAAAAGTAACAATCACAGCGATTTAATGCTCATTAAATCTGTTGCAAATGAATGACGATTCATTCATTTTCCTTTACAAGTTAAAATTAACGGTATTGGTAGGGCTGCACGATTAATCGTTAGAAAATCGCGATCTCGATTCATACTTATGTGCGATCTCATTTCCAAATGACAACGATTTAAAAAAAAAAAAGAAAAAAAGAAAAAAAAGATGATGACGATTGTACCGCATTTTGATCCGGGACGTAATCTCAATGAAAACAAGCGCTCACTCTTCCTGCTCAACAAAAGACAAGGGCGAACATGATGTTCTTATGTTTCAGGTACATGGGCCAGACGTGGCCGTCAAAAAGGCTAGGTGGGTCTGGTACCAGGTAGTTTCTTGAGCAGAAGCTGTGCCATGTGATGCTAAAATTAGCAGGGAAAAAACAACGGAGAGCACGTCAGGGATGACGAGAAAGTGACAGGAGAAAATCCGTCCCGGTCAACCACCCAAACATCAATAACGGGAACCTTATACAGCGCTTCCCTATACACGTCGAACTCCCGCAGGCACAAAGAAATTACGGAGGCTCTTACATATCACCTGACCAAAGATATGGCTCCCATCAACACTGTGCAAAACGAGGGATTTAGGAAAGTGATCAACGCCGTAGACAAACGCTACACAGTGCCATCCCGCAACTATTTTTCTATTGTTGCACTACCTGCTCTATACACGCAGTGTCGAGCAACGGTGGAGACGGAATTTCAAGCAGTACAACATTTTGCGGCAACAACAAAACGTGACATTAGTTGGTTTTATGTTTATTTATTGTTTTTATGTTCAGTCTCAACTGTTACGAAGTTGATGTGCAGTTAATAAGTGCAATAAATATTTATACTGGAAATATTTATACTGGAATTTATACTGTATACTGGAATTATTATACTGGAATTATACTGGAATTTATACTGTATACAATAAATATTTATACTGGAAAAGAAAATCGTGAGAGAATCGTGATCTCAATTCTAAGCCAAAAAATCGTGCAGCCCTAGGTATTGGTATCGGCAATACTCGCCGTCTATGTACCTGGTATCAGATCGATACCAAAAATCTGCAGTATCGCACACTACTGCAGCCATTTTCATTAGTTCAAGTGCAATGCACACATTATGTGAGGCTCAACTACCAAGCTTTCTTACTAAAGCAGATAAGTAAGAGTCAGACAGATGGCATGTCAGACACTGTGCTCACCATCCTGCAGGGCCCATGGTCTCTGCTCTCACGCGGGCTCTGTCAGTCTCCCTGAGGAGCTCCTCCACTGCACGCCTAGATGGATAAATAAAGAGGAAAAAACGTCAAACACTGTTCACGTGAAGGGGAGGGAAAATGAGAAGCCGAGGACAAAGATGGCGCAAATCCTCAAGGGGGAGCCAAGGGGAGAATAATCTAATTAAGTGAGAGAAAACGGAGTGATGCGGAAGAGAAAGTGAATCATCAGGAGCAAAAGGGGAACAGTGTCCTGGTTTGACACGAGCTGCTGAATCGGCACAATCCCAGCAGAGGAGACCCGCTGATCTACTTTTATACAGGACAGGGAGCTCATGGTGTGTGCCACCACGAAGGCATGCTTTCCATACAATCACAAGCTCGTCTAACAACACAATAAATGAGCATCTTTTTTTTACCGACGGAGCGTTGTTACAGATTTAGAGGAAACCTGCGTTCACCAGTGCGCAAATACCAAGTGAGGACAAATATTAACACGCTACATACTTTTCCAGCTCATTATCTTCTGCCATCGCGATCACACGCAAACTTAATTGCGGTAAAATCGATGGATGGTCGTTAATTAACCCAACATCGCTTGTTTACCTCCTCGCGAGGTCCTCCGACCGAGGACCCCGATGATTTTTGGTGCCCTGAATAATGCCCGATCATTTTTAGCTTCACCTTCCACCCGTTTCTCTTTTTATGTTTTCTACCATCTCCCAAATAACTTTCTTGGTCAGTAACCGACTAAATCGTTATAATAAAAAAAAAAGAAATCATGATATTTCAGTATGGGCTCATTTTATCACACAGTTAACAAAATGTACCCGTTTAGGAAAACGAAAGCGATGCCGTAGTGGTTATTTTTAATTCCCCATTTTACGGTAAACTGGTATAAAGCTGCTGTGTGCATCAAAAATATTAGCTTAACTTAAGAAGTTGGCAGTGTTTTTGTCGTCATTATTTCTGACCATCAACCGACCTAAATTCTGGTGAGGTTTCTTTATTTCATTGCACTGCTTGGTGAATGTTATACGTCATGGGAAAGGTTTTTTTTGTGCTAATTAACTATTAACATCTCTCAAAACTTGTTGAGAAAGGGAGACACTGTCATCTTTAAAAGCGGCATTTATCCAAAACTGAAAGCTGTAATATTAAGTTTCACTTATTATTTAAAATAAAACTAAGTCATGTTAATAAGTTTTAATCTCACGCCCCCTTTAAGCCTTTATAACAGTAGTCTACAATGTAACCAGTAATCTTCAAAAAGAATAACTTACAGTATGAATACTTTTATTTATCTACGTTTTTATGTTTGTTCCATGTATTTATTTATTTATTTATTTATTTATGTATATGTAGTTACTTATAAATCTTGCATATATATATATATATATATATATATATATATATATATATATATATATATATTAGTTATATATATATATATATATAGTTATATGTGTTTATTCGTGTATCGATTTACCTATGTTTGTCTGCGTTACAAATGTATACAGTTATCTATTTATTTTGATGTGTTTGCTGACTTATTAGAATTTCTTTTATACATAAATATATTTAAACACATTTTGTTTTCTTATTTATTTATTTGTCTATTTGTTTTTTAATTATGTATTTACGAAAAGGCGGTCTTAAAGCCAACCCCTAGCTCTCCTCTGGATTGACAACCGTATGCCCCGCCCACTCGGTTTTGACGGACAGCAGTGGGCGGGGTCAGCGCTGCCAAAGGCACGGGGGCGTTTTCGTGCGGGTTTTGCGGAACGGTCCGTTGCGGTGGATGCGTGATTGAGGTCCCGCGGCTAATAATCACCCCCCTTTTTGGGGCCGGAGTGCACGGCGCGGAGGAGCCGCCGGAAAAGGTAACGTCACATCACATCTGCCTGCGCGAGCGGTGTCAGTGTGTGGCTGGCTTTGCTTTCTATGCTGCTGTCGCCTCATCGGTCCCAGGTTTTTCCGCTTGTGGGGAGGGTGGGATGGAGTCAGACAGATGGGGGGCAATGATTAAAAAAAAATTCTGATATATGTAAGTGTGTCGGGCTTGCGTATTTGATCATGACACTGCAGTGGGAGCGCTCCCAAGGTAGATCAGGTCTATGCCAGAAAAAAATTATTGTACATGTAAATTAAATCAGTGTCATTTTTTTGTTATCTTTGTGTGTCTGGGTGGTGTGGAGGGGGGTGGTTTAAGAAAAAAAGGCAGCCTATTGCAACAGACCTTGCAGAACAGCAGCAGCAGCAGGCCTGTTCCTGCAAGTGGCTACCAGAGCCTTTTTTTTAAGATAAGAGAGATGGGGTTTTATGAAAATGTAGGCTAAGCCGAGAGGACCTGAGATTTTAAATCTGTGGCCTAAAACATCATTTCATCTTCTTTGAAAATGTAATTCCTGCACACTGGACTGTCGTGTCCTGTAAGATTAGATTGTCATTTCGAACAATAACCAGAGAGACAAGAGTGTTATTTACTGAAATGGAAAGCAGTGCAATGACAATAACAGCCCGGCCTTGGACTCTCATACACACATGTACACACACACTGTGTGGTGGGATTAAAAGAGATATTCTACAAGCATTTGCCAGTCTTCATATTGCTTGTATAAAGGAATCCGTTGCAACAGCTCTGTTTAAAACACATTTAAGTGCTTTTCACTGCTCTGAAGTGCCGTCACAGTGAAAACACGAAGACTTTACTTATTGATAAAGACCATTCACAGGTACCTAAAAACGCCCTTGTGCTCGACGTGCGTGTTTGCTTTTGGTTGTGTAGACTTACGCTCGCATGTCTACGCGTATATGTGTGTTTATATGTGTGTTTGTTTGTGTGTGTGTGTGATGTGGTGATGTCACAGCTTTGTTATAGAAACAGAGAAGCCTTGTGTCCTCATGATTAATTCATGTCCAGCTGCGGGATAGAGACAGAAGCAGCCAGTCACACGCAGACAAGAGGAGCACGTACTTAAAGGAGGCTGAAATAAGTAACTACCGGTGGGGTGGCCAAGGAGACAGGAGGGACAGGTTGTCACAAGGAAAAAAAAAAAGACCCAGACGAGATGAAAAGAGCAGAAAAAAAAACGACTCAAGGGGACTCTCATCATCATCGTCTGCGCTGTCTGACAAGCTTTCAGGCTGTACCGAGGAGGAGCAGAGCATCCTGCTGAGAGGAGTGCATCTGTTGTGTGGCTCCTCTGCATCCTTCTCTGGCTACACTCTGAATGTCAAGCCCCACTGAGCAGAACGGGATCCAGGTCGTCATGGAGACAGGAGCAGACCCTCGCTGGAACAGAGGCAGGTAGTCACTGTATCTTGGCTGGCCCGCTGAGCGTAGAGGCACGCCCTCTGCTGTCGGCTGATAGCATCTGGCCCCTTGGAGGCTGGGCTAATAGAAGGGCCGAGGGGGTCTGAGGGGCTTTGGATGTGAAGCGCTGTGGAAATGATCAGCGCACACTGTGGTGCATTAGCTCTGGGGACACGCTCTGCTCGCTGGAGTGCTATATTTCAAGACTTTGCTTTGGGCGTGTTCTCTTTCCGTTGTAGAGGAGACTGAGTTCATCTACTGTACCCAGCCTGAACCAAAAATATCAAGCGTTTTCCTTGGCTTCGCCCCCCTTCCTTTCATCCTCTCTTCCATTCCATATTCTTATTCTTCCCTTGTACCTGTTTTCACATCCCATTGATCTCTTCTTCTTTTTCTTCTTCCACCTGTCTACACTCCCTTCCGTATCTTGTCGGCATCACTTTCCTTTTCTGTTGCTTTCCCAAGCTCACTTTCTCTGATCTGTGCCCTCTTTCTGCCTCAATCCCAGATAATTCCCTCTCTGTGGAATTGGAAGATTGGAGCAGGCGAGAGCAAAAGAGAGATTATACTGCCAGATTAGTGGACAGAAGCAGCAATACATAATCTCAGCAGTGACATAAACGTGCACACACACACACACGCGGTGTCATCCTCAGTCTCATGCAAACACGTGGGCACACGTGCACAAAGTATTTGCCACATGAATAAATGCCCAACACTTGTTGTCTTGTTTTTTTTTCTGAAACAGCTGTTTAACTCTCTTGTTTTGGCCTCTGACCCACAGGGTGATGTGCCATCAGCCACTGGGGGGCATTTGTCCTCTCCGCCACCTGTTCAGCCTCTGAAGCTTATGGGATAGGAGTGTGTGCGCCCCTTCCCAACCGCTCTGCATCCCAGCTGGACTCAGTCGTGCCAAAGCTGAATTGCGTTGAAGGAGAAGACATGGGCAGCCCAGGCTCCGAGGTGGGTCTGGCTGGGTCCGTGGAGCCAGCTCTGGAGGCTCTGTGTCCCGAGTGTGGCCAGATCCACCGCAGCTGGGAAAACCACCTTTACAACTACCGTCTGGAAGTGGACGACGATCTGGTGTGCCACATCTGCCTGCAACCGCTGGTGCAGCCTCTCGATACGCCATGCGGACACACCTTCTGCGCCCGCTGCCTGCGTAGCTTCCTCCAGGAGAGGGACTTCTGCCCTCTGGACAGGACCCGGCTGCAGCTGCAGGCATGCCGCAGGTCCAGCATCCTGGTGCACAAGCTGCTGGACAAGCTGTCTGTGTCCTGCCCTTTGACCCCTGTCTGCTCCCTCAGCATGCCTCGCTGTGACCTGGAGGCGCACCTTAAACACAGGTAATAAAGCTTTTATGCAGACAGATGAATGCATGAGATCATTATGACACCGTGCATGCAGTCAGGATTTCATGAGCTTAGCTTCTCAGCTAACAAAGCCACCAGGCGATCGGTTGAACATCCTTTAGTAATAACCACAAGCAGCATTCAGGGCCAATCCGTCCTTGTGATTGGCTTGTTTTTCAGCTGAACCAGTGGAGATATCACAAATCAGAGTCCGCATCACATAGACTTACCCACCATTCTTAACCTTAAAGGTCTCCCCCATCCCGTGCACACGCTTTGGCTTTTGGCCCGTTTGGACCAGGTGCTGTGAGACCCTGCAGGGATTATTGGGCTGTAGGTCATGTGACGGGGGATTAGTGATTCCCTTTCGACAGTCATGGGTTGGCTGACCAGGAGCCTTCGTGTTCTCATTCTGCAACCATGCTGAGCAACTTCAACACCAGAGATCTTTTCAACCACTTCTTCTGTGAGACAGCCAAGGGCAACCCCGGCCTGTGGTGAGTCGAACGCAGTGGGGTGTGAGGTCAGCGTGACTCAGAATGACAAAAAGACATTATTTACTCGCTGGTTTCCACTGTTTTTGTTATTTCAGTCTGTATCTCGGTTTGCTTTGCCTCTTACTCTCTCTGTCCTGCTTCCTCTGTTGCCATGTCTTGCACTGAAGTGCACGATTACGTGTGCATGCATTGGTGTCAGGCTGTCATTGCTGCTTCAAGGATGTAATTCATGCAGTATGTGATGATGTGTTTGTGCCTGGTTAAGGCATTAAAACCAGTGCTCTTGATCTTTAAGCAGACTCCTTTCTAGTTGAATTTTGACGTTGGTTTGTTGACTGGTTTTTCACTGTCCTCCTAACACCTCGATTAAGTTGAGGAGATTTTCCTTAACAAGATCAGGGTAACAGACTATCACTTACAGTCCTTTAAAAGCTTTTCTGAGTCAGCTGTTTTTCTATAAAAGAATCCCTTTTAAAGAAACGCTGTGTAGCAAAGTGCCAGCCGGTGAAGCCGAAAGTCAACAAGATAACGGTAAATGGTCAAATGTTGCGTAACAACACCAGTTGTCGTCTTCTAGTGAGGCTGTAAGGGCAAAATCTCTTGAGTGTATCCCCTTTAAACATTTATTCTTAAAAGTATCTGCATCCCGGTCTTACCTCAGGAAAGAATACACGCGTAAGGTTGTGTTGACAAGATAAGGAAAGATGGTCTAACAGATCACACAAGGTCACCACGAGGACTAACGCGACATTCTTTAGCAAAGCTTAAATCTCGGCCTCATGCGAACTCACCGCTCCCCTGCAGACTTCGGTTTAAGATAGCAGCCAACAGCCTGCCGTTGTGTTTGTGTGACTTTAAAAGTCAACATTGTTTTTGTTGAAGATTAGGGATCAGACATTAGATTCAAAGAGGAGGACACGGTGTTCCACGATGATTACGGTGGGCTGCTTCATTTTGTTGCCCGTGTACGTGTGAGGAATGAACTTTCACTGTCCCTGGGAAAAAAACAAAGGAACCAAATGACTACATCTATGTGAGCAGAAGTCTTTGTTTTTAGCATTTACCAGTTTTCCTGTCAAAATTATTTGTTCTTTGCAAAAACGAAAGATTAGACAAGGAAGGAAATTCATTAAAGAAAACAAAATTACTCTGTGTCACAAGGGATTAAACACCTGTCACCTCTAAGCTACCACTTACAGTAATAAAGGAAATTAAGGCTGACACCATACTGACCCTTTGAGGGAGTCGTTGTGCGTTTATTTTTAAATTGTTTCTAAGTGAAGTGTTTCTATTTTTGTAGGCGAAGAAGGGACACGTCGTCCTGTGTTTCTTTTTTAAGGAAACATTTTATAATTAACTTGTAGCTCATTATGTGATCTCAGAGCTATTCATAGAACAAATCAGCAGTTTTCTCTGTTTTCAGCTTCTCAGATGTGAGTACTTGCTAGCCTTTGCCTTTGGGAATTTGGGAAAGACGTCTTTTTTCGCTGTTTTATGGCTTTGAAGTGCTTCCTAGCATAGAATTCCCATTCTTCCCAGAGCTTTAAGATCTTCATGTTGCTTGAAAAATTAGATGATGTTATTAATTCAAGCCAGTTTGAAGGGTCAAGGCTAATTTACAACTGAAAATCACAACCACAAAAACAGACTTTTTCTTTTTTTGCTTCTCTTTCCTGGGATTTTATCCTTGTAAAGCCTGAACCAGGACAAAATCGCCAGAAAATTTAAATTTTTAGTGTTTATTCAACCTTCTAACAAATTTTTAAAATCAAAAACCTTAAATATGAATTTGCATAGTAGTTAGGGTTAAAAAAAAACCTCACTATTGCACTATTCAAAGTGTCAGCATGTTTCTGGAGCTTCACTTGTGCTTCACTGATTTAATTTTGGAATTTTAGAAAGAACCTGTTAACTAAAGTCATTGTAAACTTCAGCAGTGTAAGAAAACAAATCTCTCAAGTTTTCTTCGCTTGTGAGCGAGCACCGCATCAAATTAACTGAGCTTGGTTTTCTTTACATGTCGGATGGGGTGATACGCTGACACCTGTTGCTTGATGAAAGGTGTCCAGGGATGCAGAGTCAGCAGACAAATGGGGACGGTCCACGATGCGAGAGCGGGGATGAGCGAGCAATGGTGACCAGCCCTCCCAGGTCACCGCATACACCACAGACAGACCTGAGGGACCGCACGCCGTCACCGCCCTCTGGACCCAATAACAGCTGCGGTAATGGGCCTGTGTGGACAGATGATGCCGGCCTTGACAACCCAGCCTTTGAGGAAAGCACCGAAGAAGACAGTAAGTCGATCTATCGGCCTTGGATTGTCAGTAAAGTTAATAATATAGCTGTCATCCATCTCTTCGTGTCCTTCTGCCTGTAGGTGTAGTAGGGTTGGAGTGTGTGGTCCCCAGGGTGAAGCGGCCCCTCAGTAATCCCTGTATCCATCTCCTGCGCTCCGTTAGCTCCACCTCCTCTGGCTGGGACTGCCCTGAATCCCCGCCTCTGTCTGCTGAGGAGGGTATGACATCATCTGTTCCTTTCACTGAGGATCTTCTCAAAGGGACCTTGGATAATGAAATACCTTACTTCCTTGCGAGTTGTAGTCTTATACAAAAAATGGATAATCACATCCAGTCAGCTTTGTACTAAAGGTTGGAAAGATGTGGAAATTACTTTCTTAAGTGAAGCTTTTTTTTGATAATGTCACTGGTGTCTCCTCTAGGCTGTGTGAAGCTCCCCTCCCTTCCTGAAGGAGAGATAACTGCCATAGAGGTCCACCGTGCAAACCCATATGTAGAGCTGGGAATCAGCATTGTTGGTGGAAATGAGACGCCTCTCATCAACATCGTGATTCAGGAAGTTTACCGAGACGGGGTCATTGCAAGGGACGGGAGGCTGCTGGCCGGGGATCAGATACTCCAGGTGAGAGATCAGTTTCAGGTGTAAATTTTCAGTGTTTTCAGAGAGTGTTTGGAAGATTTGTTGAAGACAAGAGCTTAATAAACATTTTATTAGGAGTCTGTGGGAGATGTGCTGCAGATAGTGCAGCGCTGAGAATATTGTAAACAGTGGAGTAGGGCACATTGTTCTGGATATGCTGTGTGACTGCAACATTTCTAAATTATCCTGACTATCAGTTTCGACATTGTGTTTTGGGGAAAAAGATCTATGTATATATTTTTGGATAGTTTAGAGCTTCACTTAGAAATTAGCCAGTTGTTTTCTCTCAGCACCACATTTACTTTCGTCTTAGTCAACTTTCTATTTTTGGTCTACTATTAAAAGCTCCTCTAATCAATAGTCTTCTGTTAATGGTAATCAGATGAGTACTTGTAGTTGAAAGGGATCACCCTTAGTGAGCAGTTCACTAATATTCAAGATCTGTAGATGTTAGCACCCTTTGGCACACTGTTGTGGTTTCACGGTTCTATTTACAGTCCATTTCCCTGAGAAAGCTCGAGAGCAGACAGTTACCTTTCAGACAGGGGAAGCTATAAATGCTGTATTTCTTTCTCAGTTGTTTTTGGTGTTGACCAAAACAGAGCTAAAAGAAAATGAGTGTGCGACTTAAATGCGTCAGATAGCTAAGAATCTGGTCATGTTTCAAAGCTAGCTTGCTCATCTAGTTTTTATTTTCCATTCCTCTCCACTCCAAGGTGAACAATGTGGACATCAGTAACGTGCCACACAGTTTTGCTCGCTCCACCCTGGCCCGCCCCTGCACCACCCTGCAGCTGACTGTACTCCGGGAGCGTCGCTGTGCCTCCCGGGCACCTCCCTCCTCTTCCTCCTCCACCCCAGCAGTCCCCCATGCCCCCTGCTCCACTCCCGAAGTCACCCCACCCAGCCCAGCCACTCTGAGAATCACCCTGCATAAGCGAGACTCCACAGAGCAGCTTGGAATCAAGCTGGTACGGCGAACGGATGAGTCAGGGGTGTTTGTGTTAGATCTCCTGGAGGGAGGTCTGGCTGCCAAGGATGGCAGACTGCGGAGTAACGACCGCGTGCTGGCAGTCAATGAACAGGACTTGCGACACGGCACCCCAGAGCAAGCTGCTCAGATCATACAGGTGCAGTTTGTTCATTTGGGTCTACAATCCTGGATTTCCCTTTTGGTTTTACAGACAGGGGCTGAAAAATAATTTTGCTACTTCAGATTTGTCTCTAAAGCACAGATTCTGCCCTTTCAGGCCAGTGGAGAACGAGTCCACCTGCTGATTGGCCGACCCAGCAAACCAACTCCACCGCCGCCGCCAAAATCAAGCTCCACCAGAGACCTTTACTGCCTTGATCACTTCCTGCCTAACCACAGCTCTACCCCGAGTCCTGTGGCCATACACCTGTCCCGCACCAGCACCCACAGAGTGAGGACATGACTTGCCCTTTTTGTTTCACCTTTACTTCGTTATAAAATTAGATTTTATGAGATCAAAATCTAAACTGAGGTTTAAAAGTAATACAATAAAAAGAGTATACTTTTTTTTTTTTTTTGCCGTATTGAAATCAAGCCTGTGTTTCGATTGCTCCCAGGACTTGTCCCAGTGTGTGACCTGTAAGGAGAAACACATCACTGTGAAGAAGGAACCACACGAGTCTCTGGGCATGACTGTTGCAGGAGGGCGGGGCAGCAAGAGCGGGGAGCTGCCGATCTTTGTGACGAGCGTCCAACCGCACGGCTGCTTGTCGAGGGATGGGCGAATCAAAAGAGGTGAACGCTTCCTCTGGACCGATTGAGCCACAACCCAAACATCACATCAGAAAACCACTGCATCTTCTCGCTTCCTCTCTCAGGTGATGTGCTGCTGAGCATCAACGGGCAGGATTTGACCTACCTGAGCCACAGTGAGGCCGTGGGCACCTTGAAGGCCAGCGCTGCGTCGCCCTCGGTCCAGCTGCGAGTGCTCGAGGTCAGCATGGTGGAAGAGCAGGACCATGATGAGCTGCTGCCTCACACTCACGACAGTGACTTTGATGCCAACTGGTCCCCCTCGTGGGTCATGTGGCTGGGCCTGCCCAGGTGAGCACACAGAGGAAATACAATATAGTTCTGGATGTGTGATTGTGTTTTGTGATATGGTGGTGTTGTCAGCAGCTTCAAACAGGACATTATACAAGAAAGAAAAGCTTGTATCTTCATTAAATGTCATGTTTTTCTTGTTTTTATCTTAACTAATTATATATTAACTTTCTGATTTGTGGGCTTTGTGCTGATTGGTTGGTTATTTGTCACATTTTCCCATTTTTTACTATGTATTAAAAATATCAACATGAGCGTCCTGAATCTGTTCGTGGGATCATAATCAATCTATCTGTCTGTCCATCTGTCTGTCCAGCCCTCCTTCACTCTGCTCTCCACCCTCTCCTTGCAGCTACCTGCACAGTAGCCATGAGATTGTTCTGCGCAGGAGCCATCCTGGCAGCTGGGGATTTAGCATCGTCGGGGGATATGAGGAAAGCCATGGCAACCAGGCGTTCTTTATCAAGACCATCGTCCTCGGCACACCCGCATACTATGACGGCCGCCTCAAGTGAGTGATCAGTTGTGCTTTATATGATAATCTGTGGCTTACAAAAACAGGGGGGAGGGGAATAAATAAATAACTTTGTGTGATTTTTACTTCAGGCTTTAAGAAGAAATATGTGTATAATGATCATTATAATCCAGGCTGTCTGCTTGAGGCTTTTGAGGCTTCAGCAAGTACAGAGCAAAGGGTTAGTTCAAGCTCTGCTGTAATCCTGGCAGATCAGCTGAGCTCTGTGCCAGCCTAAAATGGACAGTGGCTCATCTGATACCTTTCATCCAATTGGTAAATCTCAGATAGGGCACTGTTTAAGCTGCTTTAGCCTGCCCAAAGTTGTTGCACAACTGCTGTCCACTTTGCAACCCATCACCACCCTGGCTCCTCCTTTTCACATTGTGTCTGACCTAATCAGTGTTTTCATACCTGATCTCCCTGTGAAATATAAATTACTACAGAAATAACTATTCTTTTGATTGTAGTGGTCCTGACTGAACTTATTTAACAATTGTAAAGGCTCAAAAGGCCCACATTTGTAGTGTGCGCTTATTTTTTATGCTAATATTTAGAGGCATAACTGTCTTATCTATTGTCATAATGCAGCTAGCAAGCAATAAAATAATTCAGTTCTGTAGCTCATCTGTCCATATATCAAAACGAATAACATCTATTGTAGGTTTTAAAAAGTTACAGTAGATATGTCTTCTCTCTGAGTATTTTCCTTCCTTTCTCTGTACCCTTTTTGTGTCAGTACTACAAAAAAATATTCAGAATAAAGGCTAATCTTTCCTCAGTGATTGAAGAATAAAGGTAGCGATATTTTTTTTCCTTTTGCCAAAAAGTCTTTTTGGGAGAAAAAAAGCAAACAATGAAATAATCCTAATAAGTATAATCTGTATGCCACAGAGCTTTGTTTTCTAAAACCTATTAAAAACACCTCCCCTAGCCACTCTGTTACACAAGGTTACATGTTACTAAAATACAGCTGCACAGCTTATTGTGGGAAATTCATAAGTGCCATTAAAGATGTTGGAGTTCAAATTGTACCCTGCAATTATTTTAATTGCAAATTAATACGCTGATGATCACAGTCATCTCAAAAGGCTCGTCTTCATGTATGTAGTGCTGTTTGAGCCCAAAGCTATCAGGTCCTGTTTCTAAGCCTATGATAACATGTCTCTCTTTGTCATCTCAGGTGTGGTGACATGATAGTGGCAGTCAACGGCCTGTCGACAGCAGGAATGAGCCACTCGGCCCTGGTGCCCATGCTGAAAGAGCAGCGCAGCCGGGTGGCGCTTACTGTAGTCTCCTGGCCTGGCAGCCTGGTATAGCTGGGCCAGATCATGAGCAGGCTGCGCACTCCATAGAGTCCACCCAGAATGTTCTATATTGGGAACGACCTTGGCCAAAGTGAACTGGTACGTGCTACTGTACATCGCTCCATATCGGGCTTAATCCAGGACCAAACGCATTCAGAACTACTGAAGACCCAGCAGGACCCAAGCCTGTCCTGACCAGGTGGGAACTGATCCAGATCGTGCCACGTCACGCGACAGACTGCACTCTCACACACACTGCTGTGATCATATGGTCATGTTGTCTTCACTCCCACAGGGAGAATAGTACTGCAACTGTTAACAGGCAATCTGTGCTGTAGTCACCTCACCAGGCAGTTGTAGAATCCAGGGCTATATTCAGGTGGATGCATCGATGCAGGTAGAGATTAAATATTTTTGAGGAGTAGTCTGCAATCTGCTGTGATCTAGGATAATGACACTTAATCAGTTTAATCGAGATGTTCTGCAAGACCAGTGCTGTATCCAGCTGAATGAGCCTCAGGCCTTATTAGAAACCTGCCGCACCCTTGGGGCTCAACTGCCCTTAGGCCTCATCACCATGATAAACCAGCTGCAATAGCAGCTGGAGTTTTATACATGTGTTTGAATGTGTGCTGTTTGTTTAATAAACACTTCCTGCAAAGGATTCATGACTCTACAGTGTCATTTTCTACTTTGTAAGCGAATGCTGAAAGCCATTTTGGCATATTACACCAACAGCTATAGAAGCATTGCTGCAGTAAGTGCATTGATGAGGCTTTTATTCAAACAAAAACAGAAATGTGATGTTTCATCATTAAAGAACACATCCAGATCTTAACGCAGCCTCAAGGTCTGTTATTCTCCAGAGTTGTGCTGTGTAGCTTTGCAGCAAGCTCGTTGGCCTCCGCTTGATTGGCTGCAGCTGCCGGTCCGGCCCGCTGTGCCATGGGCAGATTCTTTTTAGGATGCAGTTTCTGGAAGAGGAGTAAAGAACCAATGCTGTAACATATTCAAGGACAAAGTGGGGAAAAGCCATCACCCCAAATCCATTTTAAGGTCAATAGTACCTTAAGCTTTTTCTTTGCTGGGTCATGCGCCACTCCATGTCGCCACAGGCTTTCCTAATTAACAGCAAAGCAAGGAGAAAATAATTTAGTTTCTGGATTGGGGAAGAAAAAGAAAAAGCCCTGCCATATATAATGAAGGTTACAGGAAGTTGGTCATCACTGAAAACAATGTAGTCTGAGAAAAATCTCAGTTTGTCAACCACGTCATCACCATTGTTGGACAACACTGGCTTGAAAGTTATACATTTTATTCTATACACTGAAGTGCAGGTTCACCTTCATGGCAAAGCTCTTGTTACAGCCAGGAACAGCACAGCTGAAGGGCTTCTTCCCCTCATGGTCTCCCAGAACATGGCTCTCCAAGTTGAAGCGGCGAGTGAACTTTTTCTCACAACCTTCTTTGGGGCACGGAAACATTCTCTTTTCCCCGGAGTGGACGCGAAGCTCATGCAGGCGCAAGAACCAGAAGTTGCTGAACAGCTTGTTGCACTGTCCACACAGCACCTTGTCTGAGACCAGAGGAGTAGTTAGCGTTTTACAGCTGGCATGAGTCACATGGCATCAGTGCTTCCTAGAGTTTCATTTATACCTTTGTGTTCTTTTCTGTGCTTCAGATAATTTGACCAAGTTTTTCCCTGAAAAGGACACCCTTCAGTCTCACAAGGGTAGCCTGCCGCAGAAAGACGAAGGTTTTACTTGAGCACACGCTTTAAGAGAAATTCACTGCTCTGGTACCAACTTACCTTCATGTATTTTCTCATGATGCTTCAGTTTTTTAAGAGTGAGAAATTCTCTCGTGCATCCAGTCAAGGAACAACTTGAAAAGAAATAAGAGGTTAAATTTGAAATGGTCAAATACATGGAAAAAAACAAGTCCTTGCATCAGCCACTCACTGAAAAGGCAGACTCTCTTGGTGCTCACACTGATGAGCTTTCAGCTGGTTCCTCTTGTTAAATTCCTTTTCACAGCCCTGATGATCACACTGAAAAAGCAGCAGAATTAAACAAATATAACGAAATCACAGGACAACTTAAAAGAAAATAAGCCTAGCCATACTTGAAATCTCTTTTCCTGTTGCTGATGGACTCGGGCCATGTGGTTCTTCAGGCTGGCGTTCCTGACAAAGGCCTCGGAGCAACCATCAGCCGGACACCTGGAGAGCAAAGAAGGTAACTGTTCAGAGCAATCAAGTCCTTTTTGTTTTGTTTTTTTAACCTAATGACTTGACATTTAGGCACAAACTGCTTGCTTACTTGTGTGGCTTTTCCCCACTGTGACTGAGCTCATGTCTGGTGAGCTGGTAGCGGGTGCAGAAGCTCTTGTCACAGCTCTCACAGGAGAATGGTTTCTAAGATTTAACATAAGGCCAGGGAGCACTTAGCAGCCATTCAATCCGCCGCATTCAATTCTCACATCAGCTATTTATTGTTTCATGCTTCTAGCATTTCTGAGCCACTTACCAATCCTGTGTGTTTGCAAAGGTGAGCATCAAGCCTCCACGGTTTACTGAATGTAGCTTTACAATCAAAAAATGAGCAAACATAAGTTTTTTGACTTTGCAACCTCTCCCCCATCTTAAATGAGAGATGTCAGGTGTGGCCAAGGAGTAAACTTTTGTTTTCTGTTCGTCGGTGCAGGACACTGAGTGACCTACTTCCACCACATCTCGTGTATTTAATTTATATGATTGGAATGTACCAATTGAGGCAAAAGGGGGTGTCGTGCCTCAAAGAAATGATAAAATGTTAAGCATTCTGTACTCACCTACATTTACGGGTTACTTAATTTAGCATGTAAGATGCAAGAAAATGATTTAGACCCAATGATACTCAAACATTATAAAAGTCCAAGAGTCTTTCCTCTACAATGATTGATACAGGCTTTAAAAATGTCACCCGCAGTCCTTGCAGTAGGTTTCTCTATCAGCTGATCTGCTGTGTGGCACACAGCCCCAGAGAGAGGCGACTGCCTGTCTCCATTAATCACACACACACATTGAATTTACTCCACTAATCTTACTCTTATCAACCCTCCAATAAGGCTCTGTGATTGGTGTGATTTATGGTTGTCTGAAATATTTCTTCAGTGAGCTCCTTTGTAAGCAGCACACCTGAAACTAAATCAAATCACCTTTGAAAAGAAGACATTAGTGCAAATATATATATATATATACATATACATATATATACATATATATATATACATATATATATATATATATATATATACACATATATATATATACATATATATATACATATATATATATATATATATATACACATATATATATATACATATATATATATACATATATATATATATATATATATATACACATATATATATGTATATGTACATATACATATATGTATATATGTACATATATATATATATGTATATGTACATATACATATATGTATATATGTACATATATACATATGTATATATGTACATATGTATATACATATGTATTCAATAAAATTAGTCACACATTAATTTTAAAAATATTTTTAACATATGAATTTCTCATTTTGGTGTTTTAAGTGTTAGCATTTGTAAAAACATGTAACTTAAGTCGTGCGTGTGTGTGTATGTATGTATGTATATATATATACAGTATTGCTAAATTCAATTCAATTTCTTTATTGTCCCACAAGGGGAAATTAGTTTAGCTGCAGGAGGATAAAAATAAACAGAACAATACTATAAAATAATAATAACAATAATAATGATAGAAAGTTCAAGGACAATTATTTGCCATTAAGGAGACAATACGCAGTAGGGATAAAAGAGACCTGGAGTCTTTTAGTCCTCCTCGGAGGTACTCTAAAACGGCGGCCGGAAGGCAACAACTCAAACTCACTGTGAAGTGGATGGTTCACACAATTAATAATAGAATGAGCCTTTCTAAGCACATTTCTATTGTAAATGGCCAAAAGTTCATCTTGCCAGCGCCCTGAAATTTTGCTAGCAGTCTTTACCGGAAGTCCCAACCAAATTATACAGCAGTATCCAAATAATATAGAGACACTATATCAACAAACTGTACTTAATAAACCCAGGATGTTTGATATTTTATAAATCCAGTGTTGCAATAGAACAAAAGTGTTCTTTCACACATTTTTAAGACTTAAATAAATTGAGCCCAAATTTTAAGGCTTTAAAAAAAATCATTCACTGACAATCCAGTGACATTATCTGCTTGTCTAAACATTACAGATCGCCCTGTGGGCCCATGCCGTGCTCTCATGTGAAACCTTTGACTGATTTTTGTGAATAAGGCCTATTGAGAGCCTGTTGGGCGTTACCTCAATGCCCTCCCACGCTTCAGGCAAGCATGCTGGGGTCAGTTGACACTGTTATCAATGTCCCCCTCTTTTCTTCCGGCTCCTCCCCCGACTACCAACACCACCGCCACCTGTGCTGTCAGGGACGGAATCAATACAGCTGGCCCAATACCTACATGTATGGCCGTGCCTACACCTGTCTCTGATAACCACACAGACTCTCACCCCACCTATCACACCCACAGATACTGCATGTTTGACCTGCAGTGGGATTTTCTTGTGCTTTTGTAAGCCCTTCAGGCCTATC
Organism: Mchenga conophoros; assembly: GCF_057382185.1. NCBI lineage: Eukaryota > Metazoa > Chordata > Actinopteri > Cichliformes > Cichlidae > Mchenga > Mchenga conophoros. Next base: position 25,302,858 of record NC_140534.1, on the reverse strand, counting down.
CCAAACACTCCGTCACACCCACACTTGCATCACATTCTCAGATATTAGTCTCACAATCTCCGAAGGTCTTTTTTTCCAACCAAGAACAGGGAGAATAAGAGGAATGATGAGGCCTCAGATGGGAATAAGATCACAATGAAAACCGCCAGTTCACCCATATGGCAAAAATACATATCCTTTGTTGGTTTTCACTGGAATTTCACATGGGCTCCTCACAGCACAGCAACTAAAGTAGCTAACTCAGTTATTTCAGAACTCTGGGCTAAAGCAGAAGGTTGAAGTAACTGTAGCTAACTTTCATATTTACATAAGATTTTTAAGCAAGTTTAATAATGTTACAGATAAGTAGAAAAAATAGTTACAAAAAATAAATAAATAAAGCTGCTGGAACATGAAATACCCCTAACATCAACGTTTCAGCGGCAATACAGTCTACTGCACGTATAGTTGAATATTCTCTTATGAATCTTTTGTACATTTACTCAATCGCAATCATGAAAATGGAAGAACTCCTTAATTTTTCCTTAGCTACCTGTTTTTGATTTATTTATTTTTTGAGAAGCAGCATAGAGCACATGCAAGGAGGATCTACCCATCGCTGAATCTGTTAGGAAATACCCTGAATCATCAGGGTGAATCCAAATAAAAGCCAACAACACACAGAAAGGTGCCCTTTAAAAAAAAAAGACTGCAGTGCTACAAATAACTAAGTGTGCCCCGTGACTCAGGAGCTTGTAGAATCACAGTTAGCAGCAACAACTTCACGGCTTTTCTTCTGTATTACTTTATCCTGTCTCTCACGTCGCCATTGTGGAATGTTGTCTTTTTTTTCAGGTCCCGCCACAGCATTTCAATCAGGTTGATGTCTGGACTTTGACTGGGTCATTGAAACATCTTGATTCTTTTCTTTTTCAGCCACTCTGTTTTAGATTTGCTGTTTTGCTTGGGATCATTGTGCTTTAAGTTTTTTTTTTTTTATTCTTTAACTATTAAACAGATGTGGGTCCAAAACAAGTTAAAATCATGACCCCTCCACCACTGTGCTCACAGCTGGTATGAAGTGTTCGTGCTGACGTGCTGTTTGACTTGGTCTTGTCTGTATAAAACACTTAAGAAGTCTTTGTGGTTTGTTTAGATGTGGCTATGCAAACTTAATCTTGTTAAGCATGTTCTTTTAGCTATTAGAGGCTCCCTCCTGGCAACCGTTCCAAACAAGCCATGCTCGTTCAGTGTTTTTCTAAATGTGCTGTCATGAACTTTAACATTTGTCCTCTTCTGGGAAGACTGGAAATCATGGCAAATGTTGAAAAACAAGTGGAACGATGGATTTCAGATTGTTTGGAAATGGCCTTATAACAGCTACCAGATTGATAGGCAGCAACAGCTGTTTTCCAAAATCATTCCAGATGTTTTTCTTGGCATTGTACTGACACGCACCTGAATGCTCCACACCAACAAACTAGTAAAACTTCATCTGTTTTTCTAGAGCCAGTCACACTTAGTAAGTGCTACTTATCCTCTCAATTCCCATTGAAGCAGTAACGGTGTGTTTTGTTTATTACAATTGTTTCTCTTTTGATTTTTTTCCAGTACTTCCCTTCAGTTACAGCTACCACTTTTCAGAGAATAAATCACAATGGGAATAGAGCTTATTGGGACATTTTTACTTTTTTTGAGAGATTTCAAACCCTGGGCAGATTAACCAAATAAATCTCAAAGATAATACTAACTCCGTGTTATTCAGGTAAAGTGGGAAAGCAGATACTTGTGAAATGTCATATCTGCATATCTTGCCATGTAAGTTCTCCGCATAAAACTCTTGTCTGTGTCCATGACCAACTATCTGCTGTTTGTGTGTGTGTATGTGTGTGTGTGGTTAATATGTAACGTCCTGGGTCGATACAGCTGCTCCGAGCTGCTGGCTGAGCTGACAGACTCAATCTGTGTGTGTCAAATGTGTGATTAAGGAGTTCATAGTGCTCCGCGGCTTTTATCCACAGGCCTCGTCTTTCTGCCCTCCTCCCTCTCGCTTGCTTTCTCTCTCCTATTTACACTCTGTTTCCTCAATCAGTAACTTCTATGAGTCAGGGCCACACATGACACTCCGTGTGTCTGTGAGAACAAGCACACACACACAGGCTCTGTATGTGAGGTGAAAATCACAGAATGAAATAGAAGCGGACAGCCAAAAAATCACAGACATCCCTCTTTGGTTAGTGACCACAAAGTCTTATTGAATTTGTTCTGTCAGCTTTTGCATCATCTCCTTGGCTGAGAATAAAAAAACACCCAAAAGCATGAATCTGATTCATAAAAACCTGGGGTGGCCTTTGTCAGAGGACCAATATTTAATTTTTAATTCAAATGTTCAGCCGATATCTGCATAGATGCCATTTCTCTTATCTAGACACTCCAAGTCAATTCCAGACCTTTCCAATCAATACCAAAGGCTTTGGCTGCCAGCCTGCTTATTGACTGATTACATTTTGTTTTTCAGGTTGTTGGACACGTATTACAATGGCCTGATAACATCCATGCATGAATATCATGACCTCAGGTCTGCAGGGTTATGGATAGGCAGAAATGAGCCTTTTAGAAGTATACACTTTATTTACAAATTCTTCTACAAGTATTTTTTCTCTTTTTAAAAAAAATACAAACTCGGATAATACAACTACAGAAGTAATTTTTTTTTTAAGTCCCTTGAGCTCATTCCTCCTTGCGGGCGATATCTCTGTAAACTGGTCCTAATTTGTGTAAATATTAGGTAGAGCACTGAGGTGGGATGAGATAACCTATTTGTCACGTAACCAGCCAGCCATTCAGCCTCCACTGATTAAACAGCCCACATCAAGCGGTCCACACACAGGTACACAAACACTTACATAGGCATGACCCTGTGTACACATTCTTGTATTCAGCCGGGCAGGTGGGGGGTCATATATCAGCTGCCAAACAGTGAAACTTTATGATTGTTTAAAATATCCTTATTTTTATGAAACACATAACTTAACATACAATGTGGGGGAAAAAAGTTTTCATGTGACTTTATGCAGTCCTGTCACAATCTAAGTGCACTTTTCCAACAAAGTTGCTTCTGAAGGAGCCACAAGACTTCTGGAACAATGTCCTTTGAGCAGATGAGACCGAATTGGAGATGTTTGGCCATAATGCTGATAACATAATGCTGGTAGCTTATCAGCACAAACACCTCATACCGACTGTCAAGCATGGTGGTGGAGGGGTGATGCTTTGGGCTTCCACCCACAGGACCTAATCCAGTGTTTTACCCTGACTCTGAATTATTGTTCCACATCAAGGCCATCGGTCCCGCAGCTAAAGCTGGGTCGAGACCGATTCATGCAACTCATAGGTACGCCAGCAAATCTACAATAAAATGGCTGAAAATTAAGAATCAAGATGTTGTAATGGCCCAAAGTCCAGCCCGGATATTGCAAAACATAAATATATGGTATTCTGAATCTTTTAAGTGAAGTTTAAATTTATTGATTTGGCTTGTTAGTAATTAATCTAATAATACAAAAAAAAAATCTTCCTCACAGGTCAATACTTTAGATTTGAGATGAATTCAACAGATAACATCATAATTATGAACTCCCTGTAGATTCATCCAAGTGTTTTAGAATCTAGTATTATCTAATATAATATTGAAAATGTTATATCCTGCTTTATTTCATTTTTACTTGTGTAAAAAGACTTCATTGGCTTCCCACAGGAACAAATATAGTAACTATTGTTAGAGTATCATCTTGTTAATAGATGCTAAGAATTTAAATTGCTATTCAAAGGCTTCTAAACCACAGATTTTATCTATTAAATGAGTAATAAGACAAAAAAAATTACTAAAGTCTAAATTATAAATGAATGAAAACTTAAAATGCCCTAGTGCAGAGGTAGGCAGGGGACATCCTAATTATAACATATAACCATGATGTTTGGAGTATGTTTGAGGGAACTGTTGAATCATGTTCTGTGTACACCTAAGGTAAAGTCGTGGATAATACTTCCCCTGGTGACAGTCTCTCACATTCACCAAATATGATACATCAGCACACTTTAGTTCATCTGTCCAGCCACACGCTTGATGCCTTCAGGCTGAGCTCAGCACACACCCTGGTGCACACTGCCACCTACTGTCTAAACAGTAGAAACCCAGCTACCTGACTGAGACCTGATATGCATTTTCATTTGCCTGCTCGATCTAACTTGCACACACCTAATCACCATTTTTATTTTTTAATTCTCCCAGGGAACTCTCGGGCTTCATTTTCTCCCCTTTGATGATATTTAATGAGTGATACATGCATTCTGTTTCTGTATCACTAAATTAAACTGCAAGATTCAAAGCTGTTTTGTTTCATTTAATAAACACGTGGCAACAATTTAGACTCTGAAGCCGAGGCTTGCTTTCACGCTTTGCAGGAGTGAATGGGTCTGTAGTGACAAACCAGTGAATGATAAATAACATAATAATAATATATCATAAATAATTAGATAAGTGGTAAATATAATTTAAAAAACAACACTATAGATTAACTGATAGCTGAAAATGTCATTATTTGCTCATTTTTTATACAGAAATGCTCAGCATTCTGAGTTCACCTTTTCAAACCAAAAGTTGCTTCTTTTTTTAAAGGTCTGGAGTGTTAACGTAGTGTTGGTGTTGCCAGACACTGTAATTGAGCAATCGTTATGACAATAAATTTAGCTCTTAAAAACCTCCAGAAAACTGAGCTTTTCTCTGTTGTATAATCAGTGCCATCGCTTTTTCTCATTTAAAGTCATTCCCCCTTTTATCAATGCCCTTCCACTCATCAGGGAAACAGCTACCCACAGAGCAAGAAGTGGGGCGGCAACCCTTTACAGGTTGCTGCCCTGTTACAGAGCCAATCATTTACACTCACATATGGACAATTTAGAATTACCAATAAACCTAACCCCACTAGTGCATTTCTTTGGACTGTGGGAGGAAACCAGCGTACCCAGAGAGAACCCACCAAACATGGGGAGAACATGAAAACTCCACACAGAAAATCCCCGGACAGATGGTGGAGTCAAACCCTGCTCATAGGACCTTCTTGCGGTGACACAACAGTGCTACCCTGCACCCCTTTTTATACAAATTGTAATTTATTACTTTTGTTTGGCATTACTGAGAAGATATGGACACATGATCCATAACAGGGGAAGTTTGTCTGGTTTTCACAGATCTAACTGAGATAGTGTACAAATCCAGACATACAGCTTTCTTCAGAAAGCAAGTTTACGATATTTAAGATTATTCTCACTATTGCATTTGGGTGTAAACGCCCATATTGTCCTTACCCTCCTGTGTACTCACAGGGGAAATGTAAACTAGTAGAAACCTGTCAGCTACAGCTGTGCAGATGTGAAATGCTTGTGACATGTGTGCCAGTCACTCTCAGTTCGCCGGTGAAATGAAATTCTCTTTATTTCATTTAGAGCAATCAAAGGAGGAGAATCATCACTGAGTGATGGCTCATCATGACACAGAAATACATGATCAAATGTGTGAACAGATGACACAACTGCAAGGAGTGTGTGTACAAATATCTTTTATTTTAATCAAGCACTTTACGCCATGAACTCGTATGGGATGGGCTCCAGCAGCTGTGGCTCATTTCTCTTAGTGGTGACAAAGTGAGCCTCACGAGGAGGAGCAGGCTGAGGAGACAGGAAAATGAATACAATGAAGCACAAAAATACTCCTTTAATAAATCTAATTATATTCAAATTACACATCTGGGTGGTCTTTTTACTTTTTGAATATTTCAGGCTTTAACAATTCTCTATTCACGTGTTACAATAAACTCGGCTCATACCTGGCGCTTCAGTTCCACCCAGGTGCCCTTCTGCTTGGCCTCCAGCTTCTTGCGCTCATTTTCCTTAACGCGCTGCAGGAAGCTGTCCCTGCTCTTTGAGTGCTTCACGTGCTCAATACGCACATTAATCCTCTTGGCCAGGATCTTGCCTCTGTGAGTGTGAACAATTTCAATTAACAGTTTATAAAAAAAAAAGAAACTGGGCAATGGTAACGTTTCCTTTAATTGTGTTGTGAAAATGGTCTTTCAATGTCTAAATGTCTCCTGCATAAAATCCCAGGTCAACACAGAGGAAGGTATGCTGGGATTCTTAAGGATGAAATGCTTTCCCCCACATGAATGGCCACCATGGACAGAACGGTTCATGGTAGCAAAGTGAAGATGGGGTCATCTTTCCTCTCACTAGGTAAAGTGCATGAGCCAACACACACCAGTGAGAGCAGACAATAATGATCACATAGTTGGAATCAAGACTTAACCCGGCCATGCCAAGTTGATCAACAGTTTCTCTGATTAGTTATTAGATTCTTTTATTTGTAGACGTTCTAAGTCATCTGGTGTGTGCTAGCTCAAAGTGCACAAATCTAAACATCCAAAAATAAAGGATCTTACTTACTTGACCTGCTTGTTGACAATGATGCCGACAGCATGTTGGGTTACATTGTAGATGCGTCCTGTCTTGCCGTGGTAGCATTTATGAGGCATACCTTTCTGAACGGTTCCTGTGCCCTGAAACAAAATCATAATAGTTTTATCAGTTGCATTTCTACAAACCACTTGTCAAATTCTTTCTCATGGGGAGTAGCTGCTCAACATGTGATGCTTTTATTTAAATTAGGTCTGATTTGAATTAGGCACACTTGGTCATTAAAACACATTTTAAGACATGCACATTTCCCAAAGCACTTTATAAAGAACTCAGCACATTTACTTCATAATCACTGGGGTGTCTCAGTCAGGTAGTGCTTTGATCTTGCTTACCTTGATGTCAACAATGTCTCCCTTCTTGTAGATACGCATGTAAGTGGACAGAGGGATTGGGCCTGTGAAAGAGAGAGAAGGAAAGACACGTTACAGACTTTATACACACACTTGTGAGCAGTTTACCTGCACTTCAAACTTGGGACTCACCATGCTTGCGGAATGGCCTGCTGAACATGTACCTGGTCCCCCTCCTCTTGCCTCTGGTGTTCGTCATGATGCCTGATTACTGAGAGAAAACACTTAGATTAGACACACGTAAGTGTGACCATTGCCTACTAATGTAAACACGTAATTTTAGCAGGTGTGTAATAATATAAGTCAATAAAGGAGTTTATTTACATCTAACTGCGCCAGATGATGGGAAATTAGACCGACTGTCACTTAGAGAAAACATTGTTTTCAACATTGTAACATAAACACGTGGAAGTTCATATTCGTCACATGACTACAAACCTGCTGAATGAGCTCTTTCTACACAAACAGCCGATAAATAAAATACACGACCCCAAATATCCCTCACTTTTCAACAACAGAGGTGCATTAGCCTACAAAACTACTATACATAGCCAGCGCATCACGAAACATAGCAATGCACAGCCTAGCAGGGACAATTCAGTCCGCTATACTGAACGGTAACTAACATTTTAGAGCCACGTCATGAAAAACGCTTTAATGAAAATGTAAAATATCGGTGTTTCGTGTCTTTCAGTAGGAATAAAAGGGTTTCGGAGGGAGCAAAAAAACTGCTTCTATTAAACGCTCCTCTGCCTGGCAGGCCCACATGGAGAGCCACGCTACTGAACCGGAGGGCTGTAAACGGAGAAAACTACTCCCAGTGACGCATTTTCAACCATTAACAACACCGTGGCGCATGAGGGAACAACTGCGGTGGATATATAAGTGAAACTGTGCATGTAAGAAGGGATAATATAGATGAAAATCGACTTTTAAACAGAGAACATCTTACCCCCGGTCTCTACAAGATGGCGGGTACGGCGGAAAGAGAGAGCAATGGCCCCGAAACTCCGCCTTGTGAAGCTGATTCAGGAAGCCCGTGAGATTGCCTGAACGAAAAAACGACCGAGAGAGAGCAGCGGTAACGCCTAGGTTGAAGACGAATGAAGAAGTCTTGGTTTTGTAGTACATGGATGGCAATTGTCAGACTTTCACATTTATGAAGTGCTGAATAATACAATAATATAATACAACAAAAAAACACTTTCCAGACGCTCAAGTAGACATCATCAGGTTGGCTCTGTGGACAAATATGATATTTCCTGATTATATTTTACTATAAGCCTAGATAGTTTTTAAAACGCATGATATTGTTTCCGTGTTTATTCTATAAGTCTAGTTTAAAATTTTATTTCACCTAAATAAAATATTTTCCAAATGAAACATTCATTTGGAAAATATTTTCCAAATGAATGTTTAACTTTAGTTAGCTATAGTAACATTGGTGGAAACACTACAAAATGGGTTTTAGAATTTAGAATAGAATTCAACTTTATTGTCATTGCACATGCACAGGTACAGGGCAACGAAATGCAGTTTGCATCCATCCAGAAGTGCTTTAGTGATATAGATATATTACAATATATATTAGCAATAATATAGATATGTGAGTATATTACAGAAATGGGTCTATTATGGTATGTTATAATGTACACGGTATGAAGTATGTTGTGTTTTGGGGCATATTTTAGGACTGTGGTATATTTTTAATATTAAAATACAAAAATCCAAATTTTCCTAGTACTGAACAATGTTTCATTAATTTTTTAAAATTATTTTAGCCAAATTTTTTAATTCATAACCTGAAATGCCTATATAGGTTAAAATAACAAATGTAAAAATAGATCTGTATTGTGTTCATTAGCAGGGTGGATCAGTGAAACTAACTTTATATAGATAATATCATCTTTTTCACGTTCTTTCATTGTAGGGATGTTTAACTACACATCTATCTATCTATCTGTTGAACTGATTGAATTTAGTTGATACCCTCCTTCCTCTAATTTTCACATTTTGAAAAGCTATCAGTGTGCAAGACTGAACCCCTTTGCGGGCCTGTTCAGGTCCCAGAATTATATGTTTGACACGTCTGTCATATGTGTTTTCTCGCAAATTTATTATTTGTTCCGGTAATTTTAACGCTAGGTATTTACTTAATTAAATTTGATTAAATTTTGTCCTAGAATGGCAGTCTTAAAATAAATTATTTGAAAAAAGAAAAAATGAACATAGAAGAACAGTTGTGTGCAACGCAATGAGGACTTACTCAATGGCTCTGGATGCAATGTAAGCATGCGCAACACTTGACTTCAGTCAACCTTTAATTTCTTTAGTGACATGGGCCTCAACAACACGTCACGTGATATTGCTTGATTTTTATTCGCCAGATAACTGCATCTGAGTAGGCATCGAAGAAATGTCATAATGTGTGGATACAATAGCCACAAGCTTTTTTATATACGCTGTATTGAAGCTACTCACTTCCGTGATTAAAGCTAAAACGGAAGCACCCGACAGAGAACGCTCTCGCGTTCTTGAGCAATTGGACCTTCCGTCGCGAGCTCCGCAGAATCTACCCTCACGAGGGGAGCCAGCCCAGTCTTGTCAGCGCGCTGCGGTGTGGTGGAAGATGGCGCTAGCCGAATGGAAATCCTAATGACAGTCTCCAAATTTGCCTCTTTTTGTACCATGGTAAGTGCGCGGCAGTCTCATACTGTTATTAGTCAGACTATAGGGTGGTACGGAAACCGCGGCTGCGCTGCTATTGGCGTTTTAAGCCGTGGAATTAGAAATGAAAGCAGTAAATTTTGCTGCCAGTGCTAGCCAAGCAGTTTTTCGTCTATAGCCCAGCCAAGCAAGCAGCCACCCACCGCCTTCTCCGCTCCCCGCTTTTTGTTAACGACAGTTGACGGGCACACGGGAATGCTTGCTGCTTTATTACTCATAGCTTGACGACTTATTTGGTTAACATTTCTCACAGCTTCCCCGGTGACAGTGCACCTGCTGCACCTGTGATTTACAGCTAACTAGCTAACGTGAAGGTAACTAAAGCTAAACCAGTGTTTCTGCTTGCCAGCAACTGAAACACAGCTGGATAATGGGTGACTTCCGAGGATTAATCTGCGGTATGTGACGGGAAAACAATGAGGAGAACAGACAAGTTGTCGTGGGAATCTGCCAGATAATATTAACGCGGGCAATGACGACATTGTTTAACATTAGCTGCGCAGTTGTGGACCCATTCCAGGTCCAGATCTACTCTGCACAGTTTGTTGCTGTCTGCACGGCGCGTCCTAGCCTTTCACCCGTACTAAATAATACCAAAGGGATACATATGCAGCCACCGAGTCATCGTAAACTTCAGAAACCTTTGAAATTGAACGTTTTCTGTTCTGAAACATGCAGTTTTGATCAGTTTTGCTTCTCGTGTTGACTTGAGTTGTGTCTAAGAACAGTTAAGGAATTATGACTCCTGGCAAAAAAAGGTTTAATATGAAAAAAGCTGGTCTTGGAGCTTTAAGCACCCACTGTTTTTTTTCCATTTATAGCAGCATACATGACCTTGAAAATGTGAAGCTAAGACAGGATTTGCATTGGGATTCGGATGCAGTGTTGAAGAAAATTATCTGTCTTGTTTGAGGACAGTAAAATATTTGTCTGTCTGCTGTGTTTACAGGGCGCCAATGCCTCTGCTCTGGAGAAAGAGATTGGATCTGAGCAGTTTCCAGTCAATGAGCACTACTTTGGTCTGGTCAATGTAAGTGAGCAGTAACACTACCTGTGTTGCATCTGTACCTGACAAGTGCTCACATTGGGTTTTCCTCTTGTTTGTAGTTTGGAAACACTTGCTATTGCAACTCAGTGCTGCAGGCTCTGTACTTCTGCCGGCCTTTTCGGGAGAAGATCTTGGCGTACCGGAGTCAGCCTCGACGGAAGGAGAACCTGCTTACCTGTCTGGCTGATCTGTTTCACAGCATTGCCAATCAGAAAAGGAAAGTGGGAGTCATACCACCCAAGAAGTTTATCACACGACTGCGCAAAGAGAATGGTGAGAGGAACTGATCCAGACAGGGAGATTGGTGGAACAAAAAAAGACATTGCAGAGAGTGAAACTATAATTTGCTGACCTGCAGAGACAGCAAGTAGGGCTGGGCGATATGGCCTAAAATCCATATCACAGTATAATTTGAAGCATGTGCGGTAACGATATATATTGCGATATATTCTTTCCTTCTGTATAACGTATTTTACAAACTATAAGGCACACTTAAAATCCTTTAATCTTCTCAAAAATTGACAGTGTGCTTTATGTATGAATTGTGGTTGTGCTTACTGACCTCGAACAGATTTTATGTAGTAAAGGTGCACAGAAATCTGTCAAAAAATGTTTTAGTACGACTTTGGTAAGCTATGAAGCTGCACCGTTTGATGGACTGCCAGAGCATTACAGCTACCGTAGTCAGGAGCCTTGCAGAGTAATCTGGGTCCAAAACTCCGTCTACTTCAGGTCCCAAAGTCAAAGGAACACTGCGGCATCACTGAGAGTTACAAACTGTCTAAATTCTTTCATCTTTAATAAAATGATCAGCGTTGCTGCTTTACCAGGTGTAACAATTAAGTTTAACATCCAGGCATCCATGAAAACAGAATTTATTACATTTAACAGAGTTAGAAGTTAACAGAAAGTTAGCTGGCTAGTTTCCACCTAAACATGATATAGCATGTTCTGACTGAGAGATGTCTGAAAAAATTCAAACGTACAGCTCTGCTATCACTTCCAACATAAATGAAGACAGAAAACTAAACAGCAGTGACTGAAGTTGGACTAGCTGGTATATAATGTTGTGCTACGTGATCGCTAGCTACACAGCTACGTTAGCATAACAATAGCACAGTGAAGCTCGAGGATGAACGCTAACTTTTTTCCACTCGATGAAAGTTAACGTGAGAGTTTCTGGTGGTTAGGGACAAATGCAATCACATGGCAGGATCCTAAAAACGGACCAAACTTCAGTCAGGAGAACAACTGAGATAATCCATCCATCCACAATAAGAGGTTAGTCATTAATATACTGCACCAACATGGGAATAGAGCAGCTGCGAGAGAATTCAACATTAATGTTGAAAGTGGAGGAAGCTCAGGTTTTGGCTTTCCCCATATTCCAAAAGTGCTTCTCTTTGCTATTACTGCCGCCCGGCATAATTTGCAGATGATGTTGTTTGTAGCTGCAATGCTTTCGACCAAAACAATATACCGTTTATACCGCCCAACCCTGACAGCAAGACATCCTGTTGTTGTTGTTGTTGTTGTTGTTGTTGTTGCTTCTGAACTTGGAGAAACGCTAAAAATGCTGCTTTTTGTTGCGATTTTTATTCCTCAGAGCTCTTTGACAACTACATGCAGCAGGATGCTCACGAGTTCCTAAACTACCTGCTGAATACTATTGCTGATCTGCTTCAAGAAGAGAGGAAGCAGGAGAAGACAAACGGCCGCCTGGCCAATGGCACTTTGGACTCGCAGAACAACAACAGCAATGCCACACCTGCCCCCACTTGGGTCCATGAGATCTTCCAAGGCACTCTGACCAATGAGACGCGCTGCCTCACCTGTGAAACGGTGAGATTCTTCACTTCATTCTGACACATAAGGTGTCATATCATCTTAACAAGACGGTTGCTAAACAGATTTGTTCAATATGCTTGCAAGGATAAAGCTGCAGTGGCACCACAGAGCTTAGTTTTTGTGCAAACATTGTTTAACTTAAGGAATTAAAACCTAAGACCTGACCGTGTAGTTTAACAGTTATTCTAACCTTTACAAGTCTTTTTGTTTTTTGTTTTTCAGATAAGCAGCAAAGATGAGGATTTTCTGGACCTCTCTGTTGATGTAGAACAGAATACCTCCATCACACACTGCCTCAGGTAAAGCAACACTGCTGCATCAGCAATTGAAGGAACAGGATTAGTAGCTCCGTGCAACGATTGTGAAAAATTACACCTATTTGATGGTTCCAGGCTCTTAAAAGATAGCATTTGCTGCCTGTTTTCTTCTTACACTTCGTTTCTTTGGGTTTTGGACTGTTGGTTAGACAAAACAAAGCCATCTGGAGACAACAGGCTGGGCTCCTGGAAACTGAAATGGATCATTTTCACTGTCTTTCGATTGAAAAGATCAAGTAACTGCAACCATTTTAGATCTTTCCTAACACATCTTGTTGAAGCCCACTTAAGTCAGACTGAAGTTATTATTAACATTTTTGTTACCGGCCATTTCATGTCAGAATAGCTCCTGCAAAAAGGCCTGTTATTAACTGGAAGTGAGTCACACCCTGCATTTTGTTGTATTTTTAAATGTGGAGTTAAAATTGACTGATTTTCTCTTTTGATTCCTCTCAGAGGTTTTAGTAACACAGAGACACTGTGCAGTGAGTACAAATACTACTGTGAAGAATGTAGAAGCAAGCAGGAGGCACACAAGAGGTCAGTGTATAGGTTCATTTTTAATGTATGATTTTGTTTGTGGTTGGACATTTATATCCAGCGTTGCACTCGTCATTGTTCTTTTAATGTAGGATGCGTGTAAAGAAGCTGCCGATGATCCTAGCTCTGCACCTGAAGCGCTTTAAATACATGGAGCAGCTGCAACGCTACACCAAGCTGTCCTATCGCGTCGTCTTCCCCCTGGAACTCCGCCTCTTCAACACCTCCGGGGACGCCACCAATCCTGAGAGGCTGTATGACTTGGTCGCCGTGGTGGTGCATTGTGGGAGGTGTGTATGTGAACACATAACCGGTATAGAGAGATAAACACTTAATTCTTTGTTTTAATAATAAAATACATTTGAACCCGTAGGCTCAAGAGTAAAGTTGCATTACATCTGAATCTCATAGGGCAACATGTAGACTCTTGTGCATGGGTGGTGCAGTGGTTAGCACAGTTACCTTAGTTTGAACCTTCCTGAGGCGCCTGTGGTGTTAGCTTGCTATGTGTTACTACCTTTCTTCTAGCTACTCCGGTTTCCTCCCATGGTCCAAAGGCGTGCATGTTAGTAGGTTAACTGCTGATTCTAATCTGGCTGTAGAAGTGGAAATGAGGTAGATAAAGTAGATATGACAAAGTTTAGCTCATTTAAGTTTCCATCAATGCTCAGCTGTGTTCTCCTTTATGTCTGTACTGCCTTTGACCCAGTGTCACTGGGAGTTAGTCTGTCAGTGTTTATTCAAGGTGTTTCACTGCTTTTCAGCAAGTGGATGCTGAAACAGAGTCCAGTTTTCCACAGCTGTTTTAGGAATAATAGATTACACTTGAGTTTTTCTGTCTCCTGTCGAACTAAATTCCAGGGATGAATTCGTAGCATGACATTGATGGTCAAGGCTAAAGCCGCTGATTAGTCACAGAAATAAAACCGACAATTATATCATGCATCAATTTCTCTCAATTTTTTGTAAATTGGTTAGTCCGTAAATGTAAAGAGAAAGTAAATATTTCCATTTAATGAACATTACTCACTATTGAGAATGAAGAATGACACTATCAAGTCATTCTTAATTGGGGGTTCACTTTTCTACTCCTTATTGCCTTCTTACTGGGTGCAAGTGAAATACTTCAGTGTTTACCTTTGACAGGTGAACTGCTCATGATGTTACAGAGATGAACCGTACCAAAAAAAAAAAAAAAACATCTGTCTTCCAAGTACAGTTTATATTGCCCTTTATCTCTTCCCAGAAAAGCAAAATAAACAGCAACTCTAAAATATATGGTAGTGGTCTGCCAGCTGTTCACCGCACATCCGCCACTTGTTTTTCCACCTGTCTGGACATACTTATATTTAGGGGTCATAAAATATCTTAACAGGCTTTTACTGCAAAACTTTCCAGGAACCTGAGTTGGTAGAAGCAACTGCATCAGCCACATAGTCTGCCAATCATTCTCTGTAATGGAAGCCCCAGGCTCTATCCCACTTTTCAGATTTCAGCACATTAGTTGCTAGATTTTACTTTTATGCATTATGCTCACCGAAACTTTGTCAAAGACCAGAAACAAGGTACACCAAGAGTCTTCCCCCAGCAAGTCAGCGTGCCCTCCTTACCACAAAAACTAACTAACAGACTAAAACCAGGAATACAGTGGGTGTGTGGATTCTCTGATTTCTTGTCCTCATCACTTGCTCTGTGACACAGCTAACATAAAAAACGGACCCCGTACCGTTTTTGAAAGATGCAACACGGGGAGCCACTTCTGAAATGCTCCATCAGCTCTGGTAGCTGCGATGTACCTATACCCAGAGTATTCCTGGGAAACTCTAACCCTCAATGTGATAAATCTTGGCCTCACAACCCACAGGACACTGTGTACTCCAATGTCCGCTCTCTGACAGGTCACAGCTGTTTCAGAGGCACAAAGGAGACCTAAACAATAACAATCAGGCTGACACTTTTAATAACTGGTCTCATAATGATGATTCAAAGCTTGCATCGTTAAGCTTGCCTGCTTAAACTCGGCAACATTAAGAAACATCAAATTATGATATGTTTTCTAACCCTTTCCTATCATTTCGTCAGGCTTATTGCATCATAAGAATAGAAAGTGTTACATCAAAGCTGCACAGGTGAAGCTGAGGTTAGTCGAGTTGGACAGAATTAATAACTGCTTTCGATTTCAGTTTTATACAAAAAAGGGCTTGAGGCGCTTCCTGGCATATTGTTGTACTTACCAGACTTGCTTGCAGTCGTGTTAACATTTTCATAATTAATAGTTAAAGCTTTGATTGTACCCGTCTTGGCACTTAGCAGTAGAGAAGTGTCTGAAAACCAAACAAATGCAGATGACTCACTTCAAGTGAAGAGTGTTGATTTATATTGAGTGTTTTATATACAGAGTGTTTTAATCCATTAGTGCTTATAAATTGGTAATGTAGAAGTCATTTCTTACCCTTTCTCTCGCATGCTACTGAATCTGTTGTATTATTACAAACCTCCACGTTGAGATGGTCACTGTTGATTTTGGACTTGTGCAGTGAATCTTTGCAGAGTATACAATGTAACTAACTTATGTAAGTGGTAGATGTACGCCATAGCCTCGATGTCCTCCATTGTTCTCTTGGGTTTGTGTTGCATACAAATTATGTCATTGGGCTTTCGGGCCACCTTTCTATGACAGCCCCACCCATATTAAAGTGGTACTCAGTCATAATGGGGAAAATGGCTCAAACTGAGTGGACCTGAGTAAGTGCTTGTTGGGGGAAAAAACTCGAGTCGTTTTGGCAAATCTCCCTCCATCAGTTTGCTGACGTCTCTGTCCTCATATTGAGGTGATGATTGTTATTCTTACTGATTCATTCAAAAACTGCAGTGGAAAAGTAGCTGGAAATGCACAGGAAGAATTAACAGTACCGAACAGGCTAATCACGAGGTTTTGTTACATTTCCAGGGAGTTGGATGTCAGATTAGGGTGTAGTTTTAACACCGAAATATAAATCTCCTGTCAGGCTTAATGGTTAAAAGTGACTTTGCTGAGCTAATGTGCTGTTTTATTTCTCTTCAGTGGTCCAAACAGGGGTCACTACATTGCCATTGTGAAAAGTCACGACTTCTGGTTGCTGTTTGATGACGATATTGTAGAGGTGAGCGAGTTTATTTGTGTGTTTGTGTGATTTAGAGTTCACTGTAAGCCTCTATTTCTAAAGAAAATCATTCTCCATTTCTGTTCCACAGAAAATCGATGCACAGGCCATAGAAGAATTCTACGGTCTCACTTCTGAAATCTCCAAGAACTCTGAGTCGGGCTACATCCTCTTTTATCAGTCCAGAGACTAAATTTGGATCCTTGTGTGTTACTGCATAACCCAAGAGAAATGCTCTGTTTCCTCTCCGTGGACGGCAGCAGACTTTAAACGCACCACAGCAGCCTGCACGGTGTCATACCTGTCTGCACAGCTGTAATCCATACCTGTGCTTTTTACACACTCGGCAGTGCAGCTCAGCTGTGGAAATTCCCCATACGTACCAGCCTGACCCCGTCCTTCCTGCCCCTTCCACAGCCCCCCGCCCATGATCCGCTGCTGCTGCCGCTGCTGCTGCTGCTGCTCGGACAATAAGACGATACTGAATGCAAACTGTGTCAAGATTGTTTTTAAAAAAAGAAAAAGACTTTGAATGAGGGTTGTACAGATGTTTGTTGGTTGTATGAGTGGCGTTTTAGTTTTTGCTTTGGGTGTGGGTTGAATGGGTATTTAATAATTCATATGATGTAACATTGGCCTGGTGTCTTCACCCCCCACATTGTGACCTGGAACGTACTGAGAGAGGATCATGGATGTAAAGGAAGATCAATTGTTGGGGGGAGTGGGTGGGTGTCCCACATAGAGGACACACCAGGCTGTGTATTTCTACAGTGTACAGAATGGTATTTGTATAAATATTACAAGAAGATAAAATTATCATAGGAAAATGTTAGACCTTGAGAAGACGTATTAACACTATGGTGCACTTTTGATACCGTTTTGTAGGTGTTGGCAAGCTTAATGTGAGGGTTTGCTTGAAAAAAGGCCTGTTGTGAAGCGATCATTTTCTGTTTTAAAGAAAAAGAAATAAAGCCAGTAAGAATGAGGCTGGGTGTGCTCCCTTTTTCGAGTCCCACAGGTGCACACTGATGACTCATATGGGGGACTCAACATCGCCCCTTAGTGGTGTTACTTGGTATTCCAGCTTTCCCGCTACAACAGGAGCTATTTTTAATCCATTCAGGCCCAAAAAGACAGGTGCCTTTAAAGAAACGCGCACAGCCGTTGTTACCCCCTGCATGGTCAGTTAAGTGTAGTCAGGTGTATTCACCTCCCCACCCGATTCACTTCACACGAGGTGTCTCTGAGGCAGAGGTGCAAGGGGATGTGACAAAGAAGATGGAGGACAGCGGGAACGGGAGGAGGTTGGGTGACACACATCTGGGTAGCTGTTAATAGCACAGACGGGACCAGAATAGCAGGGCGTCGCGGGAGGAAACCGAGCCTCTGCATCCAGCAGACTATGTGGCTGATGCAGTTGCTTCTACCAACTCGGGTAGCAAAAAGGAGAAAAAAGCCGGGTAGGGGTCATAGAAACTAACAAAACCCTGCAGATCAGGTGATCAAACCTCATGAGATTAGGATCCAGTGTTGCACTATCATATGTGTGCTCTTTGCACGGAAATCGTGTCAGAAAAAGCGAACCGTGCCGTACTAGAGCGCAGACACCTGTACGCGCGCTTCACACCTGTCTTTGTCCTTGAGACGCCACGGACTAGACACATTTAGCTCTTTAACTGAGTTTACCCGGTCTCTGGCAATCTGGCCCATTTGGGACTCCTCCTCCTTTATCACCCCTCCACCCCCCTCGCACTCACACCTCCTCTTCATCTCTTCCGCCGCTGCTCCGCTCGCTGCTCCCTGCACAGCCGCAGTCCACAGCGATGCGCCGTTAACGGCTGAGCCGCTCCGCGCTCTTTTTCTGCTTCCATTTATTCCCCTCTCCCGAGCTGCGTCTCCGTCCACAGTGAGATACCGTGGAAATGTCAGGCTGTCGTTCTTCAATTTAGACCGGGAAGTCTCAGCTCACAGAGTCAAGGTAGGCTGGGTGTGGAGGCGCATTATTGAGCATCCTTGACATGCATGGAAAGATGCCGCCTGTGTGTGTGCGTGTGGTTTTTTCCTCCCCCTACAGCATCCTTTTGCTGACGTGGAGTAGCCAGTGTGTTTCTTATGCAAGGTGCACAGGATAAAACGGCACTTATGGTATGAGAGGAAGAAACAAGCAATTCCTGAAATAACGGGTGCGGTGTCTTCTGTTGTGGAGAGCGGGACTTGTCTGTGAATTAACTTACTGCTATCGCCTCTGGTAGTTTATCGATATTTGGCTGTCTTGGCCTGGGATTTTTTTTCTGCAAAGCATGCTCTGCTTTATGTTATCCTCTTGGGATTTTTTTCTCTTGCCACATTAAAAAAATGTTATAATCTCCTTAGCAGTCACGGGTTAAATTCCCAAAGGAAAATACCAGTTAGCCGTATGGAGCAGCGTATTTCTTCAGCGCAGGCTTTTATTGTTTTAAAAGGATGAAAATGAAAAATACAGATTTTTCTTTTATTTAATTCAAGCAACACTGAGGTAATGTGAGGGTTTGCTAATTTGCTCCTAAAGTTCTGTGCACCACCTGCACTGTATATAACCTTGACTGTCTGTGGAATGAGTTACCCTGGGTCTTAACAGCATGGATTGAGATGTACGATGCAGACAGTACTGATGAAACAGCCCCTGTTTTTGTCTTCCCGTGTAAAAAGCCCAAAACATAGAAAAAGAGGCACTTGTGGCCGGTTTATATGATGCTTCTTGTGCTCTTTTTGGCCATCAAAGTATGCATAACATCAGAGTGACCTGTATTTGTTTTTGTCAATTTCAGACGGGGGGCACAATGAGTGAAGAGCCACCAGTCACCCCCAGCTGGCTGGCTCCTGATTCCACAGCTTGGGCCAGTGGAGGTGGTGGACCAATGGACAACAGCACCAGCCTGGGGACGCTTCCACCGGAAGACTCCCTGCGGCCCAGCCAGCTGCCGCTGCTGGTCAACCCCTGGGACATTGTGCTATGCTCATCTGGGACTCTGATAGCCTGTGAGAATGCTCTGGTGGTGCTTGTGATCTGGCAGAACCCGGCGCTCAGAGCTCCCATGTTCCTGCTGATTGGCAGCCTGGCATTGGCTGACCTGCTGGCCGGCCTGGGCCTCGTACTGCACTTCACCTGTGCCTACTTGCTTCGCTCTGATTCAGCCCAGTTGCTGACTGTGGGCTTGATAGTGGCCTCATTTTCTGCTTCTGTCTTTAGCTTGCTGGCTATCACTATTGACCGGTACCTATCATTGTATTACGCCCTCACCTACAACTCAGAGCGGACAGCGGCCTTCACCTACACCATGCTTGTGCTGCTGTGGGGCCTGTCCCTTTGTCTAGGCCTGCTGCCCGTCACAGGGGTCAACTGCCTAGCAGAGGCGGCTACATGCAGCGTGGTGCGGCCGCTGACAAAAAATAACATCGCCGTGCTGTCTGTCTCCTTCTTGCTGCTCTTCGGTCTCATGCTGCAACTCTACGTCCAGATCTGCAAGATCGTGATGCGCCACGCTCACCAAATCGCCCTGCAGCACCACTTCCTGGCTGCCACACCCCACTACGTCACAACCCGAAAGGGCGTGTCCACCCTAGCCATCATCCTGGGTACTTTTGCTGCCTGCTGGATGCCATTCACTGTTTACTCGCTCATCGCTGACTACACGTACCCGCCGCTCTATACCTACGCCACACTGGTGCCTGCCACCTACAATTCGGTCATAAACCCGGTCATCTATGCCTTCAGGAACCAGGAGATTCAGAAGGCGCTGTGGCTGGTGTGCTGTGGCTGTGTTCCCACCAGTGTGGCCCACCGTGCACGGACTCCGAGTGATGTCTGACCAAGCAGACCCAGGTGGGAAGAAAGAGAGGCAACCTGGGTCAGCTCTGCTCCTCACTGGATCTTACCAGTGCCAAAGAGAGAGCAGCAGCAGAGGAGGTCCGGGGCAGTAGTGGAGGGCTGTGGCTTGAGCTCTGGCCTGGAGATGTCATTGGCAGACGCAGATTGGTTAATCATCCACAGCCAAATGGATGCATGGATGGATGGCTAGATGGCATTTTTTTCTTTGATACACGTACCACAGGGCAAAGTATCTCACTGTCTTCCCCAATAAAGACCACTATCGGGACTTCCTCCCGTTCAACCCATGCCACACCCTTCCTCATGTCTGCAGAGAGCACTGAGTGCATCACATGTTAAAGGCAGCAGCTGTATATATAAGACATGCATACACTAAGCGGAACCGGACCACTTGAGGACATGTGCTTATTTTCCACCAACAGGGAGGAATTGTTAGTTTGTGCCTGCGTGTGTGTTTGTGTAAAAACCTCACGGCGCATTAGTTTGTGATGAGCGGAGAAGGAAGGAGGGAGGGAGCCGACCGCGGCTCAGTACGCAGGCATTTCCACAGCAAAGCCCGTCTGGAGCAGCAGCAACCCGGCAGCTCTGCTGCTGCACTCTGAACGTGCGTCGAAAGCTAAACAGCCGCGGAGAGCTATAAATAGACCCGGAGCTCTCTGATCTGCGCCCTGCGTTCTCAACGGAAAGAAATCAAGCCGCTCCCTCTTTCTTTTCTCCCCTCTCTCATGTTCTCATCCCTTTTTTCCACCCTTTCTGGAGGTATTTTAGTTCAGCTCGCATCTCTGAAGGCCAAGACAAAGCACTTGAGAGACTTTCCCCATTAGCCCCCTCTTTCATTTTTTTATTAGTATGGATGGAGGCATCAAACCATATAGAGGCCTGTTGGATTAAATAACATGACTACATACCTCTCCTCCTCCACCTCCTGAGGGGAGATTTACATTTCAAACATATAAAAGAAAAACAGCTGAGGAATAACATGGGTGGTGAAATTAACACAGCTGATCAAATAAATGGAACCAGAGTAGCAAAATTATACTGTTTATTTTATTTGATCATGTTTCCCTCCCGAAGAGCCTCAACCTCATTAATAGGTGTGCATGTAATGGCCCGGTTTAATTTGCATGCAGGTCCCTCATTGCTCTTCCCGAGTTCAGTGTGGTAGGTCACACAGGTCGCTGCAGGCAATGTGCCGTGGTTTCCTGATGTCGCCATGACCCAAATAATTGTGTTTATGTATAATATACCTCACATTGAAAGAGCTAAAATCATTGCACCAAGGTCACAGGAGAGGTTTTTGTTTCAGCATTTTGCTTCAGATGCTCTGATAATGATCATTCCACATCACTCCTCAGCTGCTCTGAGTTAGTTCTCCAGAATATTTTGGTTTAAAAACAGGTCTGCAACCTTCTCGAAATCGTCAAGTCCTTATTTCCTATTCAGCAATAACTAGCCTGTGATTGGTAGTTATTTTTTAGACGCGAAGCAATACTCAGACAGCAATAACATCCGCATCCCACCGCGACTTCTTCCTACAGAGTCAAGTACCATCTTGGCGATGTGTTGCAGAGAACAGGCTCAGCGAACTACGAGTGATGCTTCAGAGATACATCTTCAAATGGATGATAGACACATAATCACTCCCATGGCTGAGGGAAAAGAAAAAAAAGAGGATGAAACTACTCATTCATCACAGTGACACCACTGCCTCATTTCTCCACAACCCTACATCGGTCTTCAATCATTTATCACACCGGGGTGAAAATGTGAACTTTCTTTTCCTGTTGCCTCTGCCTTTTGTGAGCATACGAACTGTCCGTCCTGAGTTTTGTAATCTCAAATGTGTGATTTGGGACTGTTTTGCATGGTCTCTGGGTGTGTGCATGTGTGTGAGTGTGATCCATCAGCTCAGCAGACCAGAATCTGTCTCCTTGTGTGGGTCAGAGGGGGAATAATGTAGGTCTGAGACATATCAAGTCCTGTTGACCTCTGACCTTATAGGAATATGCTGTAAGTCTTCCTGTCAATTCTGAAATAAGTGGCCTCGTTATGTGTTTGTAGAGCTTCTTGGAAGGA
The DNA here is from genome assembly GCF_057382185.1 of Mchenga conophoros. Lineage (NCBI taxonomy): Eukaryota > Metazoa > Chordata > Actinopteri > Cichliformes > Cichlidae > Mchenga > Mchenga conophoros. The sequence continues at coordinate 25,280,428 of NC_140534.1, read as the reverse complement.
GATGGGACTAGGAGGTGGGTGCAGTGGCTGGAGGGAGCTCCAGCACCTCAAGCCAAAGTGAAACGGACTCTAAATGAACTGGGATCCTAGTCCTGCTGGTGTCTTCTGTCTCCTCTATCAGTAATATTTTACTCTACGTTAAACAGTTTAGTCTGGTTGAGGCAGGTGTCCGTTAAGTGACCTCTGAATGATCCTATGAGCTAAAAAAGGCTACTTCCAAATAAAAAGATAATGTCTCTTCTTTCCTTTCTTGCTGCTTCCCCCAACTCTCAGAGAGCCTGATTTGTGGGGCTCCCAGTATTAATCTTTCTGGCCTCAGACCAGGTGGGATCAGTGAGGAAAGTTAAAGGACAGCATTTCCAAGCATTGGAGTGTAGCCCTTGTATGTGAACTTGTGCACAGTGTCAGACTGCACCCTGTAGTCATTTGATTAGCACCGACAGGTCAGACTGGCACACCACAAACCATCACAAACTCTTGTTACTTTACCTTTGAAGAAAAGTCTATTTTGTTATATTCATTGAGAAGTTCTATTTTTTTCCACTTCAGTCTGGCTTGACTTCTTTCGGATTCTGATGTTGTCTTGATATATTAACCGCGCTGTAAAGCCTTTTTCTGAATGTAGTATTTATCAACTTGTTTAACCGACTCTCTCGACTTGTGTGTTTCTGTAAATAAGGCATGCCGAAGAGGAGGGACTTTATACCCACCGTGCATGGTGCTACCAAAGCCAGTCAAACTACAGGATGAGTTAAGGTTGCACCATATTTTCAGTGACATTTCTCCACTTTGGCTGTTAACGTGGACTCTTTGTTCAGTTAAGACTTTACTTTCCTCGCTTCAATATGCACCAGTTTGTCAAGGCTGGTTACAGGATGATTAGGAAGGCTTGGGTAAGCGTATGGGAGATGTTTTGGTGGTACGTGACTTTCTCTCATTGGTGAATGTGAATCTCTTGTGTGCAGCCAACAGTATTGTTGAGATTTTCATTGTTGAACATGTGAAAAAGGGCTTTGTATCCAAGAAAGGCAAACGACTGTGATGTTGGATGTAATACTAACCTGTAGACGCACCTGTTAATGTACCCAAAGGTTTCACGGTGTCATAGTACTTAAGGTTGTGTACTAAACAGCGGTTATTTTTGGTGGGTAATGTTGCCAGTAATGGGCGCTTAGTTAAGCAGGAGAAGACCTAATTTAGAGCTAAATATCAAAACACTCAAGGGTAGGGATGGGCAATTAATGCTCCCAAGGGGAAACCTGAGAAACTGAGACTGTTGTGGAGGGCCCCACCCTGCTGCCAGGGTACACCCTGGACATGTCAACGTCAAAGGATAAATTGGAGATAATTTACCTGAATTTCAGAGTTTTCCGTCTATATATGAATCCCACTGCCCCACTACAAGCAGTTTGTTCTTGTTTCTGCGCCCCACCTCTCCTCTCTTTTTCAATTAATTCGTCGCTCATTTGTACATGGGGTTCTGCCTGGCTCGGGAGCCACCGCCAGTGCCCTTTGTGGCCTTCCCGGACCATATCCTCAATTCATGCTTACGCCATATACCGTTATCTACTAGAAATGCTGTCAAATCTAAATGAGGATATGGTCCAGCTTAGTGATATTATTTGAGTAGAATTCAGCAAATTGGTTCAAGCTTCAACAACAGTCCCAGTTACTCATGTGATCCCTTAGGAAAGGTAATTGCCCAGCCTTGCTCAAGGGTCCGCGAATGTGTGGGTATGTGTGTGTGCGTGTGTGTTTTAGGGTTGGGTTTGGAGATAGGGGCGACACCACGGAAACGGTAAGAGGATCTTGTGTAAACGTATGCGTAGTTCTCGATGTGAAATGCACTTTATTTTTGGGGGGATGAAAATGGCACAACAATTTAAGTATCTGCAAAATATAAACGATAATCAACATGCACTAACTTAACTGAGATATTGTAAAAAGAAAAAAAACACATTTGTGTGACCGTGCTGTCTATTTTTCCAAGGTGTTAGTTGTACTTTTTATTGCTTTGGTTAGTTCACTCAACTGAGAGATCTTGTTAATTTTGTATTAAAACCAAACATGTGCTGTGCATAAAACTCCTGCCTGGACTCCCTTTGTTCATCCTTGCCCCTCCCTTTTCGCACTCTTCTGTTTCCCTGGCAACTCCCTTCTTAGCTGTACTGTTCCCATGGAAACTGAAGGGCCAGGTATTTGTCGTTCCTATGACAACAGGGAAGAGACACAGAAACCCAGTAATTTTTGTTCATTCATCATTTTATTTTTCTCTGGGTCAAAGGTTACACAGCTGACACTAGCATATACATGCCCCCGCCCTCCCCAATCCCGATATCCCTCCCTCACAGCAGTGAGCGACAGCAGGCGGCTCAATAGCCTATCATACTCTTCATCAGTAAGTCTCTCATCCATTCTTCCATCCCCAAAGTATTTCAGATGCTCGTTCTGGTCATCTGTTCTGCAGCCAGCTCCTCCATAAATTCCAGTTATTGTCTACACATCAAAGTCTCGCTTGGTGATCTACATCATAAGTGTTTCAGTAAAAATAGTTTTTAAAAAAAAGGTACATTGGTTAGCTCAAGAGGAAAGTTTCTAATAATTCTAACACTCTCAAGCTTTAACTATACATAAAATAACAACCTGTTCTCATTCCCAGGACGTTAAACACTCCTTTTTTTTTTTTTCTTGACCATCCCAGCTTTGCCGTAATGGACGTTAAACACTCCTGTTTGTCTGAGCCGCTGGGCCTCACAGGCACGCACAAAGTGGCATGTGTGTTGCGACGGAGGATCTATCTCATGGTGCTAATAAAAGACCACTTGGCAGCACATTTAAACACACGGCGTAATCAGCATTTTTCAAAATGCAGGATTCATGTTGAGAAGGCCTGTATCTCGACATAATCGAGTGCTTTTTAGCACCTCAATTGAAACGTGAAAGAATCACAGAACACAAAGCCACCCATCCATCTCCCTAATGAGGGTTTTAGAGACGACTGTTATAGGTGTGACCAGAGCTTAAAGCATAATTTATGGTCCTGCAAATGCGTCTGTCTGCATATGTGTTTCTGTTTGAACACCGTACTAAAAAACGTGCTCCTGTCCAATCCTCCGAAATCCCAAACTGCACGCTGCTGGACGCACGCGTAGGTCAAATGCTAATGACAAGGTTTGACGAGTGGGCTGGAATAGGGAGGTGAGTGACAGCGGAGTTCATTGGGAACAAGAAAAGCATGAAATTAACATTAAAGATCAAAACTTCAAGAGCACAAAACATACGCTGGAGCTCATTGTTTTTGACTATTGGTTCCTCTTTAGCTCTTTGTCTGTTAGAAGTTATATGTATGTGTGTGACCCACAGACCGGTTGTACCGCATATTTCTGTACACTGCCTCCATCTGACAACAAACACTCTCCGCAGGCAGTCCGGACTGCTTTCGCGCTGCCCCCGCTCAAGTATAAAACGCCTAAGCCTCCATTACACTCGTCTGCAGATACGGACACGACAGCAGGGTAAACATTCCTGTTATATTTCTTTGACATCTGCCGCCTAAGGCACAGACTTCAGCCCACGTGGTAATGACCCACATGCTTTTTCACACCTTGTCTAAAGTAACTTGCATGATTAAAAGTAGGTTAAATACCCTCAGCACCACCTCCACGGTGACAACCCCAACAGAGGTTAACAGCTGGGAGTCTCCATCGATCTTCTTTTAAAAGTGACAACTGACATCACTCAGACGCTAGCGGACTTGCAGAAAGTACAGCGCACATTTTAGTTAGGAGTGCGTGGGTGCCATGTACCGTGGCTGAGGCCTTACACCAGCGTCTTTTATCTATCTGTCTATCTTTTTGTCATCTATTCTATTAAGATTTAATAAATGCAAAAATGCTGCAAAATAGAGGACGGGTATCTCTTGGCCTGTGATATTGCCACAGATAGGATGCCAAAGGCCAATTTGTGTGCAACTGTGTGACACGGTGATATATGACAGGATGCTTGTATTTGACGCCCAGGGATGAGAATGTGTTGAAAATAAGCACCTTCACAGGGTTTCTATAGTGTAATAACAGGTAGAGAAACATCCACTGGGGTGTATTCACAATGCTTGTAATGTAGTCATCAGTTCTCAGTGTTAGTGTTTCACAGGGTGGTCAGCATTACATTATATTACTTGTCTCTTTACAGTGTTTATGCATCCCAAATACAACCCCAGATTTTCAGTCTTGGACCATTCAGCTTATATCAACCCACAGCATGTGACTGTGTGTAGGTGTAATGTGTGTGTTTCCAGCAACTAAGCCTGTGATGACCTGTGAACGTGGAAAAGTGGGCGTTTTTCAGGTGTGCGTGAGAGCGATCGACTGCGTGTCTTTTGGTGTGGTTGTTTACGTCTTCGTGTTAATCTGACCAATCATTCTCCTCCAACTCGGAGTCATCCTCCGAGTCGGAGTATTCCACAGCGATGCGTCGCGACAGGATGGTGGCCACGTCATTTCCAACCGGCTCTCTCTTTGCCTGCTGCTCCTGCTGCTCCTGTACTTTCTTCAGCTGTATGCCTGCAGAAAAATATGAAGTGTTTTTTTAACTACACAATTATTACACAAGTTATAAGACAACGTGAAAACTCATAAAAGGCATCGTTAAAAATAAATACATTAAAATAAATGTAAACATGTCCAAAGAGGACAAATTTACATCAAAAGGACACACAGGCACAGTTCTTACCCATACGTATCGCAGCCAGCAGATCGCTGCGGGCGTCGTTGACCGCTGTGGTCTCAGCGGATGCGGCGGAGGACATCTTGTGCGTTGTGGAGTGGGAGGCACCAGCTGGAAGTGGAGGAGGTGGAGGACCAGGAGGAGGTGGAGCAGCCTGGGCTCCAGATACAGGTGGTGGAGGCGGAGCATAGCCGACAGCACCAGCCATTGGTCCGGGAGGCATCGGACCTCCAGGAGGTGAGGCAAAGGCCGTCTGAGCAGAAGGGATGACAGGAGCAGGAGGAGGGGGAGGAGGACCAGTGTTGGCATAGCCGTCCATACTGCGAGGAAGAACAAGAGAGTGAATAGAGTTAACAATAATTTTGTTTTCTGACACTTCTGTGACTTTTTCTTACATTTCCCTCCTTAAAAGTAAAGATGAGCATGATAAAGTTGATGTAAATCAAATGTATTCAGCTCCGTATCAGTTCATATCTTCTGGTGGGAAGCCCACAGTTTGAAGACCAAAAAATACTAACTCACTAGGTGGCAGCATTAGCTCAAACTTTACAAGAGTAGACTCAAGTAAGAGATTTGTGCTGGCTTTTTTTAAGTATTTGATACAGCCTAAAATATAAAAAGAAATTATAAGAAGAAAGTTTTACTTTATAAAATAAAATAGGGTCAAAGTCTTCTGAAGCAGCAAAATCACTTTCACTGGCGACCTGTGCAGGAACCTGAACCTGCCTAATGACTGCTGGGATAGCTTCCAGCTCCTCTGGGACCCGAAGCTAAATAAGGAGCTGAGTTGTGCTGGGATTTGATATTTATGTCTCATGTTTCTGATTTGTTTTCTCATATTTAAAGACTGCACCTGCCCATGGGCCCTGAATGTTTTTGTTTGTTCAAAGTCTAAGTGTATCAGCATGTTTAAATTTACATTTTTTTAAATGTAAAATAATGCAAAAGCATTAGCATTGGGCAGAAATGTGAAGAAAATACTGAACTATTAGTGATACAGTGGATAATTAAATACAGCTTATGGCAAAATAAACTGTCTGGCCTACTGTATAGCGTCAGTAGTGATTGGGATGAGGTTCCTGCATATGCACTGTGCATAAAGTTTAAACATATGTATGCAGAATATTTTGTGAAGCTTTTTTGCTTTGCTTATTGCTGGAAAAAGCGAGAGAACTAATAAGCAGACGAATCCATTTACCTGTAGTCCACTGGTGGGAGAGACATAGAGCCACCGTTCATAACCTCAGTGGGTGGAGGAGGCAGTGGAACGTGGTGGTGGTGAGCGCGGCCCAGTGTGCCACCCTGATAGGCCATCATGGTCCTGCCTCTGTTGTCGTGTTCCCCTCCTCCGCGTGGTGCGTGTCCGGCAGTCATCTGGGCAACTAGGGCGCTGGGTGGAGGGCCGGAGTAGGTGTGGGCGTGACCAGCATGGTTCATACTGTTGGGGTAGTGGTGCTGATCCAGCCCGTGTCCCCTGATGAGGAAAATATAAATGCAGCCTCATGCGTAAGAATAAAATGTGATGAAAACTAAGAGCACACTGGTGTTTGCTCATCTACCTGTTCTCTGGTGACATCGAGCCCTCAGAGGAAGTGCCTCTGTCCCGGTGTATGGTGTGTCGATGGTCTGGCCGCAGCTCCTTATCCAAAGCCATCATATTCCACTCCTGCCGACGGTTCCTCGCTTTGCGGACCTTCTTGACCTCCCTCTGTAGTGTCCCATCCACACAGCGCCTCTGCTCCTGGAAGAAAGTAAGCCAATAGGTTTTAGGTGATATTAGGTTAAAATAAGCAGCACTCTTTATTAAGAGTTGTTTAAGATATGAAAAATGTACATTTCTCTATCCATCAGAATCAGTTGGACTAAAAATACAATTTTATGTTGTATGTTTGGTTATCTGCCCAAGAGCACCTCAAAATGTAAAATTGCAAGCACCTGTGTTTGACACCCAAATAAATGCTTAATATTAGACCTGTCCTTGCACACTGTATAATATCCTCTAAGTCAATATGGTACCTTCTGCTTCCTTTTCTCTTTCCTCTTGTCCTCCGTGTCCTGCAGCATCTTTTCTTTCCACAGGTCAAAGAAGTAGGAGGGGTCTGTGTAGAACTTAAGTGCCTCCTTGTGGTCATCCCTACAGAGACGAACCCCGAGAAAGTTATGACGATAAACAACCGCCTCCTTATGCAAAGCCACGTTAAGTAGAATCAGTAAGTGTATTGATCCTTAAGATACAAAGAGATGATGGACACAGTGACAGCATCATTTGCTGGAAATGAGACACGCAAATACAACAGATTCTGAGGCTAATGGAAGAAAAGGAGTGAAACTACTAATAGAGCTCCAGCTTTTTTATCACAAAGAGAACATAACAGGAAACGACAGGATAAGGCAGAGCGATGCCGAGAGAATGGAAAAAAGTGAGCAAAGTGTGTCATGTAGTCAGGATTAGGAGTTGGGATTCCCACTGGAGCAAGACATGCTAAATATGTAATGCACACAAGTACTAAAAAGCACACTGCATAAAGGCAGTGACCAAACATGGTACGAAATAGTACCAATTCTGGTTTTTCACTCTTCATGTAGAAGCAAGAAAAAGCCAATGAAAACCTCCTGAAAATGTTTTAAGATTTAAGCCCTTTTTAAAACCACTGAATTAAAATCTTCGTTGGACTGACACTAACCAAAGTAAGAAAAATAAGAGTCATTTATTATCGCTTAAGCCCATCAAGCTGTTTGGGTGTGTTGTGCCTCAGCAACACCAACCTGTAAGGTGTTAGTATGTTGAGAGGTGGAGGCTTGTCGCTCAGGTTGTACATCTCTTTGACCGGAGTGGGAACGCTGCTCTTGGACACCACCTGCTGGTCCTGAGTGGTGGAGCTCTTGAAGGCCTTCCTCATGTTGATATCTTGCAAGGAAACTAAGAACACAAAAAGAGGAAAAGAGGACAAATGATTCATCATTGGAAGGACAAAAATAGTTTACAAAAGCCATTCAGTACGCAGAACATGAGATCAGCAGGACTTCACCAATGAACGATAGCTTAGTGTGCATCCCCCCCACACCAGACTTCAACCCTGTGACTCACCTTCCTCCACAGTGGAGTCCAGCTGTGTGACCTTGACAGCCAGCCGATCAATGCGATCCTGGAGAGAATTGGCACGCAGGTAGAAGGTGTTGGCCTCATTAAACAGCTCGCCAAATATGTCCTCCGCATGTTTGCCTGGGAAAAAAAAACAGAAGGAGAAAGAGAAATATGAGAGAGAGACTTTTAATCGTTACCTGGAGCCAAGAGAAACCCCTCAGAGACCAAAGTCCAATCAATACACCGGTAATGTGACACAACGTGAAACAGGAGTCTGCAGGAAATGGTGTCTCATACAACTCCATATAGCAACAATCCTCATGAATAATTGATTGTTAGCTGAAAACACACAATCCAAACCATAATATGAATTCGTCTGTGTGGATACAGACGCTACAGTGACTAAAGCAGCTAACCAGGATAGTAAATAACACATTCTCTCCTGCCTCAACAACTGCTGTTACGTAATAAATAAGCCTCATTGTCAATGTTTTAAGTAAAAGTTGAGTACTGATAATGCTCCATCTAAATATAAAGCAGTTTGCTTGTCGTCACCCATTTGATTTTAACAGGTCACTGCTGCAGATGAATATCCAGGCTCTCGCTGTACACATAACCCTCCTCTTTATTTCCATGCAGCACACTCCCTGGCTCAAAAATGGGGCAAACAAGGAAGTTCCAAAAACTGCAGTACCTTAAATGACCAACTCAGGCTGACTCAAAAATCCCCATGGACTCCCATGACTCTTAAAAAAACTTTTGGTCTCTATAGCAAATTTGCGGCATTTGTTTTTTTGGATCAAGTTTGATTTTTCAGATTTTCACATATGTATAAACAAAACTGACCGATCAGACCAATCCGGTGTGCTCATAGCTAAAACCACACCAAGGTACTGGATGTACAATGATATGACCAGCAAAATGAATAGTAGGATAATACGGTTTTGGCACCAACATGCAGCTAGACGTCGCTTGAGGTTAATCAGCACTCTGAAATTATTTCTCCGCCTTCTTAGATGTGGTCCCAACTCTGCCAACAAGAACTCAAACTGTGCCAGCGACATCCTGAAATATGTACAAAAGCGGCAGTGATACAGCTTCATCTCCTGGATCAAACCATAAAAGTGCCCCTACTGAGCCTTCTCCTGAGAAGTGGATGAACTCAAAATCTTAATATCTTCCTTTTCTTGTTTAGAAACATCAGGAACTGCTCATCATCTCTTAATGCCGACTTTAATTTTTTGACAGTGTGTTTTTGAGGATGGATTTTGAGCAAAAATGACCAACCATCAGCTTTTCAGCTATGAGCACCACCTTCCATCAAGGATGTGCAGAGGAACAGGCCCAGAAAACAGAGGTCATTTCTCGGGTTCCCTGCTTTGTTTTCACTCCCTGACTTTATTCAGGGAGTTTATTCTAGTTCACTTAGCAACAATAATAAAAAAGCCTGCATCACCTATAATTGATCAATTTCTGAGTTTCTTTTAAAGGCACTTGTTCTGGTTGTGTTGTTCAACTTGAGCCCCACCCATGAGTTTCCAGGGTCGCTCTCAAGGTCTTACCCCAGAGCAGATACTTCCTCCTGCCACATATATGGCCCTGAAGAAGTCTGACAGGGGAGGTTCTCACTGTGGGAATGCACATAAAGGTACGGGACACACCCACAAACCGCCTGATGGAAAACTGCCTAATCTTAGCACAGAACTAATGGCTGCAAAAGGCCCTTCACTACAAGACTGTGGATCTGGGCAGTAGTGAAACAGAAACATATTACAGCACAAAACAAAACAGAGCACCTCCGGTACAATTCCAATAAAAATATTTAAACATAAACACTTTGTAACATACAATGTGTGGTATGACAAACACATACTGAGGGCTATTTCTGTCCTTCCCGCTGACAGGATGGGCTGTAAGAAAAACATTTAAAGGAAGGAAGAATCGCAGATCTGGCATGTAGAGCCCCGGTCAACTCTGACCCCTTCAGGGGATTCCTATGGACACTTATACACATGTGCTCACAAACACACACGCAGTGTCTGCAGATATCCCCCCACCAGGCCTGTTAGAGCATTTATATTTAACCCGCACAGCTGCTGTTGAAATACCCACTCCCTGTGCAGGAACTTGACACAATAAGAGACAGAGAATGGATTTGAGGTCAAAGAGATGAGGTGTTAACGTCAGAAAGGACAGTTTAAATTTATGCTGCTGAGTTTCAAAACAAACCTTAAACACAATTGTCATGAAAGCAGAAGGCAACTGTGGATAACGGGGGCAAATGGGAAAATAGCTGCCCTTTGTGCTGTTATAATGTAATGCGATAGAAAGCCAGCATATAATCGATATGAAACACTTCTATACACACACACACACACACACACTTACAGTCACATGTCCACAGCTATAGATAAGTTCATTTTTTGCGCGCCTGTCTAAAAGGATTACATTTCGACCCTCCGTGTTCCAATGTGAGGCTGCTGCAAGGCCGCTGTGAGCCCAGTGACCTCAGGCTCTATAACCATGACAACGGCCAAATCAATCACAGCTTCGGGATTAACGATGAAAGCATGTGATCTTGGCCCGTATACAAAGAGGCTACACACAGTGTGTACCATCGTCACGCTGAAATTAACGGGGTTACAGCCTGAGGATGCTTTTCATGTTCCCAAAAAAAATACTTGTATGCTTTTTTCTACTAGACCCTTTTAGCAGCCTTTTGTTTACCAGGACGGGCGTGCTAGTGTTGGTGAATGTGTCTGTGAATGTGTGTCTTACTCAGGCTGCTGAGCTGACGGATGATGGCGGAAAGCGTGTTGTTCATCACACAGTCCAGCTCGCTGCCGATGCCCTCGGGGAGCGCCCCTCGGCAGAGGTGGCGCGGCTCGATGTTTCTCTTCACCAGCGGCATGGTGAGGCTTCACGCCGGCACGCAGACTGCAAGAGAAACAGAACGGCTTTAGACACAAACGCAGGTGAAGTGTCCCAAGTGAGGACATCAAATAAAATGCTGATCACTTTATTGATTACTACTTTGGTCTAAAAATATCAGAAGTTAGAATAGAGCCATAAGCCTGCAACGAACCTTAAATTCAGGGTATAATTTTTACGCATGCGTGGCAGTAAGAGATTGTATTTTGTTGTAAACTGTCCCTGTTTTTCCTATTCTTGCTCTAAAAACGCAGCATTTTGAGATCAAAAACAAACAAAGTGTGGGTGGGCTGTTGACCACAGAGCGATGACCAAGAGTGTGCCAAAGCCAGGAGACTTCTGTCGACCAGCACGGAGATTAAAGCATTAGGGATAGGAAGATACGACCTGCCAGCTAATCCCAGCGCCAGCTTGTCACCGGCCCAGCTGGAAATCTGACACAACCAGAGATTCGTGGATGTGGTCAAGACCAAAAACAACAAATCCTAACACAAAACCTGCAGCAAACAAACACACCCGCATATCTTTCTCCAGATACACTGCTTTCTCATTTTGCTTACACCCACCGCTACTCTGAACTTTAATTGAACCCTGATTGCCTCTGATCAGACACTCCGAGCCCTCTGTAGTTCAAAAGAGGAGAAATCCCAGAGCAGCCATCTTATCGTTGTCTCCTCCTGCTTCCTGTTTTTGAGGTCTGAGCCTGGCTCCTGTTTCCTGGTCCTCCTCCCTGTGTCACATCTCTCCATCCTGTCCAAACACTTGGCTAGAACAATGTAGCTATGGGAAGAAGCTTCAAGGAGGACAAACAGGGGAGACGGATGGAAACGTGCACAAACACTTGTTTCCAATGAAATATTTTTGTTTCAGATTTGCAAAAAAAAAAAAAAGGAAACAAATTATTAATTTTGATTCCAGAGTTTTTACTTTGCAGATATGCCAAAAAAAGCAGGTTGAAAAGACACAGGAGGCCAGTCAGAAGACTAATAATAGCAAAAGATAAAGGGAACCCCACTAAAATTTAATAAAGACAGCATACTGGAAAGTAGATTTTCAAAAACTCATTAAACCATTAAAACTATAAAACATAGACATCCTATTCTTTGTCAATACTTATGTCACTGCTTTGCTTGCACTCCTCATACCTTTAATACAATAAATTGCCAAAAATACGAGCAGGAGTGCTATCAGTGTCCCAGCAGGAGACTACTGTAATTGCAGATTGTGTAATTACAGCTGTTCACAAAGACAAGGACCACTTGTGTTCATCAAGGCCAATTCCCATCAGCAGACCGCTCATTTGCCCCTGTTTTTTTAGCCAGCGACCCCCTGCAAACCCCTGACAGCCTCGCGCCAACAAGAGAAAACAAAAGGGTAAAATTACACCATCATGTGTTCCCACAAAAGGACCCTGAATAGTCAGCAAGGGCTGGTTTGGCACAGAAAGGCCCAGCTTAGGTTTAGCTTTGTGCATAAACATTTTGGAAAAGCGGCGCTGTCTGCTGCTTAAAAATGAGGTGATGCAAATTAGAAGATTGCATGTTTTTGCTTTTACTGTCTGACCGGCATGACAATCACACTGATGAAGCGAAATAATGAGGGACCGGGAGGGAGGAGGGTGGAGGGGACAGGAGGAGGGATGAGGCCTTGTGCTGCTTGTGGGAAATGGGGGGGGGGGGGGGGGGGGGTGGGGGGGGCAGAAGCAAAAGCATGAGAGAGACATGAGAGAGACACCGAGCGGGACAAGAGTGTGACCGAAAAGATCGAGTGAATGAGACTAAGTGTAAAAGAGAGAGATGTGACACAGCAGAGGCAGACAAAAAGTGTGTGTGTGTGTTTATGTGTTTGTGTTTTTGAGGGAGAAAGAGTGTATCGAGTAGGGGGAGGGGAAGGAACAGGGACCTCGGGGAAGCTGTTGAAAGGTTCCCGGGACAATAGAGCTCCGTTCACAGGGCAACAGCACTAGCTCTCCCATGCATCCTCCCCCTTCCACCTCCTCCTCCTCTTCAACGTTCTTTAAGGGCCCCTGTGCTCATGTGATGAAAGAGTAGCAAGCGAGCGCTCCTCCTTCATCTTCCTCTCACTCAGGGAGGAAGATAGGAGTGAGAAATGGAGAGTAAAGCCTGCTCACAGCTGCAGAGAAGAACACATCTCACTCCCACATCCAGTGTCTGCATCTTCTTAAATTATTACAAAACCCCATGCACAGTAAGTCAGTCACACAAATGGGTACAAACGCACCAGGTAGGCTCTCAAATGTCCCATTAGCTGCATGTAAACAGTCCCATCAGCTGTAAAAATGCCTCTGATCCCTTGATCCGGCACACTTTCCTCCTGCGACATACCCACAACTGTACACACAGAGCTTCCAGAGGACTTTACTACAGACGTGCGAACTCCATTAAGAGCTGAAAGGGAGAGTCATTACCAATTTATGAACCGAGTAGCTTCTTGTGTTGGAGGCTGTTCTGAATAATGCAACTTGGATTACGTCAGGTCACACTGCCCTAAATATGAATAAATATATATATAAAAATATATATATATTCCTGTTTTAGTATTTCTCAGAGGCACTCATGGTGAAACATTGGTGGTGCCGTGCCTTGGATACAGTGAATCCTACTGGGTGAATAAAAGGCCAGAACATAAGGCTTTCTTTCATTTTTCATTCATTTACTGTTTAATATAATCTGATGACATCACACAGAGTTGTCTAAATTAATTTTGACATGTTACTGAAATATTAAAAGTTTTCCCAGCATATGAAACATGCTGGCACCCATCAAAGAAAAACCATCAGTACTGTGATTAAAAAATAGATTTTGAAGCAGTATTATTTTATTTAAAGTGGGATTTCATTTACTCACATATGAAATACATTTCTCCTGTAATTAAATGACCAGACATAACAGGAAAACACAGATCCATGGCAAGAGAATCAACCCTCAGAGGCCCATTTAACCCTTGAGAGTGTTTGTTTTGTACATATTTTTTTTACTTAATAATTCACATGTGATTCTCAATACTTCAGCTTAACCACCCACGGGATCATTCTTACTTACTTCTTACTTCTTCTTACTTCTTACTTGAACGCAAGTCAGTATAAGCCAAAGGGATAATAACCCAATGAGCAAAGAGGCTAACTTATTTGTCAATTAAACAATTTAGATTTTATCAGGAATATACGGAAATCTGTGAGGACTACTTCATTATGCGAGATTTAATGGCTTTTAGAGGCTGTGGGTTAGCACTTTATATTAACTAGAGATGGACCGATCCGATATTACGTATCGGTATCGGTCCGATACTGACCTAAATTACTGGATCGGATATCGGAGAAAAATAAAAAATGTAATCCGATCCATTAAATATCACGAAAGCACCTCACAAAACTTGCAACACGCCGTAACTCACCTCAGAACGTATGCATCACGTGATAGAGCAGCTGTGGCATGCAGGACCTGTCGGTGGTCTGGATAGCATGTGGAGCTTCGCTAGCAACCTGGCATTTCATCTCCGACAAAGTTATCCCCGAGAGAAGTAAAGCAAGTGTGTAAGTCCATCTCTGAATGTTTGTAAAGCATTCCCACGTTAAGCTTGACTGCCTCTCGCTCTCCGGCTGCTACTTCAATCGTGAAACTGCTTAAATCAGCTGATCGGCTTTTCTGTCGCGAGTCTGTCTCTCGTTTGTTTTTGGTCCACTTTGCGCCAGAAAGAGGAAACCAGCGGCTGAACAACAGCAGCACGTTTAAGCTTGATAAGCTGTTGTTAGAATTTATTTAATATTACTTTCTACACCAGGATCTTTTTCTACGTAGCTGAGGCTGGTAACTGTGCAGGGGCGGATCTAGCAAAGTTTAGCCAGGGGGGCCGATAGGGCATTAACAGGGAAAAGGGGGCACAAAGACAGACTTTTCTTTCTTATTCTCATTTAAAATGTCTAGCTTTTAATAAATAATTATCTGACACCCAAAGTTTTAATTTGATGTAAAATGAATAGAAGTCAATTACTGTACATAGTGACTATTAAGTCTAATATATATACCCTAGTAAGCTATAGTACTTTTTACTTTGGGAAGGTACCATCTGTGCAGTCTGCAATTTTGTTGAAGAAAGATGTTGAATCTATTTAATATTTCTTGAAAAATAATTGATTTCTGTGCATTTTTTTTCACACTGCATCAAATTAAGGTTGATTACGTCGATTAAGCATCATGAGGTGGCGCGTGAGGGGTGGTTCCCTATTTTTTATTTATTTAATTTTGTTGTTGCTGGGAGTTGGAACCCTATTAGTTAGGTTGCTTAATATTTACGCTAAGTACTCTTTAAAATACCAGAATAGGGAGGATGGTGTAGGTCTAAGTTTATTAGATTGATCAGTATTGCTGAACTATGAAATATTTTTTTTGTATACAGGTATAACAGAATAGCTTTAGTGTAGTTGTTGTTTTAAACTTGAGTATGAACTTGCAGACTTGCAAAATGCAGCAAGATATTTTAAAAAACAGTTTTGTTGATTAAAAAACACTATATCGGATTCATATCGGTATCGGCAGATATCCAAATTTATGATATCGGTATCGGTATCGGACATAAAAAAGTGGTATCGTGCCATCTCTAATATTAACTAAGCATTTCTCACTTTGATTTCAGAGTGTTTTATAGATCGGGTCACAGAAAACCAAACTGTCATCATGTCATTCATTATTTCGTCTCTAACACTTTATTTGGATTACAGATTGAAATAATCACGTGGATGTCACGCTGGACTGGATTAAATGCGCTATTTTGATGATTTATGGATTAAAATCCACCCACACACACACACACACACACACACACACACACACACACACACACACACACACTCCTTTTCTCCACAGACGGATAAGCGCACATTCACACACGCTCACACGCGCGCAGGCGTAAACTGATGGCAACCGCGATCAATCAGTGTTCCGCACCATCGCTTCCCGTTACCGATGGGCTGACCCACATCTGTTCATCTACCTCCGTCCCTGTGAGTTTTTGCACCGGTTCTAATATGAAATTTAAATAGCTGTTTTTTTGTCCAGGCGCCTAATACACTGAACAAAACGCCGGTGTACCGCCAGCATCAGTCATATGCTTAAAAAAACATTAAAGTTACCCTGTAATTGTTTTATAATATTCAGTGTTTGAGGCTTTAAGTCCGTTTATTATCCTCAAATCGGGGTCCGCTCCAACTGACCACTTAGCTAGCTCATGTCCAGTGGTCGACTTCTTAGTTTGGACTAATGAGACAAAAATAAGCAGAAATACCCGCACAGATTTCACCATTATGATAAAGGGTGTTATTATTCGCTGTAAAAAGTATCATAAGGCCCTCACCAGCACTTGAAATATTAGAAGAAATCAGCCCGTCCGCATGTCCCGTTAGATACTCCTATTAGCTCTGCCATCCTGTGTCCCCCAGCCCGTCTGGCCACTCCGGGGAAAATCCTTTGAGGACGGGGGCACGCCCACGGACCATATTCACCAATCAGATGTCCAAGAATAAGATTTAGCGTTTGATAGACGTTAAAGCCAACCAATGGCTTCTTTGATATATAATGAGTGACAGGGAGACTCCCCGCTAGATAGCCGTGTTGAGCTGGAAGAGGGCGGGGCTAAGGTTGGGCGTTGCTAAACAGCTTAACGAGCATTTTTTTCCTCCCTTTCACCTATCCGGGTCTGATACTTGTCAAAATTAGAGGTGCTGTAATTTATCTTCGACTCTCTCGGTGATGTGTAGACATGTAAATAACCTAAAATAACACCTAAAAACTAAAAAACTTTTTAAAAAATGTATTTAAAAAAACAACAACGAGATAAAGCATCCTTTTCGGGGTTAGTGAGATTCTCAGATTGATGCTGAGGATGGAGAGTATTGTATAACAGAACAAAATAGCTAGGCCAGCATCCTGCAGGAAGCGGTTCAGTGAGGAATGGCTATACTTAGATCAGTGGTTCAGTCTCTCAGGTATGTTTGTGGAGAAAAACAGCCATCAAAGCAAAAGAAAAACAAGGATGCAGAGAACTGTCTCTTTTCTGTAGACAGGATTTGGTAAACTAAAAAGGGGAGTTTCAGTATATAAACTGCACTTCTATTCCTGGATAAAGCCTAAATTTATTAAGCAGCTGCTACTTTGTAATAAACACATAATTTAGACAAATATGTGACCAAATATGGGAATTTATGCTAGTTCATATGGACCTCTGAGGCAAAAGAACTCTTATTTAATTTGAATGTTTAGTAACTGTGTGAGGCTATCATATCAACATGGACCACACAAGAATTAAGATAGTTCTAAAGGTAAAAGTGAGTCCAACTCAGACAGACCTTAGTCACATGGCAAAGTGTAATTAATGAAATGTCCTAAGAGTGTATATTATCATTTAAATCAAGGGTGCAAAACATTAGGCCCGGGGCCAAGGGATTGTGGTCTGTAGAAGACTACACTCCAACCCACTTGATGTGATTTTACAAGTGTTAGAGCTTTCCCTACTGATTAAGACCACCGCCCATGGCCATCCATACCACACCAAAGTACGAGGGCACTTTCTGTGAATGAATGAAAACTCTACACTCTAAAATGATAATTACAGGAGCAACGATCTACTAGAACATTTTCTTGAACATTACATGTTTATCATGTTTCATTGGTGTCACACCCACTTCACATCAAAGCATCAAACAATTTAACATGAATTTAGCTGCACATCTGTGATTTAAATATCTGAATTTTTGGGGCCACAAAATTGCAGTTGGTTGACTTTTAATGGGTCCTATTTTCTTTTTATACATTTTGTACATTAATTTAAAAAATTTAATAATCTGAGAATTTAACAATGAAAACAGTGGTTAGTTGACGGCCTTTTTAAACATGATTCAGCTAGATCTCTACTATAATAACCCATTATTGAGCAAGATTTCATATAGGCCTTATTAAATAAATAAAATTCAGGACTGATTTGATTTTCTCTCACTGTGGTAATGTCAAGTGCACATATTAACATCTGGGTGGTTAAGTTTTTTTTTTCTGTCCGTTTTCAAACAGCAGTACTTTGTGAATGCCTCGTGCTACCACGATGCATCAAATATCATCAGCAAAACTCGTCTTCTCTTCTTTCCCAAACTGAATTTTGTGAAGCTCACATTAGGGGCAGATGTCAGGTGTTCCCAGAAAAAGAATAAATAGGATGAAAGATGTTACTTAAAATTGCTTCACAAATAAGAGTGACAATGTTGATGTTTCCACTTTTATTGTCGGGATACTTGCTTCATGTAAAATATTTCAATACATTACAGTACAATGCATGTTCCGCCTGCCATCCTCCATGCGATTGGTTGGTTTTGTCATCATGTTGTAAGGCTTAACCACAGCACATGAGCAGTCAGCTATTGCAAGCTGCTTTGCCGCTCTCGCCATGAAAACAGAACCATGAAAACAGATTAAATTAGAAACTACTAAAATCTTTTTTTTTTTTTTTTTGTCCTCTCTGAACAAAAACCCCTCAAAGCCACAGCTGCGAGTGGCTCCACATCCTCCCAGCATGTTTCACAGCAGCTCAGTAAAGTCCTCAGCTGAGGCCCTCGTAGGGCCGCTTGCACAAAATAAACAGACAGACAGGAGGACAGGAAATCTGTCAACGCTGGCAGTCACATAGCAGCTTTCAGTTTCGTCCGAGCTTCGACAGGAAAAGGGTAAACCGGCCGGGGTAGGCTGTAGGTAAAGGAGACAGGTTAAGAAGAAAGGGGGAGGATATGACGGAACAGATTAACATTTCCTTTAAACCACGCCATCTTCTCTTACATCCGAGATCCGAGTAACAGAAAAAGATTTGATTCAATCAAAATTTCCTTTTTTTTTTTTTTCCTTTTTTATTATTATTATTATTTTTTTAAAACCTTCCTCCCACTTTGTGTCTCACCTATCACGTTTTCTCTATAACTGTGTTTCTAATACTGCGGTGTGTTATCTTTATCTGGAACAAAGTGAAGACCATTTCTTTCAGGCCTAACGTACTGCTGTAGAGATGGTGCCCTCTGTGAGGTGAAGTGGGGTGAGGCAGGGTGGGTTTTGTTGCCTTGGACGCCCCCCACATCCCTCGGTACATTCGTTCAGGTGGGCGTGGTGAGGGCTGTGTGTGTACATGTGTCTATTAACGTGTGTATGTGTGTGTGGGAGGGATGTTTCAGTAGCGGTGGGTCTGGTGGGAGTACTGGGGCGGCTGTTGGGAGGTAGAGGAATATCCCATGCTGCTCTGGGGCAGTGATGTGCTTGGTCCAGGGTTCTGGTAGGCAGCATGTGGATTGGAGCGCTACAGGAAGAAAACAACAAAGAAAGCAGTGACATATTCACAAAATCTTCTTTGTGTAATGGTTTAATTTGCATTTAAACTCAATGAACAACATATTCCAGTAAAATGATCACACTTTTAGTGTGGTGACATCTTAAATTCTGCATGCAAGAACAGTTGGATACATGGAAATTTCACTGTCATGTTAAGTAAAGTCACTTTTATTATGCAAAAACACCATCACTCCACGTTTCCAGTCAGATTAGATGGATTTGTGTCTGAGCATGTGTGTCACATCTGAAACACGATGATCCAACATTCACATCCGCCTCATGTTGCAGATCAAAAATGGTATTTGTTCCCATTTCTGGTTATGTGTGCAGCTAAAAAGCCATTTCCACATCATCCAGAAAGTAAAATAATACATATGTCAAGCATGAGAGGGTATTTAACATGTTCAGTTCTGCCACTGCGAAGAATATTAAAAGTATAAATCTTATAGTATATTATATTACATAGTATATTACCAATACTTACATCTCATGTAACATTCTTTTCAGAGTGGTTGCTATAATATTTTTGACCCTAGCCCACAACATCTTATGCTGTCGAGAGATTTCTAAACTTGTCTAGCCTGTGAATGGAGCGTTTCGTCTACAAAACAAAGCTATGCTATTTCACTGTATATGTATTCTATTAAAGTCGCTCGCTGATTTAATAAACAACAACATAGATGACAATCCAGAAACAGTGACAGTGAATATATGAGAAAGATGGATTTACCTGGTAGTCTGAGGTCATAATGAGGCCACCTGAGGTAGTGGTGGGCGGGACAACTCGCACTTTCTTTAGAGGCGGGCCCTGGGCGTGGCTGTTGTCTGGGTTGCCTGTGTGCCCCGCCCCATTTGTGTGGTTATTTCCCTGTTGCTGCTGCTGGTTTTTCTAAAGGGCACAAAAATATCACTTAAATTACACCCTGGACTGTATGAAGTTTCACTACATGTTACTCAGCTTTATTGTAAATTTTCTATATTTCTCATTTTACTTTTCTATATTACACCCATCTATATACCAATCAATTAATGTTTAATGACTTTAGTAATACAGCATGTGGCGTATGGATATGTAATATTTACTTTGTCTGCCTTGTCCTCTGGCTCCTCCTCTGTCAGAAACTCCCTCTTGGGGTAGGGAATCTGGCAACCTGCAAACACACTAGAGAAAAAAAAAGGCAAAGAGGCTTCTTCATCTTCAAACATTAATTCCCATGACTCTGAGCTAATTAGCTAAGAGACCCGCTCAAGGCATCCGTAGATCATGTGATTTAAGCTAAGGACGAACACAAGACAAAGAAACTATCTTGTGAGTTGAATGTAGTCTGTGTGTGTGTGGGAGTGTGTGGAAGTGTGTTCGGTGTAACTCACTCAGAGGTGGGTAAAGGCTCCTCTAAAAAGTAGGGGTCCTGCATGGCCTGCTCGGATGTGATTCTACGGATGGGGTCCATGGTCAATAGCTTTTGCAGCTGTAACATATAGTGCACCCAGAGTTAGTCTCAAACATGACACAAATTCACACAATGAAAATGCACACTTTGTTTGTTAACTAACCACACTGGGCACTTTGCAAATCACACCCATTTAAATGCTTGTTAGGGAAAATTTCTAAGTAAGCCAATCACTTGACACAAAGTCAGTGCATTTAGACATACAGTCCTGGTCACATGGATCTGCTAAAGCTCAAACTGAACATCAGATTGAAGAAGAAAGGCGGTTTAAGTGACTCTGGCTGGCTGTTAGTGCCTGGTAGGCTGATTTCAGTGTTTATGACAATCTGTAGAGTTTACAGAGATAGTCATATCCCATAACGAGTGAATCTCTGGGGCCAAAAAAAAAAAAAAAAAAAATGATGGCAGAGTCACTTGTCACCACAAGGTGTCCAGTAGAGCACTGCCAAATTTGCAACATGTCACAGCAAGAGAAGACCACACTGAAAGGCACTACAGTGAGTTTTGAACAGTAAATTAAGGCCAGTGAAGACAGGCTTGCCAAAACTGCCCAGTGGAGGTTCGGAAAAACAATTCCTAATCTGATGAGTATATTGATCCATCCAGCATTCCTATCCCCAGCTTCTTTCACACAGGGCTGTGCCTGTATTTCACTGTTCTGTGCAAAAGGTCAGCAACCAAATAAGGAGGCCACATCGTTGTTCCTGTAAGACAGCAGTTGAGACCCAATTCCAATACATCTCCTATGTCCTCCTACTCTGTGACGAGTGTCACATCTGCAGCTGCCGAAGGGTCTCATGATTAAGGGGTAGGGTGGAAATGCCGTTCAAGTTCTTTGCAGCTTGTAATCAGCATCCTTGGTGATTTACACTGTAATCAGACATTATGTCCGTAACTTAGTGGAGGCGCACCTCAGTTTGTTTTAAATGTCACCCCTTTATGATAACAGTGTACCATCTTCTCAAGGCTACTTTCAGCACAATAACGCATCGTGTCCCAAATCTCATATCATCTCATATTTTCTTGCCTCCAGTCAACAGATATTAATGCAATAAAGCACCTCTGGGAGGGAGAAAATCACATCATTGAGATGCTACCCACAACTGCATGATGCTAACATGTAAATATGTTCCCAGCATCTGAAGAATAAAGGAAGCTCTAAAAGCAAAAGTAACGTCAGGTATAAGCAACAAAATGGCAGATGACTGTAAACTCTTGCAAGTAATCGTCCTACTTCTCCTATCCTGACACATTTTAACTTACCAAGTGGAATGCTTTGCTGTCTGGTTTAACTTTATGTTTTTCCATGTACTTTATAAGGCTGCAGTTTGTGTATCTGTGGGAGAAAATTATATTAATGGCATGCCTTCAGTGGATTTATCCTGCATAACAATTATTAAATGAGTAAAAATCACACAAAGCACCCAGAAATGTCTTAACCAGCAGACCTGCTTTGCTCTGATCTTAAAAAAAAAGAAAAAAAAAAAAAATAGGGCAGTGTTGCTCTGCAGACTCACGTGTTCCTCCTAAAGTCTTTCATCAGCGTGGAGTGTTCTGGCATCTTTTTGATGTCCTCCCAGTCTTTATCTGAGGAAAACACAAGATTACAGCGTGTCACACCCTCTCACGAAGGACATATTATGTAGGTTGTTTTTATTTTAAGCAAAAACGCTCATAATTTCCACACAACGCCCCATTGTTTATACAGTGCATAATCAATCTGCATTCTGGCAAACATAATAAGATCTATTTCCTACAAAACTGACATGAACTTGCTTATCTGGTAAGCATTCACATCCATCATCTCTAACCTTTTCAGCATAACCCCATAAATATACTTGCCAAACATGGCAACGAGACTGTAAGACTTCCCCCCATTTTCTGCAGAATCTAAACAAAGTCCATCAAATACACTGGTGAATTATACAGCAAGACCAGGAGTGATAGTAGAAGGAAAAAGAGCAGGAGCAGCTTAAGTGAGCTGGAAAAAATAGGCCCAAATGTAGCCCTAGAAGTACAAGTTTCTGTGTTTGTGACTTGGCTTCATCTAACATGTCAGAGGATTGATGTGCAGAGCACTTAGACCACATTACTGCCTTTAAAAAAGAGAAGCCTGAAAAAGACCAAGGAATGGAAAAGGCTTTTCTTTCCACACAATTTCTCCACTGAATATGCAACACACTTTGTATAATAGCAGGTTAACCCCATTAATAGAAATACTGTGGAAAATCCGGTAAATCATTTCATGCATGTTTTAAATCGGGTCAATCAAGACTCACCGGCAGGGAAGCCCATGACATTAAAGATGCGGTCCAGCTGGTCATGATGGTAAGGGTTACTGGTCTTGATATCCTCCTGGCGACAGTGGAATATGGGCTCAGACGTCAGCAGCTCCGCAAAAATGCAGCCAATCGCCCAGATGTCTGTAAGCACGCACTAATTTCAGCTCAACTGGTTGCACATGTACACACAAGGAGGACAGAAAGACAGATGGTGCCGCACAATCTCACCGATGGCTTTGGTGTAGTGCCGAGCTCCCAGGAGCAGTTCAGGTGCTCTGTACCAGAAGGTGACCACCACAGGGTCGAGATCGGCTAAAGGCTTCAGCGGTGAATTGAAGAGACGAGCAAACCCCATGTCCGCTGCACAATGGGTATGTGTGTCAATGAACCGACAGATAAACTAAGCAGCAAATAAGTTTTAAAAACGAAACACTATACATACCAATCTTTACTCTACCCCTCTCTGGCCCTTCCCCCATCACTAAAATGTTCGCTGGTTTCTGATGGAGACAAAGACACACAAACACAGATAAAAATGTTTCCACACTCCAGACATCTGACAGGAAAACTTCCCAGTAATTAATTCAGCTTTGTTTGGCCCAGTTTCTGAACTACAGCCCTGCATGTGTAATGCAATCAAAACTCTTTCTTGCTGCCCTCTAGTGGACAAATGACTGCAATTTCCCGAGCAGGAGAGAGAAAGTCTACCACATTTCGATCTCACTTACGGCAGAAAACTGACATCCTGTTCATGTGTTAACAAGTTAGTTACTCACCAAACAACCTAAGAATACTGTTCATTTACATATTCATCTGAACACATACAGACTGACACATGCACTCCACATATTCTCAGCCCAATAGCAATCTTTACGTCTCTCATTAACAGTTTAACCTAATTTTCCCTTGTAGCCAAACACCCTCCTCTCCCCCCAATCCTCTTACAAGATCTCTATGAAGGACCCAGTTAGCGTGAAGGTAATGGATGCCATCCAGAATCTGATAGAGCAGAGACTTCACCATTCCTCTAGGCAACTGAAGCGGCTTCTTGTTGGCCTTAGATGCTCTGTGGAACTTAATAATGTGCTATGGAAAGAAAGGGTAAACAGTGAGCAGGGCTTTGCACGTACAGACTGACTGAAATGCATGTTCTTTTGCTACAGATGATCACAAAAATGTAAGTGTGCTGCAGGCGAGTTGAGAGAACCTAATGTTTGTGGCATGTGTTTCCACTTCCTTGGGAGGGGAATGCAATTGTTGGAGCTCTGTGGCAGAAAACTGCATCTAACTCAGTTCTGATTCTCTGCCAGCTGTTTCTGTCAACTGTAATGCAGCAGAGGTTTAACTGCTCAACGTGGAATACTTCTTGGTGGATGCGTGTGCTTTAATGAGACTTACCAGTGCATAATTAGCACTATTTCAAGTCTCATTCCTTATTACTGGTTGAAGGCGAATGTGAATGCATTTGCATTAAAAGGACATGCAAAAAATAAAAAACAAATAAACAAAAAAACAGCTATCAAATTGCATGCACATTTATGACCTAATTATGAAGAGAGGCCTATTTTAAGTCATGTCTTTGTGCTCATAAAGATAGGTGGAAATCTGCAACCCATGCATGCATATGAATATAAACTAATAAAGAAATGCTTAAAACAAACTATTTAAAACCCCCCAACATGCATTACCCCCATAATATGTGTGATAAGTCATGTCATGCAGGTCAAGTGTGTGTATATGTGTGTGTTGTGTGTTTGCATTTTACCCAGAGATCATGTTCAGCATAGTCAAAGAGCAGCCATACTTTACGGTCAGCATGTGACAGGAAAACCTTCTGCAGTGAGATGACATTGGGGTGCTTCAGCTCCCGCAGCAGCTGCAACGTACAAACCCACTCAGAAGGCCAACCACACAATCTCATTACAGACATCATGAATGAAAATGACGTAACGAAAGAGAAACTTTGCGCTTATTTTTGTGACTGTATTGATTACCACAGATTATACTTAAACAGGGGGGTGGACACGATATCATCTCCTCAACTGAACACTTTCAATCTTTGGCAGTAAGATGCTTTTTTTTGTTTGTTTTTTTAAATGCTTGTGAGGCAATACTTTATATCACTAATTCTGTGTCTACTCTCTATATGCACTGCATTAACATCTGCTTCCTGACTTTCAATTTTACGATTGCTTGCACAAAAACTAGCGTGTGAATGTCATTCAGACGTTACATAAAGTGCCTGGAATGGCACAAAGGTGTTTAATCACAGACCAAACAAAAGGAACAGAGTAAGCCAAGCAGCTCTTACTGCAATCTCTCTGCAGGCTGACATGGAGATGCCAGTGCCTTCAATCTGCTTGAGGGCGTAGTCCTTATCATCCTTCCTACAAACACACACACACAGAAAGGTAGAGCAACATCAACACCAGACCAGTCCAGACTGAGGGCCCCCTGAGAGCCGTTTGCACAGCAACATAAAGGGGGGCACTTGGCAGCTGCCAGTGGGACTCTGAGAAGAGGCCGAGTTGCATTACCTCCAAATTTGTGTAATCAAGCTCACCTCTGAGGGTCAAAACAATAGAGAGGGAAAGGAAACAGGGCCTGTCTGGCAGCTGGCAAGGGACAAACAGAGCACTGGCACTGGCGCTTACTTGAACGAATTGGTTACAACCCCTCCCTCTGCCGGGCCTAAATCATCTCATAAACCCAAGCTTTGTGCCTCCTCAGGCCTCGTCCAAAAGCAGCAGCGCAACTCTGCTAAAAAGTCTAATAAAAAAGCAGGCTCCTAAAGCGAAATACAGACATCTTTAAACACTTTAGGGCTCTTTTGTGTGGTTCCTGCTGCCAGTATGTCCGGGCTGTAATAACGGGACTAGTAGCTTAAACCATCTTGAGCTCTCCCCCAGCTCTGGTCCAGACACAGTTAAGGCTGTTACAAGGCTGGCATTAGAAACAGCAGGAAAGTTTTAGGAAGAAAGGTGGGTGGTGCCCTGGCATCCTGAGGGATTAGCACACTAACCACCACATGAGTCTACAGTTTGGGTTCAGCTAGTTCCCTTACTTTACTTCATGCAAAGGCTAAAAGCATAAAAAAACCCGCAAAAATGTTAAAATTGGGTAAAAAACAAACAAACAAAGAAAACAAACAAAAAAAAAAACACTAAAGAGTGCAAAAACTGGGCATAACTAAAGATTATTTTTTGAATTCACACAAAATCTTGTATAAGTCTCTTTGCAGCCATGTAGCTCATGTATAAGAACGACTTTAAAAAAAAGAAGAAGACATCAACAAGTGCTTCCACATGCACCTGCTGTATTACATTTACAACATCACATGGGAGAGGGAATTTAAAAAAAACACTTTAGCTTAAATAAATAAAAAAAAATAGTACCTAGAGTTAGGCATATAAGTGACAAAACAGATGCATGAAAAGGGAAAGCTCCAATCCCGGTGGTAAACCGTATGTCGGTGTTTTTTGTGCGCGACACAAAGCTCCATCAGCATCCCAACAGTGCGAGCTCAAACTGCTCACTTTTGTCTCTACACAAACCCAATGCAACACTCCCACATCTGCAAGTGGCCTTGAAAGGGGGAGGAAGAGGAGAGAGGTAACATTTATTTGGAAGATGAGAAGACAGGCAGGAGGCGGGGGGTAAGCTGGCTAAGGGTTCACTGGCTAAAAGGCCTTGCTGCTCATCAACTCACCCATCTTTTCTCTTCGCCTTGTATACATGGCCGTAGGTGCCTCTACCCACTTTGCATCCTTCGTACTCAAACAGGTCCTCGACACGCTCTCTTTCGCCGGTCAGCTTCACTTTAAAATCATAGTCCATTTTCACCACCGTCTGGCCTGAATGTATCTGCTCCTTCCTTTTTTTAAAGCGTCGCTTGGGAGGCAACTAGGCTCCTCCACCGAGCTCGGTTTGGTAATTCAGCTAGTTGCCTTCTCCAGCGTGGCTCTTTCCTTCCTCCAGCCCGGCTTTCACATCGAGTTCTCGTCTTAAAATTAAAGCTCCGGAGGAGATAGGCGGTGCTCCGAGATAGTCCAGGTGCAAACGGAGCCCCAAATATATTCCTTTATCTTGTTGCTGCGTTTCTCTTCAGCCGGTATCTGCTCCAAAGGGACGCACTTCACTCGGTAACGACGGCGTATTCGCGCACGGCATTGTCGTAAAACGTCGTGAAGACAGCCCTGCAGCAGAGAAAGAGCCAAAGAAAAAATGGGTAGACTGACTACACCACGTGGAAATTCTCAGTCTCACTCAAATATAGCTGAGATATGACTTGATTTCATCATATCGTTTTTATGCTAAGGAGAAGTTAGCTTATTCTTTTCCGTATTGTGGGTTATTACGTGGCTATAAAAGGGCCGTGCAAACAAATATCTGCATATTCTGTCCACCACAAAGAAAGCAGACATGCGTTTGATTTTAATTCAAGAGAATAAGTAAAGTATGGTTTAAATAGCACTATATTACGAAAAGAAAAAGACTGTCCAAACAGATTAATGTTGAATGGGCAAGCACGGGATAAAATAATGAAACAATATACTTTTAAACTCTTTTTATCATCTTCTTTTTGCTGCTCCCTTTAGTGGTCACCACAGTGGATCATCTCCCCCCATCTCACCATATCTCTAGCATCCTCCTCTGTTACACCAACCCTCTGCATGTCCCCCTTCACTACGTCCATGAACCTCCTCTGTGGTCTTCCTCTTTTCCTCCTCCCTGGCAGCTCCATCTTCAGTACCTTTATTCAATATATCCACTATCCCTGCTCTGCACATGTTCAGCACTCTTGAGGTGTGCCTCTGATATGCTAATTTCTAATCCTGACCCTCCTGGTCCCACTCCCATTGGAAATCTAAGGGAATCAGTTTAAAGTATTTTAAAAGTGGAAAACTGCTATGATTGGTCCAAGAACCTATCAACTCATCACCATACCCTGAGATGTTGGAAGAGCTATTTTAGTTTCTGCAGCCAGCAACCTATATAATTTCCAATAAAGAATGGCAGTTATGACTGAGATACAAGATATGATTAGCTGAATATTTAAAATAATTTAAACGAAGGCAAACAAGAACCCTAATGTGGTATGGAAGCTTGTTCCCACCACTAAAAAAAAGTCAAGATTTCTGGGTTTTAATCTGAAAATTTCATCTTACTAACTCACATTTCTGAGAAAATAACTTTGAAGTTTTAGATAGTATATTTGATAGTATAGTATAGCTGAATAAAAGTATACCAACTTTATAAATGATGCTTTTACACTGACATTCACTGCTGTCACCTAGGTCAGCCAAACCTTGAGCTTAGCTTTGATGTTATGTTAGGTAGGAACTATTATAGCCGGGCATCTTGTTTTTGACCGACGCTGTAGTGCAGCACCGCTGGTCCCATCTTGATTTGAGAGAGCAGAGGGAGCAAAGCGAACCGTCCATATTACAGCTGCCTCGTCAGGTACGAAATTCTTTTATATGCCACTGTCAACTCTTATAAAAGTGTGTTAGGGTTAAGTGATAGGTTCCGTGTACTCCCACTGCTTGAGAAAATGTTCTGTCATAATAAATTATGATAAGTTAATGAGCCTCGCAGCTCGCTGGTGGGTCGGCTAGCGGAGCTAAGTGATAGTCGCTAACGCTGGTTGTGCTAACGAGCTAGCGCTGAGTTAGCAGCTGAAGCATTGCGCACTTAAATGGCTTTTAAAATATCTACAATTCTAATTGTAATGTTGAGCCAATGTTGTCGTTAATCGCTACTATGTGTCAACATCTTGATTTTGTAATTCTCTAATAGCGCTGACGAGATTCTTTGTCTTTCACTGTTTGCCCTGCGTTTACATGGAGGAAGCCTCCCTTTCGGTTTATCACGGCCCGCCTATGTTCAACACTGATTGGACGCCTGGCGTGTCCGTCTTTGAGATTACTCCGCTGATTGGTGGCTAACCAGGATGACAACGCCAGTTTTGTTGCTTTATTCCGCTGCCTTCAACATGGCCTTCCGTGGATACTGTTGTCACTGCGTTAATGTTAGGTTTCGTGATGACTGCTTCATTGTTACACTACCCCTTAGATTTACCGTGGTAGGGATTTAACTGAGCATGTGCATACATATTAAATTTGATGAATTTTCGGCGCTAGCCTCTAGGCTAAACGTTAGCAAGATTAACGTAGCCATTTCCATTCTTTTGCTGTAAGTGTTTCGACAGAAAATGGATGGCGTTGATTTAACTGTTGCCCTTGGGTAGAAATAGTCACTCAAAGACAACGTTGAGCAAACAGCTCATATTTGCACTGTGTTTTGCGCTGGTCTTATTTATAGCAACTGCTCGCGTTATAACAGTTTGATCTTTGCCTGTCCATAACCGAATCGGATGACCATTAGCTAACACATGACTTGTTCATCTGCAACATATTAGAAAGACAAATATCTACAGAGGGTAAATTTAAGTGACAGATCATCCGTGACTGACTCTTGCTTATTTGTCTGCCAGCACTTTATACGGTGATGGACCCTCCTGGTGGGGGAGATGAACGGAGGAGGCAGGCAGAGCGTCTTCGAAGGGAGGAGGCGTACTATCACTTCATTAATGAACTGAGTGAAGAAGAGTACCGTCTAATGAGAGATGGCAACCTGCTGGGCACTCCTGGTAAGGAGGGGCACTTGATGCTTTTGCACAGTGTTGTTGGATCTGTACCCACAGTTATTTTTATTGTACAAAAAAACAAAAAGCCCATGAAATTTTGTTTTATAGGGGAGGTGACTGCTGAAGAGCTCCGCCAGCGTCTGGATGGAGCAAAAGAGCGTTTGTCATCTCAGCCTTCTACCGAGCAGCACTCGCAGACTTCTGAGTCTGGAGAGCAGCAGAGCAGCAGCGGTGAGGGAGAAGAGAGAGGTGCTGGAGGGAGACGAGGAGCAGGTAGGAAGGACGACTTCCCTTAATCTTTCCAGATCTGGCTTTCGTGATGTTTTGTTATGTTAAGCCCCAAAGTCACTTTTGAGTTAAATGGCTCTGTGGTATAGTGGTAGAACATTCACCTTACATGCAAAAGATCTGTGGTTTGATTCTGGGGTGAGAAGCAGACCCAGCTGTTCACCATTAGCTGTCGTTTTGTCTGGTTGTGCACCTCGTGACTTTTGTAATCTGGCAGATTGTGCTGCTAGCGCTGCAGCAGGGTTTAAGATAAGAGTTTACAATCATGTCAGTTTTCGCTGCAGTTTTAAAGTGTATCAGTAGAGAAGGTCAGAGATTCGCAGATTATTCCCAATATATAGGGAGATGCTGCAGCAGTTTGAAGAGATGGAAAAAAATTTGCTCTGGATTTATTTCAAATGTCTTTACTTTCAGTTTTGTCTACTTCTCTTCCTATATCAGCGCTAATGTGGTATTGTCTGAGTCGCGGCACCTGTCATTCATCAGAATACAGCAGCAGCTACCTGCGCCTGTCCAATGAGAGCAAATAGAAGTGACTATGTGACAAGCACTGGTGACGTGTGAAGTCACAAACAAAGGGGTATACCGGGGTCTTTAGGGATCCATCTGCTGTGGTGACCCCTAAAGCTGTGTACACACTGGAAGCAATTCACAGCAATGTGGCGACTAGAGACCCTAGAAAGTCATCAAAATTCAAGTGAACAAAGACAAAATGACTGCAGGGGAAAGGAAGTAGGTGTCATTCGTGATAAACCTTTGTCAACATTCAGAGGAGTAAATGAACAGACTAGTAATGAGACTAAAGACTACCCATGATTGACATATGACCTGGTAGTAAACTTATTAGGGGGTTACCGAGGGAACTGGAGCTTAGAATGTCCACAAATGACTGGCCATCAGCTTCAAAGCAATGTCCAGTGAACGAATCATCCATGGCGGTGTCTTCTTATATGTTGTTCCCCGCCTGGATGCACCAATCACGGAGAGGCACCTGCACACTCAGATTTCATATTACACAAAATAACGACAACAGTTGTAACACAGCCAAAAGTTACTTAATTTTTGATTTAAAAAAATGTGACAGGAAAAACACAAAATAATCTTTAAGGACTTGACTTTGGCAGCAATAAAAAGAAAAAGGAAAAAAAAGGATGACAAAAGACAGGCTTCGCAATATGTCCTGTGAAGGTCTTGTATTTATTTTAAACCTTGCCTAAGCTGGTACCAAACAAGACGGCGTGCTTTGTAGAACCGTGTTTGTATTTATGTTTTAGCCTGACAGTAAATGCAGTCTAAGTACTGGTTTTGAATAGTTTAAAATGGCTTTCATATTGTTGCAAGAGAACAAAAGCAAGATTTCTGCTAGAGACCTGTGTAAAGAGAAGTAGATTTAATGATTTTACCTAGTCGTAACCTTTTTTTTTTCTCTTCTACTTCTTCCTACAGGGGGCGCAGAACCCGGAGCAGAAACTTCTAATGGTGACTCATTACTGGAGTGGCTGAATACTTTCAGACGCACTGGTAATGCTACTCGCAGCGGACAGAGTGGCAATCAGACATGGCGTGCTGTCAGCCGGACCAACCCGAACAGTGGAGAATTCCGCTTTAGCCTGGAGATCAACATCAACCATGACCAGCCAGAGCCAGGGGAGCATAATGAGACTGTGGATGCCTCAGACCCACCAGTGACTGCCCCAAATACATCACCCTCAATACGAACTGCTTCCTCCTTTTCAACCTCTCGACCTTCAACCACGCCAAGGCCTGCCCCGTACCCTACCCCCCGCCCAGCCATCAGTAGGCGGGTGCAGACACGGCGTACACGCAGCAGCACTACCACACTTTCTATGAGCCCCCCTGCACTTCCTCCACCAGTGGCGTCCTCAGCTGCTATTCAAAGGAGAGGTGGCACTTTGCACTCTTTAACACCTCCTCCCAACGTTCCAAACCCTCCTCCTGATCAAACTATACCTGTACAACAGCAAGCCTTGAATGTAGAAGGAGAGCAGGGGCGTAATGATGCGCCTGCTTCTATAGACTGCCCCCGGGTGTCATCCCAGTCTGCGACACAGGCTCCAGCAGCGGGACACGAATCCCGTGGCAGTAGGACTCGATCGCATGGTCGCACACGCAGAGCTGCATATGGAAGTGGGCTTTCATCGCGCGTGTCAAGGCGAAGTCGTTCCCCTTTACACAGAGTTAGTGTTGCTAGTACCACTCTGCCATCCAGTAGTGATTCCAGCAGCTCATCCATTAATACTGTTGAATCAGGCAGTGGCACAGCCTCTGTGTCAATGGAGACTGGAGAGGCTGTGTCAGAACCCGTTGTTCCAACGGAGCCGGCTGTAGAGATGGTTGAACGTGAAAGTGAATCACAAGTAATAGGAGCAGGAAGTTCAGCAGTGCGAAGACATCCGACCATCATGTTGGACCTGCAGGTGAGAAGGATTCGACCTGGTGAAAACCGCGATAGAGACAGCATCGCCAGCAGAACACGATCTCGTGCTCGCGTTGCTGAAAATACAGTGACATTTGAAAGCGACAGTGGTGGATTTCGACGCACCATTTCTCGCTCTGAGCGAGCTGGGATTCGCACCTACGTCAGCACTATTCGGATTCCTCTGAGGCGTATCAGTGAGACAGGCCTGGGTGAACCCAACTCCACTGCCCTACGTTCAATCTTGCGCCAGATCATGACTGGATTTGGAGAGCTTAGCTCCCTAATGGAGACAGAGGCCGATTCCGAAACTGTTGCACCTAACCATTCAGATCCTAATGGTACAAACGGTAACAACAGCCCAGGCAGTCGTGTGAATACAAATGAGAGTGCACCTGGCCAGGTTAGTACAGGTGGGGTAGTTCACGAGAGGGTGGGGCTGGTGAGAAGTGATGAGGACCAGAATGGGCAGGCTAGGCTCGGAGGAGTAGTGAGCACCACAGATGGACGGCCTACCAGCAGGGACACCAACAACCTAGTAGAGAACGGTACTCTACCCATCTTGCGGCTGGCACATTTCTTCCTGCTCAATGACGAAGAGGATGATGAACATCCGAGGGGCCTGACCAAAGAGCAGATTGACAATCTATCAACGCGTACGTATGGTCAGGCCAGCCTGGAGGGGGAGATTGGTCGAGCCTGCAGCGTCTGCATAAATGAGTATGTCCAAGGCAACAAGCTGCGCCGCCTGCCCTGCTCTCACGAATTCCATGTCCACTGCATCGACCGCTGGCTCTCTGAAAATAACACCTGCCCCATCTGCAGGCAGCCTATACTTTCAGTGCATCATGACTGACCTATTATCTCACAAACACAACTATCCCGCTCCTGGCTCCCTGAACTGAGCAGATCCAAGTGGGCTTTGCATGTACATAGCGCTTTCATGGTTTAATTTCTTTGATTGCTCATTGTGTTGAAGAAGGTTGAACCAAAAGTGTGGAATAAGAAACTATAAATGCAGAGAATAAACAAAACTTTATTTTTTTAGACCTTTGATTTTCAACAACTCATTATTTCCTTTTCTTCTTCCTGTGACCTAGTTCGCTTGACTCTGCGATGACGCTTCAGAAACTTGTCTATAGAAGGCATTGATGCTTATTAAGGAGCTCCTGTAGCTGCTGCTGAATAGTCTCACTTTAAATCTTTGATGTCTGACACGCGGCAACGTCTCTGTGACGGCTGGACTATACAAATCACTTCTAGGCTCGATTTCTCTTCCAGTATAGGATGTAAATAACTCACCACTGCTTATATTTAAGGGTTTTGAAGAAAGCTGCTCTTCACATGCGATTTATTCAGAATGGAAGCAGGAAGCTTAGCTTATTTTAGCTTCATTTTTCAGCATCCATTTTAAAGTGTCCCATTACAATTGGTTAAGAATTGTTTATTTGTCGGGTATAAATGAGGAATGTCTTTAATTTTGAAACTATACTCTGTCCATCTAGTAGTATTTGTTTAAGCCCTTAAGTCCCATATAGTCACAACATAGTAGTCATCCATTAAAGTAACCTGCTAAAAACAGCCACTTTGAAATCATTAACATTAGCCATATGAGCAGCACAGTTTCAATGAAATGCAAAATGTGATAATCAGGAATTCAGACTTGTCAGTATGAGTTGTGCAATGCAGAGGGGAAAAAACAGTATTGTTTGTTTTGCTGTTCATTGTTGTTTACATTGTAACGCCTGAATATCATCTCCACTTAAAGTCTTGTTAAGAAATTGATGTTTGTTCTTGGTTCCTGTTTTTAGGTCCACACCTGACAGGACCTTTGTCACGAGGTTGCGTAGTTAGCCTCTCACATGGAATTAAAAACAAAAAGAAAGAAATTGATTTTCAGTTTTTGCGGTTCTCTGGCTAACTCATAAGTCTTTATTCATGAGACTGGTGCAGGAAAAATGTTTTTTCGATAATGAACTTGTCCAGAAATGTTCTGCTAATGAGAACCTGTTTACTCATTTTTTGCCCCCCTGATTGGGTCTGTGCAATGATAGCTATCGGTTAAAGTTTCATTGCAAGTGCACACGTGTGAATAAGGCCGTGCTAGTAATATATTTCTCTTTGCTCTTTGTTTGTTTTTACATAACATGGACAAATGTTGCATTTCTAGTGTAAAACAGGTGGGATATTTAGCTGAGCCACCCAGTCAGCATTTTCCCCACCAGTGTCACTTTGTACATCGGTGATTGCACAAGAGCTACTCTGCCTGTGCAGTTAACACATCACTAACAAAGCTGCAGGATTTGTGCAGTTTAGTCTGTAAGAGTGTGTGTGCGTGCGTGTGTGTGTGTGCGTGTGTGTGTGTGATAATTATGTGCGTGTGAGGGGGGGGGGGGAGGTCCGGTGTACCAATCAAACCTGGTTCTCAGAAGGCTTCTCTCTGGTGCATGTTCACCTTAGATAAAATTGTGGGCAGTTCAGGAGTAACTATTTATTCTGTTTGTATTTAATAAGATGGAAATCGACCTCTGAAATATGAAATGTTACAATGTGATGAGAGTAAATGAAATGGTTATGATGAACATGTTACTATGTAATAAAATGAAGACGGTTTTCTTCTCTGCTCCTTAACAGTGTAATAAAATGCCGCTTTGTTATGCTGGAATTTCTACTGTATGGATGTATATGGTTGAAACTGTGTCTGCGCAGTGATTACGGCCAGGGCATCATCCCATGCCACTCTTTAGAGGATATAATAGATTAATCATCACACTTTAAATCAAACAACCACCACCAAAAGAATTCACTTTAATTTTATTATGGTGATCTTACAAGTGTAATGAGGAGAGTAACTTTAAAAAAAACCACACACACACAAAAAGAACAGTTATTGAAATAATCTGTGTTAAGATATGAAAAACAAAGTTTGGACATTGTTAGTTCTCAGTTTTCAAAGCTAATTCATTAAAATGTACTATGAACACACACCTATCTATACGAGATCATTTGCATAATTATTAAACTAATATACAATAAGCTCAAACGTCCCAATGTTTTTATACTGAAAAATCAAGCAAAAGTATCAAATTTCACTCACACTCAGCGAAACTGATCATGAGCTACATCGATGTAAACCATATATTTGATTGGCACTTTGGGCAAGTTTTCAACTTGTAGCAATTTTTACATTTATATTTCATTGTATTTATTTTTCTATTAGGTACCTACTTCTCTTCTCCGTGTTTTCATTTTGTTTTATAGACCTGTTTACCTGGTTGCCTTAGCGACAGAAAGCGAAATAGAGATTACACGCGCTTAATTATGCGCGTCTTTGGCGTGCGCACCAGCGTGCCATGGATACGCAGAGACTCTGTCTCCGTGACGTGCGCTTCTTCCAGGTTCCCAAGCAGGCCAGAACGACCCTCGGTCCTCCGGGAAACGTGGCAGATGTAAACAGCAGCACTGGCTACCAATAATCGGATCTATTTTTAAAGACCTTGTTAAATCTGAACTTCCACTCAGCACTTTTAATTGACCTAAGCGATAAAAGCATAAACGATTATATAATAATATATAAACTTTTTAAAAAGTACTTTGAAAACAAAGTTGCTGAGAATTTCTAATAACAAGGGAAATCTTCTAAAAGACTTAGCTGTTTGTTCAGTAAAATGTTTCTGGCTGTATCTTTATGTATTTATCTCACACTGAGCCTCTAGAGACCGGGAGCGCTTACGCGTCTTATCCTCATCCCATGCGCGCTCCCGTGGCTTGTCTGAAGCAGTGTCATAAAGCAAAACCGAATACGAGCAAAAATGTCTCGCCTTTCCTTAAAAATATGAGCCTATTAAGCGTTCACTAAAACCATTTCCAAGTAAAATAAAATAAGATTTAAAAAAAGAAAAGAAAATATATTGTGAAAAAGTGGCTGTTTTCACAATATAACAAACATTTACAGTATAGATATACTGTATATAAATATATATGTTATAATATATAAGATATATATTTTTCATTTATTTATTTTATGCCCCTTTTATACTTTATATTTTAGACACAGAAAGGCAGCCAAATGATAGTTGGCTTTTAATATAGAATATAGTGAAAAAAAGATTTAAATTATTTCAAGTGTTTTGTGTGTGTATATAAAAGGAAGACTTTTATTTTATCCTTGTGACAATAAAGCTTTGAAACTTGAAACTACATTTTGCTATTAGCAGGTTATGTAGCGTGACAGTTATTAGTGTGTGTACTGTTTGTTTTTTTCACTTTAAAAACAAAATCAATTAATTTATTTTCTATCCTCTTAAAGCCCGAGGAATAAAACAATTGCCAGAAAATTATATATATATTTTTTGAAAATGGAGGATTTATTGAACCATCTGATTAAATTAAAAATAAAAATAAAAAAAAATATTAATTTCTAATATATTTATTTTTATTTTTCATTTTATTGCTCAAAAACTTGTATAATTTATTTCGGTTTTTCATTAGGGAAAAATCACACGGATGACGTCTCAAAAAAAAGGTGGCGGAAATACGATACAGTCGTCTTTACAGAATCCGAATCAAATAGAGTTATAGGGTTAAATAACCCGTTTTTCTCCTATACTGGACTTTGTAGGTTTAAATATGCTTCATAAATAAAACTGAGTGCACCGAAAGCAGAAGCAGGTCACCGTTTAACCGCAAACTTAAGCGTTAATTGACCGGCCGATGTCATGAATCCAGTTTATTATAGTCTAACGTAATTTTATTTTGAAAACACTGACCGGAAGCAACTATTGTGTCTAGTCTGACGCGACGCTGGAGCAGGCTGCCCTCTACACCACATCTCCGCGGTTTGACCGAGAAATAATGATCGCTGAGAAGCAGCAGCAGCAGCATCGGCGGCAGCGGCGACCGCAGCCCGAGCCCATGCAGAGCGTTGCTCCCCTGCTCCCCTCTCCGTGAGCATGACACCGCTCTGGCCTCCTCGTTCTAGCCGCACCGACTCTCGTTCACCGCTCGCAAGATGTATTTCAACCGGAGAGCCAAGAAGATCCACAGCGAGGGAGGTAAGCAGCACGAAGAAACGTGTTATTTAATCTTTGCACGACCCGGGTTCCGCCCGCCGCTCTCTGCTGTCACACATCACTGTGAAGTGAATCCCACTAACGGGCCTGTCCTTTTTTCTGCATACAGCGGCCTGTGTAGAAAATCGTGCGCTTTTGATATGTGCTTGGCATAATAACGGGGAACCGTTTTATTCGGGACTGCGGCATCCACACGGAGGGACATGCCGGTGTTTATCCTCCAGTCTCGCTCATTTCTTGGCACCGGAGAGGAATGCAAAGGGCAAGCAGACTGCAGGTGCCTGCTTCAGGTCTCATTTAGAATAGCCTGGCATCATTATGGAGGAGCCAAGTGAAGGAATTTCTGATGACCTCAATAGTATTTATCTTCCACGGGTTAAATGTGTGACCTTATCAATAAATATTGACTGCCTTGTGTAAATCTGACCTATGGCCTTGTTATGGTGTTATATAATTATGCTGTAACAGATTTGTGTTCCTCCTGTGCTGCATCATAGTGTCCGCGATTGACTCTTAAAAAAAAAGACAATGTATTAACCTACTTTTGCTGTGATTGAAAGCGAAATATTAGCAATATAAGGTGACAAATTTACCCCCAGGCCTGCAGATCGGTCCAAGAACAGCCTATTACCTCGCCGACTTAAATGCCACGTGACTCTCTAAAGCGCTCTCCTTATCTCACCTTTATCTCAACCTTAAGGGCATCCACATCCACAGCGTGTTCAGTTTTAAAGTGCTTCACACCCTTATGTTGAATAAAGGGATGTTTCAGTCTGTTGCTCACGCGTGAATCTGCCTCATGCAACAGGATGCATTGAACCCCCGTTCATGCAAGAACCTGCACTGTCTCAGTTTTTAGCAGGAAAATGTCCTCATCAGCTAACAAGCTGGCCAGAAGGTGAGGATGCTGAAACAACCTGCTGCATCAGATGATTTCACACATGGCAAGCAGACGCTGGATTGGATTGTCCTGGAAAAGAAGAGCACGTGTTCGCCTCATCCAGTGGCTTTTAATAGTGACCGGCACATATTGTCAGGCTGCTCTGCTGTTGTGTGTGTGTGTGTGTATCTGTGTGTGAGTGTGGCTGCATGCCTCTTGCAGCTTCCAGAAATAGAAAGCAGGGTAAATTGTGAGCGCCAACTGGGCCATACTATCTTCAGGCCAGAAGTTCCACATATTTATTTGTTGTTAAAAAAAAATGCATTTCCACTTTTTACAAGCAGAAGGTCAAATGGTTAAGAAAGTGACATTGTTCCTGTTTTGTAGATCCCTCCCACCCACTTATTATTTGCATATATAAATATGTTTTAAACTGAATATCAGGTGGTCTCATGATGAATTTGTTACCTTATTTACACTGTGATTTTCAGATATAATCCTGCAGCTTTTTTTGGTTTCGTGGGGTCTAAAAGTTGCTTTAAAGCTTTTATACTTTAAGCACAGGATGGTAGTCTAGTCAACGTCTGCATGTTTCCGCCTGGGTTCCTCACGGTGCTTTTACTGTAATCTCTTGAAGCCTGACCGCTTGATTCTTTGCTCCAATTAGCGAGCTGCCACATGCCTGGCAATGACGTCTGCAGCTGCCAGTCTGTCACATTTATTTACACACATTTGCAAAGAGAGTTATAGTTTTAACTGTTTGTGTTTAAGAGGAGCCTTAGAAATATAAAGCATGTGTGTAGTAGTGAGTGCTGAGTAAAAGCATTCTGCTCCATTTGAATATCAGTGTAAGGCCACATTTTCTACTAGTGTTGATGTGCTTTCTTAATGTGAGTCATGCAGCTCAGCCAACTGTCAACAATACATCTGTTTAGGGAAGATAATGACTGGTTGTCATGGCTGCCAAGCTACCTAAGATACCATTTAGGAGATAACAGGGAGGCCCAGTAAGCTGCTGAAACAAGGCATTTACATGAAGTAGCCAGGAGGAGGCACTCCTGGGCAAGCTATGAGGGGTTTGGTCAAAGTGATTTCTGAGCAGCTGTTCAGGCTTGCATCCATCATATGCTGGCATGAGTCTCATCTCAGCTCACACACAAACAAATCATCTGGGTAGTCACTGACACGTGGATGTGCTGTGTGAGGTACAGTCTGTGTGTACTGACTTGTTGTCTTGTTTGTGTGTGTGTGTGCTGTCCTCTCTCGCCGTGGCCTCTCTCTCTTGGCGTCCACAGAGCAGTTAGTGTTGACCACCATTAGGCAGGAGTCTCCTGAGCTGCAGGACCCAGGCCAGGGCGCCGGTGCTACCATGCGTGCCCGCCTCGCAGACAGGTTTGACAAAAGTGAGTTTGCTCGAATTAGACTGGATGATGCCCCCATCTGTGTCCGGAGTCCCAAGGTGCATGTACCAACAGCTAGGGGCAGGCGTGTCTCAACCCCCGGCCCTCAAGAGCTACAACATTGAGTTACTCACATTAGGATCTCAGGGTCTTTGCAGAAAAGGTTATGACACGTTATCACTGTTGTGGACTGATCATCTGTAGCTCCTTGGGGCCTGGAGTGCGATGAATGCTGAACAGGACCCTCTCACTGCATGTGCTTGTAGATATTGGTGGCATACCTGTAGTAGTTCATGCTGGTGAAGACAAAGCTATATGGGGTATTTAAGCAAGTGCATCTGCATGCTGTAGAACTCAGCACATGCACGCATAGATATGGCATGCCTGAACAGCATGTACAAGAACACTGCTGCATGCATGTAGGTACGACTCTGGGTATAGAGAGGGGCATGGGAGTAGCTGCATGTCGATGGGTCTTTTTTTATGTTTTATGGCTTTAAAAGATTTACTTTCACCTGTTTGTGTGTGTGTGTCCATAATGCAGTGTCAGTGTGTGTGTGTGCATTTGCATACATTAGTTTAAGGTGTATGAGCGTGTTGCAATCGCACCTGTGGGATTATTAGGTTATGGATGAGCAGCAGGTGAAGTTGCAGAGCAGACACAGAGGGGATTATCACGCTTGCTCACTTGGGCCGTAAGAGGCTTGCTCGCCTTACTTCCTACTCTGTCAGAGCGGCCAATGGACCCACTGGGAATGATAGACGCCAGGTCTCCCGAGACCTGCAGATAGGGCGTGCAGGTCACCTAAGAGAGCAACGACAGCCATGGGACGCAGGGGTCGCCAAGGCAGACGGCGCTCTGTCGGTAATGCTTTCCTGACAACACACAGCCATTTTATTCTTGACTGGATTCAATGCATGTAGGCAAAGATGTGGGGTTTTTTGGGTGTTTCTTTTTTCTGAACTTCATTAACGTTAAATGGGGAGGGGGGAGTTGGTGTTTAGCTCAAGAACACTTTGACAGGCCTTCTTGTTGTAGAGGATGACAAATGGAGGTTTTGCTGTTAAGGGATGAGCTAAGACACTTTCCTGCCATTCTTTGAGGCAGGGATACCAAACACAGAAATAGAGTACTTTCATTTGCATTGTACATTCAGATAGTTGTTCAGATAATGAAAACATAGAATGAGCCAGAGGATCTGTCCCAAGTGTGGCTTGTTTGGAGTGGAAGTTCTTCACCAACCGAGGATAATTGTATTCTGCTATAACTGCTGTTAATTAGTAGCTATTATCTTTTTGGCTAATTTCATTTCTGAGCTGAGAATTGTGTCTGCACCAGGCATGATTGGATTAGATGCCCAAGCATCTCTGAAGCTACATTCGTGCCATTTCAAACTCTATTCTGACAGGCAGTGAGGGACACCGCTTGACAGTGGAAAGCTGTGGGCGCAGCACCGGGGCGGAGTGTCTGGTGAAATATGCTCTGCCATACTGGAAAATGTTGATGAATTATGCAGCTCCCATCTATGCATTATTTATAGCCTGGCCAGCTTTTTAAACTGTGAAGTTTTGGCACGAGGCCAGATCAGATTGGATTCAACACAAACCCACAACAAATTAACACCGTGTATTAAGATATTATGAAGCTTGTGATAAGTAATATGCTTTGTTTTCCCATCTGAGGCCCTTTGCAAATGCTGAAACATCACATTTTGCCTGCTAGCTGTGCTAAATGTGTTTGGCTTAATCGCCTTCTCATGACACATGTATTCTCAGCAGAGAGGTGCGTAAAAGATTATCAAGCATCGTTGCATAATGGATGTATGTTTTCCTCGGAGCGTATGATTGCTCTGAGGAAAGGAGACGTGTTTTTGTTTAAGACTCACCAACAGAATGGGTGGCTGGTAGCATCCTGCAAGCAGAGTAAGAGATCAGCGTGTTAATTGAATTGGGATCAGTCTAGTCTTACCTGTTGTGGCTGCAGGTCATCAGACCTGCGCTACCTGTGTGTCTGTCTTGGGCGCTTCACGTGTAATTGACCTGGCTGCTCTCTGAATGGGGTTTGCTGCTGAGTCATCGCTGGCCTGTTCGGTAATGAGTTACGGAGGTGATGGCATTTCTGCTCCATCAGAGATGAGTTACTGAGGCATTAATCTCCTCAGAAATGAATTATAGCTTGAGTGGGTTGCTGAAAAAGCCATTATTGATCTCCTTGGAAAGGTGTCTACAGGGGTTTTAAAAAGTGAAGTGGAAGGATGAAGTTTGTTCAATAAAAATGTCTGCCCGTGTAGAAATGACCAAAAAAAGGCTGAAAACATCAGAGGTGCTCGATGGCATTATAGTTGGCATGCATTGCCGTTTATTACCTTTACCTTTGAATGTTCCTTGATCACTTCCTCGCAGCTCTTTACTATCTCAGTTGACTTTGTTGCAGTTTGCACTGTGGAGAGCTGAGCTGTGATTGGGTCTTAAATCTCCGTGTGGTCCAGAGGTAATAGCTAATGGAGATATAGAGATAAGAGGCTGTTCATTTTCTGTGGGCTTGGTTAGACTTTGACCCTTCCTCTGTGTCATGTGCGGACACGTCGCGGGCTTGTGTGGAGCGGTTGGAGTGCGCAAACTCTTGAAATGTCGAGCAGTTTTGAGGTAAAAAGCAGAAAACACGAAAAACTCACAAATATAATACCACGGAAATACGTTGGGTTCACATAACTCCCTGGTAAACTATTAAATAGGTGTAGCCGTTTCCTGTAAGCACACGTAACCTTATGTCTCTTTCAGTGGAAAAAGTCTGATGGGCCAGCAGATTTGATCACGTAAGCCTGGCTCGCTTACTTCTGGGTAATTTTACAGTTTATTGGCTACTTTAGAGCCGCAAGCTTGAGTGGAATATAATAGTATTAAACTGTTTGGTTATTGATGAGGGGAGAAGATGACTCGTCTATTGTTGGAGTTCGGTAGTGCTGCAGAAATAGAGTTTCAGGACTGTGGAAATTCAATCTTGCAATTAGCCTGCTGTTGTTTTCACTTACAGATTCACTGACAGAGAGTACACAGATCCCAACAAACTCAGAGCATTGTGATGCATATGATTTCATTATGCGTTATATTTGCAACAGCTTTTAGGGAATAGTATAACAATGACACAGCTCGTACATTTGGCCTATTATACATTGCAATTTTGGACATGCAGAAACACAAACGACTATATAATCTATACAACCTGCAAGAAGTGACTGTTGCTGCTGTTGCAGAGGCATCACAGTGGAGGGACGCAACACGAAGTGATCTGATGGATAGCTCCAGCTTCACGGATGTTATTTGACCCATCTGGTAAAGTGCCACTAGACCTTAAGGCGATATCAGGCTTCTGGCCCTTTAAAGACGAAACCCCGGCTTTGCCCCTCCGCAGCACTGAAGGAGCTCCATATGGCTTCCTCTCCTTGTCTGAGCTGGTAACAGCGAGCGGCTCGATACCACACCAGAGGGAGGAGATCGTCCAAAAAAGAGACGGATAAAAGCTTCAAGAGGCGGCAGGTGGCCAGATGACACGGCGGCGGAGCTTCTCGGGCCAGTATCTTTCAGCACCGGGGCTGGGAGTTTCCTGCTCAGCAGAGCCGAAGGAGGGCAGAGGGAGGACGGGCGTGCTGCTGCATCTGTCCTCGCCCAGGTTCGCTGTTGTTCCAGCTGAGTAAACTGTGGCGTCCCGACCTGTTTGGGTGTCCGTCACTCCCCTAACGGCTCCACAGAACCGCACTTGCTCCGCGTTAATGCGCACGCTTGATGATGAAAAACTGCCCGGCTCCCGGAGCTCATGCGGGGGTGAATGAGCGGAGACCACGACGCTTTAAAATGGTTGGAGACGACAAAGCCGGGAGGGCGGGCGGGGAAGCAGCGAGTCTGCAGGAGGAAAAGCGTGGTGCATCCTACTCTGCCACTTCCCCCCCTTTTTTTTGGATAATTTGTTCTTAATGATGGTCGCGATGCGCGAGGAGGTTTCTCAGTTTTACATTTGAGCAAGTTGAAGTGCTGATTTAAAAAAAAAACAACAATAACAAAAACCAAACCGACCCGGTGTGTTTGTT
The DNA here is from genome assembly GCF_057382185.1 of Mchenga conophoros. NCBI lineage: Eukaryota > Metazoa > Chordata > Actinopteri > Cichliformes > Cichlidae > Mchenga > Mchenga conophoros. Next base: position 25,236,768 of record NC_140534.1, on the reverse strand, counting down.
CGCCATTGTGCATCCCTCAGCACATCCATTATACGCGGGGGGTCCCGTGGGCGTCGGGAAACGCGCGTGTGTGCATTGACGGTACCTGAAAGACAAGAGGGGGGTGTTTATAACGGGAAACGTCATTGAATCAACCCCGCCGGCTTCAGCATACATCAGCATACAGTAGCCTCTAGTACTAATTAGTCGCCCTCGCTTTTGAACCTAAACCACGTCTCCAGTCTCTGTCTCTCTCGCGCTCTCTCTCCCCTTCCCTCCCTATCTCTTTCTCTCTCTCTCTCTGCCTCTCATTCTCTCTCGCACTCACTCAGCCTCGCCTCTCTCCCATCAATCCAACGGTGCAGGACCTGCTTGCTCGTCCGCCGGTTACCGCAAGGCAGATGATGAGATGTCCGGGACCACTTCCCATGCGGATCCCGTAGACGCCTCGGCGCGGACGGTGCTTCTCAACCGGCCTCAGAATACCAAGTTCTGCGACAACCATGTCAGGTAGGCGTCACCCCCGAGCTTTTAACTTTTGCTACAAAGCATGCCTTGCGTGCCCTGTGGTTTTACGCACTGCTTTTTTAGGAATAGAGGACTGTGCTTCCTGACTAGCTGTCAGCAGAGAGAGAGAGAGAGAGGCGGAAGGATTTTACCCAAAATAATCGAAAACTTTTTTTTTGTTGCTGTAAAAAAAAAAAAAAAGCACTTCAAACCGTTGCACACCTCAAAAGTCGGTCAGACTGACTTTTGTGCAGATTTTTAATTGTTTGTTTGCACTCATCTTATTATTGCTGACCCATCTTTAGTACGCCTACATTTTATTTGTGCATGTACCATTTCAAGTCAAAGCACACAACCAGAGTGTAGACATCTGGTGTCGTACTAAAGAACACCATTTGCTCACAGGGGCTTTAGACCAACCTTGTCAGGGTGAAGTACCCTCTCTTCTTCTGCAGAGTAGTCTTTGGACGAGTGAGACTTAGTTTATTGTCCTCTTGTAATAGCTCTCTTTGTTTTAGTTTTGATGAAATCACACTGAATGTTTTACTTTAGAATACTATTAGGGGTGGACATCTATTGACAAGCCAGTTTAATAACTCACCTATTAAAAAGCTTGTTTGTATCTCTGCAGCAGTCTAAAGGCTGAACATATGTCCACTGCCTAAAGGACGCAGGAGGATCTCAGTGGAAAAAGATTTAATCAGTATACGTCCTCATGAATAATTTTGGATGTTAATCAAAATAAAGATACATGTTAGAAAGAAAATTTAGAAGAAGGTTTCTTTTTCTGTTCCCCTGTTGTCACAGTGTCTACTGTGCTTGTGCTGATTAGATTTCACTGAGGATCAAAGCTGTCCACTCTTATCTCTCATGACTCAGTCAAAGATCGTAGCTGTGGGGACTACAAAAGATTCACCTAGTGTTTTGGTGGTCCCCGGTGCTTCTGCAGCCAACATATGTACTAATCTGTCGTAAGTAAGGTTCACGGGCCGAGCCAAACAGCCTGTGCTGCGACAAAGAGTCTCTTTTTTCAATCTCTTATTGTCCCAGCTGTCATTAGAATACTTTACTGGCTCAGCTGTAGTAATAAATAGAAACTCAGTCAAGTCTGATTCAGGCAGACACCAGTGAAATTTGGCTCTTGTTGCTGTTTGCATGTTGTAACTGAGGACGGTGCCATGAGGAGACCAGGGTTCGCGGTCGGTGAGCGAAAGGCTCGACGCTGCGCAGCGAGCATTCAGTGGGCTTGCTGTCATTGTCGGGAGAGTCAGTTCCACTTTTAAAAACCCCCCAATTCAGCTCTACAAAGAAGATTAAGGTGGTTGCTCCCTTGCTCCTCTGATTGGATCATGCATGGCGTGTTGCCCCCACTGCATGGTGATTGGAGAGGCGGGAGCACTCTGGCTCCAGAGGCATGGCCTTTGATGTCTCCGTGTTCCTGTAAATCTTCAGTTTGTGTTTTAAAAGTTCAATAGCACTATTGATTTTTTTTACGGGGGCGGAGATTAAAGCCTTGTAGCTTTTATCTGTATACTCAACTCACCTCTTCTCCAATTTCCCAGATCCATCGCTTCCTTTTTTTTTTAATGTTGTTGTTTTCATAGCACATTGCCATTAAGCACAAAGTAACATGTGCATAACTCATGTTCTTCCCATTATATCAATGACTCTTCTCCGACCTCGGCCCAGTTCTTAATGCATGAAGAACTCAGTCTGTTTTTTATAAAAACATGTCAAAGCCACACAACTGCAGGAGAGCATCACCCCTGCAGCTGACAGCTGTTAACCCCACCAGCAAGTTGGACATTTATGCTATAAAAAAATAACACCGGCAGAAGTTTTGGGTTGTTTTCTATCTTTTTTTTTCTTTTTCTTTTTTTTTGCTAAAGCACTGGAAGCCGGGGTCTTGCTCTTTGTGGCATCTGGTATCACTTGTCTGTGGTTAGATTGAGGCTACCTTATCTGCTCGATCATCGGTGTAGCTTCATTGACTCTGACGTAACCAGAGCATCTGGGTTAGACTCAAGTTCTGAATATGTCACACAAACAGGTTCTCATATTATAAAATCAAAGTTGGTTTAGCGCAGGTTCAGAAACAGTCACGTACACTGGGCATGTGAGTCACAGTGAAAACAGAAAGCAGACAGTTGGTTGCTTGTACACAAAACTGCAGGAGAAGAACTAGAGTGCCAACAAGACTTCTTTACTTGGATCGACCATCAGGTGGTACTCTTACTGAAAGTATCAAGCGAGTATATGGTTGTCATGGCAGCAGGGGGGGAAAAAGTAATTGCAAAGCAAGTATGGCGACATTTTTAAGAGAGGTACTGGGGGGCGTTATCCATCGCCAAAGGATCGTAGGGCAGTGGAAAAAGGAGTACCCACGTGAAAAGGATCACATGTGGGCTTAGCTAGATGTGTTTTGACTTAATTATGGCGATGGATAGAATCCAATTAAAAAGCGACTGTAGGTGTTTCCATCCAAAAAGTCTCCATTTCTGTCCAAACTAAGACGCCGTTTTAATTTTGTTTAAGTTAAAACTGGATAAACAGGATTTTCAAATGTCTCTACTACCCTTTTGGGTGTGTTAGAAGTTGCAAAACACTACAAAAGTTACGCAAAAATGCATTAGTGTGGCTGTACCCGGAGGACAGTGTGTAACAGTGTGACTGAAAAGCATCTGTTGGGCTTCTGTCTTTTTAGTTTTTTGGTGTGTGTGTAACATCCCGGCCTTTATCGTTCTGTGTCTGAGTGTAAGGCAGATGGCGAAAGCAGTTTTGGGTTCATCTCCAAGGAGATTCTGAATTGTGATAGAGGAGTGTGTTTTGCAATTTGCTGCATGCAATCTATGCCCTCACGCACGCTAACGCACACTGTCCATTATGCAGTCGGAAGCGGAGGCTCTTACTGTTCACTCAGGCTGCACGGGGGAAAAAAAGAAAACAACACAAAAACAAGGCAGGCCTTGATTTGAAGGGTGACTTCTTATTTTTAGCTCATCTGAAAGCTCTTACTGTAGCTCCTGGCTATAACAACGCTAATCGATACAGCTGTCTGATCAATACAGATGACTGACAAAAAGGTTGCCAAGGCTTCTTTGCGCTGTTTTGGGGTATTTTGGGGTCTAAATTTAGTGTTGGATTAAACGTCTTGGCCTATTTATAGAGAGGGTTGTGTGTTTGCAGGACGTAATGGCTCTGTTTTGCACTCTCTGAGCACAATTTTGTGTTTGTAAGAGATTTTCAAGTGCTGCAATATTAAAACCCAAATGGACTTCTTTGTTATTCAGCCTTTAAGGTAATGCTACTCAAGCATTCCCTGAGTGAGGAAAAAAAATCATTAGCTCACAATTTATGCATGAAGTCCCAGCTTTGCTAAAGCTTTACCTGACTTTTCCGGCATCTCTTTGAACGTAAACAACTTTCCCTTTTTGTCTTTCTTTTGTTCTCACTGTCTTCTTCTACAGCACCACAAAGTATGGGATTCTCACCTTTCTGCCGCGCTTTCTGTACGAGCAGATCCGACGTGCTGCCAATGCCTTCTTCCTGTTCATCGCACTCATGCAGGTAAACCCCAGCAGCTGCCAGCGCTGTTTGCTCAGCGAACTGTTTGTTTGATTTCTGCACTCAGCCCAGCCTTTAGATGCTCCGTCCTGCAAAGCCTATTTCATCGCATGTCAGAGTGTGCAAAAGTCCACCTTTAAGGGAAATGCGGTGTTATGAAATGGCATTTCTTCTCTTTGCGATCAGCTCTATCAGCATCAATTTCTCTCTTTCTCCCTCATTAGCAAATCCCTGATGTGTCACCGACCGGTCGCTACACCACGCTCGTCCCGCTTATCTTCATTCTCACAGTGGCCGGGATCAAAGAGATCATAGAGGACTATGTGAGTATCACCATGTGAGTATCACCATAAACTGGAAAAGTGATGCGTTGTGGGGCTAACTTAATCGTCGTTCATCTCGCCACAGAAAAGGCATAAAGCAGACAACACGGTCAACAAGAAGAAGACAACAGGTATCACGCGTGTGCTTGTTAATGTGCTTTCTGTTTTTCATGAGAGTGCTCGTGTGTGCGTGTATTTGCGTGGGCTTTGTTTTCCTTTCATGTCAGGGTGAATGGCTGTTGTCTATCAGTCATTATAGCGCAGGCCGCCGTGCCCCAGACAAATGTTTAGTGGCTATGAATACTGCATGAGAGCTGCTCTATAGGCTGACTGATGGCTGTGTTGTCCTTGTCTCTCAGTGCTGCGGAGCGGAGCCTGGCAGACATTTATCTGGAAACAGGTATCGTCACATTCTTCGACTCTCGTGCTCTGACTTATCTCTCTTGCTGTTTCACAACACTGATTAGCCTGTTTCATTGCCACGAGCGACGTCAAATAACGTTGAAAGAAGTATGAGAAACTCTCTTACTGTACTGAATGAATTTCAGGTATTGTAAAAAAGCATGCAAAAGAAACAAAAAGTGAACGCTTCGGAATGAAATACTTCAAAGCAAGAGCAGTAACCCTCATGAGATGATAAAAAATAACAGTTAGTACATCTGATTATGTCCGTTAGAGCTAAGAGATGGCTTTTAATGTGGACTTATTCCACCGTTTCCCACACCTATTTTTTATTTGTTCAATAGACTGTCCTATGAGTACTTTGGATCCTTGACAGGCAAAACATGCTTGTCCTATTAGTAGTCACGTTTCATGATCAGATAACAAGCGCATCTAATTGTTCTTCAGGGGATTAATTTGTCCAGTATTTCAAACAGGCACATCTTTTTTGTTGAATAGTTGCGTTTTCTCCGGTGGTTTGCAGTTCATTGAACCGAGTGAGTGTATAACCCGCTCACACAAAGCTTTTTCCTTCCAGTCTTTTTTGTCATTTCTGCAGGGTTGTGAATGTTCTTAGCGGACGTGCCCATTAACTGAGTCCAGCTGTGCACAGTCTTTCTCCAGCAGGTCAAGTCAAATCAAATTTGAACCCTCGTTATGCGGATGACAGACGTCTACAGCAGAAATTAAGCCCCATTGTTTCACAGTGACACGACAGGTGCAGGAATTTGATTCAGTCGCCCTTCAAGCCCTTAAATAACTTTTCAGCAACTTTGGGTTCGCTAGATCATAAAATCAGTTTTTGGAAGAGTTTTTGCTTTTCTTTCTATTAATGAAAGTCTGAGGGATTCTTTAAAAAAGTCGCCCTTGCCCTTCATACGTGATTATAATAAGATGCAGGGTCAGTACAGTAGTTTTTTTTGTTTTTTTGATTGTGTAGGAATTGGCAGTGTCACAGTTTACATCCTATCCAAGATTGTCACATTTCTTGAAGCGAAGCTTACCTCCCCCCTTCCTGTGTACTTGGAAAACAAGTTTCCGGCTGCTGATCCGAGGAGAACCGACAGCCTGAAACACTTGCGTAGTTTCTGCAGTGCCTGATGTAGCAAACTGGCAGTGTTTTAGCATGACTGTCTACAGTTATAAAGTCAGCTCCACATGCTTTGCCCTGACCTTGGTTCTCTGAAGTTATCATGCATTCCTTTTTTTGGAATTGGGTCATTTGGGGAAACTTCTCAGCTACACGAGGACTTTCTTTAGGAATTGTAATGTGTATATACTTTTAAATCAGCTGCAGAATTTCCTGGAACACTTCACAAGACAAAAGTGTTCCTTCTCTTTTCTTCTTTCTTGCTCATGAATCGCATAAAACTTCAAACTCGTCTTTTTTATTTGGCTGCATCCTCTGCTGGTCACATATTATTAACCTGCCCATTGTTTCCTCTCGGTCTTCATCTCTTACCCCTCCTGTTCTCTGTTACCCTCTGCCTCAATGCCCCTCTTCTTCCCTGCCTCATGCTGTTGCACTGCTGCGTCCTGGCCACAAGGTGGCAGTAGGAGATATAGTGAAGGTGACTAATGGCCAGCACCTCCCAGCTGACATGGTTATAGTGTCCTCCAGGTCAGAGTCCTGTGTCTCTCTGTCTGTGTGAGCATGCTGCATGTACCTCATTAATATATTCTAAACATCTGTTAAGCTGCTTTTAAGGGCTGCTGCTAATGTTTATTTTTATTTGTGGTTCATTTATTATTTTTGTTAAATGGATAAAAATAATAAGTCATTTCTAGCTTAATTACTTCCTAAAAATGTAGCTTATTATTTATCAACTTTAAATTAAAAATATTATAGTTATTTACAGATCTTTGCAGGCAATGTTTAATGTTCAGAAATAACAGTTTATGGTTTTCTGTGCATTGTTGTTTATCTTTATAGTGTTTTTAATCCAAACCTGCCCTCTTCTCTGCAGTGAACCACAGGCCATGTGTTACATTGAGACCTCTAACCTGGACGGAGAAACCAACCTGAAGATCAGACAGGTGGGTTGTCTGTCTGTCGTTCGTACGTCTCGTGAATGTGACGTCTCTTCAAATGTCCCTCATTTTGCCCCAAAGGACGACTTGAAAATTGACCGATTAAATTTTCAAAGGCAAAAACAAAGCAAATTTGTAATTTTTTAAAGAATTTTGTACAAAGTCCAGTAGTGCAGTTGCTTTCTCATACTTTGTCTGGTTAAACCATTGCCTCAGTAAGCGCTCCTTGACTTTACTTGTCATGCCTTTGCTTTCCAGGGTCTCCCACTCACGGCTGGGTTTCAGACCCTGGAGGATTTGATGGCACTGTCTGGTCGTCTGGAGTGCGAAGGCCCCAACAGACACCTGTATGACTTCACTGGCACTCTACGGCTGGAAAACCAGAAGTGAGAGACATACTTTTTTTCCTCGTCACTTAGGTTTGAGCTCTAGCAAATGCTCTGTCAGAATTAGGTGCTAAAATCTGTTTTGTTTTAAACTTGCACAGCACTGGTTCCTCACGGAAGACATGCAGTGATTCGCATTTTTTGTGGATTAAAAAAACAATTAGGAAGTAAAAATTGAGAAGCAACTTAAAAGTAGAAAAATTAATTGCATAAACTGCAGAAATCGACATTTATTTACTTGATTTGGGGCTAAAAACCTCTCTTTCATTCAGTCCAGTCCCTCTGGGTCCAGACCAGGTGCTGCTGCGTGGCGCCCAGCTCAGGAACACGCAGTGGGTTGTGGGAATTGTTGTCTACACTGGCCACGACTCCAAACTGATGCAGGTAAATCCTCTGCTGTGTTCTAAGTCAGTAAACTGTGAATAAGCATGAAAAATCCGGCATTTGAAGCCAAATTTCAAATTGTTTATTAATTAGGATCTCTTCGTCATCCTTGCCTGGGCGAGTTTAGAGCTTTCAGTTAACCGTGACACATTCTTAACCGGGACTGCATCCAGACTAATCTTCAGCTACAGTCTTTGGATTGCTCGTGCATTCTCCTGCTAAAAATGGATGAAAATCGGTCATCTGAATTATGCATTTCTGTTACTGTTACTGCAATAATTAATTGAGTAAAACGTAGCTCCTAACAAAAGCCTTTCCAACTCCCAGAACTCCACCAAGGCGCCACTGAAGCGCTCTAATGTGGAGCGGGTGACCAACATGCAGATTCTGGTTCTGTTTGGCATCCTGCTGGTCATGGCACTGGTCAGCTCTGTGGGCGCAGCCATCTGGAACAGAGAACACACAGACGAAGCCTGCTGGTACCTGTCCCGGGCCGGTGAGACCATAACGCGCCAAGATTGCTTAAGTCTCATTATATTACTTGCATGTTTGGGTAAATCTGGGTTATTACATGAAGGAATTTTGTCTGCGACTTCAGGCGACATCTCCCTGAACTTTGCATATAACCTACTGACGTTCATCATCCTGTACAATAACCTGATCCCCATCAGCCTGCTGGTCACTCTGGAGGTGGTGAAGTTCACACAGGCTCTCTTTATTAACTGGGTATGACCCGTGCATCATTTTTAATGCGTGCTTATAAACTACAACTGGTCGATTACACACTTACTTCAAGTGTTTTTTTGCTCTTGTCCTCAGGATGTGGAGATGTACTACTCAGAAACGGACACGCCAGCCATGGCGCGAACGTCTAATCTTAATGAGGAACTGGGCCAGGTCGGTTCCTCGCCCTCTTCGTAACGAGCTGCTCTAAAACATCCTGCTTTTGTTCTCGTTACTCACCGTCTGTCTTTTTCTAGGTCAAGTATCTGTTTTCCGACAAGACTGGAACTCTGACCTGTAACATCATGCACTTTAAGAAGTGTACCATAGCCGGGATAACGTATGGGTCAGTTATCGCATCTGTAAATAAATTCTCACCTCTTTTTCTCTCAGATCGTCTTACTGATATTTCCTTATCGGCCTGTGTTAGATGAACTTAATTAGCATTAGCTGCTGCTCAGTTGATTAATCTCGTGCATGCTTAATTAGATGAACTAATCAAATTCATCAACTGATTTCAAACTAATTCCTTTTGCATTTCCACCGCATTCATTACTGCAGCCACTTCCCTGATCTTGACTGTGAGCGTTCAATGGACGACTTCAGGTTAGTGACCACCTCCCCCTCAACATCAGCCTTTCCCTTTTTAGTGGTTTTTTTCCTCATTTTGTGCGTTGGACTCTTTCCTAAATGTTTACATGCTTTTATCAGAAAATTATGTCTTGTAGCCTGCAAAGACCCCCCCCCAACACACACACACAAAATAAATAAAATACATTTGGATTCTTTTTTTTTTTGTCTTTTAGTAATCTGCCATCCAGCAGCCACAACTCCACAGAGTTTGACGACCCAACTCTGATTCAGAACATCGAGAAGGACCATGTGAGGCTTTTCTCTTTCTTTCTTTGAAGCCATCCGTCTTGGAGGCTGTTGCTAATAACCACGTTCACTCTGTTTGCTCGCGGGCGTTCAGCCTACATCACCTCAGATCTGCGAGTTCTTGACGATGATGGCGGTGTGCCACACGGTGGTTCCAGAGAGGGAGGACGACCAGATCATCTACCAGGCCTCGTCCCCTGACGAAGGAGCACTGGTCAAAGGAGCCAAAGGGCTGGGCTTTGTCTTCACTGCCAGGACCCCTGATTCAGTCATCATTGAAGCTGTAAGTGTGTAACCGCACACGTCTCTGGAGTCGCAGCTACTTTTTGGACAGGAGCTGACATTTTTTTGTGGGTTTCAGATGGGGGAAGAGAAGAGCTATGAGCTACTGAATGTGCTGGAGTTTTCCAGGTGAGCTTGAAGTTGATGTTTTTCTTAACCAGTGATAAAATGCTGATATGAGACTGCTTTGGGTTGAGACTAAACTAAATTGTCTTTACAGTAACCGTAAACGGATGTCTGTGGTGGTCAGGACACCCAATGGGAAGCTCCGGCTGTACTGCAAAGGAGCGGTGCGTTTATCTCATTATCAGTAAATTCAGATGTTAATGAATGTAAGGTAATGGTTTTAATTTAATGGTCAATTCCTTGTTTTTGTAGGATAATGTTATTTTTGAACGTCTGACCGAAGCGTCTCAGTACAAAGACTTAACAGTTGCTCATTTGGAACAGTTTGCTACTGAAGGTAAGAAGGTAGATTTTGTAGTTTTTGATTTTTAAGGCTTTTCCTCTGTAAGTCAGACTTAAGTCACAAATTTGTTGGCATTTGGTGGATGTCTTGCAGCTAACAGCAACTATTTCAGCTCAGTAACAAGGCTTTGACCAGCTTATCTTCCTTCCATCCACTCAGGCTTGAGGACACTGTGCTTTGCGTACGTGGACCTGGAGGAAGAAGCGTATCAGGAGTGGTTAAAGGAATATAATCGTGTCAGCACCATAATCAAAGACCGCGCTCAGAAGCTTGAGGAGTGTTATGAGCTGCTGGAAAAGGTAAACACAACATCTCTTTGTCTAAAATGATGTGTGTTGGTGACCTCCTGTTGGTTTATTCTGTTGTATTTATCCGCGACACCTTAAAGGCCGGGAAAATATTTTTTGACATTAAACTTCTTCACCTTCTGGCTGAATATTGGACATATCATCTTGGCAGAACTGGTAGGGTTAAAGTTGTGGCATTAAATACATTGTACATTGTAATTATGTACAATTGTCTGAACTGATGATCTTGGAATCCTCAGTTGATTAGAAATGGCTCCCAAAGATCTTCCAAGTTTATGTAAATGTACAGGTTCCTTGGATTTCCCCATTGTTTTGAGTATTGATCAGTCCAGTGAGTGCTGTCAAACAAAAAAAATTATGCTGCCAAAGAGAAAATACCAGTTGCAGTCAGTCATGATCACTAATGAGAAGTTAATGGGCCTTGGTCTCGTCAAGTTAAAAGACAGTCTACTTCTGACCCTGTGTGGATCTGAGAAAATCCAAAAAGAATTCAAGGTTATACACCCAGTTATTGTTTTTTAGTCATTAAAGATGCCTAGTGTACAGTCATTCCACCCTGGAAAAACAACAGTTCAAAGAAGTCATTAAAAGCCCCGGATTATCACGAAATTCAAGCCCAAGATGAGTGTGTAAACTTCAGACCACAGCTGTCTCTCAGTTATTCACCCTGCTGCATTTTCCGAGGTATTTTTGTGTCTGGTTGGTAAGCATGGTTGTGGTTATCACTCTCCACAAATATGCTACACGTAAAACTGGAGACTGATGAGCAATCCCCCCACCCCCACCCGCCCGGAGCCTACAGATGGATGTTGGCGTGGTGGAGTGGTCAAAACAGCAGGCAGCAATGCAGGGTGGCAGCAGTGGTGCTGTCAGAGGGAGAGATGACACATTTTGCAGCTTAAATAGACTGCTAATTTGGGAGGGCATGTTTGGGATATGACGTGAGGAGAGTGAGGCACGCTAGTCCGTATGACACAGTGCAGCTTGAAGTGTTGCTCGTCTGAACAAACTCTGAGGCTTTGATCCTTTTAGTTGCACCGTGGCTGAAAGATTGTAAGCAAAATATTTGGAAAAGGCTGAAAAACTGAGGTAAACTAACAATAAACTGAATAAAAATACAGTCAGATTGAGGAGACATGGAAGTATTGATCTGATAAATTCACAGTGTGATTCACTCATGCAGAGAACGAAATGCTGCTTGGTGGCCAGCAGGTGGCAGAGTGGCTCCATTTAGGGCCACGCTTGGGACTGGAGCTGGTGCCATTTCTTTAGGTATTCATTATGTTGTTGTTTTTTTTTATTTGGAAAACACAGTTGAAGTCACCTTTTAAGGCATTTAAAAAATAATCATGATTTAAATGCTAGTCTGTGCTCACAGGTAGAACATAGTGAAAGTGAATTGCTGTTTTGGTTTTTAAAAAAAAGGATAAATAAGAGGATATGGGGATTAACAGTAGAGCAGTGAATTGTTTGGTGGGGAAATCAAGGTTTTAGAGGAGAGAGGCAAGGTGAGAAAAGTAAGTGAAGAAATTAAAAGAAAGAAAGAAAGAGGAAGCAAGAAGAGGGGGTTAGGTTTGACTGGAAGACCGCAAGGGTAATTACCTTCACCAGCATGCCAAAAGCCCCATAAAACTGGAGTCAACAACACATTAGTGTTAACTTGTGTGTCTGTGCATGTGTTTGTGTATGTCCGAGTGTGTCTAATGAGGGTACACGTGCATATAAATGCTGAACAAATTAAAGCGGGGGGAGGGTTATGTCTTGGCATGGAGAAACAAAGTTGGTACAGAAATCTAAAGTGAGCTGAACCGAATCCGCTGGCATCGCTCTCGCCCTCAAATTAGACGTGGATGATGCCGTCTGGGGAAAAAGAGCCCTCACGTACACTCTGGTGATGTCTATTTCTGGCCTAAATATGATTGTTTTTAAAACCTCGTTAAGTATTCTGTGCTATGTTTTGTTCCCTCTCTTTTAGTCTAACTTTATTTCTTTTTAACAGAATATGTCTGCATGTCTTTCACGCTCCTCTGCTCCTCTAACAGAACTTAATGCTGTTGGGTGCCACAGCCATCGAGGACCGTCTCCAGGCTGGCGTGCCAGAAACAATTGCCACTCTGATGAGGGCTGATATCAAGATCTGGGTCCTCACTGGAGACAAGCAGGAGACTGCCATCAATATAGGTGAGAGACGCTTAAATAACAATGTGAGGGTAAAATGTTGCTTTTAGCAAGTAAACGTGCTGCTGCAGTTTCATGTGCAACAGCGTAGCAAACTGAATGTATTGTGGAGTTAATGAAATCATGGCTGGAAGAATAGCAGGCGTTATGCGGGCTGTGAGATGCCTGAGATGCCTCCATTCTCTAAGTGGAAAGTGCCTGCGACCAGTGTAGCCACCGTCTGGGGGTGACATGAGTGGGTTTAGTGTCTTGGCAGTCGTGGAGAAAGTTGGTGGCAGACGTCCAAAAAAACAATGACGGGAAGAGGAAAATGTGAGCTGACACTTGTCGCTCCAAGTTTAAAAGCTGGGGCATCCTCAGAGATGGCGCAGATCATCTTGTCAAAGTGTGTATGAGCGTTGATTTCCTGATTTACTGCAGGGAAATAAGGCTGGTCACAGGCTGGTGAAGGAACTCATATTGGTGTGTGTGTGTGTGTGTGTGTGTGTGAGAGCCAGGACTGTGTCGAGTTTTCACCTGTGTTTTGGGTTTGAGAAAACCCTCCTCCTCCTCCTCCTCTACCCTCCACTTATCTGTTTCTGTTTCTCAGGTTACTCCTGTCGCCTGGTGACACACGGCATGTCCCTCATCATCGTCAACGAGGACTCGCTGGACGTGAGTAGGCAGGCCTCTTCCTCCTCCTTCGTGCCTCTGGATACTTTGTACAGCGTTGAGACTTTTTGTTGACTTTTAGGAGATAGTGGGCTGTGTGGTGGGGGTCTTAAGAAGGTTACCGTGGGAACAAGGGTGTGGTCTGCAGCCAAGATCGGTGGGTGGGGCTCTTTGTGTGTTCACAGGTGCAGGTAATTAAAGTCTCTGGTGTCCTCTTTGGAGAAAGGGATGAAAAGAGACAAACACTGCGCTATCGCTTCTTTGCCCCTCGGTCTCTTCCACATACAGCGCTTTCAGTGCTCTTACAGTGGTCTCTCCTTCTTTTATCATTTCCTATTTCAAGCTAAATCCCAGAAGAATGAACACAGCTTATGTGTTATCCTGTTGCTATTTTGAGATCTGAGACATTCCTTTACTCTCGATTAGATTTTCTAACCCCAGTTATGTGTTCTTTGCATTCAACCTCCTTGTGTGACTGCTTCACCTAAGTGGCTTGATTGCTGTCATGTGTCCCTGTCTTTCAGACAGTCTCCCTGAGTCCCATGTGTGCGCTCGCACAAATATAATCACCATTACTCGGTTTGTTTTTATGGAAGACACGGGAGATTATGACTCGTAAATTTCAAGTTTAAGCACTCTGTGTGTGCCCTTGTATTAGTTTATTTGTTTATATGTGTGTATTGTGTGGTAAGCATTCATAAAGAGATCTCTGTGTTTACATTCAGAATTTTCTAGCCTCATATAAGTCAGTGTGCAGATGGTGTGTTTCCTGGACTGTGGGTTTGTAGAGTAATTGGATTTGTCTCCGGCATGATCCCTCCATAATATGGTTTACTGGTCTGAATGGATTTTATTGTTGGTGACGATTATGAATTTAAGTGTAAAGCTGTGCACTTTTAATTGTTTTGGATTCTTGCATTATGCTGAATTGTAAAGCTCTGACTGGTAAAGTTTACTCTGTCAAAATTAGCAAAGTGATGTCTGAAAGCTCTTAGATTTGGGGAACTGCTGGTCAGATAACATGCAGGCCACTTAGATGCTAAATCAATTGAATTTGATGGGGTAAGCATTTAACGTTAAGGTAACGAGGGTACTCTACACTGGGAATTGCCTATTAGGACACAAGGGTGAAAACTAATCTTAGCGCTGTAAGCGGATCAATCCTAAACTGGTTTGTAAAATATATTTTAGCAGACTGTCTCCCACGCTGATCGTGTACAGTTTCAAGCCTGATGGGTTTGTGGTACTCCATCTCAGAACTGAACTTTCACTTGGACTAAATGTAATTATCAAAAGGTTTTTTAGGGCTAGGAAAATTGGAAATTAGTGCAGAGATTTCTTAAAACATGTGCATTTATACATGGAAATATAGTATATAAAGGAAGGAGTTTGTACAGTTCTAACAAGCTTAAAGGTTAATATTTGGTGTGACCACCTTAATTTTTCAACACAGTCTGAACTCTCTTAAACAGCTTTCTTGTAAATTCTTTAAGTAGTCTTCAGGAATAGTTCTCCAGGCTTCTTGAAGGACATTCAAAGCTCTTCTTCAGATGTTGGCTGCCTTTCGTTCTGTTTTCTGTCAAGATGATCCCACACTGCTTTAATATTGCTGAGGTCTCTGCTCTGGGGAGGCCGATCTATGGCTACATACTGACGATGATTCAAACCAAAAAGCTTTAAATTTGGATTAATCACTCCGTAAGAACATTTTTGCATTTTAATGATCAAGGAACTGGCCTCACAGCCCATTGTTCATTCAGTGGGCTGGTTTCAGTCATTGTGCAAATGTAATGTTTATAGGATTGGGGAAACCTGTAAGTCAGCTGAGACCGAAGAAGTCCAGATTAAGAGAATCAACCTTCTGCCACTCTGTAAGACCCGTTGCAACTGATTTTCAGTGGAATTTTAAGCCCAACTTCCTTATAAAATTGCTCTACACAAATAATGAATAGGCTGAGGTAGGCTCAGTATCATCTAAGTTAAAGGTTCATTTTATGTGGGGCTGCAGGTCAGAAAAGAAAACTTTGTATTCATACAGAAGTTAAATTTTTCTATACATGAGAGTTAAATAAAATCACATTGCAGCTAAAACTAAGGAGAAAAAGTCTGATATAAACACGTAAGCAGCCACTGGATATTTTTCAAAGTAAAACCTGAAACATGCCAGGAAGTGATCTTTAATATGATTCAGTGTTTTTCTTTTGATAATAAATTAAAACAACTTAGCAGGAAATCTATTTTTAAGCTTCAAAGTTTGGCCTCCGTTCACTTTAATGGGGACAATTCACCCTGCTGATGTGTCCTTGAGCAAGATTTCAAATGTTCACCAGCTCTAGGGAGGCTCTTCTGTAGTTTGTTCCAACTTTCTTGTGCAGCAGGGTCAGGACAAAAGGCAGAATCTCATAAGTCTGAGTTTAAAAAAAGAAAAAGATACTGTTTTGATTCAGATGGACTTGTTTGTTGGTTGAACAAACACATTTCATTTGGCTGCAGGTCAAAAATGCAACTTACACACATAGGCAGGAAGAGTCACAGCTGGCTGACGTGAAACATAAATGAAGCGCCACGCGTAGCGATATAAAATATGCCTTCAAGCTTGCGGTGTTTGCAGGACGGACGCACTTTAAAGTGGTTGTAAATGCAACGCAGCAAAAAAACGACACAGGATGACATCCCTTTGTCATCGCTGTTTACTCATCCCGTAAACATCGAATTAATCTTCACATGTTTGCAAGACGAGAAACATGCGAGTGCGCGCGCTGATGACAGTCGTGCCTTCTTATCGGGACAGCCTCAGAGAGCTCTGGTCGTGAATGACACAGATGAAAGCACCGCCGTCTTCGGCGACACTTCTCTGACACTTAAAATAACTCAAAAGTGCGACTTGGACATGAGTGAATGCAGAAGCTGTGTCACTTGTTCTCTTTTCTTTTTTTTAAAGTCTCACGTCTTTCACACCCTCTCTTATCCGTAGGCAGGATGATCTTTGCAGTGGATCTAGGCCAGCAGATGCGACACCCTCTCCTCTCCCCTTCTTCCCCACCGAGCCCCGTTCTCCGTTTCATCTGCTTCGCGCTGCTGCCTCCACATCTGTCAGCGCTCTCTCTTCGCACAGGATTTGACCACACACCCTGTGTGATTTTGTAACAGCAAATATGTGTGTGTGTTTTAGACAGAGAGTCAAGAAGAGCGGCAAAATCTGTGTCCATCTTTGCGCAAACATGAGAGTGTGTTTATTGTGCTTTATGTATGATATAGACAATCTGGAAGCGACCGGAGGACGAGACTTAGAAAAAAAAGAGGGGGCGAGGAGTTTGGCTTGAACCATGTGAGGGCGATGAGTGAGTGGTAACGCGATCTCCTTTTGGTCCTCCTCCTCATCAAAACAAACCCTGTGAGCAATGCCTCCTGGGTAAACGGTTTGCGAGCACTGAAGCTGTGACAAGCGCCATCTGTCACCTTAAAATCACATGCCACACACACACAGCCTGACACACATCTTTGCCCTGGCTGTTTCTGTGCAGTCATTAGAGAAGTCTCGTTCTTATTACCTCCATACATCTGACTTTGAATCCACACACATACTTTGCACAGTTTACCCAAGAAGCAGTGGCACATGTTGCCCTCATCACCTTGTTAGTCCTGAACATAAATTTCATCCAGCTTTCCCACAATCCCCAGGCCCTCGTCACACTGCCCGCAGTACAACTCCTAAACAAACAACGCCTGTCTTCTGCTCATTCATCATTTTTATGCACGCGTGCAAATGCAGACACGCACATTTTGTTGTGCCTCAACTTGCATTCTCTGTCGTTCCGACATTTCTTTTAAATGTTTTTTACATTTTTCAAGGTTGTAGAAGTTTTTAAACAGCAGGCGCCTTTTTGTTAAAGCCTAACATGTGTTCCCGTGTGCTTCCAGCTCCAGCAGCAGAGGATGTGGATGTTTGCACAGATGCACAATATGATAATTAAACAGTGTATTAAATCTTACCGGTGACAGACTGTGCACTGCAAAAACGAGCACATCCTTCTCCGCCTTCTTTTCACTCAGCGGCTCTCTGTGTTTGAGTTTTCCCCTGCGTCTGCTTCACACTCCTCGCCTTCTGTCTTTCCTTCTTTCCTTGTATTTTTTTTTAAACTTCTTCTCTCTTTAGTCGCCTTTGTTTTGTATATTTTACACTCGAAGGACATTTATCATGACGGGGCGAGTGATTACGCCATCTTTGGAGTAGGTGGCCTGGAATGAATCAAATTCAAGCGTCCTCCTTGCGTTCATTTATATAAAGGGAGAGACGTGCACGTTTGTTTCTGCGTGCGCTGTCTGCGGTAAAGTGTGCAATAAGGGAAGGCGACCTGCGATATCTCAAACCGCCTCTATGATCCTGCTCATTTTGCGATCCAAATATAAACCTGATAAAATTCCACGCAGAAGGGCCTGTGAGCATAGTGTGCAAAGAGTGTGCGCATGGAGTGTGTGTGTGTTTAGAGGTTAGAGAGTGTCTGGTTTCTTCCAGACCAGATGCATATGAAAAATAAACATTTAGTTTGGAATCTAAAATGCTTGCTAATGAGATCTGTCATTTTGCAAGTGGTGCAATCAAAGAATTACACTTTTTTTCCTCCAGGGTCTCCAAAGATAGAACATTTTAGCGTGAGAAATAGAGAAACTACAACATATTGCATTATTTTTCCTCCAGGATTTTTTCTTTCCTTTGGGAAAGTGTTAGAAGATTGTCTTAACACAAAAACAGCTCAAAAGGATCCATAACAATGTTTAGTCAGGAAGAAAACATTTTTATTGTAGTTTTCTGTTCTGGAAACGGATACTTTTTAGCTTTAGGAGCTAGCTACTGTACCTTAGTCGCCTTTTTAAACTTCTACGACTCTTTGCAGGACCTGTCTGCTCATTATGTCCTGTTTTAACTGCCAGTGAAATGTTGGCTAAACTTGCTGTGACAAGTCAATGTGCTGTACTAGTAGCGCTTAACACCCCCACCCCACCACCTCCCATCCCTCCCACCTTCATGATCTGATACTTAATCTGGTTAAGGCAATGATAAATGTCAGATACGGTGTATAATCTGGATGTTTTTGCTTCCACTAAGTAAACTGGAACATGAATGAGAAAATGTAGACTGTCTCCAAACACATTCGATCGTGTCATGTTGAGGAAATCCTCAAAAATCAAACCCACAAACCGTTCTGCAAGACGTCATTGGTTGGTGTTTTACTTTGCATTGTGCCTGTCCACCCCTGGCTCAGAATGGACCTCGTGCAGTAAGCATGATCCATATGTACAGCAAAGGCAGTGAGTCTGATAGTGATATCTGATTAGACAGAAATCTGTGCAATTTATATCTAATATAGCTACAGAACTGTGCAAACGTTTTGAGGGGTGGCTCAGGGAGAGGGAACAGGAGAGACGTGCAGTGATTTATTGAAACATGCAAACATACATGGAAACACAGTATATAAGGCAACTAGAGGTTGTACAATTCTAATGAGCTTGAAAGTCGATATTTGCTATGACCACCTTTATTTTCCAACGCAGCCTGAACTGTCTTTGGAAGCTTTCTCGTCATTTCTTCATGTAGACTTCAGGAATAGTTCTCCAGGTTTTTTAAAGGAGCTTCAAAGCTCTGCTTTGGATTTTGGCTGCCTTTTGTTTTCTGTCAAGATGATCCAACACTGCTTCAATAATGCTGAGTTCTGGGGAGGCCGATCCATGACTGATAGTGTTTCACTGTGTTTTTTTATATCAAGGCATGGTTTAACTGCATTGGCAGTGTGTTTGGGATCATTAAAATGAAGTTGTTGTAGATCAGATGTTTTCCAGATGATATTATATGGTAGATCAAATTCTGATGGTAGTTTTCTGTGTTCGTAACTTCAGTAGTTTTTAATAAGATCTCCATCACCACTGGCTAAAATACAGTCTTCTTCGTGGCCTGTAAACACACACTGTTGTACTGTCCTGACCTGTGAATCACCTTGTTTGTTTAAAAATGCTATTTTGTGCCTGTCAAAGTGTGTTATTTTGTTATTTTTCAGAGATTCAAAGAAAGAAATTGGAACAAATGTGCAGACAGAACACTGGTTCATCCCTTGAGTTGGGTGTCTTTTTTTTATGGTTGAGTGATTCACAGGTCAGCGGTCAGTGTTAAGTGGCTTAAACAAACTAAAACGATTCCCAAGAAAATGATTAGGTTCTGGACTGAAAGTGAGTGAAAAAGCAGCCAGTGTCCAAAGAAAAACATGGCAGGAGAGCTGTTGCTCAAGACCACTTCATAAAATTCCATCCGAGATCCTTGGAAGCAAAACGTAAAGAAATGAGGGAGTGGCTCAAGATTTTTTCCACAGTGCTGTAATTAGTCACTTTTTTTCATCAGAAACAGACATTGTTGACTTTTTAAAATTAAAATAAATGACTGTTGTGCTTTTTTTTAATAACAGCAATAAATTATTTTAATATAACATTAGAAGTAGGGAGAGGGGGTTTACTTCCTGTCCTCATGCTGTGATGAGCTGAGGGAAACGTTTTTGTCCAGTCTCCATCTCTCACACACACACTGCATGCGTACACGTGCCTACATGCAATCATATACTCTCATGCATGCATACACATGGTTTTCTCCCCTAAAAACAAGATGCAAAGACACAGCCAGACACACACGAGAGCCACCTTTTAGATTCAGAACTCAGACAACCTATAATCTCCTTTAATCCTTTCATTATGCTTTTGTTTTCCTTTCCCCCTGTTTGGGGAAAAAAAAAAGGTGAATGCAAACAGGAATTCCGGCATACAAAGAAAAACACACAGCCTCAGGCTGAGAAAACAAGAGCAGGGAATTTTTGGGGAGAGGAGGGACGCTTGTGTGCCGAGGGTACGCATGTGTGCATCGCTATTTGGCGAGAAGAAGAGAGGCGGCATTGTTCAGATGATTGCGTTACATGCATGTATATGTGAGCGTGTTATCTGCGTCGTCTCTAGCGCATGCTGATCAGTGGACAGAGGGGTCGTCTCTCTGTCAGTCACGGGATCCTCTGAGGTCAGACGGGTGCCAATAACCCGCTGCGAGGGCCCGAGCGGATTCTTACCGGCGCCAAATCTTCAAGTGTTTGCGCACTTTTGTGTCTAGAGTTTTTGTCTTGTGTAGCAGCTCGCCATGTATTCAGCTCTATTACTCATGTTTCCACAAACACTTCTTGTTATAGGTCATTTCATTTTACGTCATTCCTCGTTTATTACGGGAATAATCTGAATTCCACATGTAAAACTACCAAAACTGTCCCCAGGTAGAGCTAGCGAGCTGTTTGCTCCACTTGATGGATAAAACATTCAAGCTCCATCTGTTTAACGCTGGAGTGGTTTTGATTGGCTTTCCGCTTTTCCGAGTCCACCTGGCAAAATCCTGAATGTAAAACAAGTCGCCACAAAGTCAGAGCTGCGACTCTGATTTGTCTTAGCCGTCTCTGTTTGTTGGATGATTATGGATTCATTTCTCACCGGTTATCAGCTTCTATTTGGAAGCTAAAGGCGCAGTTAACAATAGGATGTGTGCGTGTGGTGGCGAGCAGGAAGGCTTGTAGCACGTCTGCCTCTCCACATGGAATTCATTACATCCCGGTGGGATGTTTATTTTCTCTATTAATCCCTGTTCCTCTATTATCAGGAGCTCCATCAAAACTGCCCCAAACTACTGGCCTGCAGGCGAGCTGGCATTAACACAAACACATGTACACATACATGTGAATGATGCATTTAGCCCCGTCTCGACATTAGTTTACCTCATCTGTCTTTGTTACCTTTTCCCCTCTTGTTATGTGCCTCTCTCTCTCTCTTTCTCTCTCTCTTTTGTTGCTGCTTTGTGAGGAGAAGCTTTAGGATTTAATTACACGATGAAAATGCCTCCAGGACTTCATACCATCAGCATGTAGTGATGAAGTCTAGAGCAACTGTGAACTTTATATTAGCGTTGTTAATTGTTTGGTGTACACAGAAGCAAATAGTTTCTCCAGATGAAAGCGAACTGCGCGACCAGCGCATGCAGCGTATGTCTTCAATTTACTGCCAGCGGTTTTGACCTTTCAACAAATTGGTCTCTGTGTTTTTTGATGTGTGCGATTTACATTTTTTTACTACTTTGCGAGGCCACAAAAACGTAAAAAACCTGGAAATGCGGTTGTTTGAAAGCTCTGCGGCAAGATCGCGTAACACCGAGTCTGATTTAGAGCTATTACTGGTTATGGTGCAGATAAAGATCCAAGATGTTTGGCGATTAGTAGTGAGTTCATGGTTACAGGGTAGCTATGAGTTAGTTGCTGACTTTAATGGCAAACTCAGTCCTCCCTTCTGTGTGTTTGTCCTCTTGCAGGCTACTCGTGACACGCTGACAGCTCACTGCTCTTCCCTCGGCGAGTCTCTGAAGAAGGAAAACGAGCTGGCGTTGATCATCGATGGCCAGACATTGAAATACGCCCTGTCCTTTGAGCTCCGCCAGGCCTTCCTTGATTTGGCATTGTCCTGTAAAGCCGTCATCTGCTGCCGGTAGGGAAAGCTCATTTATCAAATGCATATACATATACACACAGGTATTATTGGTTATCTGCAATTACTCATAAATGCCTGAAGTAATTTACAAATAGAATCACAGGTTGAGCAGGTATTCATCTCTAAATGCAGCAGCCTGTGTTTGACTCCAGGCCTGTGTATCTTTCCCCAATCTCTCCCTGTCTCTGCTTCACTGCCCAATCTAACAAAGAGAAAAAGCCCAAAGAAATAATCAAAGAAATGGAAAGCGAAATGCCAGATTGTCTTTGTTTAAATCATAGAAAAAATGGGTTTCTCATAAAAAGGGCGTGATCGCTGATAATCCTGTTGAAACGTGTGTTTCAACAGCGCTTTGTCCGTAACACTTTGGACAAAGTTTACAAATTACTCTGCAAAAAGTCATTTTTTTCTGTGAGGAAAACAATGACGCTCTGTACCAAACTGTTTTACAGATACACAACGTGATTGTGCTGCTGTGGGAAAGTCCCAGTGTGAGAATGAAAAATGAAAGCTTTTCCACAAACTTATATTTGCTTTAATGCAAAATTTCTACCTGAAGTCTTTGGTTTTCTTTATTTCAATACCTCTACTCAGCTGGGGTCAAATATGTAGACTATCCAAACACAAAGGCAGCAACAAAAGAAAAAAACTAAATATAAAGACAGGCTTCTACCTCATTATCTTTTCTACTTAGACACAACTAGTGTTGCATTGCCTAGTGTGGAAATGTGAATCAGTCTGAATGCATCTGGCCACAGCTGAACAGACAGAAAAATGTAAACACACTACAGCGTGCAGAGACGTCAATCATCGTGCTGCAGCCGGCTGATATTAAACAGCTGTGATTGGCCTGGCCTGGCCTGGCCTGGCCTGGCACGGGCACGGTCGAGTGAAAATCTGTTTAAGCAGGCCAGACGCTTCGTGCCAGAGATGTTAAAACACGTGCTCGCAGATTTATTTGGTTCCCAGGGTCGATACCTGTGTGAACACAGCTGTTCCTCCTCAGGTGATTTCTGAGGCTGCGTGCTGTAAAGACACATTAATCTGTGACGTTTTAAATGCCCAAACAGCTCCTTTGAATTTGTGAACTTCATTAGAACAATCATCTGAAAGAAAAAAAATATACACAAGCACTTAAGAAAAAGATCCACTTCACACAGGCGGGTTTTTAAGTTGTGGATAAAGTGTCCATGTGGAGGACTTCATTACCTGCACATGTGCCAGTTTGCAAAGGTTACCGGTTGCCCACAGACAGCAAATGAATGAGGACGATAAAAGCCTGTCCTGTTGCACAGCAGGGACGATGTAATACACTAGGCTGCTTGGAAATGTCAAAGTCATGACTCACTTACTGCCGGTACCCCTGGAATGGGCACCAACACACACACAGACACACACACACCTAGTCATGACCGTTATATATTTCCATTGATACAAAGTGTGGTCTGTTCAATGAATGTTTACAGCATGTTCCCTTTTTTGGGTATGTTTCACTCAGCAGCAGCTGTGATGTTTAAAAAAAAAAGAGTTTCCACTCGTCTTTTTGTCTCTCTGCATGTGTGTGTGTGTGTGAGTGCAGACGTGCGTGCGCGTGTGAGCATGTGTTAGCCGGGAGGCACGTAATTGACTCTTCCTTGCACTTACAAGCCATATCCGGACTCAGGTCTCACAGGCCTTGCAAACAGCCTCAAGCTTCCTTTCCTGCATCCTTTACTTGCTATACCCTTGCCTCTCTCCCTGCATCTCTCTCTACCTTCCTCCCTCCCTCGTTCGGGTTTCTCGACTCCTTCCTCCTCTGGCTAAGACATGTTAAACGTTAGCAGACTAGACTGAACAGCATCATAATTAGTTTAAGCACATCTGCTGAGCCCTTGTCTGGTTTTAAAACACATTTGAATAAGCAGGCCCTCTTTGAAAACAGCTGCACTGAAAATATATTATAATTTATCCAAAAACTGCAAAGAAATGACTGATTCTGATCAATATTTGGGTGTTGTTAGGTTTTTTTTTTTTTAACAAAACAAAAAACATGGTAGGTTTGCCAACTGCTTTGGTGTAATAGTGTCTAATTTCAAGGTTCCTGGATATCACAAAAACAACATAGATTAGAAAACGTTCAAAGGCAAAAACGCAGCTCACTTTGTCCTGTTTTGTTGTCTTGTAATCTTACCATGACGCCATTTATCTTATGTCCCCCTGGGAGGTCCTATGCTGAGAACCAATACTCCTTTAATGAGTGGTTACGGTGAGGTTGCTGCACCGAGTGCCATAGCTTTGACGTTAAAGAGCCGGATTGTCAGTTAGTTGTTTCTCACCTACTGTATGTGTGCGATGTTTCACCACGCGGGAATGCGTGCGCGTCTCAGGGGCCCGAGGAGCCGAGCGCACTCATACGCTTGGGTTCCCGACTCCACTGCGCGTTTGTTTATAGGAGGACTCGGTGGCTGCTTATTTTCTGCTCAGTTCCACCGTGAAGAGCGCTGGGAGCCTTTTATCTCCCCCGACTTCACTTTACACAATCGCAGACACTGTTAGCGGTGTTTAGGGGAAAGGTAGAGTGAGACAGAGAGCGCGACGAGGAGAGATTTGCGGTTTGAGGCCAAGAGACGCAAAGGCGGACTTGTGTGCACACACACACACACACTTCGGATGCAGAAACAGGAAAAAACAAAGAGCAGAGGTTGATCCCATCATTCAGCAGTAGCTCTCTTTGAGGTTTCCCCCCTCAAATGTCCTGTGGTGCAGGGTGTGAGGCGTGTGTGTGCGCTGGTCTGATTTTTGCTTCTTAAGCATGCCAAGCAGACCTCCCGGTTCTGTGATTCCAGCTCGACTGGGACATGCTCTTTACATATTCACAGAGGACAGACCGTCTTTATGACCTGCAGACCTCAGCCGGATGCGTGCATGCACGCGCACGTAATTTCATTTTCCCATACCCTTATAAAAGCATCATATTTTGCTCTGCTTCCATGTGATGGCTCATACAGCTGCACATAACTTCATTTTTCTAATATGATTACTGCAGCACTGATGAATGAGGTGGTGAGTCACTGCTTGTGCTGAGCTCCCAGGAGTGAGGCCTGTTCGTACCATACAAACAGTCATTGTGAGGGTGACTCCTCCTCTTTCTAGGAAAAGTATTGGGCACACTTTTAAGTCCAGTGTTGATTCTCAAATTCCCATCACCTAATGCATCACAGAGGCTCAGGTAATAACTATAATCAGTGAAATGTAATATAAATATTTAATAACTGGATTTGGACTAATCTCTTGTAATGCAGCCAGTAGCTACTTTCTGCTGCCTGATAACTCTCAAAGCCACTTTTTAACTCCAAGTGAGGATGATTTATTGGATGAATCTGTACTTAAAAAGTGCCACGTTTTTTATAAAAAACACAAACATCCTGTCTTAAGATGCTGTACGATGTTTTTGTTTCATACTGTACTGTAGGGAGTGGCTTTAATCCCAGCCCCAGTATCACTTTTCTCCCACGTCTCGTCCTTTGGAGACATATTTGCTTTTACCGTACGACATGCAGGTAGTAATGACAAGACTCGTGTAAGCAGCGTGCATGTGAACGGCACGCAGTGGGAATGCCTCCTCATACGAAGCAGGTTTTGCAAACAGAAGACAAATTCAGTCTTAGCTGCTGTGTCCAGAATGCAAGCACTGAAAATGTAAACAGTGTGTGTGTGGGGCTGGATTGCTTTCCCACACAATCTCCGTCAAAGCTCGCCAGCCATGAGGCACGCTCTGTCCCTCGTTACACCGTCTTGCTAGTATTGAATTCTTTAAATGGCCCAGAAAAAAGAAACTCCTCTTACATATCTAAATGCATAATTCACCACGTATATTAAGTCCTGGCATAACCAGTACCCCACCAGAAACGAAGGAATATCGTATTTCTCTGACTTTAAACGGGAAAACTGCATCAGAACAGCAGCTGAATATATGTTTATAAAACTGAACTGTTACTTGTGTTTTTCTTAGAATATCCCACTTTAAATTAGCTAAAGATAATAATTTCCTCTAAACATTCTAATAATCACGTTCTAATAGAAATCTTTAGGCTTATTATACAACATCCATCATTCACCCTCATCACCACTTTTTTTCCACATTTAAGTGCTTTTTCTATCTGACATTCGCACACATTCATACTACACATAACATAAATACTTTATTGACCCCTGCAAGGGTAATTACTCTGCTACTGCAGCAGGTTAAAGATTAACAGTAGTCAACAATAAAAAACCGACACAGTTAAAGTAAAAGTGACACAGGCAGATAGTAAGAGCCTGAAACTGAGAGAAATACAACATTTGATATGTAGAACGGTGATTAAATTTATTTTATTAAAATAAAATGATGTTAAGTTAAAGTAAAAAAAGAAGAGTGAGACTGTAAAAGAGAGTAGTGCAAATTGCAGTAATAAATAATATGTGCGCTATAAATCTGAGAAACAGCTGCAAGAAGGTTTAATACAGAAATATATGTGTGTGGAATCGAATGCCCGACAAGTGTGCTCACCTGTCACAGAAAGGAGAGTTATTGTACAGTTTCACAGAGAACTGCAGGAATGATTTCCTGAGGCGTTGTTTCGGCAGCTGTGCTGAATAAAGTCTGAGGGAGAAGGAACTCTGCTGCCTGGAGCGGGTGAGGTAGACTGTCCATGATGGAGAGCAGTTTGTTCAGCGACCTCCTGTCCGTCACTCACTCAAAGGCCTCCTGATTCTGGAAAATGATGTTCCCAGCCTTGTGAATGAGTTTTTTGATCCTGCTGGCACCGATGCTACCGCAGACTGGTAGAAGATCTCCCAACATCTTTCTTCACACATTAATAGATCTGAGCTTTGTCAGTATCCTCATCTTCTTCAGCGGGTTAAATTCACATGCTAGTTTGTGCTTTCTGATTTAAAGCGTTCACAGTTTCTTTCACTGGTAGGGAAAACAAATGATTACTAGGGGTAAAAACAAAACAAAAAAACCCCCATCAGATCCCAAAGTTTTTTATTAAAGCCAAACAGAAATCCAGCACAACAGAAGGAAAATTAGCCACGGCCCTGGATGGGGCTTCTTCTTATTTGTCTGCAGATGAATTACACGGCACCATAAAATTTGACAAAATATACCCATCTCTTTAGCAAATGCAGCATGACACTTATCCACTCTCTGTGGCCCTGAGGGAGGCGTCTGTAATCGGATCTCTGCACGTCTCCATTGTCACTGAGGAGACAGAACCGGTTGTAGACTGAGGATCAGTGATACAGGTCAAGAGGGTGGAGTACTGCTGGAAGCTCCCTGCACACACACACACACACACACACACACACACACACACACACACACACACACACACTTTGGAGCACTTTGCAGTGCTGTGTTTACTGCACTTTAACAGGTATTTGGAAACAATGATTCACTGTGCTGCTAATAAGATGTGGGGTAACTTGCTTTTGATCTGTTTATACAAATGTGCACTTACGTGTGTGTGTGTGTGTGTGTGTGTGTGTGTGTGTGTGTGTGTGTGTGTGTGTGTGTGTGTGTGTGTGTGTGTGTGTGTGTTTCAGCCTCTCATCCATCTCTTTCTTCTTCCCTTCCAACTGTTTCCCAACCTGTGCTTCCCAGGCTTTATTCTTCTTACGCAGTGGCTCGCTTCTTTGCTTTCTCCTCAAAACACACTTTAATCTTTCCATCGCCCTGCCTCCAGTTTCCTCCAACACATTTAATATCGCCTCTTTTTTTTTTTCTTGTTGCGTCTGCAGGGTGTCTCCGCTGCAGAAGTCTGAGATCGTGGATATGGTGAAGAAACACGTGAAAGCCATCACGCTGGCGATCGGCGACGGCGCGAACGACGTGGGGATGATTCAGACGGCTCACGTTGGAGTGGGGATCAGCGGCAACGAGGGCATGCAGGCCACCAACTCCTCCGACTACTCCATCGCACAGGTGGGTAGAAACGTAGCGCGGAGACAAACAGACGCGCACGGCTAGGTTCTTATGAAAATGTTTACAGGCTTTACTCGAACACAGATAAGGAAGGGACGCTCGTTCGGCTTGAAACCCCTGCAAAGGGACAGGCGCTGACTGCTGACCTGCTCACCGTTCAGCTCGTGTTGATCTTTAACCTTCCCTCAGGGGACAGCTGACTTACACGGATCTGTGTAGGATCATGTTATCGATCCGAACGCTGCTCATCACAAACATCTGCGTCCTAAAATAAAACCTAGTCAAACTATGAGCTGAAATTCCTCTTTTTTTCTGTTTTTGATGCTTTTTCATTTCAGAGAAGGTTTCATTGTCTACTTGTATGCACATTGTTTAGCCCTGTAAAGTTTTATTTGTATCATATTTGCTACATACAACATTTTATTTATTTATTGTGCAATTCATGTAAGTTTTTCATGGAGGAAAAAAAATCACTGTTGATGTCGCAGTCTTAAAACCTTACAAAAACTCTAAAGGAATGCTAGAGGAAGGCATAATTATCTGTTATTATACTTTTAATTATTTGCTTAAAATTGTCAAGAAGGAGTTGAAGCTATGGAGGGTAGTTCAGTTTTAAAGGATTGTGAAAATAGCTCTCATGGTCTGTGTGATTGCTCTAAAAGTTGCACTTATATTCATTTGAAATTGGACCCTTTTGTGTTGATATTTTGTAGCGTATGATCTGGATCTGGTTCTGTTCACCCACTCGTACTTTACTGCGATTGTTTATGCCAGCAGCTGTTACAATAAATGCCACCCTCCTGGCTAAGAGAGAGCTTTAATCTCAGTGAGACTTTAACCTGCATAAATTCAGGCTTTCCTAGATATAATTCCCCAAATCTCTCTTTTGTGTAAATAAAACCTCTGTTATGTGTATCCGTTGTTCCCTTTGAAGGATGAAAAAAATCTCTCTCTGTGTCCTAGTTACTCTGGAGTCTTCTTTGTATCTGTATCTCTCACACAGACACATTCTGCCACTTTCACTGTCTGCGTTGCCTGTCTCTTTGCTTATCTTTATCAGCAGGCCTCCTCTTGCCTCAGCTTTCCTTTCTCCCGGTCGCATTCTTGATACATACCCTGTGCTCCATTACTGCCTCAAGTTTTTGCTTTCTAGCCTTTTGTTTTCCCTCCGAGTGATTGACCGAGTGTCTGTCTTTGTCTCCTCTCTGATTCGGTAGTTCTCCTACTTGGAGAAGCTTCTGCTGGTCCACGGGGCGTGGAGCTATAACCGCGTCACAAAGTGCATCCTCTACTGTTTCTACAAGAATGTGGTCCTCTACATAATAGAGGTAAGAGCGTCGCCACCACACCCTGTCTCTTTTACACACACACAGTTACATTAACAGAGACATTTTGCAGCTGTTTGTCGACACGGCTGACAGTGATGGACGAGGTGCCCTTCTGGTGTCTGCTTTCTGTCCTGCTTGCATTTGCGAACACACACAAACACACACACTTAAAAAACTGTGTAGCACTGACGAGACCTTGGCTCCAAAGGTCGACTGTTGTCTCTCTGTGTGTGTACTTGTATTGCTCATGAAGTTGGGACACGTATCTATTTACACAGTCACATAGCTGGGGCCTCAGGGCCTTTTGAGGACAGAAAATCCTAATAAATCATTAAATTTCACAAGGAAGACTTGGTTTAAGGGTTGAAAGGTGTAGTTGTTGTTATAGTAAAAGTCTTAAGGAAATGAACATAATTCAGTTTGTTGTCATCAGAAGTGAAACATGACTGCGTTTGCGTGTGAGTGATGAAGGGGCTGCTATGAGGGGTATTTGACAGCTGTGCTCTCTCCAACCCCTCTTACCCCTCTGTCTGACATTAAGGATGCCAGCAGGTGCAGGTCCTCATGTAGCCCACGGTCCCACTCACACCACCACTCTGTGTGTGCGTTTGTGTGTTTCCACAATTATCTCACATAGCTGGCTTCCAGCAGAGCTCTTTAGGCCAAAGGTTATAGACTGTCTCTGTCCACTTAGTGGAGACAGCATAGGGGGATGGTGCGCACATGCGTGTGTGTGTGTGTGTGTGTGTGTGTGTGTGTATAAGAGAGAGGTTTTTGTGTATCAGGCCTCACCCTTAGGCTGTATTCTCCACTGTATGCCCCAGGAATGCCACAACTCCCACCAGCGGCCCCAAACATTTTCTTTATCTGTCCACAGATCTGCCTGTGTCTGCTGTCGGTGTGTGTGTTTGTGTGTGTGTGTGTGTGTGTGTGTGTGTGTGTGTGTGTGTGTGTGTGTGTGTGTGTGTGTATTAAAGAGCTAATGAGGGTTTACCCGAGGCGCATTCAGTTACAGTGTTTCGGTGAATTAGCTGAAATTGATTTTGAGGTCCAGACAAAACCGGCATTAAGAGGGGGTTTTAATGCTTGTTAGCGGCAAAGCAAGTTTAACTGTTGTACGAGGATTTTTATTATATGCATATAAAGACATGCTGTTGCCATCTGAATAATTAAGTCTTAAAAAAGGACGTTTTTCTAACACCACTACCTCATTTTGTCATTTTCCCCCTGCTGCTTTTACTGTGAGGACCTCCCTAAGGCAGTTTTACCCTTCACTATTGTTCCTCTCATCCCTCTCTTTGTGTCCCAGCTCTGGTTTGCCTTTGTGAACGGGTTCTCTGGCCAGATCCTCTTTGAACGCTGGTGCATAGGCCTCTACAACGTGGTGAGTATCCACCCTTCACTATCTGACAATTTTCCATTACCCCACTCACCCTCCTTCGCTGTTACACTTTCCACTTGCTGGATATCGATTGTTATCTTTCACTCTATCTCTCAGTATGAGTAGCACTCTGCTTTGTCTTCTCCTCACAGCTCTTTTGGTTTGAAAGTGTATGCATGTGTTCTGGTGACTGCGAATTACTTCAGGGGAAATGCAGAGCACTTTTACTTACAAAGCAGGTGTTGTGTGCAGAGGTGAAGCCGTTTTGATGCTCATAGTCTGATATAAATAAAGAATATGTGCAGGCACTGTATTTGTCATTAAGCGTTTTAAAGGCTGCGCATGTGTGACCTCTGTGTGCTGCAGATATTTACCGCTCTGCCTCCGTTCACTCTGGGGATATTTGACCGGCCGTGCAGCCAGCAGAACATGCTCCGCTTCCCGCAGCTCTACCGAATAACCCAGAATGCCGAGGGCTTCAACACCAAAGTACGTGCGCAGATGTTCGCAGACACACACGCACATTTAGATCTGTCCTTTTGGCTTCAGGATTCGATGAGTGATGCCAGCTGTTTGTTTGGGACTTTGGCAAGTAAACAAGGGGGGGGGCTATGGAGTCTGGGATGTTTCCATTGCAAACCATAATGAGATTCATAATGCGAGAATAAGGAAGTCTTTCATTTTACAGGGTACACCAGCAGCTTAACCTACTCTGTGTGCGTGTGTGTGTGTACCAGAGCTCACTTTTGATGGCACTAGAACAGTGGGAGTTGTGTGCTCTTGTGAGGAATTGCTGTTTTTGTATGTTTTTGTGTGTTTAGAAGTTTAGGGGGATGGAGCATTTATGTGTTTTGGCATTAATTTATACTGACTTGTTTTCCACTGTCCCTCTCCTCCACCTCCACCTCCTCTCTTTCTGTGTCCTTCTCCTTCTTTCAGGTGTTCTGGGGACACTGCATCAATGCACTGATTCATTCAATTATTCTCTTTTGGTTTCCACTCAAAATGTTAGAGCACGGTAAGTAAGCCTGCCCAGATCATCCTTCTGCAAGCGATGAGTTTGGTTTGCTGACACTCGCATGCTCTCCGCAGACTCTCCCTTCAGTAACGGTCAGGGAAACGACTACCTGTTTGCAGGAAACATGGTCTACACAGTAAGTGTCGTACTGGAAATTTATATGTGTCTGCTTTTGTTTTGATTTCTGCTTTTTGGCGCAGATTTGTGCTTTTTTTTTTTTCACCTGCACAGTGTTTGTGTACACAGCACAGTGTTGCTGCTTCCTCAGAGCCCTTATGAGTCTCCAGTCAATCTAGTCCCGTCTAGCCAGCCTGTCTCCCCTGACATTCGTCCGTCTATTTTCTCTTTTCGCTTCGGCGTCACACACTCTCTATCATTTTACTCCCTTGGAGTCTCATGTGGATGTCGGTGGTGTTTATTTGTTGTGTGTGTGTGTGGACTGCGAGGGATTGTGGGACTCCAGAGTATTTTAACAGACATTGCTGAGTTTACTGTATAACATTATTGTTTATTATCTCCACAGTCGCCAGTCAACTAATCCTGTTTCTGTTTTTTTTTATTTGCCCACCCGCTCCTCTGTGTGTGTGTGTGTGTGTGTGTGTGTGTGCGTGCAGTATGTGGTCGTTACAGTGTGTCTGAAAGCTGGAATGGAGACCACAGCTTGGACCAGGGTAGGAGCATTAACACACTCTTAATACACCACACAACATGTGCTGTATTTTACTCCAGTGTTGACAAATAAAGGGGAGGGTTGGGGTAGGGTGGGGTACTCTGTGAGCCTTTCAGTGTAAGTTTTCCATACGACCTGGTCTAAATGCTTCATAGTCAGGAAAAGCATGGCAGAAGATGTGGTCTACCTTGATGTTGTGGTGGAGGTTTCTCAAACTGCAGTTGCTTGCACCTTTTCTTCCAACTAGTTCCTCTGCAGCTTTTTCCTTTACTCGGTTTTTCAGATGTAGCCGTTTAAAAAAACAAACAAAAAGGTCTGGAAAGTGCCAGATCTTGACAAAGAAATCACTACTAAGCATTCAACTCAAGCAGAGATACTTAACTGCGGAGCAGCTGCAAGAACAGCCAAATGTGCTTGAAGACGTTCAGCTTGTAAGCAACAAATGGAGCTCAGGCCGTGCATAGTGAGGCGTACAGATATTAAAAAGTTCATCAGAAATCTGATACATGATGCATACCTGAAAGATGCATTATGCCTTTCAGTTGATCCGTCTACTGAAGCCTCATCAGAAGCGGTCTCAGTGGAAGCGTGGCTGTCGAGCAATTCTTAGCTGGAATACCAATGAAATACGGCAGTGATGATGCAAAACAAAGTAAGGTCTTGCCATTCGTGAGACATTAACTGATTTACTTCACAGGTCACTGACAGGCAGGGTGGTGAAAGGGACTGATAATAGTCGTGTTAACGTGATTTAAAAAAATAATCCTGCTGTTGATCGTCAAAATATACCAGCTGTCATAAGAAAATGCAGCAGCTCGTGACATTACACAGCAGTATTCTACACAGGCAAAACTTGGAGCACTGCTCCAAAGACTGCTCCTGAACTCTGCCTTAGTAAATAGAGATAAAACAAAGGAAAGAAACAAGTGGGCTTAAAGAGGGGAAATTCTGAAAAAAGACATAGAGAAAGCTGAGCATGTGGCTTCAACTTTCAGTTCTAAAATAACAGCAGCCAAAGTGGAGATGGAGTTTAGGATAACAGCAGCTCCAGCCATGACAGCCACATCGTTTGCTTTCTTTTTTCCCTGTGGTTGGAGAGGAAGGAGAGACTGGCAGGATGGACAGAAAGGGACTGACACCTCTGTCCATTCAGCTGTCCGCACAACAGTGTGGCGGTAATGAAGCCCGGGTCCCACTGGAATTCACACAGAGTCCCCTTACAGTGGATCACACACAGGGAAAGGAGGGAGGGGAAGGTTGTCTATATTGGGATGAGCTGTATATAAAGCATTTGACCTCATGCTGTCTCTCTTTTCTCTCTCTTAATCTCTCCTTAACTCTCGCCGTCCTTCTTTCTTCTCTCTATCTCCCCATCTCTCTATTGTAGTTCTCCCACCTGGCGGTATGGGGAAGCATGGTGCTCTGGATCGTCTTCTTCGGTGTCTACTCCGCCATCTGGCCCACCATCCCTATTGCTCCTGACATGCTGGGCCAGGCAAGTCTCTCGCCATAAACACGCGTCATTCATTTTTATAACAAGGTGCAATGGTGGAGGTTAGAAAAAGGCCCTTCCTACTACATCTCTTCTCTGCAAAATCACCTGCCCCTCCCTTCCGTTTTGGTTGCTGTTACATGGCGCCTAAAAGACTCACCTCTTGGGTGTTCCACGGCGACACTGCTGGGCCCCCCTGGCTTCTCACACCTGCTGCGTGTCACCCGAGCTCCAGTCTTTTACTGCCCTCTGTGGAGGTGTTGACTCAACAGGGTGGGCCGCTGCCGCTGCTGGTGGTGGTGATGAGGGTCCAGTGGGGGGTGATGTGATGTGTGGGACCCCTTAATTAAGAGACTCATTTTAGAGTCTGGGCATGAAGGCATGGGTGAGATGAGGTGCCCCGCTGAGTGGCAGGGGAAGGGAATAGAGCCTTCTCAACTCCCTGCAGCCCATTAATTCAATTTGTGTCAGAAATCAGGAATGCGGTCAAATATCTCTGCAGCTGCTCAGCCTAACTGGGGAATGGTCAAAGACAGTCCCCCCACCCAACTGCACTATTGCCTCTCTTATTTCCCTCGCTCGCTCTATCTATATTTCGATCTGTCCATGTGGGACACAGGATGAAAAAAAGAGTTGTGTACGTCTGCTCAGAATAGCTAGGTGTGACATGTGTGTCCAGATCCATGTAGCGGCTCAGACCAACAGTCTGTTTCTATGGATATAACAAAGCAGAGAAATTCATGTTTTCATGCCTGCATCCTCGCCGTCCACAGAGATTATGTGATATACTGTGAGTCTTTGTGTGGAGGCATTTGTCACAGACAGAAACGCTGATTATGTGTGAGTCCATTTGGATCGTCCGTGCCTTGGTTGGGATTCCAGCTGCTCTCTGATTCATTTTCCCAGTTTATCATCTTTCTGTGGGAACCCAAATCGTCCTTACAAATGCAAAAACAAGACGCGGGAAACATGTGATACGGGCAATAAAGTATTCGAAGCTAAAGAGGACACGGTGCATGCGATTTTGACACCTAGAGACAAAGACGTGCAAAGCAAAACACAAGCTCGTGCAGTGAGATAACCGAAGCGGAGAGAAACTGCAGGGATTTACCAAAACGAGTGAGGACAGGCAACAAACGATGCAGTCACTAATAATGAAAGGAAGTTGTGAAAGAGTGAGATTGGAGGGAATCAGAGGAGTAAGAGTTGTGTGGGAGTAAGTATCAGAGAGACATACAGGCTGACAAATGGAGTAGTCAGATGCGTGATTAATCCTGGGAGACAGAGTAAGAAGGGAGGCAAAGGTCACTGAGGGTGGACTGGATAGACAGGTAGTGGGTGGAGGGGTGGGACGCCAGCATCTCTGCCACTTAGCACGTTCACACAGCTTCTGTGATGTTGTTTGAGTTGTAGTTAAAAGCGGTGAGAAAGCTGTTAAATATTTCTGCCTAACATTCGAGATGTTCAACTTTGGCTAACTCCCTTTATGCTCTTTATGACTTTTGAGTCACATTTCCTTCAGCCGTTACCGTATGCGTCCTCCCCCCTCTCCTCCACCTCCACCCGTGTGCTCGCTGCTGAGAAAAATGACTTAATGCTCAACGTGGATTCATATATGAGTGGAAATAAATGGGCCCTGTGTGTTGTCACCTCAGGCTGGCAAGGTGATGCAGTGCTGGCACTTCTGGCTGGGCCTGGTCTTGGTGCCTGCTGCGTGTTTACTCAAAGACTTCGCTTGGACGGCGTAAGTAGTATCCGTTTAATATAAATACTTGGGGAATCCATACAGACGTTATTCAACTTAACTGAAGCGTTTACATAACCCGTACTGAGCACTTCTTACAATGAATTACACGTGTCTACGAGGTGAAACGCTCAGTTTCCTTCATTGGGCTGATGAGCTTTTTTTCTGCCGTGCAGCGCACGCCGCTCTGTGAGAAAGTCTCTTCTCGAGGAGGTGCAGGAGCTGGAGGCGCGGTCCGTTGACCCAGGCGCAGCTGTCCTTAGAGATGCCAGCAGCCGCAGGTATTGAAACGCTACAAAGCATCTTGAGATATCACATCATACATATACATCTTTTTATCATCAAGTAGATTTTTCAAAAATTTAATATGTCCTGTGCTACCATGTCCCAAATGTCTGCAGTTTTAATAACGGCCTGCTAGTGTCTTTATTATATTTTTATGTGTGAAAATAAACTATTTCTGTCCCCCCTGTGGCAACGTCCACAGGGCTGAGGCCAAGGCTGATGTCCCGTAGAGCCAGAACTGCTCACAGAGGTAGTTTCTGGGTTTGCACTGTCCCACTGTGTGACCTGTGACCTCAAATGACCTGTGTGCCCCATTGCAAGCTGCTTTGGAGTGACTCCTGCTTGTTTTCCATTAACCAAGTTCACATCTCCCTCTCTTTGTATCTTTTAATGTTGTATTGTTCTCACTTTTTTTTTCTCTCCTTATTTCTTTAAATGCGATCGTTCTTTTTCTTCATAGGTGGACCAATTTAAACTGCTGTACTGATCTGGTGTGTTTAACATTTGCCTGTAGCTTCAAAGGCTGTGACTTAGTGTTGTGCTCAGTATTGCATTAGAATAAAGATCTTTGGCTAATTTTGAGGGAAATTATACAAATTATAGATTCAGTACACGACCACTTTTCCAAAATCATTGGGATGCTGGTTAAAATGTAAATGAACTAACAAAAAGCAGGGAGTTGAAAATCATTTAAAGTCTGTATTTCACTGGAAACTGTAAAAATAACATTGAAACAGAGACATTTAAATATTTTTGAATTTGATGCCAACAAAATGATTTATAAAAGTTTCAACATGAACAGTTTTCCATCACCTGACAGCATATATTGCTTCAAATGTTGCACACGTCATCCAGCATCACTGGGGGCTAAGCTACTAAGTTACCCAACCCATGTGCCTAATGCACCCTAATACCAACGTGAATGTTGATGTCCATGACTTCCAAAAATAATTTAAGGTTTTGATTGGGCAAACCCAATGACAGCTTTCAACATCACTCAATTTATTGATGTTTATTTGTGTTTTATGGGTGACGGGGGGGTTGCATGTGTGGATGTAGTGACAAACTGTGCTCACCAATGACGGCTAAGAGGCCAAAGATCTCAGCCATTTAGATTTGGTTGCCAGTCTTGGATTGTCTAAATTATGAATATTTTTTTGCACTGCACATGATTTCAATCCCCAACTTGAAGCTTTATTCTTACCTGTATGGACAAAAGTATTGGGCCAAACCTCTTAATCTTTAAATTTAGGTGTTTTCAGTCTAGCTGGATAAAATCAAACACCTCACCATGCAGATTTGTTGTATTTGTTTCTTGAGCTTTTTCCTCCAACGCCCCTTTCATCCATTCTGGAGGTGCAGAGATTTTGAACCAAGAAGTAATTTTTCCAGAAATGTCTGTGGTATTATTGCAAAGTGCAAGTGTTTAGAAGCCACAGGAACTCAGACTACAGAAAGTTACAGAGCGTGGTTGCTGACTCCTGAGGTGCGTAAAAGTTGCCAACGCTCTGCTGACTCAATAACTGCCCTAAAAACCTCCTCTGGCTTTAACATCAGCACCAAAGCTGTGTGCTGGGAGCTTCATGGCATGGGCAGCTCGTGTAAGTGTCCCGGTACTTTTGTCCATGTAACGGTGTCTGTCCAATTAACCCTAGTCAGCTGTGAGGTGTTATTTTTAGCAAGTCCACAACTTTAACAGTCTAATGTTGCCCTTGTCTCATCTTTGTTGGAGTGTTATGCTGGAAACAATTTAGAAACAACCTTATATTTGTCCAAAAAAACCCAATATTTCTCTGTTCTAAGATATGGTATGTTGATTTTTTTAATTAATTTGAAATAAATCAAACATAGTTCATATAATTACATTTGATACAGCATCCAAAGTATTTTGGAAAACCTAGTTTGTAGACGTTTAGTGATTTACTAGCTGTGGCACAAAGAGATTCAGGAAATTTCCATTTTGCTACTTTAGTTTAATGCCCCCAAACACCTCTGTAGGACACATCTGACTATATCTCCATATTTATTATTTGACGGCTATACTGTGGCTGCTAGCTTTTATTGTAAAAACTCACTATAAGCTTATAACATACAGTGCGGTGTTAGATGATAAAGAACAATACCAAGAACAACACAAGTATTCTACTTTTACTTCATATTTGACAACTTAAATTAGAAGTTAAGTTTGCATAACGTATACTCACATGAGGAGTGTGAATACTTATCTCCCTGTGTTACAGTGAGTTCCACAGTTTTCTCATTTTATGAGGAGGTTGAGTTAAAGGTTTCACCAAGAGAAAGTACATTAGAGGTGGTTCTTGTTTCTTGAAGTGAGCAGAAGAAGTCGGGGGGGGGGAGTGTAAAACCACATTGCTCCTCTTGACCCTTAAACAGAGCTCCATCCTTGACTGACCCTGCTTTTAAATGCCGGGAGGCAGGAACACATCCTTGAGTGCTTTCCATTCAGAATAAGAGAAGGAAACTAAGGGTGAGCTGGGAAGCAATGGAGCA
Organism: Mchenga conophoros; assembly: GCF_057382185.1. Taxonomy (NCBI): domain Eukaryota; kingdom Metazoa; phylum Chordata; class Actinopteri; order Cichliformes; family Cichlidae; genus Mchenga; species Mchenga conophoros. The sequence continues at coordinate 25,198,731 of NC_140534.1, read as the reverse complement.
AAATGGAAAAGAGCACATCTGTGTTTGTAGTTTTTGGGGAGGGTAGGCATGGGAAAAGGTGGAAAGGTACAGTACGGGAGTGTCTCGGGGGGAAGAGTTCAAATAGCGTACATCCTCGGGCCCTTTTGAATCAGAAAGTACCCACAGAGAAACTTCACGGCAGGAGCGAGGACAGCTTAAGTCATACTGATGCACGAACCGTTCATTTATTTGTCCAGCCACTGTTTAGTAATTTTATCGAACTCACAGTGCCGTCATCCTTGTAACAGACATTATTTTAACAGACATAACAGAAAGTCTTTGAGCAAGCTCGAGAGCTCTCTTTTTTTCACACCAGTGAAAGATTCCCAGCGGTCTTAGACAGTTATGAAAATTTCCTAACCGCTTGTTCCAAATGTTAGCCTTGGGAAGGCTGGGTCGACTCCATAATTACTCCACTGATCATCATCACCTCTGTGTACTCTAAGTGCCAGGGAAAACCCTTATGTGTGAATTTAATGCTCCACTGGCAGATAACTGCACAAAACGTATTCCTTCAAGTAAATATGGCAGAAGTTAACTTCCCGAGGCGCCCCTTACGTTTACATTCGACGTCTGCACTTTATTGGCTGTAATAATGGCGATGACACGGGAGACAAATGTATGAATATATGTGTGTATGTATGCATTCGAGCCGGCCTGTGTTAGTGCGCAGTATCTGGAATGGGCTTGGTTATTTTTGGTCACCGGAGGAGAGGAGCCGTGACGGCGTGTGGTCTCAGAACAGAGGGTCCAGTCTTCTTCTTGGAATGGGGGGGAGAGTGGAGTGGAGTGGGGATGAGGAACAGTTTACTGTGGATGTCCTGTTACCCTGCAGGCAGTTTATGACTTACTGTTAAAGTGAATGTGAAAAGCAGTCGCTGTCTAATCCACCTCTAACAAACTTTCTGGTCCTAAATCTGCTGAGATTTTGTTTACTTATTGATCTGTGTGTTTCTATGTTACACCCTAAACAAGTGCTTTGCTTTTCTGTTATGCTGCAGTGTTTTACTGAAGAGCAGCTAAGATTAAAAATCATAGGCATAGAAAAATTAGAGGCAAAGATCCTGAAAGTCTGTAGACTGGTTGTTAGTAAGAGTGTTATGTAGTTGTGGGAGTAGCAGAGATTCTCTCATTTGTATAATTATGTGTTATTATAGTGATTATGTTGTGCTGCTTTGGAGTAAATGTTCTTCCTTACCTTTCCTTCTTTTTATCTTGCAGTCTAAACGAACGGGCCCATCTGCTGACAAGAGTCTTTAGGAAAACACCTTCAAGTGTAGGACGCTCAAACTCTGTGCAGCAGACTGTGTCACGTGAGTGCTCTTTCCAATAAGAGATGCTATCATGTAAACCAAGTCTTGCTTTAATGCTCCAGTCACAGTAAGGCGAACGGTGGCTGGAGGCCAAAGCTATTGCGACTGTGCGCAACTGATTTGTGATCTTGTTGACTTTTGAAATGGTTCAAAGACAAAACAACCAGCTGCTGTCTTCAAAGCAACTTCAGTGCGTCAAAATGGTGATAAAACACCAGTAAGACAGAGTCGGTCTGCTATCAGTTTACTGTTGATTGGGATCAAGGTGGCAATTATGTGCAACCTGTTTGCGATAATCCAGCAATTAACTGTGATAAAGAGCAAAAATTGCAAATCTGTTGCAAATCCTTGGCAAGGAAGGCTTTGTAACGGCTTAACGATTAAGTACTCACAAGATTAAGTACCAGCAAGAACCTCATAGATATAAAGCAGAAATTCCTCCAAAAATAGTGACAGAGTTGCTGCAGGATGCCTAAGTAACATAACCCCTCAGCTACTTTTATATGCATTTATATAGGCAAATAACCAGAAAACAAACAGCTAAGTTCCCTGTTGCAAACGAGTTGTGCTTATCAGTGCAAACAGCGATTGATTGCAACGTGTTGGCAACCTGTGTCTGTTTATTAATTAGATGGCAAATTAGATGGTGGTCAGTCTGAGTTGGTCTGCAATTGTTTGAAGACAGGTTTCCCGTACGATCACTGCAGCTCAGCAGTTAGAGCAGGTCATTCACTAATTCAAAGGTTGGATGTTTGGTCCTGTTTGCATGCCAAAGATACTGAACCGAGTTGCTCTCTAATGTATGTGTTGGAGTTTGAATAGAAGATCACAGTGCTTGTGTAAATGGCTGAATGAATGTTGTATAAAGCACTGTGAGTGCTCCAGCAGAGTAGAAAAGTGCTATGTAACATACGTATTTGCACTGCAATCAAAAGTGGTAGCCCAGAGGTTGAGGGTGATGCATGCTCAGCCTCTGGGCTACCAGTTTATCACCAGCACTACTTGAGGTTGTTTTTAAATGCAAAAAAAAATCACAGGAAAAAAATCTCAATTTTTCCTAGTTGCAAGGAGTTTATGTGACTGAGCCATAAGACTGATAGAAGCCAACAGTCTCACTGTGTCATCTCTGTGTTCCCAGTTTTGTTGTCACTCAGCACACAGGCTTAACAAGTAAGACTTCTCCTCTGTCTCTCTGCAGATGGCTATGCCTTCTCTCAGGAGGAGCATGGTGTGGTGTCTCAATCCCAGGTAGTGCGCTCTTATGACACCACCCGCCAGCGCCCCAGCCTCTAGCCCCATCCCGGATCAAAGCTTTGGCTCACTGAAGCAAGAATTTGTCAAGGTGACAGCGGAGATAGACTTAAGTGACACCCTCACGCCGGGTGACCGACCCCTGCTGTGGCCTTACTGGACAGTGACCTGACCCCTTGCCAGGGACGGAAGTCATGGTCAGGCATGGAGGCCGTCGCTGGCGCTTGGAGGACTGACTCGGGAGAAGGGACCAGGCCGGATATACGGACTAACCATTGTTATAACTCACAAAGGCTGCACAGGCATGAGCAATCATATCCATGCACAGACGTGACAAGTCAAACTCAGAGACTGCTACTCATATCTGTATATCCCTCAGACTGAGTTTGCTTTATGCCTACGTGTGTGCGCGCAAGCGTGTGTGTGTGTGTGCGCGTCCCAGTGCGTCTCTGTCTGCCTGTGCATGTGTGTCTGCACGCATTGGCGCTCCCGTGTTCGTGTGCATGCGTGTGTCGATCCATGTGCGTTCGCATCCACCGTTCCCTCTCATTTCCCGTCTGTCATCACGCGCCGATGTGGAAGGGGACGTCAAAATAGTCGCACTCGCTCGCTCGCTCACTCGCTCACACGCATACAGGCGCGAAGAATTCCTTAAAATTAGAGGGTGGGAAGCATATACCGAGGACCCGCCAGAGCCCTGCACCCCCAGCTACAGGCCCCCTCTCTCTCTCTCTCTCGTAACATCTCAGCATCGAGCCTCACTGCCAAACACCATAGAGATGCCACTGAGGCAGAACGCTCACCAAACCGGACCACAACCCTGCCACAGCCCCTCCTACCCCACTGAGACCTCTTGCTTTAGCTCTCCCTTCATTCCTTCCTTATCTCTCCATCTCATAGCCGCTTTGCAGCCTCCGTGTCCCTCTCCTCCTTTTCGCAAGTTTAAAGAAATCCATTTTGTTTTATTTTCTGACCTCTCCCGTGACTCCAGACGTCGCCCGTCTACCACCGTCAGCTGACGTGGAAGCAGCATGACTGGCATTAGCGCTTCCTCTTTTATTTCTGTTGCATTTCCACTCTTTACTGGACTGTTTCTTTCTCTCTGTCTCTCTCTCTTTTTTAAATTAAAGCAAACATCAATGTGTATTTGTTTCTATTTTTTTTCTCTTTTCATTAATGCCCGTTTCTTTTGTACTCATATGTGAAAACATGTCTTAGCGGGAGTATTTTACTTGAAGTTGCCCTAAAAGGCACCCAACCAGAAGGGATTTGATTGAGACGCTCGCATGGATCATGTGTTGTTGTTTTTTGTTTTTTTTTCTAGCTTTGGGGTTTGTCTGAATGTAGAGTCCATTGTCTGTGAGCTCTGTGTTGAGGACACTCTGGTTCAGGAATGCAAAACTGAAAGGGGATGGGCGAGAGGGGTTGTCCTAATCATTAAATCTAATCAATCCATGGCCTGACTAAATGTCTTTGTGTTTTGGCTGCGCGCTGTGTGCTCTTTCAATCAAAGCGAGGGGTTTTTGAGTCCAACTGTAGCTCCCGGGAAGCTGGAGGAGTCTTGGTTTACATTTCACACAGAGGATGGAAAGGAAAAGAAAATATAGAAAATGTCAATGCGAACATTAAAAGCTTAGCATTTTATAAATTGGCCAAATCAAACCTCTCCCACGCTCCTTCTTTAATCCCAAGGGAGTGACTGTAGACAGACCATTAGCCGATTAATTCACCACCACCACCCTCCCCAACTGGAGATCCCTTTCCCACCCACCTTCCTGGATGTGGCCCAGCCCGAAAAACTACAGCTGCTACAGTATGGAGAATCCATCGGGGTGCTGCTTTATGCTTTTCAACTCTTCCCCAGTGACTCTCCAACGGGACGACATGCTTTCCACATTACTGTAGCTGAGTTTCTGGAGGAGCTTGCCAAAACTGCACTTTCACATCATCATATTCTTAAACTGTCCATTGTTGTGGTTTATTATTTCTCCTGTGTGTGTGCGTGTGTGTGTGTGTGTCGGATGACGTCCTCTGTGGGAGGTAGACCAGTCTGTGAATGTGTTTCTAGTAGTTTAAGTGCGTGAGTGTTTTAAGGAGATTAAAACAACCCAGTCAACCAGTCATATTTGTTTTTGTTAACCAGGGCTTTGTTTCCAAATGTGCGTCTGTGCTTTGAGTATCACTCACCTTCCTGGTTATTAGAAAACTCACAGCAAGCCTATTTTCAGTTTTAAAATATGTTTATTTTTTCAGTTTCATATGAAAAAGTGTCTCTCCTGCATTAAATCACTGTATTTCAGGTGGAGCAAATGCATTCGATCTAAAATAATTCCACAATTTCACACACTCTCTTACTATTATTCCCCCCCCCACGTCACATAAGTTCCCCAATGAATCTTACAGACATTGTGCTTGGAGTACAGATGAGGTGCGCAAGCAAACCAGTTTCGGTACTAAAGGACATGTCGGGCTGCACGCTCGGTGGAGCAGCACATTCCTCGAGCTGCACGTTCCTCGGTTACAGTGGCACAGCTTTACACCGCTACACAGAGCGGCAGAAAATTCAGCAACTTTCGCTTATTTTTACAGATTAACAACCAAAGCGGCCACTTCCTTGCCCTTCCTAAGTGGAAAATAATGACTCAGAGCTGCCCCGGAGCTGCCCGTGCTAATGCACTGAACTGTGGTGGTGTGAAGTACACACACACACCTCGCGGGAGAGAAGTGAAGGGGGCAGCTGGCATTTTTGGGGGTTTTTTTGGGGGGGGGTTGCTATATAATTAACTGTAATGCTCAGAGAACTTCCTCTCACTTCTCTGTCGCACACTCACACGTCCAAGGAACATTAACGGCCTGCCTTGTGAATAGATCTAATTTTGGGGGGATTTCTGAATGTGTTTCTGGGGGTTTTGTATTTCTTTGTTTCTTTTTTTTTTTGCTTTCTGGGTGGCAGGCGGGGGGGTTGGATAGTAGGGTGGAGCGTCACAGTCTGTGTCCTGTGCTCACTTCATTAGATTTTAAATGGCCTACAGGGAGATCGCGACTGCCTTTCACATCACACCACCTGCATTTCCCATTACACACAGTTACACTCACAGTTACTCACAAGGCCACCGCATCCCTCCACACTTCACACTCTCTCGGACTCGCACACGAACAGTACAAATATCTATCCACATGCTTTCTTTCCTTGTACTTTCAGCGCAAACAAAAATATACTGTATTATATAAACCACTCACAATCATTCACAAGCACAGATGTGCACATGGCATAAACACAGCATGTGGTCATATATTGTTTTTGCTTGAATGTCCATTTTTCATACAGTCCGCTGCTATAAATCATCCAGTCATCGCTCATTCCTGTACATATAAGCTTGCAAATCTTTTTCTCACATACATCCATGCAAACACAAACACATGCAGCCTTTACTTGATCTCCGGGCTGCAGTGAACTGTGCATTATTACTCATCAGGGCTGCACAACCCTCCGAGATGCAGTTTTGTCTTTGCATCCAGTGAGAGGATATTTATGCATCTGCCTTACGCATCGCAGGCTGAGCCTAGCTCGTTCCACCTTTCATACAAAACAGACACAAACCACACACAGTTACAGGGCAGGTCCAGCTACCAGGAACAGCTTTATGAGTCCTTCATGTGAGTCTGACTCCTTGCCTTCTTTTTTTTTTTTTTTTTTTTTAACCCCCCCCCCCACTCTGGCAGTGTGCCCAAAGGTCTGTCTGCTGCAGCCCTCACAGGTTAAACTTGACAAGTTAATCTTTGAAAATAAAGTGGTAGAGTGGTCTGCTGGTTGGGCCCTCGTCACACTGTCACTGGAGGGTGTTTCTGATCACTGGTGACACTGGAGCCAGCAGTGGGAGGAGGGCAGGGTGACTGGAGGGGTCTGTAGCCCCCTTGAGTGGGGTCCAAGTAGGCTGCGGTAGAGGACATGGGGTGGGCATAGCCGATGTACTGCGGATGCAGGAACTGTCCCTGGTGAGGCATGATTTGGGTGGCCTGCTGACAGTTGAGTACAGAGAAGTTGGTGGGCATGTTGACAAAGACGCTGGCATCAGGGGGCAGGCAGCAGGAGGCCTGAGCCCGCATGACTGGAGGAGGGGCAGTGCGGGGGACAGCGGCTGGAGCGGACGAGCTGGATGAGGTGGCTGTGCTGGACTGGCGGGATGAGGAACCCCTGGAGGTGCTCGCCATCATAGGGATGGTTTCCAGGAGGCGCCCACCACCGCCGGCCCCACCTCCTGTCGTGCCTCCAGAGGACAGTTCCTGCTTGGGTCGGAGACACCGGCAGCAGCACACAGCGACCACAGAGCCCACCACGATGAAAGCCACGAACACTGAGCCCACGATGAGGAATGGCACGTAGATGGGAACTACAGAGAGAAAAGAAGAAGAGACATTGCCATTAAACTGACATTAATCCAATTCGTTTTTATTTCTACAGCACCAATTTGTCACTTTATATTGTAAGGTAGACCCTACAATAATACATACAAAGAAAAACCCAACAATCATATGACCCCCTATGAGCAAGCACTTTGGCAACGGTGGGAAGGAAAAACTCCCTTTTAACAGGAAGAAAACTCTGGCAGAACCAGGCTCAGGGAGGGGCGGCCATCGGAGCAGATGTAAAACAGCTGTAAAACATGCGATTAGTGAAAAAAACTATTGCCTGTTAAGCTGTGCTGCCTTGCATGCTCACATGTCTTGCTTATCTGCACAGGGGCTCCTTGATGTGAGTGGTGATTGAATGAGACAGTGAAACAAAGGACTGGAGCAGAAAAATAGAAGGTACACTGGATTTGAGTCCCCAGGGAGTCCCAGAGTCTCATTAGCAGTTATTAACTTTGTTTTGATCTGTTTTAATCCTGCACACCCCACTGTGTCCCCGGCCTCTTCAACCCCACAGACCTGTGTGCATTTGTACTGGTGACATTCTTAAGCCTCGCTGCCAGCCAACATTTGTGACCCTTTTCTCGCTCTCTCATTTTTTTTCCTCTTACCCCTATTTTTTTTTTTTTTTTTTTACTAATCCTCTGAAAATAAGTTACTCAAGTTGAAGTACAGTACTTGACATCTGCTTAAAGAAAGGTATTAAAGTGGACTGATTTAATGTAGCTGAATGGGAGGTTATTCAGCTCTTTAAATCAGAGGAATAAACCAGCTCCTTCTCACTGACCTTTTCTTTGTTTCTGCTTAACGCAGCAAATCATACTCTCAACAACTACGTATTTGTGTAACTCTCACAGTTCCACCAATCAGACTATAAATTGCTGGGTCAAATAGGAGATGTCTGTGTGAGCAGGTAGAAGCTTTGGCACGTTATTATGCGAGAAGAACTCAGTGTCAGTCTGTAAATTTTGTGAAGTGAGCAGGAAAAGCTCCAAAAACAAGCCTAAAGCGCGATCAACAGTAGGAACAGTTTTTCCTGACTCTTCGTTTTCGGTAAAGCATTGAAGGCTGAAACAGGGCGACATTCAAGATGAGGTCACCGCCGATGAGGTGTTTCCCTCAGTCGCTCATTCCCATGCTCACTACCACAAACACCTTTCAAAGCACAATAACGACCATGTTACATTACAAGTGATTAGTTGTGTTTTATTGTTCCCACTGGGTGTAGTTATTTTCCACTTTGAATGTGTCCGTGTATTACGAGGTGTAACTGTATGCCGGAGAGAGAGAGAAAGAGAGGGAGAGAGGTGGCAAACTGGCTCTAGTTTCCTTTTGTCTGTGAGCTCTTTGAAATGCATCCATGGGACTTTGATTTTTTTTTTCCAAAATGCTCATCAAACGTGGCAAGGTATTAAAAGGATTACTGCATGGAAGCTGTTAAGAGCAGGAGATCACTCATGGGCAGAGGCAGCAAGGTCTTGGTAACAAGAGCAGAGGCAGAGGCACGCCGACATGAAACAAACCAGGACCTTGACCCATTTCCTTTCGACAAGAAGTGGTGTTAACTTAAGAGGCTTCTGCACCACACAGCTGCACACCTCACAGTAAACAGGTTGTAAAAGGAACATTTACAGTATAAGTTACAAGAGCAGAAATGTACCAGGGAGCCTCTCTGTGCCATCTTTCCTGTACTTATATGGCCTCCACCTCAACATCTCTACCTCCACTCCCTTTTTATGCAATGCTAATGAGGAGTAGTCATTTCAAGGACTTTCTCCTTGTGTTGCTTTACCCCTGACTTCACTGCTATTAGAGCTACTTTCCCAAACACTGTATGGTAAATCATTAATGGAGTGAATAAAGGTCCTAAAAAGTTAATGCACAGTAGTAAATAAGCTCTTTACTGTACACAGCAATCAAAAAATCAGCTACCATATGAGCCTCACTTTTTGTATATTTCATTATTACATCGCTGGTAATGGATCAGTTTGAATCTTGTGGTTGTTGTAGCTGCTGAAACTGAATCTGTAGAGTCAGGGAGTTTAGGCCTTTGGGTCCTATCATAGGGGTCGTTAGCCCCTGAAGGGGGTCACAAGATAAATCTGGAAGGTCAAGAGATGATTAATGGAGTGGAAAAGAAGAAACAAAACTGAGAGCATGTTTCCATGCCGGTCAGTCAGTACAGAGGCACAGCTGTGCTTTGAGCATTGAGCTAAAGGCTGATTTCGTGATGCTGACATGGCCACAAGGTGATTTTTATCAGGTATAGAGTTAACTAATGTTACTTTAGCTTCTTAGAATACCAGTTAACACAAAGTGCAGCAGAGGCTGTGTGTGATTGGCTTTGCAGATATCCAAAGCAACAGATAAAGTGAAGTGCAGCTTTAACCTCCTAGGACATGGAGATCACATCACATTTTGTGTTGTCTTGACCAAAGTACTAAATTTCGGGCCTGATATCCACTTACGAGGCCATTATACTGCCACTGTTCGATTAAAATTTTAAACAAATATCCTCATATGTGCATCTCATTTTTGTCAGAAACAAAAATCAGGTAAAAAAAAATCTGGCAATTCTTTGTTTTTACATTCATCAGGTCCCAATCAGCCCAAATATCAAAGAGAAATTAAAAATGCATGTCATGGAAGAGTTCGGGTCTTAGGCGGTTAAATAAAAAAGCTAAGAATTCACCAGTTACTAACTAACATTTGATAGAGGATCCACAGAGCCTCCTTACTGGTTGTAATATTTACAAGTATTTCCTGCTGAAACACTTTTAATTTTAAGCCACTTCATGTGGACACTGAGCACTAAACCCCACCTAGTACTCACATAAATTTGAAAAAAAAAACTAACTTTATTCTTTACTTCTTTCTTTTGAGGCATTTTTTTGTGCACATGGCAGTTGTCCCCCATCCTCCTATTGTTCCCTGTCATTCGTCCACACCTGTTGCTGTAGTCGAGCTGTGGCAGCCCCCTCTGCTAAGCTCTTGTTTTGGGCAGATTCTTCGTGGCTGGCTGGCTGATTGGACCCCTCCTTCAGCCTATCCCATGGGCTTTCTCCTGTTCCCAAATACCATATGTTCCTTCATGTTCAGCACATTAATAATTTCCTTTGTGTTATTCCCCCAACACTGCACTATGTGTATCTCTTTGAGATGATGAATAGGCTGCATGCACATGAAAAATGTGTAAAATGCACAAAGTGAACTGGGCTGTGGATGAATAAAAACACTTCTTCTTTTTGTAAGAAAAAAAGGTTTTCCTTTAAGTAATTTTGGCTGGAGGCCTATGAATGAAATGTATATATTGCTTCCTGTAGTGATAAGCTGTGACAGTATTAGCAAATGACAGATTGTAGCTGGAGAGGGCAGGGTATCCTCTGAGGAAACATGTATTGCACTTTTCTCTCATGTCTAGTATGTTTCTTTCGTGATATGGTGCACTTTCAAGAGACTTTACAGTAGATTAACTTATGGGAATGTAAGCAGTGATGAATGAGGGGCCAGAGGGGGAGAGGTCTGTCACCCAATCCACGGTAAAAGTTGGAAAATGTGGGTCATACTTTGCCTCTGGTTTTGGCATTGATGCCTCTTATATGTGAGCTTCTAGTTTGAAGCATGACCTGAGTGTGAGGGCCTCAAAGCCCACAGATACCACAGAGACATGGAGTGGTTAGATTACAGTAGCAGCTTGGCCAACAGAAAGAGACTCCACGAGCCTGCTGAGAGGAAATAACGCAAATTGCGTGTGTTTTTTCTTCTTTTTAATGAACAGAGCTGTCAGCACCCTTCGTGAGCTACACTGTCCAAGATCCGGTCAAGTCCAAACTTGATCCCCGTGGGGACGGCGTGATCTGAGCCCGGCCCCTCTCTTGCACTGTTAAAGAACAAACACGGCTATTTATAAAGTGCAGCAGCACGGCACAGTTTGCCATTTGTGAGGGCAGTTAACCGGTTTTTTGGAGGAGTCTGCTGTGTCCGTGCAGCTGTCGCTTGCCAGCCAGCAGATGCAGCTTTTAACAGGGAGATACTGTGAGTCTGCTGGGTTTATGAGAGGAAACCAAAGCTCCCAGCAGGTCATATTAAATGATATTTACAATATCAAATTCAAGGCATCCTGTACATAAGCAGTGGGGTGTGTATGAGGTTGGCTTATGGGATACAGTATGGTAAGATTTATATGGAATGAATAAAATCAAAAAGGTTTTACTGAGACTGTAAATTCTGAAGTGAACAAAGACTGCACTCTCCCCACTGAAGCAACAGGTCAAGCAGTTTTAGTGCACCGACGTTATCTCAGTGTCTCTCTCATATGAATCACACGTAAGTCTACAGAACACAGGGGATTTAACTATGAAACTTCCTATACAAGAGTTTAACTTAAAGAACCCCCCCAAACATTTAGTTTTTATTCTGTTTGCGCTTTGCTCTTCACATGTTTAAGCGCTCTTCTTTCAATACTACTCATAATATTAGCGGAATTAGTTATGGGCTTGTACCTGCACCGGAGTCCTTGTTCTCCTTGTTGTTTGTCCCGGGCTCCGGTGACTGTCGGTCGTTATCGCAGCTCCCCTGATCAAGCCGCGCATCCGTGCTGGAGCAGCAGTAGCGCAGCTCGCATTTCCCGCAGCAGATTATCGCGTCCACTCCGTCTATCTTCTCCGGGCACTGAAAGCCCTCTTTCCAGACACCCTGGGAGTCCCGCCAGCCGTGGCAAAACTCCCCGCTCGCTTTCACGTCAATAATGACCAACAGCAGAGTCACAATCGCGGTGACAGACATCGGGAAACCTCCTCCCCACATTCTCGGCCAGGTGGCCCGCGGCCTCACGCTGGCGCACTGGAAGAGACTGAGAGGCTTTTACTCCCCGCGTCTAAGCTGGTGAGGGGGGTGATACGCTGGGTCGGTCCGATGAAGGGAGCAGAGGGGATGCAATGCAGGAGCCACAAACCACTTAGAGGCTGTCATTTGTTAGAGAAATCGCGTGCGTAATTCTCCAAAAGTGACTCCGGTTATTCAGGAGATGCACAAAAAACAAATGGATACTACTACTAAAAAAAAGTCAGAAAATATATGAATTTATAAGTTTGACTGATATTCCAGTTGCAAACCCTCGGAGGTCTGGTAAATCCAGTGTAGAAAAACTAATGGATTTCCTTTGGCACTGCAGCGAGGCTGAACTCTTCAAATGACTTTCCTCGGGGATCCAGAGAAACTAACACTTGTAGCCTGATCCATGGGCGCGCAGCTGCTGTCACCCTCGAGTCCTCTCACAGCCAGCTCCGTGCGTAAAGATAACGTTTCAAACTTTTGTGGCTTGGCCTGCATTGTTGAGTGTCAGAAGTCAGTCAACCAAATCTGTGTCAGTCTTGAACTGAAGCCCACAGAATCTAACCCACCCTGTGTCAGAGTGAGAGGGGCGTGTAAAAAGTCAGATGCAAATCCACACCTCACTGTAACAACCAGAGTAGATATACAGGGAATACCAACAAACTACATACCACTGGTCAAAATGCTGCAATTTAGTTGATATTTTTAAAAAAGTAAAATAAGAAGATATATCACCCGACCGTCTTTTCTGGCAACAGTCGTCCAGATTGGATCTTAAATTTTTAACTTGAGGTCAAAGGGATTTTTCTCAGTGAAAAAAAACCTGCAGTTTGGCTTAAAATACATTATTCATATGTTACACCGATTTCCAGGTATACAGATAGACTATTTGAATTTGTTGTTATTATTATTATACTATAAACTACTATTAAAATGCTACTACCTTGAAGGAAAGACACCATGTGTCCAGTTAAATATTGTTGTTGGTTTGTCGCAATTGTCAGGCTATCCTACAGCGTTAATTTTTTTGAGTGAACTTACCCCACAGTGCAACCTAAACCAGTTCAGTCTGAGCCTTGTGCGATATAAAAATAAATAAATAAACCCTATCAGTTCCTCTCTGGTTAAGAGCAGATGAAACATTTGACAGTTGGACACGTCTGCGCCAACACCAGCAGACATTTAAATAGTGACATTGCCATCTAGTGGTGATTCCAGATATTAATGCAAAGTTTTTATTTTTTGTATGGCGGTTATTTGGGAAAGTTAGCAACAACTAGTGAAAGTTTCCATAAGTTTTTTTTTTTTTTTCCTGAAGGTTAATTTAAATAACATTTGAAGAGCGGGGATGTTCTCATAAGGCCGAGACAAATAGCCTTAGACAAGATTTTTCAAGAACCTCACCTTCATTCAGAAAACATCTCTAAGATTTTTATTTCTATTTAATTTTGAATCAGTTTTTTAAAATTCAGTTTACTATCATTGTATTTTTATTGCGATATGAACGTATTTATCAAAGGCAAATTTTTTGATCAGACTGACAAAGAAATTAAAATCACATCAATATTTTTGATTGAATTGTAACTGTTTTAAAAGTGCACGATATAATTTCACATGTATATTTTTAGCCTAGTTTTTAATTTTTTATTTTACCAGCATGTCTGGAACATTCAAAGAAAATTGTTGTGGTCTTCTTTAAAGCTTATTTCTGGGATTGCATCGGGGATCTGCTCCGAACCATGATGTTCACAAACGACATTGTAATCTGTAGTGTGAGTGGGGAGCAGAGGTAGTGAAGGTGGATGAGTTTAAATACTTACGATCAGCCATCCAAAGCAACAGAGAGAACACACGAGAGGTGAAGAAGAGAGTGCAAACAGGGTAAATGGGTGGAAATTAGTCTCAGGGATTTACGATGTAAAAGCAATTTTATCACTCAAAATAAAAACCTCAGATATAAACTAACCAGTAATAAAAATAAAGTATCTCACATTGACCCTAAATCACCGACAGGGGGCATTTTTTGCCGCCTAATGAAAAGGATTCGCCACCTTTCCCAGCAGCACTTCATTTCCCGTGATGCTCCACTGTTTGAAGCGGTATCCGTGGAAACGGCACAGGAAGTGGCGCGCAACTGTTGAAAAATGTCTCACAAACTGAAGAGGTGGTTTTGATGCTATTATTTGTCACCAGCCTTTAAAACGGCGTCTAAAGACAGCTTGGTGGGCGTTTCTCTTTATTAACCGGAGCTCCACGTTGTAAAAAGTATGTTTTTTCAGTTTTAACTTGCCTTTTAGCCTAAGATAGCTCAGCCGTACATCCTAGTTTAGTGAAAGTTACAGAAGCTTCGCCATGGGAATGAGAGTTAACAGCTAGCTTGTTGTTACATACTAAACACTTTTGGTAAATGAAACGTGTGCAGCCTTAACGAAGTCTCCTTGTCGTATTGTTTGTGAGCAGATGTCGTTTGTGAGAGTGGGGCGTCCACAGCAGCACGCCAAAGGAAAAAGGCCTGTTCGCCCCAAGAAGGCAGCAGCTCAAAGAAGAGAGTGGGTGGTGAGTATTGACAGCTGAACAAATACTAGAGACATATGAAGGCCAGTCACAACTAAGCAGGCAGTCTTGTACTTGTACATATTTCTGTGCAATTAGAAGACAGTCTACTCTTGCTTGCTGTGAATCTTCTCTACCATAATCTGAAATAGAAAGGTATGAGGAGAGATTATTTGTTTTCTAGAGGTTACTCAGATCATCAAGGAATCTAATTTCTTGCTAAACTAAAGAAACATGTTCATGGTGTAAAAAAACAAACATTCAAGCTAACCTTTTATAAGTTCCTTTATTTAGCCTGTCTAACTTCTCAGCGTTTTGGTTTCAGAGCACTGTCAACGACCTCTCTGTGCACAAGCTGACACCTGCGGAGCTGGTAAGGTGCAAGAACATTTGCACTTTTTATTTTTTAAGTGTTATTTACTGTACCTTGGTCTCAAGATTGTCTGATTGTTCTTCTGGTTCAGAGTCATCGGCATGAGCTCCACAAGTCTCACAACAAAGCAGCAGCTCAGTGGGAGCTGAAAGAGAAAGCCCTGAAACGACGTCTCAGGCACGCAGGGAGCCCTGCACCCCTGGACCAGGCCAGTCTCAGCATCATCAGGGAGGTAAGTACAGTGCTGTGAGAATATATATATTTGCTCTGTTCCTGATTTTTCAGTTTCAGCATTGCACGTGTATCTGTATCTTTTTAGTGGCTCTTACAGTGTTGAGTTAAACTCAGTTGTGTGGCGTTGCTGCAGGTTTTCTCTGATCAGCTGCTGCTGCAGGATGTGTTGGCCCGTTCTGACAAAGCCCTGGCTGTGGTCAAAGACCTGTTTGGAGATGCTCCACGCAGGCACACCGGTATCTGGCAACTTGTTTTGTGTGCAGATAAACAGATGCAGTGACTAGATAGAATAACTTCTTGTCCATTGCTTTATGTCATTGAGATACCCGATTGTTGAACATTGGGTGTTTGTCCCAGTATTTTCATTTTGAAGAGCTACAAATTCTCTCTGATGGTTGCATAAGTATTGCTTTATGTCTAAATGTTTTTCCTCAGGACACCCCAGAGTGACTGTGGCTCCAAACTCTGACTCTGACTCAGAACTGCCTGTTCTTCAAAGACCAGATCGTCCAACTCATCTGTCTCTCCTCAGCCAGTCAATGATGGATCAAGAGGTGTGTGTGTGTTATTGAGACTGTCATTAGTAGCTTCATAATACAGCATGTGCAATGTATAATCTAAAGAACAACAACTATGCTTATTAGTTTATTTTATTTCTTTTAATGATCTAAACCCTATATTTAACAGAAAACACTCCAGAGGTAACATATCCAATGCTTACACTGATTAAAAAAAGTGTATTTTTAAATACTATACACCGTTTTGAGTTTTTATTTGCATTTTACACAATTACAATGATTTATTTCAGGCTCTTAATGAACTGGAAGCTTCAGAGGACGACCACAGAGACGATGCCCGTCCTTCAACCAGTTCAGAGTATCATGTAATCCGAAGGTGCTAATCCCTGCTAACTGTTATACACTACAACAGTGACAGAGATGCTGCTGTCACTATTAGATTGCTCATAACGCTTTTTTGCAGGGTCAATGTACAAAAAATGAAGGCGCAGCCTCGGGCTAGAGTGTCACAGCAACACAAAGGTCATCATCACAGCTGTCACCGTGGAGACAAGGATAATAGTCCCGTGACACCCTGTACATCAGACAGGGCACCAGCTCAGAGAGGTAAGATAAACAGATAATCAGAAGGTCTTAGTGCCATTAGAAGTGTGTTATATTTATTTTAAGTAGTGATCAAGAAATCATTTATTACAATCTGGCATTAGACGTGAAAATAAACACTTATCTAATGTCATTTCAGCTCTCAATGCCACCGTGGCTGTTCAGCGTGTTCGGTCCAGACAGAGTCAGTCGGAGGACGCCAGAGAGGAAACATCAGTCCTGGTTTCTCAGGTTCTTAATTCTGAACCGCCTCAGAGCAAGTCAGGTAATATCTGCAAGGGATGGATTTTCTCCAAAATGAAATACTCTGTTTGGAGATGAGATCATGTCTGTTGTTCTTCTTTTATATGCTGAACAGACTGGATCGGTAATCACACCAGCAGAGGCAGGAAGTGTGTTTCCCAGGGTTCAGAGCTGGACGGCTCCTCTGTTGCCTCTCTCAGCGGGGATCAGTCCAGTCTGGGCCTGCTGCAGGCCATGTTGGGTCAGGTGGAGTCGGATTTGGACGCACTGAGCCCTGATACAGCACCAACATCTGCACAGAGTCCCAAAAAGCACAGAACACAAAGCCTTACTGGATTTTCTGTGGCCTTGGTCTCTACACTGGGACGTTTGGTGCACCTCCTTAAAAAGGTATTGCCAGATATCAAAAAAGGTTTTGTCACACAAGCTTGTGGAGATTATTATTCAAACTAAAGATAATCCATGCAGGCTTTACTCACATAAACAAAAAATAAGATCGTGGTACCATTATCACTGCATCTTTTAGTTTATAGGATACATTCATTTCTTATTAAATGTTGGTTTTATTTAAAAAGTCATGTCATCGATGGGGATGCAAGGAGACACGAATTCCTAGTTTGAAATCTTTAGATAGCAGCAAAACCACATTTTAGAAATGCTTGATCTGTAAAATGTTTGTTACTATTACTGATTTAGCATCACTAATGCTGAAAGTCTCATGTAAATATGCTGAAGCACAGTTCTTATCTTTTTCAGGGGTCTTCACATTAGGGCTGCTCAATTAATCGAATTTTAATCACGATTACGATCTGGGCTTTCAACGATCATTAAAAATGACTGAGCCGATTATTAGCCCCTCCCTCATTTATCCGCGACACCTTAAAGGCCGTCTGTGAAAATATTGTCGGGCATAAACTGGTCCGTGGCGCAAAAAAGGGTGGAGACCGCTGATTAAGAGGACCCGAGGGAAGCTCGGAAAGCTAAGCAGAAGTTATTTGGAGAGGAGAGTGACTGCCGTTGGTTGAAAAGAGAGTTAAAAAAAAAAAAAAAAAAACTTCAGTGGTGTTGCACACTATTTTATATTATTTTTTTAAAGTTATTGTTAACCCTTTAAATCCGGTCAGAGCAGCACGCTCCGTTTTGCGTAACTATTTTTAAATCCCTGTAGAATCTGAACCGTGTAAGCTAGCGCAATAATTTGTTTTGCATATGAAACCGGAGGAGTTGTACTTACATCTGATGCCATCAGCTTGTCCTCGGTCACGGTTTCGTTCCACATATAGCTTTGCAAAAACTGCATAAAAAGCGCTTGCAGGAACAAAAACATAATATTCCAGAAACACGCTTTGCCGTTCCTATCAGCTGTTCGTAACACTTCCCACAGTAAAATGATGCACATGCTGTTTTCTTTGCAAATTTGCATCATAGGATTGTTTTTTGTTTTCCTGCAGTATATAAAAATTGCTGTATCTCCAAAATAAAACTATGAAGACACTCAAAATAAATTTCCTGTGGTGGGAAACTATTTTTTTGCAACTTTATTGTATTTAAAGTTTTGAGGGATAAACCTCTTAAATTTCTCCAAGTAGAAATATATGTAAACAAAACAAAAACGATTTTCAATTTTTTTTGTAGTTTATTGCACTTTTTTGCAATTTATGTAATTACTATGCACTTAATGCATACATATTATTAAAATATGGGCTATAACAGTTGTATTGATGTATAGCAACTTGAAATGCTCCCACAAATGGCACTACAGCATGTAAAAAAAAAAAAAATAATATAAGCTCTGGTGGACTTGGTTCTATGGTAGGTCTTAAAGGGTTAAATAAATATCGTCAAATAATCGTGATCTCAATTTCAGTGAAAATAATCGTGATTATCATTTTTGCCATAATCGAGCAGCCCTACTTCACATTAATAAATAGAATTAGTTTTTAAATTGTAGGGCAGGTTTGCTTTGATGCAAATATTTGCAGTCTGCTATATGTGTTTAAATCACTGTCTGCCTGTAATGTGTTAGAGGGAAGATGAAGCTCAGGAGGCGGCACAGGAGAGGAGAAAACTGGAGGAGGAGCTGAAAGAGCAGCAGAGGCTCATTGATGCTCTCACTGCTGAAACCATGACTCTGAGAGAGGAGGCTACAACCCTGCAGGTGGGACTGGGCTTAGGTTATTGTTACTCCATCTATGCTGATAAATCATGAGTTGGTGACGATGTGCCTCTCAGGCAGGGTTACAGCAGCGGACAGCAGAGCTGGAGCGGAAGTTGGACACAGTGGTGTTGGCGATGGGAGGGCTCGGACTGCTGAGTGAACACAGTGGCCAAACCCCACACTCTGAGGTTAAAGTTGCAGGTTTGTGCAGTCTGTCTGTGTATATTCTGTCCAGAGGAATTTGGTAAATGGTGAAAATGGTTTATATTTTGGTGAACTGTTGGTATACAGGCTGTCAGTCTGCGACGGGTGCTGAGCGAGTACCTGTTTCTTCTGCCGTCCTCCTCTCACCACCTCAACAGCGGGACCACTTTCAGCATGTTCCTGGTAACTTTCTCACTTCCAAAATTATTATCTGATTTCAAATATTCAGCACAGAAATGATTCACCTTGAGGCAGCTAATTTTTGTTTCTCGTTCTTCCACAGCAACTTGTCCTGTGCCACCGCACCAGCAGCTTCCTGCTGCGGATCTCCTGCTCTCCTATGGGGACCTCCGCGCTCACAGCTCAGACTCTAGTCTCAGCAGTCTGCCCCTAGTTCAGCTTCCCTCTGCTTCCTCGCTATCGCTGACCTCTGACCCTCTTCGCTCACAGAGGTCTCCGGGCACAGTGCTAGCTGAGATTGCTCAGCTGAGCAAAGAGACCGATCTTATCAGGGCTCAACTCAGCCAGGCAAAGGGCCTCGGGTCAGGGGTCAGAGAATCGCTCGACAGTGGCAATGAGAGAAGAGGGTCGAGCTGCAGCAGCACCGGGAGAGTAACACCTCAGAGCGCTGCAGAGAGCAGGATGTCCGGGTCCAGCTGTAAAGAGAGGCGGAGCCAGCATGTGTGGACTCCTGAAGAACAACAGCTGACTCAACAGGTGAGATTTAAGGGGTTGTTTGAAGCTCTCTGAGAGCAGCTCACCTTTTAGAGGTGGAGTAGTGGCTCCCCTGACTCCGCCTAACTTTCTGACCCTCCCTTCATAGCGTGATGGGACAGGTGCGTCGAGGAATGAACTGCGCAGAGCCTTTAGGTGGCCTCCTCATTCAGATTTAGTAATGATTCACATGCGGTGTGTGTCTCGTTCTTTGTTGTTTTTTTGTTTTTTTTGCTTAGGCAACATCACCCAACACTTTCAGTGAAAACAGCGTGGAGCAACGCCTCCTGGAGCTGAACAGGCAGAGCGCTGCAGCCCGAGGTCGACTGCTGGAAATAATCGAGCAACAGAAGCAAAGTGTTTCAGCCAGAGTCTCTCCCTCTATCTCCCCGATCCCAGCTTCTGCCTTCAGCCCGAATCCAGAATCCAGTGGGTAAAAGCAACATGTCGCTGTCTGTTTGGAGCACACATGACAGTTTAAAATCATTACGCCTCATCTTTTGCAGCGAAACGCCTGGAGGCATCAGAGCTGCTGCCCGAGCGAGAGCTCCGGTCACACAGTGGTGGCGGTGAGGGTGAGAGGAGGTGAGTATCAGATCGGCTCAGGGAGGGATGTTATGACAAATAACAGCAAGGTTCTTTTTACCATTTCTTTTCCAGCACCTTAAACAGACACAAAGTGATGATGTCAGGAAGAAGAACTGACTGAAGATCACATGATGTAGATGATTAATTATCTTTGCTGCAGGTTTGCTGGCTCTGATGCATCTTCTCACAGTTTTGAAAGAGAAACCAGGGATGGCAAAACACAGGTATACACACACACACACACACACACACACACACACACACACACACACACACACACACACACACACACAATGTGCATTATTTACATGTCGTTGCTTGGATTTGAAAAAAAGACTTTCTTCATTGTCAATAGATGGACAAGGAGAGAGCTCGAGAAGGCTGGTTTGCATTGTCTGCTCACGTGAGGTGACAAGAAGGACAACCCAGCATACCTGAAGATGTTTATTACGCAGAATGTTCTTACTATTTTTATCTGTTTTATTAATGATTGAATTAAAATGTTTTTACTTTTATACATTGTTTTTTTTTGTCTTCACTGTGACAAGTTTCTTTCTCCATTTGACGGACGTGACCCACATTTCCAATTTATTAGAATGAACTTCTGTTTGCCATTTCTTTGGGTTTTCCTCCTCAGTGTTACATCTGAGTACTCAGAAAACCCTACAGCTGAGTAATGTGTGAGCAGATGCAATTACTTTTTAATCTGTCTTCATTCAGTCTTACTTACTTGACTGTTTTTCCTTGCTGAGCAGTCTCGCTTTAATATGGAAGTTTGATTTGTGGTGGAGCTGTAATCTGCAAATACAGTCTGTATCTCCATCTGTTCGTTTATGTTTGAGGCTGTTCATTGGTTTCCTTATCTCACATATACGAAGGTTTATAAAACTGTCTTAATGTATAATGAGTGCCTTGCAAAATGTGCTTACACCTCTGGTGCGGTGGTTATGTAGTCTCTAGTATAATATGTACATGCACTGTTTCATTTTACAGTATATTGTAATGATCGTCCTTCCAGGAAATTTGAACCATCAGACACTTAATACCCTTTGAATTTTTTTCTGCGCCAGTTTGAAAGTTTGAACATTTCCAGTTTAGAAATATCTCTGTTTATAGAAGGAAAACTAAACTAAAATCAGGCTTTATTTGACAAGCATATGCTGGCATCCATGAAAGAGTGAAATTTAGATGCAGACACTCTCCCATGATGCCAGTGGTTTTACTTGGAACCCCTGTTGGTAATGACACATGCGGTTTTTCAAACCTTAGCTCATGATTAATAGTAGGTAGGTCAGCTACCACGTCCATAGAGAACAACCTCCACTAGGGTTTAAATAGCTGGGACTCTCCACCTTTTTGTTTTTCAAGCTGAACAAACCTCTTGGATGAGAAGTGAAATGTTTTAAAGGAGTCCAGCTGCCTCTCTTAAGACGACCATGACCTGATTGACTAGGAACCTACACAGATATGGAGTCAGCATGTCTTGTAGATTTCAAACGACATGCAGATAATATAGAGACTGTATCCAGTCTTTGTTTATCTTGGGTCTGTGTTTGAGTCCTTCCTGGCAGATAGAACAGTTCATTTTACCTGAGATTTACCGCTTAAAGCACATATGATAAAACACTAAATGGATCTAGGCAATCAAGATTTGAGACTTGCAACATAAGAAAATGTAATTTTTCAGAAGCTGACCACGCTGCAGCTGTCAGCCAGCAACCAGGACAGCAAGCCGGGCGAGCTCATCTACCGCGTCACCAAACAGACGAGCCTGGGACACCTCGAGCATGCTGCCAGTCTAGGTAGACCAGACCTATATGTCAGTGTTTTTAGAAAGGACGGAAAAGTAAAGATGAACGCCAAACTAAACCAAACCAAACTTTTCCCACCGCTTGGTGAGTAGTTGGCATCCTACATGCAAACTGCAGATGACTATGGCAATCTGATTGCAACCAAAGCAATCACAATTATGTTTTTGGTGCAGCAGACCCTGATTTCACCTGGCAACCACCACAAACCAGTGGCTTTACCCCCCAAAGTTGCCAGGGGTGTGCAGCGCTGTGGTCGATTAATCACCTCTCCGGTTTGAGCCTGTTCTAAAGTGCCTGTTGGTGTGATGGAAGTATTTAAAAAAGTGACAGCAGGGTGTGGAGACGGGAGCTGAGCCGAGGAAGCCTTCATGCATCAAATACCAAGAGTGTCAGGGGAACACCGGGGAGGACGACAACAAAACTGAAACAGGGAGCTAAGAACTTAATCACAAAAACCCGACTTCACTACCGTATGTTTTCAATGTTTTTCTCACTTTTTACAGAATCAAAGTCAAAGTAATGTCAGTACTTCCAAGCTTTAAACCCTGCATGGTCGTACTCTCTCCTGCACTCCATATTATCCTTTGTTGATCTACACACGTCTGTTGCTGCCACGGACGTCGCATGCTCGTACGTCATTGTCATGAGACACTCTCGCGAAGAAAATGACGAGGATTAGTTACGCAGTAATGTAGCCTGCTTACGGGAAAGTAACAGTAATCTAATTACTGTACCTTTTTTGCAATAGTAATCCCTTACTTTACTCGTTACTTGAAAAAAGTAATCAGACTATGCGGTGTTGCCCATCTCTGGTCCAAATACAGAAAGTATCATAGAAAGATTTAAGGTATCGTGCCACATTTGACCTCTGACCTCTTGTTCATGGTTAATAAATTAAGAGTCAAAGGGAAAGACAAATTTGAAACTTTGTTACTTACTACCGTTGTTTGGAATAGATAGGAATATAGGGAATTCTATATTTTTATTTAAAGACAGGACTCACATGTTTTCATTTCTAGTCTTTAAAACCTGTCTCTACCCATCTAGTATTAATTCCTTCTGGTATACAAGTATGTATATTATGCACACACACAAACACACATGCTGCTATTACCCATTTCTTGTTTTTATACCTAAGATGAATTATTGTTGAATGAAGACATTTTTCAAACACATGTAAAATGAGGCCAATTGTGTTTATTGGGTAAAGGAAAAGGTAGAAGGGGGAAAAGGGGGGATAGAAAGAAGGAAAGAGAGAGGAGAGAAAACCCCAACAATCCCCTCTGAGCAAGCACCAGGCGACAGTGGATAGGAAAAACTCCTTTTAAAGTGAAAGAAACCTAAAGGAGAAACCTATGGCAGAACCAGGCTCAGGAGGGGGCAGTCAACTGCCGGGACTGGTCGGGGGGTGAGGGTGAAAAAAGAAAAAGGAGGGAGGGGAAGGGGGAAAATGAAGATGGAATAGAGGTGGAGGAAGACGAGCTTACATCAGGTGAGAAGCAGCAGTGTCCCTCCTCCAGAACCAGTGGAAACGTTTTCTCTTCTTTTTTAGATATTCTTCCACCAGCACTTTTTTCTCAATGATGAGGGTTTTCAGCTCATCCATTGTTTCTGTGTTTTCTTTCTCAAGTTTGTTGCATCTTTTCACCATGTCTTCTAATTGTTCTTGTTTTTCTTTAAGATGGTCTTTCAGTTCTTTAACTGTTGCCTCCTCTATTTGCTTTGCCTTGTGCACATCTGTGTGCATGTCTTCCAGCTGCTGGTTTCTCTTCTGGATATCTTGAAGTCTACACTGCAGGTCTTTATGTGTTTTCTGTTGTTCTTGCTTTTGTGCCTGGATTTCAGTGTTTTTGTGCTTCAAGGTCTTAGAAAGTTCTTCAAGTTCTGTATTTTTTCTCAGCATTTCATTGATGCTACTCTGCATCGCTGAGCATTGATTTGCCAGTTTTTTCTTTTCTCCTTCCAGTACAGTTGTTTTGTACTTTGTTTCATTATACAGTTCTTGGAGTTCTTCATTTTTCCTCTGAAGAATAAGTTTTTCTTCTTCCAGTTGTATTTTCTGTTGGTCTTTTTCTTGAAGCAGCTGGTTATTTCCGTGCACTTTTTTATCGAGCCTGATTTGGAGCAATCTGTGTTTTTCCTCCATCTCGTCAACATTGGAGCCCATTTGTTTCAGTTTAATTTCCATTTGCTTCTTGTTTTGAAGCAACTGTTGATTTTTGTGCAGAGTTTTGTCATGTTTCACCTGCAGAGCTTTGTATTTTTCCTCCATGGCTTGGAGTTTGCTCTGCAGGTCGCTCTGCTCTACGGGCTCTTGTTTTTTGTCTTGGAGGATCTCCTTATTTCTCTCCAGAGCTTCATCAAGCATAACTTGCAAGCCTTCATTTTGTGTCTTGATGTTCTTCATCTTGCAATACATTTCTTCCTTTTGTATTTTCTGTTGGTCTTTCTCGTGAACCAACTCTTTATTTCTTTCCAGAGCTTCATCAAACATAACTTGCAAGCCTTCATTCTGTGTCTTGATGTTCTTCATCTTGCAATACATTTCTTCCTGATGTATTTTCTGTTGGTCTTTCTCATGAAGCATCTCTTTATTTTTGAGCAGTGCTTCCTCAAGAGTCATTTGCAGCATTTTCAGTTCTTCCTCCAAGACTTCAAGCTTGGAGTCCGTTTCTTTCTCGAGCATTTCTTGTTGCTCTCTCTCTTGAATGAACTCTTTATTTCTGTGCACTGTTTTCTCGAGCCTGATTTGGAGCAATCTGTGTTTTTCCTCCATCTCGTCAACATTGGAGTCCATTTGTTTCAGTTTAATTTCCATTTGCTTCTTGTCTTGAAGCAACTGTTGATTTTTGTGCAGAGTTTTATCATGTTTCACATGCAGAGCTTTGTATTTTTCCTCCATGGCTTGGAGTTTGCGCTGCATGTCTCTCTGCTGTGTGGACTGTTGTTTCTCTTCTTGGTGGATTTCTTTCAGTTTTTCCAGAGCTTCGTCAAGCTTCTCTTGGAGCTCCTGATTCTTCTTGAGCATGTTTTCCTGTTTTATGCTCTCTTTTTTCTCCTTTTGGAGCAGATCTTTATTTTTTTCCAGAGCTTCGTCAAGCTTCTCTTGGAGCTCCTGATTCTTCTTTCATTTTGTTTGCATTGTATTGGTAACTCGTTGAAGTGTTACTGGGTATCATAACCAGACAGTTTGCACATACAGTGAGTGAAAGCATTGGGTGGACTGAATCAGGGTAAATTAAATTGATAGAACTGAGTGGAGTTCTATCAATTGTATTGATCAGAGAGTTAGAACAACAACTAAAAGAAACTTTGATTAATCTGAAAGGAACTAATATAGGTTAACTGGTAGCTGATACAAATCAGGATTTAAAACCTGTTTGACCCCTTGTTTTATTCAATATTGCAATTTATATGATAACTGTTCCATGTGAAAATGTTGGGAAATGAAATATCACAGCTGGAACTCAATAAAAGTGCAAATTCAGAAGAAGTTTTGCTCTTTTCCTCATTAATGCACATCATAGATAACTATGTAATGTGTCTGTTGCACACGTTGTATTTCAGGAATAACTACAAACGTGTTGTATTACAAACAGCTGTATCAGGTCTTTGCATCCACAATCAGTGAGGATAACAAAACTGGAGACCAAAAAAAAAAAAAATCTGGTTCTTGTTTTTAAGACGGTCACCTTTAGTTTCACGCTGAGTGATGCTGGGTTGTTACAGACAAACCTGATTATGTTTCCCACTGGGTTTTATACTTCAGAGGCAACACAGAGTAAAGAGAAGCATTGTTATTTCAGTTTAACTTTAGTCTCAGTTTAGTTTAATTCCCTTGTAAATTTGATAAGAGCCAAATTGAGGAAACAAACTCAGTGTGTGGCCAGAAAATGCCATGGTGGCTTACAAACACATGTCACAACAAAATATGAAGGATAAGACAACACACGTATAACGGAAAGAGACGCCACGACTTTGCCACGGTGCCATGGACGCCCAGGTTTGCAAATACAATAACTTGAAAATGAAGCAATGTTGTATTTTCAAATTGATACCATAGATACATCTAGCACAAGACTCAAAAAAGTTTGAATCTTCGTGACCTTGACCTCAAGGTCTGATGCCAAGTCTTGTCACTGGAGATTGAGGTGATGCAGGATTTTGAAATTTATTCTATATGTGCAGCTACTAAGAGGCTGAAGGATAACACTGATATTTTTATATTTTCATGGAGCTGCTCTCAAAGCTTTGTCATCTCTCCTATAATTTAGTCCTGGTCCTGCATCACAGTGTGTGGTGTGGAATAACACTGTGATAGTGTCAGAAATTTAGCTTGATCATCTGAGTGTAGCTGCTGCTGCTACTAGCCAGCAAACCGAAATGCAGCATGTAGTGATGCACTGACGCAGGCATTTGATTTGGTATTGGACACATTGCACTCATAAAACCTGGTGTCCGTCGCATATGTGTTTGCGCTGCAGGTAATTAAGTCCTGGGTGTTTTATCATTGAGCCAAATTATCATACTGTTACACTCCTGTATCTTCTCCTGAGTGCTGGAGGGGAAAGCAAAACCTGACCATTACCAATTTATCATATAGGCAGGAGACCTTTGGTCAAAGACAATTATTAATCCATCTGAACTCATTAATATTTGGAGGTACAGCTGTGTCCTGGGATATCCTACACTTCCATGCGCAAACATGGATAGCCTGAGGTTAAGAAAGGAGCAAGACGGTGGTCCCATGATAGTGCAGTTTTTGTTATGGCCTGCAGGGGGAGGCAATTTCCAAACAATTTCTTACTGAGTTTAATTTATTACAACACTATGTTTCGGTCACTAATTGTGGTCTTTTTTTTTAGTTATTTAGGTAAAGCGGGCCATGCCTTACAGCATCGTTACCCTGCCTCTAACTTAGGAGTGTGCAGTCAAAATGTGGAAAGTGTTCAGTGTAATAAATATCTCCCTTTTGATTCAAAGCTGAATTTCAAAGCAAACACTGAAGCTGTGTGCAGAAAGGGGCCCCAGCGGCTCTTGTGTTTAAGAAGGCTTTCTTGTTTCCACGTTGATAAAACCATGATGGTTTTATTTCATCATGCTTTTATTGAATCTGTTTTGTCCTTTTTCTTGGTGTTGTGGTTTGGATAGTTATCTGAAAAGAGCAGAAACTCTCTCAGATTGTTAAGTGGTCTAACAGGCTGATTGGAGAACCACAGCTGAATTTTCCTGTGCACCAGACAGTTACAGCGGTCAGCTGGTTTAATTTTTCTTGATGATCCTTTACATAGTGAGAATCGTTTTCTTCCTCCCGGACAAAGGTTTCTGGTCCCAAACTGTAAAACGACAAGGTTTTGTTTTCTGTTGTTTCTTCAATTCACGAGAACAAATAAGAGATAAGATAAGATAAAACTTTATTAATCCCTCGGGTGGGTTCCTCTGGGAAATTCGGTTTCCAAAAGCACAGCACCGACAGAAATTACAGAATATTATACACACACACACACACACACACACACACACACACACACACACACACACACACATATAAATACAGAGACATATATAAATAAAATAAAATATACGAAGGGGATAAATAGAATAAATAGGAATAAAAATAAAAATACAAGTGAATTGCACATTTCAAGTATTGAGGTCTATTGCACTGTTGACTATTAACAAAAGTATTGCACAGTGAGGTGAAGAGGCACTACAGCTTAGTTGTTCCCCCCTCCTTTGTCCTCCTGTTTCCCCTCCCTCTCCCCTCCAGAGAGGAGTTAAACAGTCTGATGGCGTGTGGGACAAAGGCGTTTTTAAGTCTGTTAGTTCTTGTCTTGGGGAGAAGCAACCTGTCACTGAACAGACTCTTCTGGTTGTTAATGGCCGTGTGCAGAGGATGCCCAGCATTGTTCATAATGTCCAGCAGTTTTTTTAGTGTGCTTTTCTCTGCCACTGTCACCAGAGTGTCCAGCTTCATGCCGACCACAGAGCCAGCCTTCCTGATCAGTTTCTCCAGCCTGCATGAGTCCTTCTTTGCTGTGCTGCTCCCCCAGCACACCACAGCATAGAAAAGTACTCCAGCAACCACTGACTGGTAAAACATCCTCAGGAGCTTCCTGCAGATGTTAAAAGACCTCAGCCTCCTGAGGAAGTACAGTCGGCTTTGGGCTTTTTTATACAGGTGCTCTGTGTTGCATGACCAGTCCAGTTTATCGTCCACCCACAGCCCGAGGTACTTGTACTTGTTGACCACCTCCACCTCCTCCCCCTCTATCTGAACCGGCAGTGGACCTTCTCTGGACCTCCCGAAGTCCACAACCAGTTCCTTAGTCTTTGAGGTGTTGAGTTGCAGGTGGTTTGTGTGACTCCATGCGACAAAGTTCCTCACCAGACTTCTGTACTCCTCTTCCTGATCATCCCAGATACACCCCATGATGGCCGTGTCATCTGCAAACTTCTGAATATGGCATAATTCAGAGATGTAGCAGAAGTCAGAGGTGTACAGGGTGAAGAGAAGAGGGGACAGCACAGTTCCCTGTGGTGCTCCTGTGCTGCTGACCACAGTGTCAGACGTGCTGTCCTGATCTAAATCTACCTACAGTTACAAATAAAATACCTGAACTGTAAAATGTTCAAATCAAGGATTCCCAGAACTGTAGTTTCTAACCCAGCGTCCACATAGAAGTTATTGGCAAATTGAAAAAGAAGGTTGGTTGCAAAGTGGTTTGCAGAAGAAACGGCTTAATAAACACAGCTGATATGAACTTTGTTTGTTGGATACATTGAAACTTATTTGAAATAATCATAAATGAATCATCTTTAAAATATACAAGACACACCAAAAAACATTTTAAGCCATCGCATCACTTTCTGTGGTGAATTTATCTGTTTGAGAAACAAACGGTTCTCAACACCAGTGGATTTATTTTTCACATGTTCCAGATGTGAAAGGTGGTGGTTTTAAACTTGGAAAACTGATGCTGTCCATTAACAGAATAGACAAGTTAACTACTTTCCCTTACTTTTGTTGGCTGAATCTCAATGTCGAGATGAGATACAGAGGTAAACACGTTTTTTTAGTTGGCGCTTTGATGTTGGATATGCTGATTTCTGTGTCTTGAGCCAGTAGTGAGGCGATGCTTCTTAATAGCTGTATTTTTGCTATGATGGCTTCATCAGGGACGCTGAAATTGAAAAGAAAACTTCCTGCTCAGCTGAATCATAGTGTGACATTGTGAATGAAATACCCAGTAATGAATTCTTGCACTGTGAGAGTCCCACTTTAAAGCAAAGATGATTTCTGATGTCTGTCAGGCCACCAATCTGATCACCAAGAAGGAGCTGCTGACCATGGACCCGGACACAGATGATGGACAGCTGGTTTATGAAATCACCACAGAACCAAAGCACGGCTTCCTGGAGAGCAAGCTGAAACCTGGGAACCCCATTACCACATTCACACAAGGTACAGAAGCTCTCTCTGTGGCCTTTATATTTACAGCAGTAACATTTTAACTTATTAGATAACCCATCCCTCTTGACTTCTCCTCCCCAGACAGCTTCAGTCCTTGTCCACAAAAAGAGTCATTTCATCAAGTTTATCCAGAGAGTCTGTATTTATAGTGTTGATCCTTCTTCTTTGAAACGTTTGCAACTCTCTGTGGCATGCTGGACCAATCAGGGCCAAATCCTGATTGGCCCAAAATATTATTTTGGTTAAATATTGACTATTTAAGAGGCTGAAAATACTTATTATTTATTTTATTTTTCTTTGTGAGGCTGAAAATACTTTTAAGTTTACTTAACATGTTGTCTACAGTTTCTGCAGTTCAGCTGTTTTCAGTTAAGAATGGATAAACCTCACTGTGTTTATGTTGAACCATTTTTGCACTACATTTTTTGTACTATTTTGATACCTACAGCTCCTAAATGGTCTGAGGCACAGTTTAATGTTGGCACTGAGAAATACACTCAACAAAAATATAAACGCAACACCTTTGTTATTGCTCCCATTCCCCATGGGATGGACGTAGAGACCTAAAATTCATTCCAGATACACAATATAACCATCCCTCCCAAACAGTGGTCACAAATCAGTACAAATGTGTGGTAGTGGGCACATCTGCCATATTGAGATAATCCATCCCACCTCACAGGTGTGCCACATCAGGATGCTGATCTGACATCATGAGTAGTGCACAGGTGTACCTCAGACTGCCCACAACAAAAGGCCACCCTGGAATGTGCAGTTTTTTGCGCTATTGGGGGTCTGGGGACCCAGAACCGGTCAGTATCTGGTGTGACCACCATTTGCCTCATGCAGTGCAACACATCGTCGCATGGAGTCTATCAGATTGTCAATTGTGGCCTGTGGAATGTTGGTCCACTCCACTTCAATGGCTGTGCGAGGTTGTTGGATATTCGTGGGAACTGGTACACGCTGTCGTATACGCCGGTCAAGCACATCCCGAACATGCTCAATGGGTGACATGTCCGGTGAGTATGCTGGCCATGCAAGAACTGGGACATTCTCAGCTGCCATCTGCCCTGAACAATGTGAACCATGATTCATCCGTGAAGCGCACACCTCTCCAACGTGCCAGACGCCATCGAATGTGAGCATTTGCCCACACAAGTCTGTTACGGCGACGAGCTGGAGTCAGGTCAAGACCCTGATGAGGACGACGGGCATGCAGTTGAGCGTCCCTGAGGCGGTTTCTGACAGTTTGTGCAGAAATTGTTTGGTTGTGCAAACCAATTGTTCCAGCAGCTGTCTGGGTGGCTGGTCTCAGACGATCTTGGAGGTGAACCTGCTGGATGTGGAGGTCCTGGGCTGGTGTGGTTACACGAGGTCTGCGGTTGTGAGGCCGGTTGGATGTGCTGCCATATTCTCTGAAACGCCTGTGGAGACGGCTTATGGTTAAGAAATGAACATTCAATGCACGGGCGACAGATCTGGTTGACATTCCTGCTGTCAGCATGCCAATTGCACGCTCCCTCATTGCTTGTGGCATCTGTGGCATTTTGCTGTGAGACAAAACTGCACATTCCAGGGTGGCCTTTTGTTGTGGGCAGTCTGAGGTACACCTGTGCACTACTCATGATGTCAGATCAGCATCCTGATGTG
Organism: Mchenga conophoros; assembly: GCF_057382185.1. Lineage (NCBI taxonomy): Eukaryota > Metazoa > Chordata > Actinopteri > Cichliformes > Cichlidae > Mchenga > Mchenga conophoros. Next base: position 25,167,777 of record NC_140534.1, on the reverse strand, counting down.
GCACACCTGTGAGGTGGGATGGATTATCTCAATATAGCAGATGTGCCCACTACCACACATTTGTACTGATTTGTGACCACTGTTTGGGAGGGATGGTTATATTGTGTATCTGGAATGAATTTTAGGTCTCTACGTCCATCCCATGGGGAATGGGAGCAGTAACAAAGGTGTTGCGTTTATATTTTTGTTGAGTGTAGATTAAAACAGACACATAAAAAAGTGACGCATAAAACAAACATTGTTCATTTCTAATTTAGTTTTATTCATTTCATCATTAACTTGCACTCACACTACTACACTGCCATTTTAGTTTCAGGCCATTAGGTGGCACAGTGCACTTGTGGCAGGATAGTGCTAACATGTAAGCAAGATAGAAGACTGGCATCCTTGCTGGTATCCAGTTAGGGAAGCAACACATTAATAGGAGAATTCTGAGTAAAACCAAAGTTATTTTCCCTAGTAACTAGTTACTTTGAAATAACTGAGTTACTTTTGATAGAAGTAACTAGCAATGTAACTAAGTTACTAATTTAAAGCAACTTACCCAACACTGGTTACGGCTGATAGTCTCTTCTTTTTAAAGCACATGTTTTGAGTGATCAAAGTAGGGAAAGCACGTGTGTAATTATTAGTGGTCATTGTGGGTGGGACTTAATATAAGTGAGCCATGATAACATCTGTGCTTTTTCTTTAAGGCCTTTTAGAGTAAAGAACTGTCAATGTCTCCCCCGGACGAGAGTGACGCCACTGGGATATTCAAACCAGTTTGGTGCGTGGTAGAGATTTAGTCATTGTTGATGGCCAACTTAGCCTGCGGTTTGCTCAGAGCTGAATTTTGAGATGTAATACTGCGGCCAAGATTTTTTTGGCAGTACCACACAGGGTGGTGTTTTGGTTGGACTGTTTTTTATCTGCTTTTGCTGACTTTGACTGATGTTAGAAGAGAACAGTGTTGGTCCCGAGTTTTGATTTGTTCACAACCAAATAGTTGTTTCTTTTCCAGCACATCCCAGATTTGCCACAGTTTGGCACAAACTGGAACAAGCCACGTTACAAGAAGGGTGTTCACTCAAAAATAGTTTTATTAAACACTACAAAGGACTGAGCAGTTCTTCTGGGCCACCTTTTATAGCCTTGAAGGCCCAGGCAAACTGCTTCAGCTGACAACCCTCCCATCTCAGCTAGTCATCAACAAGATTAGGCAAGGACCTCCCTGGAAACAGGAGGCATCTGACCAGTTTGCCTCCTGGGCACCTCCCAGGGGATTTGGTTTTGCTGAGGAGGCCCGGGCAGACTCAGGACATGCTGTAGAGATTACAGATCTCAGCTGGCTTGTAAGCACCTTGGTGTACCCCTGGAAGAGCCGGAAGAGGTGGCTGGGGAGAGCGAGTTGTGCTCTCTGTTTAGACTGCGAGGGGAGAGATGGGTGGATATTCTATTGAATTTGCCGTAGTGTTCGAATGATAATTTAATGGTTTCATGGGTTATGTATTGCATCCTTATGTAGTTTCAATTATTCTGTATTTGTAATATTTTTGTAATATTTTAAAATTACAAATTTTTTCAAAAATATGATTTCGTTTAAGACGGTGTCACCTCCTCCTAAATACTTGGATTGTGTTGATATTTTTGATTGTACTTATATTATATCATCATTTTTAATACAGTTTATGCCTTATTAATAACATCAATGTTCAGTCATTTTATAATAACTACACTCACTTAATTTACTTATGAAGAGCCCTCTTCTTTGACCCCATCCACTCAAGTGGCAGTGCTGCTTCCTGTGCCCTAAATCAGATAGTCATAAATAAATGATTGTAAGCTGACTTACTTCCACTTCAGGTAGTGTTTGCTGTTGGTTTTAAGGTTTCTGGGGTGACACTGAAGGAGTAAAAAGAGCACTTGAGTTTTTTTCACTCAGTCAAGAGAGCTGTGTGGGCGACGGCAGCGGTCAGCAGAGAAATCAAAAGGAGTAAATATTGCAGATAATAACAGGATGGAAGCATAAAGGCTACGGGAACAGCAGCCGTAAACGTGGGGTCAGATGTCACGGTGGGGACGAAGGGGGAGGCGGGCAGGGCTCATTGTGAGTGGCCTGGATGAGTGAATGACGAGGTGAATGGGGATTAACCCCACCCCAGTGCCCATCAATACCCCCTCCTCCACCACAAGGCCTCGGGGAAGGTTCCCATGTGACAACCGCCTTTATCCAGGCCTCTCAGCAGTGCTCGGATCACCTCTTCAGCTCTTCACAAACATATATTCACACATGCATGCAGCAAGTTGTAGCAGGGGGATAGAGAGAGTTCGATTGCAATTAATTAGAGGGGTATTCAGTAAAAAAAAAAGTGTATGCAATAAGGCTGGAACAAGAAACTGGCAAATACACATACATAGTTGAGGGGTGCATCAGGGCATGTAAAGTGGGGGTGTTTGGTGTTTTCTTCAGTCAATTTAAATCTGCCCCCACTTCAGCTTCATGAAGGAGTTTGAAGTCATTCATAAAAACATGCACACTAAAGCTGGTGCACACACTCGTAGGGTTGGCTTTGATGTTGCCCTTAAACCACAAAGTGTTATCTAATTGTAACATGGACTCTAGAGTACAGGCACTGATTTATTTAAAAAATATAATTTTGTGTAATTATATAGATTAGATTTCTTTTCAAATGTTAAGATTGATCTCCTTTAAAAAAAAATTTTTTCTTTAGTAAGCCTATGAAAGCTTCTCACAGTAACAGGACTTCTCAGAAGTTAAGGAAACTTTCTGTTTTTTAAAATTCTGTAAATCCCCTTAACTGTCGCAGTGTATTTAAATGGCCACTAGAGGGCAATATAGTTGTGTTGCTACAGATCATATTTGGGGAGTTTATGTTGAATTACTTCTCAAACCTTTTGACTTTTTCACACAGAGTTTTATGAATAAAAAAAAATACAGTTGGGAAAATATTTAAAGAAGCAGAAAACAATGGTTTTATTCTTTAAAGAAATGTAATAGTAGCAAAGAATCTGTTTTTCCAACTTTCTAAACACGCAAATAACAAAGGAAGAAGAATCCAATTTTCACAGTTAGTCTGTTTTGATGCAGATATTTAGTTGTGTTTAGAAAATATTATCTGAATACTTTTTACTGCTTTGTCACCCAGAGTGCTTTTAAACATGTCTCAAAGCTTATCAGCACAGCGTGACGAGGAAACTGCATGTGTATGTGTGTGTGTGAGTGTTTGTGTGTGTGTGTGCATGTGAGTGGATGCCCACGTGTGCAGGAAAGTACTCCACAGCTGTGCGAGGTCCTGATCTGAAGCAGGCTATTGCTTGCTGTGAAAATATTATTGCAAGTGTTTATTATTGCTTCAGTGTGAAACAGTGGGAGTGTTGTGTGTGCTGCACGGGTTGGTGGAGTACGGAGAGTGTGTGTGTGTGTGTGTGTGTGTGTGTGTGTGTGTGTGTGTGTGTGTGTGTGTGGAGGAGTAGTGGTAGGAAAGGACTGAGGGGGTAAGGGGTTGGGAGGATATTTCCCCCCCCCTTCTCCTCCTCCTGTGTTTCCCACCGGCCAGCCCCCGGCCCGTGGCCCATTGCACCCTGGGTAATGGGGAGGCCTATTGGAGTTGATTAGTTCCGGCTGGATCCCAGATAGAGTTCTGACAGGCAGGAGAAACGAGCTCCCAGCGTGACCCTCTTCTCTTCCCCCCCACCACACACCCCTGTCTTCGGCACAATGGGCAAAGCAGGGGAAGGACTTTTTAAACAACTGCAGCTTCACTCTCCTCCACTGCTCCCCTCCCCAGTCCAAAAACTGGGCTATTATTACCACAAAAACCACATTATACTGCTGCACAAATACAACCTTTACCACTTCTGCTAGTGACTGAGCGTGTGTGCATCCACCCCCCACCCCACCCCTTGATATCCGTCAGATCCTTTGCAGATTTTATGAATGCCATAGATGGACATGAATGTTATAGATGCAGCACGCTCAGTGTGTTGCCTGAGGAATTGGTCGCATACATCAGGATCAGCCTCGGCGCATTATTCTCCTTGACAAACCATCACGTCCACCATGCTGGACACCTGTGGCATACACTGACGTCTACTAGACGCATTCCTCAGCAGAGCAGCGGCATTCATACCCTATCCCCTCTGCAGCTTCATCCTCTTTAATTCCCACTCTTCTCCCCCCCACCATCACCAGATCCTCTCTTTCTTCTTCTCTCCTTTTCTCTCTCTTTCCCTCTTTCTCCACACATAATTGATTAAGGTCCCGTTTTCATAAATCAATTTGGGACGCACATCAGTCAGCCCTGAATAGAAGAAGAACACCCCCTCCTCCTCCTCTGTGGAGCGGTATTAATCTACCTCAGCATGCCCTGCCACTCTCACTTACATACGCCCACACTCAACACAGATCTGGAGAGTTTGTTTTCTTTACTCCAGGTTTTGGCCATTGCAGGTCGCCAAACATGAAATATTCAAATGTTTTCAGCAGTTTTGCAGACATTAAAACCTGGAGTAGGTAATCTGACACATGCACAGTTCCCAACTAGTCTGAACAAAGGGCTCTCTTATGGAGGAAAATAGCAGAGACATGTTGGTGTTTTGTTGGTTTATGGGTTACAAAGGACAGAAAAAAATCAGAGGCAAGCAAAATAAAGAGTAGATTTTTTTTCAAATGTGAGTGAAAGCAGTCCAATTTCTTCCATATGTCTTTGCTGTACATCCCTAAACAAATAAATATGTTGTTTGTTCGCTTTAGCAGCCTGTCTCTAAGACAAATGTGTCTCGCTGCTGTTTATAATTACTGCGCTTTAATTGTCATTATTATCAAGTGACTTCATCTCCTTTTCTTTTCTCGCTGCGTCTTTCCCCCCCATTCAGAGCAGTTGTTTTGGATGTTTTGATATGAATGTAACCATGACACCACCCTTTCTTATTAGAAAAGCCATGCCAAGTTGCAGTGGATTCTGGGAACATTAGCTTGCAACAGCTGCAAGTGATATGCCTGACTTTCCCGTCTCCCCTAAGTCTGGATTTTCTTACACTCTGCCCTTTTTCTCTCGTTTTCTTTCATCCCGCTTTTTTTTTTTTTTTTTTTAATATCTCCTTTGTGCCCCTGGTGTCTCAGCCTCCATTTGTTTCTTGTTCTTTATACCTTTCCTCCATATTTCCACTCCTCCATCCTTTTCTCCGTGCTCCAGGGTGCTGGCTTTAGTGGTAATGAAAGCTGCTTTGCCTTTAAAAATAGTTTGTCTTAATGAGAAGGGGGGATGTACGCAGAATAGAGGGGGCGGAGGGTCACAGCTGAAGCCAATTGCATCCCTTTCCTGTCTGAGGCGCTGCGGGCCGGGGTCAAGCCTGGGGTCACGCTGGCCCGGTGCTCCGGCTGGGTCCTGGTGCCGGTTCTGAATTGCCGCCAGCATGTGTGTGTGTGTACAAGACAGCGTGTGTGTTTTTGTGTGAGTTAAGAGAAGAGGGCAGAAGGCACATCTGTTTCTGATCCCCACAGAAAGCTTTGCTCTCCGGACCTGGAGGTGCTGGCGTGCCTGTGGAGCACGGAGCGGGAGCGGGGGGGCAAGTGAGCGGTCACACAGTATGTGTCGGGTACCACGTGGTGCGATGTGGCCTGTTTTACCACCAACTCTTCCTTCACTTTCTTACCCTGCGGCCTCTTTTTATATTTTCAGAATGCCTGCGAGACCTGAAATATCCCTACATGTTACAGAGCTTATATCGATTTAAATATATATGCACAGCTGAACCACTTTAAGACTTAAATTCTACGTCCAAAGTCTTAAAAACTCGCATGAAACTTGCATGAAGGAGGAAAACTTAAAATACTCTCATGTCTTTTTATTTTTAGGTATAAAGCTAGAAAACGGCTGACTTAGCTCAGCATAAAATGTACACCCTCTCCTGTATCTGTAAATTCAAATGCTAAATCTTGTTCGTGTTATTTGTACTAAAGCTAAGGTGTTACTAACCGATATGTTGTGCTTTTATGCGGTTATTTGTGGTATTTTTTTCATAACTGTGAGCAAGAAGTTGCTAAATATTCCACTGCTCATCTGGCATCGTCGAGGTAAGGTATTGCATGTTGGTATGGATTAAACGAATTAAATAAAACATGTTAAAAAGTGTGAAGCAGGGCTGGCAGGCAGGTTTTCTTACTTGTAGGCAGAGATGGGTAATGCTTGGTTTTCACTCTTTTGCCGTAGCTTTCTTTATTTCTTTTTTAACCCCTGGCTGTTTGGGTTAAATATAATCATCCAAAAACCAAGATGATTTTTAAAGCTGCACTATTCTGGAAGATGCATATATTCTAAAACAACACCCCCATAAAGGCAAGTTTTCTTATTTAAAATAAAGTTTGATGTGTGTTTGGCTGAACAGCACAAGGGTGCAATCTTCCCATTGCTGCTTGTCATGGGAATTGAGGACAGTAGCTCTTCTACACTCACTGGACACTTTATTAGGTACATTTTGCTAGTACCAGGTTGGACCCCTTTTTGTCCTCAGAACTGCTTTAATTCACCAGCATAGATTCACCAAGGCGCTGGAATAATTTCTTAGAGATTTTGGTCCATACTGACATGATAGCATCACACAGTTGCTGCAGATTTGTCAGCGGCACATCCATGAGGTGGCTTCCTGTTCCACGGTCATAGAGGCAGTGCTCAGTTGATACTAAGAGACCCATTGTCTTCTGCTACCATAGCCCGTCTGCTTCATGCTTCAACATTTGTGCATTCAAAGATGGTCTTCTGCATTCTCAGTTGTAACAGGTTGTTATTTGAGTTACTTTTGCCTTCCTATATGCTTGAGGCCGTCTGGCCAGTCTCCTCTGACCTCTGACATCAACAAGACATTTTCTTCCAGAGAACTGCTGCTCACTGAATATTTCCTCTTTTGGGACCGTTCTCTTGAGATGGCTGTGTGGGAAAATCCCAGTAGATCATCAGATTCAGAGTATTCAGACCAGCCTGTCTGGCAACGACAACCATGGACAATCAAAATCACTTGAATGACTTTTCTTCCCCATTCTGGTGCTTCAGCAGGTCGTCTTCACCATGTATATATGCCTAAGAGGATTGAGTTGCTATCATTTGATTGGTTGATTAGAGATTTGTGTTAAGGAACAGTTGAAAGTGTGTACCAAATAAAATGGTAAGTCTGTGTAATTAGTCGCCTTTTGTTAAACCTTCAGATACTCTGCATTTTCTCTTTCTGTCTCTTTATCTTTTTAATTCTTGTGTTTTCTTCTTCTCTTCCTTTGTTTTTTTTTTTTGTTTTTTTACACTATTTTCTGAAGCCACAACTCATGAAAATGTCTTCTTCCGTTAATCCCGGGCCCTTCCACCTCCTTTCTTCCTCATCCCCACTCTGTCCGCGTCTGCGTGGAAAAGGTAAGGTTGAGATGAAACACCACATCAGCCTTTGAAGAGATCCCATAAAACAGGCGTGTATTAACGAGCATGACTAACAAGCTGCAGGAATAGCTGCACTGGATCACACTAAACACACACACTGCACACATTTCTCCATCGTGATACCGTTTCCCTTCCTTTCAAGTCTTCCTTTTTTGTTTCTCAGTCACACCTTTTTCCTTTTTTCCACACCCATTTCATGCTTGAAATAAACCAGACCTGTTTTTAAATCATGTGATTTTTTTCTTTTCTTTCAAAGTTGTGTCAGAGGATAATTCAACCTGGGTCTTATTTTTGCAGTCGTGGCCATAGTTTGTCTCAGTTGCGAAAAGATTTTAGGTGACTCACCGAAGTAATTACTGAGATTTGGGAGCGCTGAGTCAACAATGGAGTCTTGCGAGAAAGATGATTGGTCAGATGATTACGCCGGGTATAAACAAGCGAAATGATCTAAACTGCTTTATTTGAAACCGAAAGTGAGCTCACAAAAATTTTTGACAGTGATCAGGATTGAACAGTAAGTATGAGAGGTGAAAGCGGAAACAGCAGACAGTTTACTAAGTCTTAATGTGAGACTCTTTAACTACTTTTAAAAGAAGAAGTAGAAGATGACACTCTTCTCCAGTCTTCCTCTTTCAGCTAAAAAGTTGAGGCCTAAACTCAACTCCTTTCAGGACTTCTACCCCTACTAGGTTTGGCATGGCCAGTAGTTTATGGTGGCTGATGTTAGATACTGTTATGCTACTGACTCAGTTAATCATCCCCCCCTTTCAGATAGTAGGCGACTACTATGTCTTTATGGCTCCTTTCTTCTTTGCTACTGTTGCAACATGTTTTTGCTTTTACTCTTATCCCATAATTGTCACTTGAGGCCACACTGGCTTCTGTTCAGATGAAGTTATGTAGTCTAGATTAAAGTCCTTCTCAGGGCTCCGACTTAAAGCAATATTTAGACATTTTGGACATAGACTTAGCTGGTAGTGTGGTATATCACTTTAATGCTAGTACAGTAGTCAGACGTCTTTAATTGTTAGATTAGAAAAGTGTAACGGGGAAACAGCCCGGCTCTGTTCAAAAGTCAAAAAACCCGAGCGCCTCCACGGCTCACTAACGGAGCATTTCTAATTAGTTTGATACGTACAAAAACAATGAAAAGTGATGTGTTGTGGTGTAGCGGGGTTATGTGCTAAACCTTTTTCTTAGTCAATGGGGTTAAAATTTTATTATTTTTATTACAGCCCTCGCTAACTTGCCTCCCCCTGTTCCAGTTTCTCCAGTTTCTTACTATTCTTTCCTAACATGGGAGTGGTGTGGCACTTCATTGTGGGATCATTGTCCTGTTGCATGATTCAGTTTGGGCCAAGCTTCAGGCACAAATCAAACAGATGGCCTCATATTTGACTGTAGAATAATTTGGTGTACAAAGGAGTTTATGGTCGACTCAGTGACTGCAAGGTGCTTCAATTCTCTGGCTGTAAAACAAGACCATATTATGACCCCTCCACCACTGTGACTGACAGCTGGTATGAGGTGTTTGTGCTGATGTGCTGTTTGGTTTTCATCAGATTTGGTGCTGTGCATTATGACCAAACATCTCCACTTTGGCCTCATCTGTCCAGAGGACATTGCCCCAGAAGTCTTTTTAAATTTTAAGCTGTGCTGCCATGTTTCAGGCTTTCTCTTGGCAATCCTTCCAAACAAGCCATACTTAACACACCTTTAACATTTAACATGCTAACTGAGGCCTGCGATTCAGCTCTTTGGTCTGTTTCAGTTTTTCAGGGTTTTTTTTAGTTATTCAGAAATCATAAACATTTACTACAGGGAACAGGAAATTCTTATGTTTTTTCCTATCCATTTTCCACACAAGCAGACGCTACCTACCAGGCCTTCTCCTTTCTTTCCCTTCTCTCTGTTTTTCTTGGTCCTTCTCCATTTTCTTTACTCATAGACACAGTGCATTTGAATATGAACACACAACTACACAGCTCACTATGACATCCACTACTCCCCAGTCACCGTGTGCAGTTCCAGACTCTTGGCTCTGCACACCTGAGCCAATAAAGTATATCGTTTTTGCCAGGAAAACATATTACACTCGGTCTTTGCCTGCCCCCTTTCCTCCCCCTTCCTGAGCCTCCACCATTTGAGTCCCAGAGGCCCTAAAAACTGCCCCACACTTAACTTCTTCCAAACCCCTCAATGTTCACCATCACCCTCTCCTCAACCTTTCTCCTGTTCCCCAAATCTTCTCAGACCTCGCCCCCGAGGGCCTTAAGCCACCGAGCATTTCACTCCTCCTTCTCCCCCCTTCTCTCTCCCCCTTCAGGCTACTCGAGAGAGTTTCTTTACAGCCCTGTCATCCCAGCCAGAGCAGTAAAAAACACATCTGGAATCACACTCTACGTTCCTATGCTCTCACCCCATGTTTTAGAAGTCTCCCCTTCTCTCCCCCTACCTCACCCTCTTCCCTTCCCTTTCTCCTCTCTCTCTCTCTCTCTCACACACACACACACACACACACACACACACACACACACACACACACACACACACACACACACACACACACACACACACACACACGCCACAGGAAAAACACTCCCATAACGAGCTACAAACACTGAAATAACACTGTTACCCTAAGTGAGATGTTTCTAATGAGTGCTGGAGAGGTGCGTGACAGAGAGGCACACACTTTTTTTGGGGGGGGGCACACACCATGAAACAAGACGCAGGCGTGTTGGATTTGACTGTCTTCATCCGCCCACACAAGCTGAGGCCATTTTGGATCTTGGTCAAGCTTCAGTTTCCCTCCCCGCCTGCGCCTGTATTCTTTCATGAGAGGAGTTTGTTGTATGACCCTGTGTTCTCTCTTCTCAGTCTTTGTGTGAGAAAGTGTCTCCTGGTCTGAAGCGTGACTATATATACATTTAATAAGGGCCTGTGTGGTGTGGTAATAGGCGGTTGGGCTCCGCTATGGTACGGGGAGGAAATGTCAGCAACAGATAGAGAGCTAAGAGAGCGGAGAGAAAACAAATTGATTCCCTGAAATTGCAACCTCACCTGCTTTTATTGAGCCATGGGTGAGGAAGCTTTGTATGTATCGTGCGTGTGTGTAACTAAACTGCCCTGCTTCGTCTGAGAAAGTCCAAGCTATTGTTCTTCTCCCTTGCTCTCAGTTTTCCTGAACTGGTTCCAGTGATGGATAATAAAGGCTCGAGAAATCCTTTGGCTGTTTCACTCAGCGTCTTTTTTTCCACTCCGCAACTTAATCAGGATAAGAGAACGGAGGGGGAGAAAAGGGAATGATCGAGGAGGACAGAAAAGGGGGGAAAAAAATACAACTCCTCCTCTTTTTACATTTACTGAAGTCAAGTTTAAGAAATGAGGAGGAATAATTCGGACGTGAGATTGAGTTTCACTGGAAGCCCAGAACCTTTTAACGAAGACCATGTGCCACTTTACTTCTGGGCTGGTTTATGTGTATGGATATATGTTCGTGTGTGATTCAGAAGGAGACAGAGGGTCAGGTTTCTGTGTCGAGGGGAGGTGCTCGGTGCTGTGAGGGAGAAGGAGCAGTGCTGCGGTAGGTAAATAGGGCCCTGACCCAGGCCTGCCAGTGGAACGCTCTCTTCTCCTTCTGCCAGAATCTTTTTTGTTTTGTTTTTGTATTTTCTGTTTTTTTCTTCTTCTTCTGCCAGACTTGGGGGGTGAGGTAGGGTGGAGAGGGGAGGGGAGCAGCCAGGATAGTGTTTAGATGTAGGGGGATGTGTGCATGAGTGTGTGTGTGTGCGTGTCTGAGGGGGGACTGGCTATTAACGAGCACCATCGTTTTTCTAATTAGTGCTTTGGGGAATATTTTCTTAAGGACTGTCGACCCTCCCTGTGGAGCTTTTAGGGGGGAGAAACGTGCACACATGTGTGCGAGTGTGTGCATGTACACTTATGTCTTGACCTGTGTGTACAGTGTGTGTGTGTGTGTGTGTGTGTGTGTATGAGTAAAACGGAGTGTGTTTTTTTATTTCACGGTTTTTACTTTTTTGTTCGAAAGTTCATTTTATGTTTAAAACACTGCCCGTTTCTTGTCTTACATACTTTCACGTGCACCTCAGTCACATCCCCAAGGTATGGATGGACACATACACACGATCTCGCACACACAAACACAGTCACTACCTTCCTAGTTCATTAAATCGAGGGGTTTCAGATCCTCTCTCCTTCCTGTATTCTCATAGCTCAAGAGCAAAGGAAATTTTCCTTTCTCTTTTCTTCCCTCTCCAAACTTTCTTTTCTCCTTTCTTCCCTCTTCTGCTGTTTCTTTTCAGCGAGCCTGCTCCTCTCGTCCTCACTTTGATCCCCCCCCTTTCTCCCCCTTCCACCCCTCCACCGCTCCCGGGGCCTCCAGCCAGCTCGCTGGAGTGGTTTCCTGAGTCTACCCAGATTAATGAGTGTAAGTCAGTGTGTGTGCATGTGTGTGTGTGAGAGAACGAGGGAGAAAGAATGCCTCAGTGTACCGCAAATTGTGAGTGTGTGAGTTTGCATACTGTACTAGTCCTTGTGTGTGTGCGTGTTTGATCTGTGGTTTCCAAGCCAAACTTTATTTTGTGGAATTTTTTTTTTTTGCAATCATCAAAGTAAGCGATTCCGCAGAAGACTGGCCTTTTTCTGGGCCATTTTGAAAAATTCCCCACTCACAAAGCTGCTGGGATACAATTGCAATCAAGCGGCAGGCATATGCAGAAAAAGGAAAAAGCCAAAGTGCTCAAACACTCCCGGCTTCACCTCAGTGAGGCTATAAAGGGTCCGTTTATGGAATTCGGACTGTGAAGTTCATTCATACACACAGCCTGCGAGTGTACAAACTGACAAAAAAAAAAAAAAAATCACAATACAAGTGATTAGAATTCTTGCACGGAAACATGAAGTGCTAAAAATAATTCCCTGATTGGAGCCATGTGTTGAATTTGGGGTGGTGGGGGCTGCGATTGCGTGCATGCATGTGTGCATGTGTATACTGTGGTGGGTCGTGGGGAAAGGGAGGAGGCAGCAGAAGGTGGTGTGAATTAAACCGGAGTGAAAAAACAGTTTGTCTTTTCTCTGAGCTCTGATAATAACGCCACGTGAGCCCCCGCTGCACTGCGTTTATTTACTCTCACAACTTGCAGTGTACACACTTTCATTCTCACACATACACATGTACACAAACTCTGTCGTCAGCCCCTACACACACACACACACACAGACGCCTTCCAGCAGACTTACAAATATGGACATAAACATGTAATCACAACCATGCATCGTTCAGTACGGCCAGTGGTTACTCACTCCTGTTTTTCCTGACACACACACACACACACACGTAAGCATGCAGGTGGGAGGAGGCTTGATGGGGGAGAGGGGGCTCATAATAGCCAGGTGGTTTCAGTTAGGATGTGTTCTACCTGAGAGTGTAAATAAAAAGACAGTGAATTAGTTTTCTTGGCTATGTAAGTTTCCAAAATATTCAAAGTGGGTGGTTCTCATGTGTTACTTTTTCCAATTTTTCATAATTTTTTACTGTAAGGTTCATAGTCCAGATTTTAGAGATGGAGTACTAACTTCTATGCCCTTTAAAGGGGTTCTCGGGGGTTTTATTACTGTGCATAAAGTCGAGAAAGACGTAAAAGGAAAGCTCAAAAAATTCTTGAGAAATCCCAACTTTTTGTTTCTAGTACAAATCAGCACACCTGTAACCTTTCCCCTACGCCATATGTTAAAAAACTAAACTAAACAAAAATGCTACCAGATGCCATTTGTTGGATCCTCTGTGTTCGGTTCATAGACCTGTGTTCTTTGAGTCCGAAAAAGAAAGTAAGTGTTAAGTGTATTCTTCCTTATAGCCAGCAGGGGGCAACTCCTGTGGTTGCAGCAATATGTCAGATTGCATAGAAGTCTACGAGAAAATGACCATACTTCTCTCTTCATTTACGACCTTGGCAAACACATTTTCTAATATTTTTAAGGCCTAAATTGCTTGTTTCAAGCTCATTAGTATTGCACAATATGCATTTCCTGTGGTCCCATTTAGAGTAAAATATAATAACTAAGAGCATGCATTAAGGTGGGGGATTTATAAGTAGCTACTACAATGGCATAGAGTTTACATGAGTTGTCAGCCAGAGCCACGGCTTGTCTGTTCAGTGTTCATTTGTATTAAAAGAAACAAGGCAACAACAGCCAGAAAAGCCAAACCTGAGAATCCAGAATGGCAGTCCACAAACTACTGGGTGATATCATTGTTGCTACATCCAGCCCTTATATACTGTCTACTGGGGATTTTTATAGAGAGCTACAAAAGACAGTTACAGCTGTTTTTACAAGCAAAATTCAACCCTACATATTTGTTATCTTGTGAAAGAGTCATTTACTTACTCTGCAGCTCTGCTTCAAGCATCTGCAGTGACTCTCCAGACCCATATTGACTCACAAAAGCCCACATTGTGGGAGCCACCATCAGCCCTTATCTCTCTGTCATAACTGAGGGGGCTGCCATGGGAACAGAGAGAAAACACAGTCACATCTGCTCTGGATGTGATTACGTGGGTAACTCTGGAGAGACGCATATGAGAGCCCTGGATCTGCTCATCACACAGCATCAGGCACATCCCCCTCACGCAAGGTGAGCTGAGAGACTACCAGTCACTGCTGGTACAGCTCACACGGCCTGACAGCGGTGTGAGTGGTTCATCTGGTTGTCAGTCATCATGAGTGAGCAGAGGCTCCACTGTACGACAGCCTGGAGGAAAAAGGGGGGCGGGATATCCTCTGGGAGCGCATGGTTGGACAGCAGGCTAGAAGGCAGTGTCTGCTTATTTGATAAGAAGTCGTCCGTCAGGAAGGAAAATAAACAGTAGAGCGTGCTGCTACTGGAGAGTCAGAGGAAGAGCTGTTACTAGAGCACAACACAATATTTACACTCTTGGACCAACACACACAGACACTCGCCGGCACATGTACCTGCACACATTTAGGGCTGAACAAACACTGAGGTGTGTGTGCATATACATGCTCAGAGAGGAAACAGGTGCTAGGATGAAAACAGTATTTGAAAAACGTAATTGTAGCTGTGCAAACAATAGAGATTGTGTGTAGTTTACTCACTGTGATGTCCGAAGAATATGGATCCACCTGCCTCTGTTCCTTTTATTTATTATATGACAGCCTTTATTCATTTTAATCTTCAAAATAATTCATGCAACGTTTGATTATGAAACTTGTTTTTCTGCTATTTACCTTTAAAATTAATGCAGATTTGGGTCTGAGGAGTGGAAACAGAGGCGAAACCTTAAATCTGTGCAGTTGTTGAGTGAACTGTGGTTTGTGGAGATAAAACTTTACAGCCAGTTTTTGCTCCACAGCAGATGAGAGTCAGAAAATCAAACCCATAAATTGCTGTCTCCCTCAAACCGCCACAAAAGCATAAGAGTGTAATGATCTTCATCGGCTTGTTAGCATCGTGCAGCTTGTTGTGCTGACCTAATGTACAAGGTGTTCCTGTTATTGTGTCCACCCCCTGTGTGCCAGTATGTGAAAGCATCTTGTTTGTTTAGATAAGAAAGGAGGGGAGAGCAGAGGGACGGAGAGCCCTCCAGCGGTGACTGACAGATAGCATCAGTGCTGCTCCTTATCAGCTCCCTGCCCTCTGATCTGGGATCTGCCTCCAAGAACTGAGGGTGGAGGGGTGGGGGGACATGCCAAGGCAAGAGGGCAGTGGCGCATAAATAGACACACACATACACATGCAGTAATATAAATGCATGCACAGGTAGGGCTATAAAGGAAAGTCTGTCTTGTGATTTATTGCAACACGTGAGTCAGACACACAAAATCACTTAACGCTGAGAAAAAGCACAGTGAACCAGGCAGCCTTAGTTAATTTTCTTTACTTTTTCCAGCTTCCTCATCAGAATTAGTCATAATAAGAGCAGCTGCCAGTGGACAGCTTGTGATTGTGAGTGTGTGTATGTGTTATTGCTCTTGGATAGTAGGTCATTCCATGTTTGCGGCCTGTGTTTGGGAGTCTCTGTAAGTCATTTGGTGTGTCTTTTGGAGGGGGTGAGATCATGCTTCACTGCTGACGCTGAACATAAAGACGCATTGAGTGGAGTGGGACTATAGGCCAAGTCTGGAGGTACGGGGTGAAACAGGGATCTGTGTGTGTGTGTGTATGTGTGTACCCGCGCACACACACACCAAGCATTTCTCTCTCTAAGGGCAGTGAGTGGAGAGGGCTCCCGAGGGCCAGGGGGACTATCGCTTTCCTCGTTAATTATGACCGTCTGGCAGACTGGAAGGCAGGAAGTCAGAGAGAGGGAGCGATGGAAAGAGGGAGGTATGGCAGATAGATGATAGGAGGCAGGGGGGAGGGGATGAGGGAGGGAGTGAGTCAAAATAAGGGAGGAGAAGCAAAAGCCAAGATGGATGATGGGAGGAATGAGAGACGTCTAAGAAACGATGGGGGAGTGACAGAGAGACGGATTCAAATAAAACCATATGCAGGGAGGATTTGGATGATTAAACCAGGTGCTTGATAAAAGGTGGAATGTCAGACTTTCACCCACGTCAGGGTTTTCTCCTCCCTGCTTTGCTCTTTGCTCCCCAACCTCCGATATACACCGTACACTCTCTGACCCTGGCTGCCACTCAACCTTTTGACCTTTCCAGCAGCACCGCTTGTGCCTATAACTTAACTTTACTATTCAAGCTTCTGTACCACGAAGCTCCTCCGATGGGCTGTTATTCATCTGAGTCTCTCAAGACAAAACCAGAGAGCAAAAAGAAGAAGAGGCAGATGGAGCAACAGAATAGCACGCCTATTCAGACATTAATGTTTGTTGTTCAAAAAGAGAAGTATGGCAGGGGCAGCTCAGGCCAACCTTGGGCCAAGTAGTTATATGAGCTGAGCAGAGCCGAGAGGCTCTTGGATTTAACTGGCTCCAGGTCCAATTAGGAGTGTCTGCCGCATCTGGACACAGTTAAGAGTTCGAGTCAAAACTCACACTTCACTCCAATAGGGATATAAAGTCACAACTTTGAGACTACAGGCCACTTAAGCTTTAATACCACAAAGAGCCGGGCCGATATTTACAGCCCTGAACCAGTCACTGCACAGCCACGCTGATAAAACTCGAGAGAGGGGACGGCAGTGTGAGACGGCGAGAGCCCGGCGTGCTGCTGTCAGATTGTGTCAGTAAGAGGATTCTTTCCGTGTTGCAACACTGGTTATGTTTGAGGGTTTGTTGAGGGAAAACAATTACTGGAAAAATCGCAAGATCAAAATCTCTGGACTAACAAAGCTCAGAGTTTTAATTCAAACATCTATTAAATGTACTGACCCGGGCAAAAGGCAGATACGGTTGCACTGTAAAACTCTATTAGGTTGGTTTTTCGTTCATTTATCTTAGCAGCTTGTGACTTTTATATTAAATTCACCTCATTATTTCACACTTTCTTTGCTCACAGTTCCCATTTAGAATGAAGGAAAGCAAAGCCTTCCTGCATCCAAAAATCCCAGATTTTTTTTTTTTTTTTACAAATCAATGCCAGGAAGTAAGCAATAATCAAACTTAAAATGACTTAAATAGAAGAAAAAACTGCTTCATAAACTTTTCCACTGTGGAAATGACTTACAGATTGGAAAAGGTTTCAAACTCTGGAACAAATAAGTAAACACGGTAAATAAAATAAACCAAATTACACTTGGCAAACAAATGTCATCACTATTGGCTTGGTACTATTTAAAAAAAAAAAAAACAGTTGCAGAAAATTATAGTGTTTTAGTCTCAGTGCAGATATGAGTTACCTCTGTGAAGAAAACCAATATCCAATCAGAGCAGTCACACAGCACATTCCACATCATGACACACAGACAGTAACTCAGCCTGAGGTCCGACCCCACCTGAGCCTGGATCTCTGTCTCAACAGCACAATCGCACTGGAATGAGACCCAATAACAGCCTATTAACCTCCTCATCCACACACACACACACACACACACACCAAAAGGGTAAGCTTTGGGTTAGAAAGAATGGAAAAGAACAGTAAAATCTCCGGATATGAAAAACACTCGAGGCGGCAATGCACAGCTAAAATATAAGATGCTCCATCTGTGCGGAGGAGATGTCTAAAAAAGAAAACAAGAGACACCATAAATCTATTCTCTCTCAGTTTTGATGAGAAGTTTGACTGAACGTCTGGAGAAGAAGCCGAAAGGCACACCTCAGCATGTTTCTGAAAGGCTGAGGCAAGCTCAGAAACAGGGGAGTGTGTTTGCCCCGCTCGTGTACTGGTACTGTTATATTTTCAGTTTTATTGCGCTTCATTACATTTAATTGGCAGCTGTGGTTACCGACAGATGAAAGTAAACTTTTGCACAATCAAATTTCATGCAAAACAAAGAAAGTCATAAAATATCATATTGTACAGATTTTTGTCCCCATTTGGGAGAGTCCCGCTGTCTCCTTTTTATTATTTCCAGTAAAAAAGTCAACAACTACATGCTGATACATACAATTCCTTACGTTTTGGCTGTTTTAAATAGGAGGTGAGACCCCCCCTCCCAAAAAAACAGGCAGGAGGCCCTCATGAGAAATAAAAGCTGATCAGAACTAAACCATAATGTTGATAATTAGCTTAGAAAACACTGGCCTTACAGATGGTATTGCATGAAAGGCAGCTGCAAGAGAACAAGCACTCAAAAGACAAACAGGCACAGGTGATTTTAATTTGCAAAGGGTGTACCCAAAAAAGTAAAATGATCTCTAAAGTGCACAGCAACGAAAATAGGCAATTTTAAGAAATAGCTGGGCCCATAAAAGAGGTCAGCTGAACAGAACTCTACACACAAAAACAAGCAGCTAACTCAATAAACTGACCTGGACAAATAAGACTCAGGCTATATGGTAGTGGAGTAAGCTATTTTAAGTGGCCATAGGGGGAACCACAGGGATAGTAGTCTTTCTTTTCCATCACAGCAGATGGTTCAGTCCAGTTGGTTGGTCTCTGTATTTCACCCACCTCTGCCTTCAGCGTCCTCATTTCCTCAAACCAGGACGGACTGAGGCAGACAAACGTGCACACCATCATTTAGAAAACACTGTGGTGTCATAAAGTGCGTTGAGACGAATGACACAAATTAACTAAACCAAACAAACTAAATGTTTGCTTTGTAACATCAGTGACTGCAAACGAACTAAAATGCGCGAATGATGTGGGAGAGTGAAACCTCATGTCTGATTTATGCGAGTGCTGTGAGCGGCTGAATATTAACAACTGATTGCTTCCTTTGTGTGGCTGTGGATACACATCACAGTGGCACCGGGCCAAATACCTGTTCTGCGAAGAAATATTTAGATGCTATACTGAGGACGGATGACAATCATATGATGTGAAAATTGCCTCCTGCAATCAAAATGTTTTTTTACTGAACCATCCCGTGGGCCGGATTTGAGTCTCTGCCGAGCTGATCCAGGCCCCCTGGCCTTATGTTGACACCCCTTATTTAGAGAGAGACTGCATGATAACTTCAGAGTGTGATGTGCAGCCATTTTTAAGGGGCCTGAAAGACTGACTGAGGTTAGTGATGATGGAGGAGACATGAAGAAATTTTATGTGCTGGTTTATTTAAGGCTGATTATGTCTCTGAGACTTCTCATTGTCCAGGTGAAAATAAAGTTTTCAGTTCACATTCATCATGCTGTTCCTCACTCACATTGTGGCGGCTACAGGGCACTTTGAAGGTGTTTACATTATGTAAACTAGCCCCAAATGTGTTTACGCATACACCAAATCTAACCACACCTGTCGAAGTTTGTGAGACATTTACTGTTTTAATGTCTTTGCTTCGGCTGCAGATGAATGGAGGAGGAAGAATTTCTTTTTTTATACTAAAGCAGACTAACGGATGTAACAGTGGTATTAATATCATTACCGGCTCTCTGCCAAAATATGACTCTTACATAAAGGATTTGTGCACTTTATCCTCCTCAGGATTTTGAATAAATCACATGCATAGAGTTACAGTTGAAAGGTCATAAAATAACATCATTTACTTCTCCATGAAGACATGTTCCCATGAGCTCCGTCTGTGATTTCTTTTCTTTTTTTTTTAATTTAGGAGCAGAGGAATGAAAGTTAGAAAAAGTACTCGTGGAAAAAAAACTCCCTCTCAGACAGCTCTGACATGCAGTCTGCAGTTTTTCAGCTCGCATGAGTTTATTTTTAGCCGTATATGTGAAGAAAATGCCGGAAAGTACAACTGCTGCCACTGTACTGTTGACTTTACCTCCCGTTGTGCTTCATCAAATCTTTTATTTGGGCACTGTAATGGGATAATGTGTCATGGACAGAAAGGCCTTTTATGATGACACTGGACTGCACAGAAGCACCTGTTGTTTGAATGTGAGGGTTATTGTAACGATATGAACCATGACCGAGGGCGCTCACGTAGACACCAGTTGGTCCTGTGAAGCTCGGATGAGCCCCGAAACTCCCGCTGAGCTCTGGCTCGTTGCTGTTTTCACTGAAAAGGAATGGATTACTTTCAAATATATCTTAATACAGTATCCGCATACACGATAACAAATCTGCGGTCCGCGTTATCATTCCCCGTTTCTTTAACAGACATGAAACGGTGAACCTTTGAATCTTACACCGTGCAATAACAGTGATCTCGCTGAATCTGGAGGAATGATTAAACTGTGGTGCAAAAAGGTTATTTGCAAGCAGAGACATGCCATCAACCCGCATCATACGTCTGCCCCGCTGTCATGTTTTTACACTGCAGTAAAATGAAAAACAAGCTTTGGCTGATAGACACGAGAGAGTTCCCACAGCGGCATGAGTAAAAATGATTCCCTTTTTTAAGATTATTTGAATAATGAAGACAACATTTGTGCGCCGTTGTTTTCTCCAGCCTCTCATTTCATATTCTGATTGGCAGACTTGAGCAGAATACACTAAAGAATACACTGCATGGCAGATTTAATGCACTAGTATCCTTGCTTCCCACTTCATCCACTATGCATGTTTCTGTGCTAGACACTGAATGTTTTGGCAGTGGGACTGAAAGCCCGAGCTGTTATCCCCATCACATCTCTCTTCTCCCTGAGGACTTGCCTTATGAGGGTGGCTTTTCAATTCACACAGAAACCCTTTAGCCTCCAGACAGGGTCGGACAACTTGCCGTACAAACTGGTTTGTTTGGAGCGCGGACAATCGTGCATTTGTTTTGTTTCACCCCTGCACCAGCACCTCGGCTGCGCTCGTGCAATGGCCCATTTGAAATTAATACAGGGTCTGCATTTATAATGTTGGCCTTACCCTCAGCCAAATGGAACAAACAACAAACCAGACCGAAACAATGCAAGCCAAACGCTTTCAGCATGGAGAACTGCATCAAGATTTGATGGACTCGCTATCAGTGCACCAGTCTGCTTTAATTCTCCAAGCTGAGGATAGGCATGACGGACTTAATGGACCCTAGAATTTTATTAGATCTTAGATGCATTTTGGGAAAGCTTAAACAGATTAAATATTATTGAACACATGTTATTATATTCCCCATTTTAGGTTTTGTTTTGTTTTTGGTGTTTTTGTCTCTTTCTATGTCTGCCAAGGATTGTTTTTATGTGGATTTGTGTGATTGGTTTGGTTAGCCTGTGTGTCGGTTGGTTTGTTAGAAGTTATGGATGGAATTGTGTGGCTTTGCCCACCTTTTGGAAGAGACATCAAATTGGATATGAGAAAACTGAGTGGATCCAGAAGCTTCTCTGGATTCAGTAGGGATGGGAATTTATAAGAATTTATGTTGTTACAAAGAGAAAACAAATAATCAAATGATCCCACTTGGAGGTAAAAATGTCTCGTTTTTGTTAAGAAGGAACTTCCGGCAGGGAGTCTTGCAATCGGCCTTACTGGTTGGAGTAATGGGAACGTTCCAAACTTCTTGCTGATGGTCTTGTATCTCAGTCCAACCAACCTTCCGACCTTTGACAGCTCTTTGATTTCGCCCATGGTGTTGGAGAGGTTGGAATGGGAGAAACTGATTTGAGCTTTATACACATACTGATTTAAAATGAGGAGAATCTGTAATTGATTGACTTGACTGATAGTAATCTGTGTGCCACATGGGCACAAAGCCAATAGGCGCCAGAATTCGGGTTTGGTTGTAGGGGATCAAATACTTATTTCACTCAATGACACTCAATGACATTCACATCGTTTCATAACTTTTATGTAATGTGTTTTTTCTGGACTTTCAGTTGATATTCTGTCTCTCGCCATTAAAATGAAACTACCATAAAAACTGGAGACTGTTTGTTTGTTTTTAAGTGAGCAAGCTTAGGAATTCGCCATGGAATAAATTAATGATTCCCCCACAATTTGCACCCATGGTCGTGTCATGGCGCTTATGTTGTTTCAGAAACGGAACAGTCAGCTTTATTTTCCGGTATTACAGGTAGGACTAAGGGGAAAGTATAGAGAGACAGACAGGCGTAGAGAGATGAAACAACACAACATGTAATACAACAAAACACACTTGGCATGATCGAAAGGATTAGCAAACACACAACTCTAAAAGAAGGAGACAGTAAGGAAATCTTGAGAAAGAAACGAGGAGAGGTTAATGGTTTATAACAGAGACCAAAGGTGAGGAGAGCAGAGAGCCTCATCGCCATTTTTGACGTGAGCAAAGTTCTGTTGATGACAGCTAATCGATAACCACCCACTAAGAGTGAAAAAAAGAGAGCAGACGTGAGTCCTCTTCTGCTTTTTTCCCCCATTAATGTGAGATTAAGTGCATTGATTTAGTACACCTTTGCACCACAAAGCACAAGTGTGTGCGATTCATTCCGGTTTTGTCAAACCAAGGAAGTGACACAGCTGCTAAGGTCAGCAGGATACAGAGACGGAGGGAGAGAGTGGGTCGTTGTCATGGATCCCGGGTAAACAATAGGGCGAAGAGGAGCCACTGCAAAGCTGAGACCCTTGAGGAAAAAGAAAAATCCCCTCGCTAATGAACAATGCACCTTTCAGTAATGACACTGGATGGATTCACACCTGACAGCCGACACCCAAAACTCACCCGGTGCTCTTGCTCCATCCAGCCCAGAGTCTTTGTGGGTAAACTGCAGAAATCACACCGCATGCTCACCCACCGCTGACAGCCCCCTTCTCTGCTTCTCACCCTCCATTACTTTCATAACAGCATTTATTATCATCTACATGACAATCTATGTGGGGCTCTACAGCGAGGCTCAGGGGTGACAGGGGTTAGTGCTGAAGGGAAGCAGTGCATGCTGGGATTGCGGCCTGCTGAGAGAGTGGCATTCTGGGAGGCGGTGTCCTGCGGGCAGGGCCTCTGGGGGATGCAGTATGGTTAATAGGCCTTTCATGGCCAGCCCACAAAGCCTTTTGTCCCTGGGCTAATTCATCCTGCCCAGCATGGAGAGATGGAGGGGGGGAGAACATGGAGGGGTTTTTGAGGCGATGGGAGTCCCCCCCTTTTTTTACTCTCTCTCTCTTCTCTACCTTGTAGTGCAGGGTGGCGCTAGTGTGAAGGAACCGCATACAAACAGAGCCTTGCTCAGTAGCAACAACAGCAAAACATTGGCAAGACCTGCAAAGTCCTGGCAAACTGCAGCACAACACTGGAAAACACCCACGATTAATGACTCCTTGAAGACATCCTGGACCTGAAACATCCTGCTGGGATTTGTGATTATTTATTTATTTATTTATTTTTGGGCATCCAATAAAAGTTTAACACACAGCATCTCCAAATGAGACAAACCGGGTGTGCACACATACATACTCTCACCTGGACAAGAACAACAGGTGTCATGAAATACCACAGGCTGTCAGACAGTGAAGGCCTGCAGGGATGCGGCAACCCCTCAGGTACATCATGGTGGGAGTTCCTGCATTCAGAGAGGCAAGGCTTCCCACCAGCAGACCCCTCTATCAAACCCTGTGATCTGGGAATACCCAGTTATTAATGAACTGGACAGGAATGGTTCCCCTCGTTTCAAAGAGTGCTGACTGAAGTGAAGAAGAGAATTCCAGAGTGAGCACAGGGGGGGGGTTCGAGCTGTGATCACTGTAGTATGAGAGTGAGTGTGTGTGTGTGTGAGTGCTGCACAGACCTGACTACACTTGTCCCGTCCACAACAACACAACAACAGCACAGCACTTACACAGCTGCACTGGAGGGCCTACAGGCCTCAATGGACGGGGGTCAATACAAACCCTGTGGGGACCGAGGCATAGCAAATCAGGGGGAACAGAGCAGGAGGAGGGGGAGGGGGCGCACTTTCCTCCTAAAGAACACCAAAGTTTAAAGAAAACTTCATTTTTAAAAAATATTTTCTATTCACAGTTATCTCCATCTGCATTTTAAAAACACCCCTACACATTTTACTTTTAAGCACAATCTCTGCAAAGTCCTCATACGCTGTGCATACGCTCTGTAGGGGCAAACGGCGGTGCAGTACCTACCCAGCTCTGGGAGTTTGGGAGCCAGTCCCTATTGTTCAGATCCCTCCTCCTGCTTGGGAAGTGGGAGGACCCGAAAAGGCGTCGCAAAAGGGAGAATTGTTTGAGAGCTCAGTCATCCAAAAACGGCCTTTCAATGTGAGAACTTGGGGGAGCCGAAGAAAATGTCGGTGGCATCGCAGTAAATTACTAAAGCAGCAAAGGCTTTAGAGGGAAAAGAGAAGCGAAAACTGTTGTGTTTTTTTTTCCTTGGGGGACTTAAACGCAGGAGAGACGCGAAGAGAAGATCGCCTGGTTAAAACGAGGTGCGAGCGCCGAGCAGTGCAGTTTTGGTAAGTTTGACCGCTTCGTGCGCTCCGTGTTTTTTACGCTGTTGTTACAGTTTTATACATGAACGTATCGGCTATGTTGCGTGTTTTCCGACTCTTGTGGGCACTTCACCGGCTCATCCGTGACTCTGTTTCAGAGAAATGTGCGACTCTTGGTGTTTGATCACTAGTTCGTTCATGCTGGCGTCTCTGCTTCGATAGCCGCATTTGTTTTGCTTTTTTCCTCCGCTTTCTCCAGCCTTATGATCCACAAAAACTCTGCTACAAAGTTCCCGTGACACAGACGTGCATTATTGGGACGCACCTCGAGGTCAGATTTTGGATTTGAAGTTGCTTTTTATATAAAAAAGGAAAAATTTGACTTTGGTTTCGGACTTAGCCTGCGCCCTGATTGGTCTCGCGTCCGTATTTTCCCCCAAAGTTTTCCCCCACTTTTCTGGCGACTATTTCACCACGATGCGTGTTTATGAAGAGCTACGGACCTCTCGTAACACGTCGCGGAGATTCACGGCTGTGTGTTTAGGTATACTTGCGTTTTTCTTTGGGAAAACGTGTCTACGTTTTGCAGGCCGCAGCCTATAGTCGCTCCCATAGGGTAACAGGAGACAGACATGGTGAGCTCTGCCAGATTTACCCCATATCATCAACATCACCCTCATGCTCAGCATCGTTGTGGTGAGGTATAGAAAAGCGGGTGAGCAGTGACCTCCGATGAGTAGATTTGTAAGGAAGTAGAAAGAACGAGAGCCAATTCTCAGAGTTCTTATAAATAATTAATTTCTTTTTTTACGGTGCTGCTTAGCCATCTTTAAAAATCCTGCCCCTTCCCTCCCCCTGAAGTTTATGTAGTGCTATCAAAGTTGTTGGATCTTAACATAACAGTTTGGTTACGTTTACGCATTAGACCGCAATCTTCTATTTTTTTCCCACAACCCTCCTCCAAGTGCTCAAAAAAAGCCCCGACCAGATTGTATGTTTCTGCTGTCATCAACAAACCCAAACACTGCTACCTGAGTGGAGTCCCACTCACTCCCTCTCACCCCCAAACCAAAGTCCTGGTGTCAGACTAACCTCATTAAAGCCTCCAGTAAACTGGCACCTCTGTTGGTGAGAAACCCTGCATCCTGCCTCGCTGTCAGGAGAGTCTCCCCTGATGCCTTCCCCTCATCCAGGTCTGATTTAATGACTAAATGTTCGTCTTGATCCCCCCACCCGAGTTTTGAGCGCTGGCCAAAGGCTGCATCACCGTGAAGGCTCCCAGGGTGGAGGGAAAGGAGGTAAGGGGTGGAGAGGAGGCGGATGGAGGCCTGCAGAAACAGCCGCAGGGGCTCGAGTTTCCAACCCCAGGTGTCGTTTTGTTATTTGGATTAGTCTACATTTAGCCTCCACTGCCTTGCATGGAGGACGGCTTCGCGATTCAGTGACAGACATGGCATCAGACAAGAGGGCCCGATTGTTCCCGCTGAATCAATGTCACTTGGATTAAAAGTCGAAACGAATGGCCTGGCCTCCTCCAATTAGGCGCACAGCTTCTGGGCGAATTAATTGGTCTCAGTAAAAAAGGAGCCTCTTGTTTGGTAGCAGGGTTTGTTGTTTTTGTTGATCATCTCTGGCAGGCGGGTGGATCAAAGCTGAACTAAATGATTCCTGTCTGATTATCTGCCTGTTTCTCACAGGGCTTTGGCCCCTTTGATTGCTGATGTGGGGAATGGGGGGGGGACAATTATGGGAGTTGCTAATCAATCTTGTGCAATACTAAGCAAAAATATTGGAGCTGCTGCTACTGTGGGCAGAAGCTATCATTTTCAAACAGTTTATTTCCCCATAAAAGTTTAAATACCATCATACCATTATTGACTTGTGAACACGAACCACGTGTTAAAGATGGGAAAACACATTTTTGAGCAAACATTTCAGATATTTCTCACAGAAATACGAAATAAGTTCTTAGAAATAAGTCTTCTGATACCAAACTACATTTTCAAAAGTTTTTGGTTATGTTTCTCAAGGCGGTGCCATTTCTTGTTTGTAGATGGTTCGTAAATGAAGACTAACATGCTTTCATACAGTAAAGCAGACTCAATGTATTATGCTGCACCACAGGCATGTTTCAAGCCTCTATAATATGTGTATTACACTGTAATTAATGTTAAAAAAACCATACAATGTTCCTATTAAGTTGCTTTTCTTCTTCTTTTTTTTTTTTTTTACATTTTTAGGACTGCGAATGAAGACTATATGGACAGGAAGCTTGCTTTATTGTCTTTCGGTTACAGTTTCATGTGGCTGTTACCGGCAGAACCTTCTTTTTCTTCAGTGAAATTAAATTTCATTGATCTTGGTTACCTGCCAGACAGACAGTTTTCCCCTATTTTGCCTGTTGCTGGATAGTTTTCATCCATCCTATAGGAGCTGAGCTTTCGTATGTGTTATAGCCTGTGAGGAAAAGTTACTGTGTGGATTTGGGTCTGCCGCCAACAGAAATAGAGTTTCTCACTCGTATCTTAGCTTTGCTTCCAAATTGACTTTGCCATGTTGAGGTATGATGTAAGATATGAAGGCAAAGAGGACAGGCTTTAACTAACCCCTCATGCAGCCGGGAGTGTTTTCACATCTGGGTTTAAATCAAAGTCTGCAGACATAAATGGATTTTAAAGATGCATTTCAAGATTGCGAATAGCCAGCAGATCCATAAGGACCGCTGTGCGCTCGCGCTCGGGTTTTGGGAGCCAAAAGTTTCTCACTGTGGTTCTGAAAAGCACCCATTGTTGTAGTGGGTGTAACATCCGTGTTAATTGACAAAGGTGAAGAAGAAAAAGCTCCATCCTGGGGGCACGCTTTCATCTCTGACAGCAGGTACGCTCATGCAGTCATAACAGCCTGCAGAGAGAATCTGTAGGCCTGTGTGTGTGTGTGTGTGTGTGTGTGTGTGTGTGTGTGTGTGTGTGTGTGGTAGCTACCCTCCCATCAAGATCATCTCCTTGCACTGGAATGTATTACTTGTCACCTGCGTGGTGGTTTTGAGATTAGTGCATTAGAAAAAGGGTTACTAAAGACTTGAGAGAGAGAGAAGTGTGACTAGTTTACTTGATAATTTCAGCAGATGTTTTTCTGGGTTAATGTACTTTTCATAAACGAGCGAGGAACACACTCATTGCCAAATAAGGCTGCCTCATTTTCCACTGCCAGACATTATTGGCCTGTTGACATACGGTGCATTAGTCCTCCCGCACTGACAGATTGGAAGCTTGGACTTGAGCCTCGTTCCCTCAGGAGGGTTTCTGTGTCCAGTCAGACATCAGATAACCAAAGAGGGACACCTGGACTGGCAGGTGGCCGGGGTCTAGGCACCTCCCCTGGGGCTGCATACCTCTGTTCTCTTGATCCTGTCAGCCAGGACCACAGAGTGAGAGGGAGAGAGGAATGTGAGGAGGGAGGTGGGCGAAAAAAAGAAAAGGGGGGAACTAGAAAGTTTTGACAGTGTTGGAGATGCTAATTTGGCTGTGATCAAGCAGATTATTGAAGAAGGAATGAAGATAAATTAGATGCAATGAAAGAAAGGGAAAAAGTCTGTTGAACAAGAGATGGTTGTTCAGCTTTTTCCATTACAGAAGCCCGCTTTTAGGCTACGTTTGCAAAACCATATCTGCACGTCTGTGTTCAGTTTATACACATATATGTATATTAAAAACAGCCAGTGTCTTAACAGCTTTATAGAGATTATCCAAAGCCTTTAAACTAGTTGAGTTGATCTGCTTAAAGTAAAAGTTCTTGATTGGATAATGAAGTTACCCAGGGCGTACTCTCATTCTCGCTCTCTTACACAAACACACACACACAAATGCACATTGAGAGTGCGGTATGAGTGTTGTTAGATCATTGATCAACTCCAGACTCTGGTAAGAAAGCTGTGTGTGTGTGCAGACAAATAGTCCTGTGTGTGCAAAGCAGATATTTGGACAAAGATTAGGGGGGTGTTATTACGAGCCAAAAGCAACCCAGACGCTCTAATAGATCATTCACACACATGCTTAAGATTGCATTCTGACTGGAACCGCTCGGTTTAAGCCTCGCAGTCACGTTCCTGCTCTTTCTGCTCTCTTTCATGCACTCAGTTGGAAAAGTTTCCTCCCTTTCGTTGGTTTCCTTAAGTTTCTCACCTTTTGCGTGCGGGCTCGCTGAGTGTGGCGCGCTGAGCCTGCACGCACGCTGGAATAATAAGTGCGTTGTATTCTTTTCTCCAGCTTGTGTTATAGATCAATAAAAGCAGCAACAACAAAAAAAAAAAGCTGGAATCTGGGTTGTATCCCAGAGCTACAACCAATAATCAGATTTAAAGTGTTGCCCCAGAGAGCAAGAACTCATCATCGAAGAATGTCAGACTGGCAGGAGAAGACATGATTCAACAGAATAAATCACTGGGCACCAGATTAGTGAGGTATTGGGCCCCTGAGGTTATCAGTGCTGGAATTTTCCATCGACAGCGCGGCTCTGTCTGCTGTCCAAATTGTATCTGTATGAGGTTTTTATTTTATGCAGGATAATGCACATCCGTGGCCTTGAGTGACAGGACAAATGGTAGCTCTGCTTTACTGCGTCTCACAAATCCTGCTCCTGAAACTGAGAGCTCTCTTTGAAAAGAGCCTCCTCCAGCTGTTTCCCTTCCCAAGAATGTCTTTGAGATGCAGCAGCTTTCACTCGATAACCATGAGCTAGGCTGTCAGGCGCTATTGCACCATCTCAAACTCAGTTGACGCAGCCGAACCCATCGCCTTCTCTTCACGTTCCTGCCTCTTATCCATTTCCCAATTCATCCTCATGTCTGTTTTTTCCTATAACCTTCTCATTTGGCCTGCTCCTTCTAACTTTACAGTCTTTCTCCATTCCCTCATCTCTCTTTCTGTCACCCCCCCACCTTATCTCAATTTCCTAATGCCTCCTCGTATCTGTTTTTCATATAATATTTCACCCGCTCTGCTTTTCTCTTCCTTCCTTCATCTCCCACTGAGAGTTGTAGGGCCAGTCCCCCCCCTCCCGGTTCCTGCTGAATAATGGGGAGAAATTGCTCTTGATTTATAATTGGTTCCATTCACTCTGATGCATGAGCTGCCAAAAGAGTTGGGGTGCCCCCTTTAACCCACCCCGTATCCCTCCTCTCTCCCTCCCCTCTCTCCCAGCGCCGCAGGAACACACAAAGAGCAGGCTGCATATACGTACAGCTATGAAAGTCTATATTGGCATGCGTGAATGCCGCGGCGTGCGTGCGTTTTATTTCTCGGGCTTGGGATAAGTGGTAGCCTGTTTTTTAGCGTGTTGACATTTGGTGTTGGAAAAACTTCCTGAGGTCTGCATATTTATGTGCCTCTGTGAGTATACTTTTACCATGTAATAGGAGTTTGTGTGATTGCTTGCTTATGTGTCACTGAGTGTGTGCGCTTCTTGTGCAAGGAGAGAATGGTTGTGGGTAAATGAAATATGTAACTGCATGCACGCGCGTGTGTGTTTGTGCGATGAGTACTGTGAAATCCTGGGTATTATCCTTTTTTCTATCGGTCCTCCTTTCCTTCTTGGCATCCTTCTATTCTTTTTAAAAAAAAATTATTTCTATCATCCTTTTTTATATCCATCCTTCTGTCCTTGTATCCTGCCGTCTATCTTTCTAACATTTTTGCTATGCTTCTATTTGCTTTTGTATCCTTAATTCTATCATCTGTTTCTATCCATCTTTCTGTTCTTCTAGCTTTCTATCTTAATCATTCTCCATATCCTTATTCCATAACAATAATGGATACTATTCCTTATTAATATGGAGTAAGAATATGGAATGGTCTCAGTGTCCTTCTTCCTGTTCTTCTGTACATCTTTCTCTATTCTTTTGTCTTCCTAACCCTGGTATTCTATCTTTTCTACTCCTTTCTTCCTCGCTCCCATCCTTCCAGGTCTAACTAACTCCCCAGGAAGCCTCTATGATCCAGCCCTGTTCCCATGGCCTTGGTGGGCACGCTGGCATCCCACACCAGGCAGAAGAATGTGGGTGGATGTGCTCACCATGGCACCATAATTAGCTCTCCGTGGTTAATTCGGCTTCGTTATCTAAATTATGCAAATGCTTCAGTGCCTAATTGATTAGAACGCCCCCTCCTCTACATGGCAGGCCTGTCCAGATCCCTCTCGTTAATCCCCGAGACGCACTGTAGCTCGTTAGTGTCGGTTTGGGGAGGGGGTGAAGGAGGGCTTGGACGGGCGTATAGCTCGTTAATACTTTGTGAAGCGTGCGTGTGTGTTTGAGAGAGCGTATTATGAAGGAGGAGGGGGTAGGTTCTCAACCTCGTTAGGGATGCTTTTGATGTGTAATTTTTGTGGCATGAGAACGAGTGATGTTTTGAGTGGAGGATTTGAGCTGGCCCCCTCTCCACCTGTTGGGCAGCATTTTTATGCCAAAGGGGACTCCATAATGTCCTCTTGTCTGCGGGGGAGTGGAAAGAGAGGTGGGAATCGATTTTTAGACTTAGACTCTGCCAAGTTTTGGTGTTGAGTTGGCAGAAGGGAAAACAACGGAGGTTGTCCGCTTCAGTTTTTGCATTATCTGCATTATAGTAGAGATGGGCAACATCCAGAGGTACACGCATTAATACTAAAGTAACTAACACAAAACCGCATGTATTTCTGCCCAGTTCTATTCAGATTATATGTACATATTTGAGTTTTGACGTTTTGGGTGACCAAAAAAAAAATCCATGTGCAGAGTTAGTGCGGAAACAGCTAAGTGAATAATCTGCAAAACTAGCTGGTTTAACGCTGGCATCTCCAGTGTCAGCATGTGCTCCCTCTCTCCCTTTTATTATTGCAGAAAATGAAGTAAAAATATTTTTGCTTTCAAACTGCGAGTTCGACAAAACAAGACTTTTGATTCTGTCTTTTTGGGGGTTTAGGAAACTATAAATGACTTTCTAAAGTTGGTTAATCGGGTTAGTCAATAATCCATGTAGCTTTTGGGTGAAAATCTTTAGGTGTTGGACTCTAGGTTTAACAGAACAAGGAAGTCATTGACCAGCAGCTAACATGTGACGCCTGTCTCAGTGTTTTCTTGAGAATTTGTTGGAATAAAAATCCCCTTCTCATCTTTTATGTAGTTGCCCTGTGTGATGGTCTAATGGTAAACCGGATGTGGTTGTGTTGGACCATGCGCGTCCTCCTCCTTTACTCAGCACCAAAACCCCGGCCAGGCTAAGAGGCCAGCCAACAGATTGACAGAATGAGGAGAAAATATGTTGAGACATTCAGCGACGCTCTCACACACGCTCCCTCGAACACAGCCGCTCATTGATGAGGCTCTGCTCTCTCCTCCTGCTCGCCTGCCAGTTGACATCCTCTCTATTAATTTGAGTCGCTGTTCAGCTTTCTCAGTCAACCTCTCCACCCACCCACCTACCCCTGCATCCATAAAACCCCCTTCACCCAGCTCACATCAGTCTTTAAAGGCACCGAACTCTCTCTCTCTCTCCTCCTCTCTGCCTCCACAAACTCTCCACACACCACTACAGAAACCTCTTGGTCATTGAGCACCCCCCCCACCCCACCCTCCCTCTTCTCTTTGGTCATTGAGCAGGGCCCATCAGCTCTTCCCCGGACCCTTCAGAGTAGCGTCTCCCCTTTCTCCAGGGGTCTGCGGGGTCTTTGTCTGTGCACCGGCTCACTGCTTTACAATGACTCTCCACTCTATTAAGGTGCGTTCTGCCTGTTAGCGTCGCCAGGGGCAACCGGCCTCCCGCATGACAGCTATGCGGCGTGGCATTGTGGGCTGCGGGCCCGAGCGGGGCAGTTGAACCCCCGGCACTCCTAACACTTGACACCGCATGTGTTTATCTAAAGGGGGGGCTTTGTGGTGTTTGGAGAACCTTAAGGGAGGATAGGGTGGGGTGGAGGGGAGCGCACGGGTTGTAAAAAGACGTAAAAACTGGGGGAGGAGGAGGGAGCGCAAGAGGGGACTTTGGGGAGGTGATAAATATTCAACAGCTCAGCTCCTCACGAGAAGTTACTACCCTGATACCCCTTCACTGCCTCC
Organism: Mchenga conophoros; assembly: GCF_057382185.1. Lineage (NCBI taxonomy): Eukaryota > Metazoa > Chordata > Actinopteri > Cichliformes > Cichlidae > Mchenga > Mchenga conophoros. The sequence goes on along the minus strand of NC_140534.1, from coordinate 25,135,423 downwards.
TCTCTCTCCTGTTCGTCTTCTCCGTGCTAGAAAGCAGATGGAATGTGAGAGCTCGGGGAGGAGGCTCCAGTCGGGTTTTATCCAATTAGCAGGGTTGTCAAAATGAATTTATCCACAGAGGCAGGGGCACAATGGGACCGGCAGTGGCCCAGGAGAACGGGGGCCCCGGTGTCTTTACTTAGCACGCTCACAATGAACTTCTGTCAAGTGTCTCTGCCCCACAACGGCATATGAGACACCGGCATACCTACAGCTCGTGATGCATGCCTGCACACCACCGCCACAACCTCTCACTGCCTGCTGTTTGTGCTTTCTCCTCGCCCTCTCCAAACAGGTGTTGGAGTAAGAACCCGCACAGAGTAGCTTCTTCTTCTGGTTTCAGAGTATGCAAAATGGGCCAACATCCGTTTTAATTCAAGTGACGCTTATTTAGGTATCCGAGGGCGAACACGTGACTCTGAGCAGACATCCGTGTGCTTGCCAATTTTTCGTGACCTTGCAGATGCTGCACAACAAGGACACAAAGAATGGATGCCTATTCAAGGCGGACACCATGAGGACACAAAAATGGTATATTGCTAGTTTGGCTGTCCACAGCTATCTGTGTCCAGTAACCAATGGTGTTGGTCCACCGCATGGTAACTCTACTGGAGGGATGGAATGTAATTCTTCCAAAACATATTCCCTCATTTGTGATATGATGAAAGCACTTTGTAAAAGGTTGGCCATCATACAATTACATTCATAATTTTTCATATGTTTCTGCCCCTGAGGACACTCCCACCTGGATAGAAATGTTTAATCGTACTATTAAGGTGATCACTCCTTAGTCCTGAAGGCAAGTTATTAAGTGTTCACAGCAAATTGCAAGTCAAGACACCTTTAAGATCTCCCTGAGATGACCATTAAAATACCACAGCAGTCGAAGATAATCCCTTAAAAACTCCTCCCATGAAAATGAACTTTTTAATCACGATAAACCAAGATGAGTTTAAAGGGTTTGAACAGAACTGTCTGGAAAGGATTTTTTGTGCAATACATGGATATGTGCCATTAAAACATTTTCTCTATTGACACCTTTATAGATGTAATAAGCATCAAAGTCTCTTTTTTTTTCTCCCTAAATTTCAAAGGGAACATGAAGGCACTGAGGGAGGGTAGGAAAATCTAAACCTGCTGAAACCACAAGAATGGATCTGATAGAAGAAATCCTGCAGAAACTCTGTTTAATATGGATCTGTAGCAGTGTATATGCACAATTATGCTTATAAAAAGTTGATTTTTCACATTTTATTTAATGCATATGTTGCATGGAGGCCCACCTGTTGCAGGGGTAGGTTGAAAATCTTTCAATAATGTCAGCAAGTTTAGACTTTTTTTATTTCAATACTTAAATGAACAAAATCCTTAATTGAACTAAAAAATAGCTATATTACCCAAAAGATAAATATTAAAACAGCTACCCAAAATCTAAAAATCACAGCGCTGTCATTGTTTGCTGTCTCTTTTACTGGTCTACATCAAAACTGTAGCGAGTCGAGTTTCAGGTCCTTACTGTGACTACAGAAATGGTTCCACTCTAGTCATACTTGTTCAGTGGGACTGGCAGATTTGAACAGTTCACAGAGTTCCCTCTCTTGCACTGTCACTAAAGTATGTCTCATATACCGCAAAGCTGTTCGCACAATGTGTTTGCCATGCGGCGTCGTTCCTCATGGTAGGGCTGTAACAAAACAGTCACAGGCATATGTGCGCACAAACAGACACACCAGTGCACATGCACACTGCTTTTAATTTAGGGGAGCTGTCTGTGTGTGTGTGCTCTGTTTTTTATCAGTGTCGCTGATGCGTGGGAGGCTCCTCTTTCCCTCTCTGGCTTCTCTGGGAAGGAGTGATGGAAAAAGTTGGACATGGATGTCAGGGCAACTCTTCATCTTGATGCAGGGTATCCGCTAAGCAAACACAGGACCCAGCTCGCTAATGAATCAGACCAACAGACACACTCAGAGAAGCAGGGCTCTTTTTTTAAGGGAGTGATATTGTACGAGGTGCCTTTGCAACAAAGCTCTGTCCTTCGTCTGATTGCTAGTGCTTTTATTTTGAAAAGAATGAGAAATCGGACATGTGGGAGGGCTACGCGCTGAGGTAGCGTGTCCCGCTGTGCGTGTAGTTGGTTTATGGTTAGTGACTCTTACAGTCGGGACAGGTGCTCCACAGAGATGTAGGTGTTTTTTATGGGCAGCTGTACTGAGTTGTGTCCATATAGTGACCAGCCACAGAAGCCACAGGCCTTCAGCTCTGCTCCCTCCTGGTCCCCACAGTAGCGTGCTGTTTGTTTACAGAGTGAGCCCGCTACTGATGAGCCACTTTGTGTGGACCAGTGATTAAATGAAACTGTACATGTATGTAGGGCTGACACTAAGGGTTATCCTCATTCTTGAGGGCTTGTCACAATGAGAGATAAACAGAAGGTCTACATATGTGTGAATCTAGAGAAATCAGTGATTGGAGTTTTTGTCTAACAGGGTATTAATACAAATTTTGCATCAGTGCTAATAGCATTATGTAGAGTTACCACTCAAATCCAGTTCCCTTTTGCTTTTGCGGGGGTTGTAGCATCTTAAAATCCAACACCCAGCAGGAAGCATACAAAAACAACTGGAACACTGGAGCGTTTAGCAGCTTTAAAAAAAGAGAAAAAAGTTCTGTTTCTTGGTGTAAATAAACTCGCTGACTAATCATTACTGCGCCACGCTGTCTTCTCCACGCAGAGCGCTGCTTTGTTGCTGTTGATGGCACGAGAATTAGTCATCTGAAATTGTTTACACATTCATAATGTGCAATTAAAACGGAGCAGAGAGTGATGTGTGGCCTTGTGGAGCTGTTGCAGCTGCTTTTCCATCACCATACCGCTCTGCTCGTTTTCATGTGCCAGGCAGCCAAACTTATATATATCTTTTTTTCTTCACTGCTACCATTAGATGATGAAGGTGCACTGTAAAAGTTTCCATTCTCTTACTGTCCTGCCTTGGGACCCTTCTCTGTGTGTGAGCGCGTTGGTGTGCAGGCAGGCTTCATTAATCATCCCCTTTGCCTTATTAAGCTCAGAACAAAAATGCATGTTCAAAGTTGCGTGCCGCTTCCACTTCTGCAGGTTCCTCACGGGACCGTTGTATGTTCGAGGACATGCGTGCATGTGAGGGAGAGAGCGAGTGAGTGGGGAGAAAGGGGAGATTTAGTTTTGCAGGACCACCCTCCTCATCCTGACGGGAAGTTGTTAGTTTAACCTGACAGGAAAGAATTTGGGAAACTTGGCAGCAAGGGGAGAGAGAGAAAAGCTCCCCTCTTTCTATATTAACCGTTAATAGACTAACCATTACCAGCAACTTCTCTATTTGTATTTTAAGTATCCATCTTATCCTCACTCCTTACTTCTAGGATATATATACATTTCCACCCTGTGCCTCCCTCCCTTCTACTACCTCTCATTAGTTGCTCTTTGTCCAAACTCTTGAAAGCAGCCTGTGTGTTTTAGTCTTCTCCTCTATCTTCTTCCCTCTCTTCATACCGCTCTACCTGTATCGGTTACACCTGAGCAGGAAGGTGGAGGGGTCGGGTTACGGCACGCAGAATGAGGGCGCCCCTTTGATGAGCGTGGGCTGGATGGGTGCGGGCGCAGCGGGAGGGGATGGGGTCAACGGTGAGATGGGGGCTGACAGAAAAGAAAGACTTTATTTGTGTCTGGAGTTTTTCTGCTGAGCGCGCCGCCTCGCCTGGCTTGTGTTTCGTTAGCGGCCGCCTGTTCGTGCACGTGTGTATACAAGTAAAATTCAATCAGAGGGAGCTGCGCGCTGTTTAGATGGAGGATGCGTGTCTCGGTGCAGTTCTGCCTGTTTGCTTCAGTCAGGTTTGACTGAAACAAACTGACTAAAGCCTGTTTTGCTCAGAGTCTGTACGTGACCTTTCTAACCACCTCCTGTTGTTGTGTGTTTCAGGGGGTAGTGTATGGAAGATGTCTGGAAAGCAAGACTGGACTCCGTGGATGAAAAAGAGAAGGGCTCCAGTGTTGTGCGCTCTTGGCGCAGTACTGCTGTGCTGCCTGCAGAGCGGCGCTTCACTCACCGGTGAGTAAACAACATTAGCTTGTGAAGTACTGGACCCCACTCTCACTGTAATCCCAGTGCCTATTTCCTCTCTCTGTGTATTAACAGTAAGCAACGTAATAATGAAAATGTTTCCTTTTTCCATCCATCTGTCTTCATGCCCTCAGTCACAATTTGCTGTGGCAGTTTTCTACCTCACTCTACCCTCAGTTACTGAGTGCCTTTACACACCTGATGCACAGTAAGTCCTTGCCAGGGACAAAATATTCTGGCTGAGGCACAGCGAGTGAGATGTTATGTGTCTGGCAGCAGGTACAGCAGTTTATTTGAAAGAAATTGGAAGGCGGGAATAGTGTGCATGAGCTGTTCTTGCCACTAAAAATAATGCAAGTATTGTATGTGGAGCCACGGCGATTAGCTCATTCACTGATTCAAGCAAAATTTGCAACCAAAGAAGCCAAACATTTGTCTGGGAATTTGCTGCTTTTCTTGGTCTGTTGTAGGAAATTTTGTGGTTTAATCACGTCAAACTTTGCTTTGGATTTCCAACTAATCAAGAAAAGAAATGATGGCAAACATACATATCAGTTCCCCGACGTGTAAATATCTTTTATACGCATGCTCACATGAAGAGTTTCTAATTTGCATCTGAATCCTTGTTGTTAATCGTTTCCTCAGACGAGGTGCCGGCGTTCAACGAAGAGCCCACATCCGTGGTGCAGAAGCTGGGAGGCAGCGTCACCCTGCATTGCAGTGCCCGTCCCGCCTCCGCCAACATCAGCTGGCGCCTCAACGGCCATGAGCTGGTAGACGGAGATTTGGGTGTAGTGCTGAGGCCCAGCAGCCTGTTCATCCCAGTTCTCTCCAATCAGACTCTTGGCAGATACCAGTGTGTGGCCAGCACCAGCGCCGGAGCCCTAGCCAGTGTGCCTGCTAACGTCACTGCTGCCAGTGAGTAGCCACCCACACGAAGCTGTGACAAATAAACACAAACAAAGGGGCCCCTTTTTGGTTTGTCAGAATATCCAAAGAACGCGTTGGACTTTTTTTCTTTCTCTCTCTCTAAGTAGAACAAAAGCAGTGAAGGGGCGGCATTTGTTTGCTTTAAACCTTTACCAGTACATCACTGTAAACCTCGTACTTTTCCACTACTTGTGGTTTTGGGGAGAAAAAAAATATAAACCTACTGCAGTTTTGGTCCTTCCAGTGAGAATCTGTTGCACATCAGTAATAAGTGGATTAACTCTGCACAGTCAGGCAGTTTTTCTTCTGTGTACTCAGACAAAAAACAGCTGCGTCAATTTAATAGTGTTAAAATAAATGATTCCCCATGCTGACGTTTTTAGTGCTTTGCTAGTGTACGGTGTTGTATTTGATATCCATTGTGGGACTGAAAAGGGGGCCTGAAACTGTGAAACCTGAGCTGGAGGAATGAAGGGGACCCAGGGGCCAGTCTGAGCAAGTGGGGGGGAGGAAAGGGGACCAGCAGGACTTAGCTTGGAGGCCCCCCTACCTTCATTGGCCCTTTGCTTTCCCCACAACACCACATTCCTCACTGCAGTGCCCGACAGCAGGACTCGCCAGAAGTTATGGCCCCGTAATTGTGCTGAGGGCTGAGTGGAGATAAGAGTGGACAGAGGATATAGGTATACGCCCCAGCAGAGCACACCATTAGCTAGGGGGGTGGGGAGGGTGCTTTTACCAGTATTGTTTTACGCGTAGGGATGTGATGTATGCGGCTGCAGAAACTGGAAGCTGTTTTTAGGCCAGTCGAGACAAGATCCTGACACGAGACGAGACGTGGTGTCACATTCTCTGCCTCCTCGGATCCCTCCACAATCATCTTCACACGCATTTCCCCTCGCACGTTTTTCACTCTTCACCCTGTCACTTTCTCTCAGCTCGCCTCCTTTCATTATCGCCGTCTCCCTCTCTCTCTTTCTCCTCCTCATCCTCCTCTTTTTGTCATCTTCACCTCTCTCGCTCTTATTTTTCTTTGGGTTTTCTCCAGAGGCTGTAGCTACAAAGGCATTAAAAGTTATTGATTGCTCCAATAGTGGATGAATCACACTGGGACAACCACATGTGGAGCCAGTCTGTTCGCCCTGCCTTCCCAAAAAAGCCTCTTTAATTTAATAACTGCTTCTCCTCGGCCACCCCCAAACCGCCTAAGGAACTGCTCCGTGGGGAGTGTGTACGTGCTTGCCTTTCCTTGTGAGCCCTCTTAGTTGTACGCACATGTTTTTTTTGTGATCAGGATACGTTGACTCCAGACCCTCCACACTATCCGACTCCGAAAAATCTGCGTCTTCTTGGCATCACTTAAAAGCTCCCCCGCTTGAATTCTTGTGCAGACAATCACCCTCCTCCTTTTTTTTTTTTTTTTTTTGCCGTAGAAACATGTATCTGCACAACGTGAACGCACAACACGTTGCTATAACGTGTTATAATTCAGAGACGTGCGCGCGGGACTCCTGTTGCTGCTGCACATAAAGATGATGAATGTACTGTCTCTCTCTCGCTCCTTCTCGCCCTGCCAAGCAGCCGTGGTGCGGGAGGTCTGCTTCACTTTATGAATGCCATCAATCCTCCATCCATGCAGGATGCACTCACAAGAAACATCACATGCGCGCGCTCGCGTGCACACCTGAGAGGCACCCGTGAGGGGATTTTTCTTTTTCCTGTGAAGAATGCGGGGCAGTAGAGTTGTGAGAGGGGGCGTTAAAAGGTGTATATGAAGGAATTTGGGAGAAACAGCCAAGAGAAGGAGGAGGAAGGTGGAGTGGGGAGATATGAGGTGGGGGAAGGGGTGTCTGTAAAAACAGCACCTGATTGATTTTGCAAATGGAGCGCCACACGGCCTATCCTTGAGGTTTTTTCCCCTTCAACACACCCCGCTAAGCTTGACATGTCCTGGCTGGGATTCTCATCTTTCAGAATAAGAGCTGACACAGGCATAGGGTTGTGTTGTGTGTTTGTTGTTAATGTGTGCGTGCGTGTTAGACAATCTCCCCCATTACGCCTATTAAAGCTCCCCCAGGCGCCTGCAGAGGGGGCAGATCCAGCGTGCGTGGTGGATAAATCGACTGCCCGCAGTGAATGTGTTTGTTCAGTGCTTTTAGTAAATCACTTTAAAGCCCCTATCAATAGATACTGTTAACTAAACTTTGCTTATTGAATTAATAATAATAATAATAATGGATACTTTATTGATCCCCATGGGGAAATTACTTGTTTTTCTCTGCATTTGACCCATTCACTCAGTGAAGCAGTGGGCAGCCCACTAAGCAGGCGCCCGGGGAGCAGTGTGTAGGGACGGTACCTTGCTCAGGGGTGCGTGCGGGACTCCTGTTGCTGCTGCACAGAGGTGTACAAAGACTCATCAGCTGACTGTGTGTGCATACGGGCAGCTCGGTGTGCTGGGTCCAAGAAAAACACCCCAGTTATAGCAGCTCTGGAAAGAATGGAGAGGCTGTGTTTGTTAAGAATAAATCAACAAAGGCTGGCAGACGTTTAATTACGTTCCTGGAGAAGTTTTATTTATCTTTCATTTCACTGTTGGACGCCTTAAATGACAAATTTCTTTGGGTGTTATTTTCCCCTCCTGTGCTGTTCTCTTTGCTCCTGTTTCTTCTCTCTGTCTCATGTTAGGTTCTCTCTGCTTCAAATCTATAAAATGGCAATGAAACCCTATAGGATGGCGCTTTCTCCCCTTTGACCCCTCCCCCCAATGCCAGGCCTCCAGGCTGCTCAGGCAGGGGCTTAGAAGGTCAGGGGGCCAGATAAGTGTCTATGCTGTGCAGACCGTGTGTCTGTGGGACACAGTCACAGCACATGGCCCCGGTAATCCCCACTCCCACCATTTCCCACAGAATCTGACCCGGCTCCAGTCCCCCGGTATAATGTTTGACAAGATTAATGTGGCCTACTCAAATGTTACTGACACCAGAAAAATTAGCTTGAAGTGCTTTCCTAAAATTCCTGCGAATTTCAGCGGATCACGTAAAGACGAGCAGTGGGAAAGAAGTGGAGGTAGAAGTTTTTTTTCCAAAAAGAGGGAACATTAGAGAAGCTGTGGGAATGTGGTTACAACACAGCAAAGTCGGACTGACATGAGAGACACCCAACATGGGAACAGCACAGTTATTATTGCTCTGAATATTGCGGTTTTGTACATCTGAAGCCGAGGAATGACTGTATACATGTGCAGTTAGACGTGATTTACACTGCATATTAAGATGATGAAAGAAGGGTGAAATGTGTTGTAGCTATGAGACGGCGCTGACTTTTCTCCTCATGTCTTTGTTGTTTTTTAGAGCTGCGGGACTTTGAGCCCGATGACCAGCAGGAGATCGAAGTGGATGAAGGCAACACGGCTGTTATTGAATGTCACCTCCCCGAAAGCCAGCCCAAGGCTCAGGTTCGCTACAGCGTCAAACAGGAGTGGCTGGAAACATCCAAAGGTAACCAGCTGCTTTAATTCCTCAAGATCTTTTATAGCATTCACTCTCTCTCCTTAATTCCCATACTATCTTCGTAATTTACCGGAATGCTATAATCCTGCTATCTGACCCATCGTAAAACCACCGATAAGGGCATTATCTGGAGAATGTTGAAACATGGGAATGCAGTTGTTTATTTTTCAAACTATTTACTTCTAAGTTGCCTGGAAGAGAAGAAAAGCTCCAGTGGTTTGTAGCTGGTATGCTGATGATGCCTGGGAGCTGTAGGTACTGATATCTACCTTATCTGTGAGGAAATGAATACCACGTTGAAGAGCATTCACTTGGGTCAGACTCGACAGTGCCACTCTGTGGCTTCAGCTGGAAGTGCAGCTATGTATTGGAATGGCACACAGGGCTCATATTACCCACGCTGTTTCACAACATGGACTCGGTTTTTCTGTGGTTCCTCTTTGTCTCTGTGGTATTTCTGATTATTTTCTCTGCTTTTCTTCTGCACCCCTCTCACTCAGACTTATGTTTTTGTTTGGTCCTGCAGGGAACTACCTCATCATGCCATCAGGGAACCTGCAGATAGCCAATGCCACACGTGATGATGAGGGACCCTACAAGTGTGCTGCCTACAACCCCGTCACTCAGGAGGTTAAAACGTCCACCTCTGCTGATCGTCTGCGCATACGCCGTGAGTCACTATTGCTCATTCAGCATGGCATTCTGGTCTTGCGGGGACGCATTTTACTCGTAGGTGCTCACACGCACAATGCCTCGATTCTTTCAGGCTCCACATCAGAAGCGGCTCGGATCATTTACCCGCCGGCACCCCGCTCCATCATGGTGACTAAAGGCCAGCGGCTGGTGCTGGAGTGTGTGGCCAGTGGCATCCCAACTCCCCAGGTCACGTGGGCAAAGGACGGGCAGGACCTGCGTCTCCACAACAACACGCGTTTCCTGCTTAGCAACCTGCTTATCGATGCAGTCGGCGAGGGAGACTCGGGCACTTACGCTTGCGGGGCAGACAACGGCATCGGCTCGGCCAGCTCTGCCGTGGTGCTCTATGACGTCCAAGTGTTTGGTGAGTAAAATGAAGTGTTTTTTGTTTGACTCTACAAGGTACTTTTGTTTTGTTTTAAGTTTTTTCCGTGTCATGGATTTAATAATTACATCGACTCCTGTTTGGCGGACTGGCAAGACGGGGTCTGTATGTACAGAGTGTGTGAGAGAGGAGCAGTGTGGGCGGTGTTTTGCAACACAGAGTTGGTGGAGACAGAGCTCTCTATTCTGCACCAGGACTTGATTGAGTGTGTCTAGGTTATGGATGACTGTTTTTACAGTGATTTTCTGTGTGTGTGTGCGTGCGTGCATGTTTGTGTATGAATGTATTGTGGGCTCGTCTCTCTGCAGCTGGCTCTAATTAAAGCCAGAGTGCTGCTGTAGCTGTAATGAGCTCTGTCTTTTCCCCCATTCACAAGCAGCCAACCATCAACTAGCTGGCCCAGCCTGGCTCCACACACCCCCTTACACACACACACACACACACACACACACACACACACACACACACACACACACACACACTACAACTGTGTTTTCAGAATCGATTAAGTCACTTATCAAGCAAGAACACGAACCATGTTGTTTCCAGCTCATAGTATTTCCACTATAGTTAGAACATTTTGGGGTTTGGATGTTTAGCGAGACAAAAATAGTTATATAAAAATGTAAATATTGGAGATTTTTGGCACTTGTAAAGCAATCTTAAGGAATCAGGAGATCAATTAAGTGTTTTGGTGAACGATTGTATTCACCGAAGCGCCGAAGTTTACCTCGATTAGTAGTTTGGTCTACAAATACCAGAAAATAGTCAAATGTTTCCTAGATCCACACAGATGCATATGCACAGAGTTTCAGGTCGGCCTCCTCACCTCTCTCCTTTGTGTGTTTCTTTTCCCTGCAGAGCCTCCTCAGGTGATGGTGGAGCTGCAGCAGCGGGAAGTCGTGTACGGCGACACGGTGCGCTTCATCTGCCAGGCCCGCGGTAAGCCCGCTCCCTCTGTGATGTGGCTCCACAACGCCCAGCCGCTCGCCCAGTCTTCTCGCCACCGCCTCACCTCCCGGGGGCTGCGCATCTCCAAAGTGGGCCCCCGGGATGACGGGCTGTACCAGTGCATGGCTGAGAACGGGGTGGGCAGCTCACAGGCCTCTGCTCGCCTCATCACCGTATCAACCGGTGAGTGGGTTCAGTTTGGTAATTTGTTGATGATTTTCTTTTATTTCACAGATGTTAGATGTCATCCTTCTTGTTTCGTTACAGGGACTTTATCCCGAGGGAGGCTGCCTTCCATTTACCGCCCGCTCAGCCCAGACAAGGTGCTGAGAGAGCAGCCGCCTGTGAGGCCGGGGGTTGCAGGTGCCATGTTGCCTCTAGACTGCTCAGAATTTCCAGGGTACATGCCTGCAGAAGCCCCCATCATCCTCAGTCAGCCACGCACAGGCAAGGCTGACTATTATGAGCTCACCTGGAAGCCGCGGCACGAGCATGGACCTCCTGTACTGGAGTATATGATAAAATACAGAAAGGTACTGCAAGAAGCTCATCGTCTAAACTTTTTAGAGTCACACATGTGTTCTTGTGTTAGTAACTGAGCCTGCTCTGCCTCTCAGGTGGGAGAACTTCTTGCAGACTGGACCTCCACCAGTATCCCGGGCTCTCTCCATAAGCTGACTCTATCCAAGCTGCAGCCGGACAGCTTGTATGAGGTCGAGATGACTGCCAAGAACTGTGCAGGGCTGGGACAACCAGCCATGATGACCTTCAGAACCGGCAAAGGTACAACAACAGCTGTTATCCTACTAGATTCCTTCAGTCTTCGCGCCAGGTGCTTTTTTTTTTCATGCCGGGTACTTGTGGTCAGTTCACATCAGCGTGCTGCTGCATAATCTGCCTGTAAAAAAATAGTCCCCAAGAAATTCCCTTATTTGTTCCGTTTTGAGTCATGTTTGCTAAACACTGAGGCACTTTAAGGTAATCATTATTTTGACAGCTTTAAACACATCTTAACTTTTGACTTCTCAGACTCAGGGAGTCAGAAAGTGACACCAGTCCTTTCCTTTAAAAATGACTTGGAGTATATTTCTTTAAGATGATGTGGTGCCTTATCTCTTTTGTCCACAGGTCGCAAAAATCTGGGAGTGTCAAATGATCCTCCAAAGACTCCCTCTGTCCCCTCACCAAGCCTCTCTCGTAAGCTCTCAACAGTCCTGTGTATTACTGAGACAAACTCCTCTCTGATTAACAATACTAATAAATCTATTACTTTGATTATGAACAGAGCTAGATACAGTTTCACCTTCTCCTTTCACTAACAAGTCTCACTTTCTCTTGCATTTCTGTTCCCTGAAGGATGAGCTCCCAGTAAGTCCTGAACGTGACCGTTGTTGAACTTTCTCTCACTAGTTTGAGTATATTGTCCCTGTTTGTAGCTTCCATTTGACACTCTTCCCTGCTTTTCTTCAGCTCCCGAAGCCCCCGACAAGCCCACGGTCTCCACAGCGACTGAGACGTCGGCGTACGTGACTTGGATTCCTCGCGGTAACCGCGGCTTCCCCATCCAGTCGTTTCGGGTGGAGTACAAGAAGGTGAAGAAGGCAGGAGAGGACTGGGTGACGGCGGTGGAGAACATCCCCCCGTCGCGACTCTCCGTGGAGATCACGGGCCTGGAGAAAGGTCAGCCATCTTCACACCCTCTTTTCAAAACCGTAGCGTTGTTGCTCAAAGCTGTTTACTCTGGCTCGGTGGGGGTGGGGGGAGCAGTAGGACATGTCGTACCATATCATTACAACAATGATGTCCACATAATTACATTCCCATGGTCTGCAAAATTTATCACCATAATGAGTGTTGTTTCAATCATCTCAGTAATTGTTGCCATCAGTCAAAAGCACAGCACAGCATCGCATTTGCTCAAAGAAAACAGACAGTAAAGTGAAAACAAGCCTCATTAATCAGCACAACAATGGGAAAGCGCCACTGGCTGGTTGTAATCCCAGAGATGAACAATGCCCGTTCCTCTCCCTGTAGGTACGTCCTATAAGTTCCGTGTGGTAGCGGTGAACGTGATTGGTTCCAGTCCTCCCAGCGCCCCTTCCAAGGCATACACGGTGGTTGGCGGGAGAACACACGAACGCCCCGTCGATGGACCCTACATTACCTATAATGAGGCCATCAACGAGACCACCATCATTCTCAAATGGACGGTGAGTGTCCAGAAGGAGATTGAGGATTTCAAAAACAAGCTTGCAGTGATTTATAATGTGATTTATTCTCCCCCTCGACAGTACACTCCAGTAAACAACACGCCCATCTACGGTTTCTACATCTACTACCGGCCGACAGACAGCGATAATGACAGCGACTATAAGAAGGATGTGGTGGAAGGGGACAGATACTGGCACTCGATTACGGACCTGCAGCCCGAGACCGCCTACGACATCAAGATGCAGAGCTTCAACGAGAAGGGAGAGAGCGAATTTGGCAATGTCGTCATCCTTGAAACAAAAGGTGAGGTGCTTTGTTGGCGAAAGCTTGTCGCAGTCAGTCGGTCTTGTCTTTTACAAAAGAGTTTCTTTGCTAATAGTTAAATTTTTTCCTCTTTCTCCTTTTTTCTACAGCTCGTCCTAACTCCCAAAAGCCTCTCCCATCAGAGACTCCCAGTGACCCTCGGTATGGACCGCCCGGTGTAGGTGTGCCTCGCCCCGGCGACCTCCCCTACCTCATAGTTGGCGTTGTCCTGGGAGCCTTCGTCTTCATTATTGTCGCCTTCATCCCCTTCTGCCTGTGGCGGGCTTGGGCCAAACAGAGTGAGTGCACTTTGCCGTTCCTCGAGTCTTTACAGGGATTAACGTCTTCCCCGTCCACATCCGTGTAATTCCTGTTTTGTCCTCATTTCAGAGCAAACAACCGACATGTGCTTCCCCGCTGTGGCCGCCCCCATGTCGTCATGTCAGTACACCATGGTTCCTCTTCAGGGACTTGCATTAGTGGGCCACTGCCCGCTGGATACTCACATGACTGCTCCACATGGCGTGTACCCCGCCAACGGAGAATACACACCAAATGGCAAACCTAAGCACTGCCTGCCTGGCCTCCAGCAGGTAAAAAAACAAAACAAAAACAAAACTAGGTTTTATACTATCCACGAGTTTTTGTTTGAATATTTAATGTATGCTCGTCTGTCTGTGCAGGATAGTGTGGATTGTGATATGGAGTGTGACACGCTGCTGCAACAGCCCAATGGACACCTGCCTGTTTACCACTATTCTACCAGGTGTGTTTTCATTATAACACTTATTTACTTTTTAATGTACTGGACTAACACCGTAAAATAATTCTACCAATATGAACTAGTGACATTAAAAAAACCTTTTTGTCCTGATTTGATGAGCAAGAAAACTGAATTTTGACCAACAGGCTCAAGAATTTAAACTGAACACCTGGATAAATGTTGAAGAAATTTGTTGGCTGAACATCCCAAACGTCACAACTGGTATGGACAATAAAAAAAAGTCTAATAAATATGTTTTTCTTGTTTTCTTCAGTGGCCCTGATCATCCTGAGCACTCCTGCTATTCTCCAGATGACTCCACTCTCCAGCTCCTCAACTCCCCACATCAGCTTTTAAACTCACAGGACGCGGGAGGTGATGGCGGCTTCTGTGGTGGAGACAAAACGGAGGACATCGCTCCAAGTATGTGAGGATGTCTCCATTAATATCTGCTCATAATGTTCTTCTTTTATTATCAACCAAACGAGCATCTTTTAAGGATGCCTTTGTTTTGGTGTTGTTGTTGAATCCTCCTGTCATCTTCTCACCATTCCTCTCTCTTTACCGCAGAGCCGGCATCTTTCCCGCTTCTCTCTCTGGAGGACGAAGGGATTTTCACCACATCCTCTTCAGCAGCCACAACGCCACAATCCCAAGATGCAGCTATACAGGAAGTGAACATCCTCCCAAATGAAGCGTCCCCCGAGGACGAGGGGACGGCCAGCGTGACAGATGCATGAGAGACTTAAATAAACCGTAAACAAAAAGAGAGAAAATATTTATTTTTGTATCACAGATATTTATATATTTATGCTTTTGTACATAAGTGTCCGGTTATACTGTATATAAGGTTATTTTCATATTGAAAAGAAAGTGACTTTTTATTCATAGATCTCCTCACGCTATGTCACGGACAAAGGGAGTAGTATGTTGTCTTTTTGTCTGTCTGCATTTGAGACCTTTATTCCTTGTGTGAAGAAGAGTCTGGAGTCTCCAGGGACTTCCTCTCAGTTCAGCACTTCACAACTAAACCCTCCCCACCAATCATGTCTTTCCCAGCCTTCCTCCATCCTTAGTCTGGACCTTTTAGGTACTTAGCTTTAGACAGAAACACAATCGGACCCAGTCTGATGCTGTCACGAGGTGCTGTTTAGCTCTGCGATATCACGTTCTCGGTCATTTCTGTATAGCAGTAACACAAATGTATTATGCATTGTTCGTCATTAACAAACTATTAACAAGTGTATGCAACATAAATCATTGTTTCAGTAGTGTACAAGAGATTATATATTGTATAGTTTATTTATTTTGTTTTGGTATATTTTTTTTAAATCACTGAATGGGAGAGATTCTGGAAAATGTCTTTAACTCAGTCATTGATAAGCTGAACTTTATACTGCAACCATTTCTGTGTTTACTTGTTTGCTGGTTACCAAAAGACTGCCAGGTGAGGCTGCTGCGACAGGTGTGTCAGTATTATTCCTCCCTCACTGGTCGGTACATAAGTGTTAGTCTTTGACAGAGACATCTGCAATCAAAATGAAGGAGATCCTGAATCTACACTCCCTTTTTTTTTCTTTTTAAAGTGTAGCTGTTCTGTGGTTGCACATGCTGGAGCACTATTGCATGTAAATAAATGCTTATGAAATTGAGTCGAGTCGTTTGTGAATCTTGAGCATTAGTTCTTTAAGCTTTTTAAAAGTCTTTCAGAAAATTTCTTTGGAAATTGGCTGCATTTTTACTCATTTTCAGAGAAATGTTTTTGTTTTGTTTTTTGCTTGTCAAGCCACTTAACACTCATAATGAATCATCCAAACATACAAATGGGTGAACCAGGATTGTCTACACACTTATAATTTTAGCAAAAACTCAATTTGTTCACATTTCTTTAGTTGAATCCGCAACAAACTTCACCGATAACAGTTGACGGGTATAAAAGTTTTTTTTTTCCATTAACAAAATGATTCCCAAAAAGCTGTTGACTGTAAAATGCATTCGCAAGACTCAGCAAGGTGTGCAGTGTTCTTCAAAAAAGTGAGGAAATTAGACAAGTGGAAAACAAGAAGTAACAGACCTAAAAACCTCACAGCAGATAAATATTTGGAAATCATATCCTGAAGAAAGAGGAAGAAATGCACAAAGACCTGATTCCTGACCTGAGAGATACGTCCAGTCCTTTCATCCACGGAGTGTTTGCTGAAGCCTCATCATATTGTGAAGGTGGAAGGGTTCCTGTCATGAAACCATTCTTAAGGAAGGGAAACAGAAAAGGCTGCAGTTTGCCACATTACAGGACTGAAAATTAGTGTCAACAGGTCTGATGAAATGATGAATCCAAATCTAAAACTTTTGGTTTAATTGATCATCACTATGTATAGATCAGAAGAGAGAGTCAGGAGTGAGCGGCGGGAGGCTGTCGTTTGATCTAGAAAAATGTTTCAAATGCTGTCATGGACAAGAGAATAAAAAAAGCACACAGTTTTCCAGTTGGCAGCAAATACAAATGTCTCCTTATAAACTTTATTAATCAATCTTGTATTTACAAATACATACATAATCTAATAATTCTGATATTAAACATTGGTATTTACAAAATAGCTCTTGGAAAAACAATTCTGTACAGCACAACCTGATAAGTTAGTAAATTACATTAGTAGGTAACTGTGCAGAAGGTTTCTCAATGACCCAGGATACACTGAACTCAAGTTCTAAACCTAAAACTGATTTTGTTTTACTACCAGTCGGTTTAACCAACATTTTTACAACAAACTTTAAAGTGCCCCTGTTATGCTTTTAACTTTTTTCTTCATCATTCAATCCATTTCATAATTTGACATGTTTGAAAAATCCACACCAAAGAGAATTAGAAAGGTTTTATGCAAAGGTTTGCTTGCAATGCCTATTAACGTCTCCCTGCAGAACAGGAAGAAGTATGATAAGGACAACTCAACCGTGATGTCCACAGCTGTCCATTCTCTCCCACAGAACACATGACTATTATTATTCCACTTAAAACTTGACACCCATGTAAAAAACTGGAATAATTTTTCCCATCCTTGAGGAAGGACAGAACGAGCAGTGACCTCAACTCAAAGATGGGCGATAACTCTAAAATGTCTCTTATCAGCAAAATACTCCAAATGCTTTACTGTAAGTCTCCAAGAAGTGCAAAATCACCATTTCAACAAGTGCTTCGTCACCACTTTCTGAACTCATTGAACATTAAAAGCTGCTCTGCACTAACAGCAAACACGCGTGGAAAAAACTCTCCAAGTTAAAAACAAAAAACGAGGCTTTGCCGTGATTTCGATCAAATTCAAACGTAGGATGATGTTAAAGTTAGAAGCGATGGCATGTTTTTATAATGTGGCTACGGCTTTCTGTTTGCAGATGTCAGCTTTTGAAGGGCTACGCCAGTTACATGTGAATTTGGTGGAGCTAACCATCCAGACCAGAATGGGCTCGTGGGAGTGTAGCCTCAAAAAGACAGCAGTGCACAAAGAGGCACACCTTTGCTTGTAGACCTACAAAATAAAATTAGGAGCCTATAAGCATAAGAGGGACACTTTAAAGACACACATTTCCATGTTCCTGTAAAATTATAAGATTGTTCAGATATTACAAATGATAACATTGGCAAACGCCAAAGGGAACATATCTGAGACCAAAACTGTTTTGAACATGTAAACAACAAAAATCACCATTTCAACAAGTGCTTCATCACCACTTTCTGAACTCGTTGAACAATAAAAGCAACAACATTTAAAATTTTTGCTCTAAAGCTCCAGTTCACCATCACATTCACGCTGCAGCAGGAGGTCTCCTCACACGGCCGAGCTGCCGTCGTGGCCCAGAATGTGGCTGATGTTGTGAGCAGGACGATTCGGCTGCTTGCCCGAGTCGGCAGATGCGGTGTTAGAGAGAGACAGCAAGGGAGACATTGGCATCGCTGAGCCATCAGTGGGCATGCCGGTAGCGATTTCGGGAAACAGAGAGGTCAAGTTGAAGTTGGAGATGTGAGGGGTGATTCCAGACGAGTTGGCGATGGGCATCGGGGGCATTTCTGGAAGCAGCGGGAAGCTGGCCTGACCAAAACCCACAGGGCGTGGCGGGGACAGGATTGAGCCAAAGCGGTTGTTGAGTGGAGGAGCGCTCCCTTTGTCGGCACTCGGGCTCGTAAACATTTGGTTGGGAAAGTATTGGAGGGTGACATCACTGGAAAGGCTGGGGTGAGCAGCTGGAGAATAGGAAGGGTAGAAGGAGGTTAAAGTGTTCTGAGGCTCAACAGGGAGGAGGGACGGCGTACGGGAGGCGTTCGGCTGGCTCACTGGCGGGATGAACGTAGAGTTTGCATTGATGGGAGGTGGAGGATTCATCCCTCCCTCAGGAATAAAAGGGAAACCAAAGTTTTGTGTTAGGTGCTGATCAGGAACCAGGTTGTTGTCGCTAGGAACCTGAGCACTGTCTGACATGAAGCGCACAATGGCGCTACGCCGTGCCTCTCCTCCAGACTGCGGTCGGCTCAGCAGCACCCCACCTCCAGGGGGCAGAGGCAGATGGCCCTCAGGCTCAAACGGGTTGCTCGGTCTGAGCGTACCGGATCGAGGCCGGTCGCCAGGTCTCAGTTTGGTGGGCTGAGGATCTCTGGCAATGTGGCGAGAGTGTTGGCTAACAGCAGTGGGTGGACGGGAGGGGGCGGAGGAGCGGCCTGGCTCAGAGCTGCTGTGTGGGGGTGGAGGGTGAGGGAGTCCTGATCGCACACCTGGGCCTGGGTGCATGTTACTGCTGACCTGAGAAATGTGGCCCTTGTTTCCCTCTGTAAGTCGCATAGGCGGAGCCTTCTGGGTTTGGGGAACACTGGGACTGGAGGTCTTGGCCTGTATGTCTCCTGACGAGTTTCCAGGCACACAGCTGTACTCCATGCTGACCGGAGGACAGCACTGCACTGCTCGTTGGTGGTTGCTCTGCTCAGGAAGGTGGGGGGACAGGAGGCTTTGCATGAAACTCTGATGACATCCATCCTGTTCTCGAGGCAGTGCTGGTCCAACCTGGACCCCTTGTGATCCAGGATGAGCTCCACTGTAGCCCCCACGATTTCGGCCATCTGTTGCAGGGCCCATCCTGAAACCTGGCTGTTGCTGCCCCTGAGGCCCCCTCTGGGAGGGAGGCACTGGTTTAGATGTCATGTCACTCCCACGAGATACCTGAGCCTCAAAACCACTGAGCTGATGTGCTCCTCCTGCACCCCCCATTGCCTTAAAGGGCGGACACTCTGAGACCCGCTGAACATCAGCGGACCCCGGATGGTCAGATGGCAGACGGCTCTGTGGGTTATGTGCAATGTTGGCCTTCCCTCTTGACGTGTCCAGATAACCACGGAGGTCTGGCTGCTCCTGAGCGCCACTGTGACCAGGCTGAAGGTGGAGACCGATGCGCTGCTGCTCGCCACTAGTGGAGCTTTTACCGATGAGCGCCTCAGCAGAGTAGCTGGACACACGGTGACGTTCCTGCCGAGATGGAGTGCAGGCCAAGTCAGACGACCGTGACACAGGATTGGCGGGAGGAGAAATGAGCTGCTGCTGCTCCAGACTCCTAGAACTCATCATCCTCTGCATAGCATTATGGTCTTGACCAGACTGAGGGAGAAAAAGTGGAAATATTATCAGTGACACCCTCAAAATGAATCTTAACTATCATAAATCAATAAGAGCAATAAAAACAGATCAGAGTGGAGTCCAGTGGTGCCCCTTAGTAGTATTTTATGCAGCTTGTGAGGGCAACAAACATAAAATGCACTACTGAACATTTTCAACACCCACAACTCATGTCACGCTACAATATATCAGCCCAGAAAATGAACAAGGGAGATATTTATTCAATTTCAACATCTGTTCTTCCCATCATAGCAGACCAAACCTTTCTAACATTAACAAATAAGGCTGCTGTCCAGAAATTCAGAAAACTCAATCAACTTAAAGAAATCTATCAAGAAATGAATTAATCACATAAAAGACTATCCTCTGAACTGACGCAAGTTGTGACTTTGTAATGTGATGTAATGTAGTGTGCCTTTTTCTTGCATGGCCCTCAATCATATGTTAAGTCCCAAAAGTGGCACTCTGTCATCAAAACTTTGAGAACCCCTGGTGTACAGTGTCATCCAACCACAAAGCATGTGTTAACATTTTTATCCTGACAGCTCTCAGATGTTCATGAATAGATAGAAATTAAAACAAAACACAATGATTGAACTACATTTCAATTACAAACAATCTTAAATTTACACTCCTCTGTCTACACTGTGGCTGTAAGGGCAGAGCTGCTATTTCACTGCAAAGTCCCCCACACACTATAAAGTGTCAATACTGTGATTGTTTTCTTTTCATGATTTTTTTTTCTTTCTGTAAATGAGAGTTTCTCTGTGGTAGACTGTTGCAGCAGCCAGATGTTTGTATAAAGGACACTTAGGTAGTTAGGCAGAGTTACACTAACTTAAACTGTTTCAGATCTCTTGCACAGGAAAAAAAAAGTCTCATGGGGTAATACTTAGTAAATGGTACATGGAGAACAAAAACATTCCAGTGGACTGGTTTTCAAATATGCTTTATGCTAAAAATGCAACTGTCACTTTTTATATCACATGACACCAACCTTGAGGTGGTCCTGCTGGGCCAGGTGATTACTGTGATGGCCCCTGGAACTGGCTGCCTGTGCTTCACAACTCTTTTCCTGGTGCCTAAAGTGCTGCTGCTGGATCTGCTGCTGCAGATGCTGCTGGTGTCTGGAGTGAGAGCTCTGCTGCTGCTGCTGCAACTGCTGCTGCTGTTGGTGTTGTTGATGCTGTCCCTGTGGAGGCTGTTGGTGTGTCTGTTGTTGGTGCTGCTGGGGATGAGACTGGTGCTGTGTTGGCTGTTGATGCTGCTGTGATTGTTGGTGTGACTGCTGTGGATGTTGCTGGGTCTGCTGCTGCGTGTGCTGTTGATGCTGTGCCTGTTGTTGTTGATGTGAAGGATGCTGCTGCTGCTGAACTCCAGACTTTTCCAGGTGATGCTGCTTCTGCTGCAGGCCAGCAGGTGAGCCTGTTTGACTGCCTCTGACGAGTGCCCGCTTCTTCTGGACATGCTGCTCTTGTTGCTGCAGCGCCCTCTGGTGTATTGAGTGGCGCTGTGCTGGGTCTGACTGTGTCAAGTGGTGCTGCAGATGATACAGATGGTGCCTCTGCTGCTCCTGCTGTTGCTGTTTCATGTAAAGGTTCCCTCCCAGATGTTGACCAGGCTGTGTTACAGCATGCTGCTGATGCCCCTGGGGCAGATGAAGTACCCCTGGCTGGTTCTGCTCAGGAGGTCCTTGTGGAGGGCAGTGCCCATCTGCAGGCCTAACTACCGGGCTCATAAAAGAGTTTGCAGAGAAGATAGGGCCTCCACCTTCTGAATTAATCCTTGTCATGACGGTTGAGGAAGACGACGGTAGCTGACCTACCATCATCTGGTTGTGGTCAGCGGCTTTCACATCCATGTGGTTGACAGGGTTACCAGATGGAGGGCAGGGCTTAGGTCGTTTACCAGTGTTTAACATCACCTCATCCTGAGCCTGCCGCTTGGAAATTAGCTTTACTTGTCGCTCGCCAATACCAACTCCTCCCTGAGCCCTCATTAGTGTAGTCTTTAAGGGGATGTACTCATTTGGCTGTGTAGCACCTGAACAGGGTGAGTGAGCATTATTTGAGGCTTGGGATATAAGAGATGAGGTCCCCGCAGGAGAGGGAGTTGAGGCCTGTTGGCCAGGCAGATTTGGGGAGCCAGGGTAGGGCTGGTGACTAGAGCTGGGCCTAATCAGGTTGTTGACACTGAGGCTTGCCACTGTCCCACTCTGGGATGAGTTCTGAGACTGGACCTGGGGAAGAGGCTGAGACTGGGAGTAAGAGATGTTTTGTGGATGTCTGCTTCCACCGGCTGCACTCACAGGCCCTTCCCCAACCTGTCCTCTGACAGACACCTCAACAGCAGGTTTAACTGTTCCTGGGTCAATAGGCTTATTCACTTTAGCCTGCTGCCCAGCTGAGCCTCGTTCTTTACTGGCTGACACTGGTGTGGTTTTTGTGGGCTCCCACGTGGCTGTGGTGGGGTTAGTAGATGCAGTGTTTTCCCCAGAGCACCCTCCACTCCTCCTTCCAGGGCTGTCCTGCTCCAGCATGGCTAACGCCAGCATCTCTGCCTGCTCATTTGTGAATGTAAATGTTCCAAAGGACCCAGATGATGCACCGATAGTGTGGCCTTGGGGAAGCATGGACGCCACAGAAAACCCTCTACCACCCCCAGCTCCAGAAGACATGGGAGAATCAGTCTGCCTGCTAGAGGTCAAAGAGTGCTCCAGAGTTTGATCATCTAAGTTAGTGTACACCTGTTGAGACAACGAAAAGTCCTTTCTAGGAGGAATGTCAGGAGCCACTACTAAGCTCTCTTTGGCTGCTGGTGTGGACTGCATCTCCTCCTGAGCCTCATTGTTTGGTCTAGGGGCCTGAGGCGGTTTGCCCTCAGTAGGATGGCAGGAGGACAGATTGGGTGTGCTCACATCAGTCTGCTGTGTTGTAACTCTGGGAGCAGTGTTCCTTTTACTAATATCTGAACTTGTTGTAGGGGTTGTTGCAGAGCTGTGCATAGCAGAAAATGCAGGTGCAGATGATGACAGAGTTGTGGACACAGAAGATGAAGGAGTGGCTTGAGACTCCTGTTTATTACAAGGCAGAGAATCTTGTGAAGCAGATCCCTGGGAACCACAAGGTGATGTTTGTTGGGTAGTCTTATTAAAAGGTAACGGTGCAGTTGCTGTGGTACTGCTGGTGCAGACTGGAGTCAAACATACAGTAGAAACAGAGGAAGAAGTGTACAGAGTTTCAGAGGCAGCTGCTGAGGTCACCACAGGTCGGTTTTGTCCAGAAGCAGCAGTGCTGGCAGTGCACTTAGTTTGTGTTATGCTAGTTTCTGTACTGGTGATAGGATGTTTAGCCTCAGCAGTTGAGAGCTTGGTTACAGCTGAGTCGCTGCCAGAAAGTGGAGATACTTTACTCTTGTCAACCAAGTCTGAACTAACCGATGGCTCGATCGATGTGGCAGTGACTGTTGTAACTGCAGTTGTGATGCTGCTAGTGTTAGAATGACTGAATGTCGAATCACTCTGAGACGCACTGACAGAGGTTTTATCCCGTGGATGGGATTGACTAAACACAGCTGGCCCGCTGGATGAACTGCTTACAATCATTTTCTGTGTGTTCTGTTGTGTAGTGACACTACCTATAGCTTTATCTATAGCTGTGACAGCTGTGGTACATGTGGAGTTAATGTCTGTGACTTTAACAGATGCAGACTGTAAAATTTGAGATCCTGTAACCTGAACTGTCTGGCTCTCTCCTGTAGCAGCTATTGGCTTGGCACAAAGAGCTACAGCAGGTTGTGGGGGACTGGTTTCCTTTTTCTTTGCAGCTTTAGTCCTTTTTGCTGCTGCTCTCTTCATATTCAAGGCTGTGCGAAGCCTCTTTGCTGAAGGCTTAGAGGTACTAACCACCAGCCCTGATGTGACTGGGACCTGTAGCTGTCGGGCAGGTAGTGCAAGTGTGGCTCCAGAGATGGATGCTGGAGCAGGAGGCTGCTGCTGCAACACTGATAATGGAGCAGGTGGAGGCTGACCATTGTTCTGACTAGAAATGTTAAGAGGAAGACCCTGAGAGATGCTCTGATTGAGACTGCTGAGGGCCCCTAAGCTGTTGAGAGCCACATTAGTAGTCGGTTCCTCACTGGTAGTGGGCTGGACTAGCTGCAATGTACTCTGGCCACCCTGGGAACTGGCCTTATCAGAAGTCTTCACAGGCTGCAAGGCAAACACCTGTCCATTCACAGTGATAGTCTGCGGGGTTGTAGGAACTGGTGGAGAAGATGATGTCTGGGTGGCCTGCGGAGGATGGCTCGCTTGAGGCTGAACAGGGCGAGGAAGAATGTGCACCAGCTGCTTTCCCCCTACACTTTGCAAGGATGGTGCAGACACCGAGGTGCTGGTCATGGGTATCTGAGTGGAAACAGTAGGGATAGCAGCAGGCACCATGCCAACTTGGGGATTCTGAGCAGAAGTTGCAGCCTGATTGGGTGCCTGGATGATTACAAAATGCTGACATGGTGTTTGACTTGTTATTTCCTCCCTCACAACTGGCTGGGTAGGGCAAGCACTGGCCTGCTGCAGGATTACAACACTTGGATTGTTTGTGTTCTGTGGTACTGTAACACCTGAAGCAGTTGCTCCACCTGGGTTGACTTGCAACACCTGCATGGTCTGAAGGAGAGGAAGCACGGTGGCCTGTGGCTGAGGTACCAGGGCTGGCTGAGGGAGGGGTTGAGGTTGTGGGATTATGGCTGGTTGAAGAAGAGTAGGCTGGGGCTGAGACACGACTGCAGGGTGGGCCACCACAGGTGGCTGCTGCACTATGGCTGATTGAGGAAGAACAGCACACTGAGGTTGGCATGCTAGGATAGGCTGAGGCTGTGTCTGGTTTAGGACTGCTGGCCGTATCTGGGGTGCTCTTTGAAACGGCTGCGCTTGAATGTGACCTGTAAGAGGTGCCTGCTGTACAGGCACCTGTGGTTGCATCTGTATTTGAATTGGGTGAACAGATGGTTTGCTGCCCATTGGACATACAGTCACCTGCTGGATAGGCTGGGTGGTGTTGCTGACTTCTGGAGTGGAAAGACTTTGGCAGACTGGCTGCACTGTGTTCCCTGCCATCTGCAGTGTTGTCCAGGTAGTCTGTGTGCTGCCTGCTGCCCCAGCCCTGAGAAGGGCTTGGCTGGTTGGGATAGCAGTGTAACTTGCAGTCCTTATGGTAGCGTCCTGCGTTACCCATGAGCAACCCTCTGAAGCTTTTGTAGGGTGGGTGGATGCAGGCAGAGCAGAGCCTTCAGTGGGGAGCTGTGAGGCTGAAGTAGCTGCTAAGGTGAGGGGCTGAGCTTGCTGAGGCATTGACGTGGATGCTGCAGGAATCTGGAGGGTGATGTAAGACACAGAAGGTGGCAGAGTGGGTGCCACAGTTGGTGCTTCAACCACACACTGCTCTATCATTCTCAGGCTGGGTGTAGACTGAGTGGGTGCTGCTGCTGACCCAGGGAGAAGTGCAGGGGTAGAAGAAGAGTTGTTAACATGCAGCAGGGCTCCATTAACCCTTAATCTGGCACTGGCCTCAGATGATGGCTGAATAATTAATGTTTCAGATGACTGTTTTCCTGGGCTAGTCTCCTTTCCTGCAGGGAATTTCCCATTGCCATTAGAACAAACAATTATCCCCTTTGGGAGCTGGTGAGTAGGGGGAACTTTTGCCACTTTAGCACAGCGTTGTTTGCCCTTCCAGTGGATAGTGGGATCTTCCAGAGGGTTAATGTCATTGGCTTTGAGGAGCTCAATATAGTGAGCACTCTCTCGCCTCAATTCCTCCAGCTGACGCCGCAGCCGACGGATTTCCTCTGCTGCAATGAGGTGTAGAGTTCATGACTTTAACCACACATAATCCATATTCACACTTAACTTGTAGGATACTCCAACTAAATTAGGAAGCTGGTGTGTACAATATTACAATTTACCTTGGACTTTATCTCCTCCTTCCAGAAGCATTGTATCATTTTGTTTCTTCAGTTCAGTGATGTAACGAAAGGCCTGGTCCAGTATCATGTTCTTACTCTAAAAATAAAATCACATTTTTTTCTATTAAAATATTTTGCTCTAATTTCACTATATTTAGGCAAACAGAAACACCAGATTGTCTCTTACCTGTTTAAGTGCTTGGGAACATGGCAAAAGATTACCAATGCGGTTAATCCCGGCATTAATCTTTTCTTTTCTGTGTCTTTCAACTAAAACAACAAAAAGACACAAAGTCATCAGAATTCATGTACATTTAAAGTAAACCCTACACAATAAATCTATGGTCATCTATGGTTTTTTACCTGCATTGTGAGATTCTTTGTTTTTCTTCTTTCTGCAAACAATAAAATAACGTTAAAAAAAATTGAACAGTTCACATTTTAAACGACCACTTACGGAAATTATTTGACTGAACCGGAACAAACAGACTATATCTCAAAGATGTTTACTTGGGTTTACGGCCAGGTGTCTGAGTTTCAGTCATCTCTGGCATCCTGTCCTCACAGTTGCCTGTATGATAAGGTACCAGTCAACACATCAACAGCTGGACCTAAAATCCATTCCGTGCTCGTCCTGCTGCAAGCAAAACATAAAGCATCCGAACAGAGTATTGATTATAAATAAGAGCACTGTCAACACACCGCTGTGTATCAGCTGAGAAAAATAGTACAGATACACTAGTGATGAGCTCATACTGTTTCATACAATAGCAGATATAAAAGTATTAAATCTGTCAAGCTACACTCAGCCTCTACTACTACCAGATGCTAACAAGCTAGTGTAATTACCCTATCTTTACTCATTTAGATAAAAACACTTACCGACACGTTACAAAATAATTAGAGTGTTACACGAAGTGATTAAACAGATCTTTCTCCTGGGCTTGTGTATCAATATCGGCAGCGAGCGATGTTCATATATTTAAACCTGCAAAGAAACCTAAGAAATTACCTGTTCAGCTAGCTTTCTGATAGCTAGCAGGCTAACAGCTATCTTAGCTTATCGACACCGACATGATTATTAAGCAGAACAACGCCAGTCGCTTCTCGGCCGTGCTCACACAAATGCTGCTTACAGAGAGTAGTTTTCACGAACCTTTAGCCTCGACATTTTGGAGACCGCTGTTCCTGTAAGAACTTTAAAAATTGGAGGCTAACTATTAGCTAGCAAAGCTTTCAACTCATCTCCCAAAACAATCTGAATAACCTAACTTAGTGCTGAAAGGGGCGGGCCGCACGCAGTCCTGAAAGCCAATAGCATTCCAGAGGTAGGAGGTTATATCCAATCACAACACCTATAAGCATCCAAGGAAGAGTTTAAGGCAGAGGGAGACATAAATCATACACACACACACACACACACACACACAAAACCCAATTTCTATACTAAATATTCATAATGTCAAAACATAACACAACTTTTACTGCAAATAGTAATTTATTCATTTAGACGTTAAAAAGTCTTACAATATAGAGCTCCAGAAAAGATAAAATTCTCCAAAGAAATGAAAACATGCGTATACTACAGTGGAGAGGACACAACTCTCCTTGCATGCAGAGGTGTCAGAGCTTCCTCTGGGTAATACACTGTTAAGAGATCATAGCAAAACTCCAAAACTTTCAGCTGAAAGTGTGTGTAATCACTGAAGCTCACTGTGGCAGGAAGTTTGAGAAGACCAATGTCATAAGATGGCTACATAAGGTGCCAAAGGTGTTTAAGGTATGTCTCAAAACACTTGTATATATTTAGAAACAAGCATCCACAAACACCTCCACCATACTACTGAAAATAATGCCCAAATCCAAATCGATCTGATGTTATTCATAACACATTCAATACATTTGTTTGGTTCTCTCGTTCCTTTATATTTTCACTCTTTGTGATAAACCCAGGAGAACCTCTGAACCATTTGCCATTTCAGTGTGGAAAATAAAAATAACAGACTAGTTGAAGGGGGATTTAAATAACAGCCTGGAAATATTTAAAAATTAAAAAGTACTGAACGCATATTCCCACTGCCACAAAACCGTCAAGCTTTTCCCCTTTCTCCTGTACTGAGGGGACGCATTTCTGCCCCCCCGGACACAACAAACCGGTCAGACTCATTTCTCATGAGTCCAAAGATTCAGGTGGTGCAGGAATAGAGCTTTGTCTGTTCCACATATCTCAAGTATCACTCCAAGCTGACCACCTGGGACTGCATTTGTGTCGGGGGATGGTCTTTCAAGCACTTTTTCCCTTTACTTTTCCAAACCAACTGATTTCCTTTGATCAACAGCATAGATATGTCCCCTCCAGCTTTAATAACCGCATTTAAAAAACAAAACAAAAAAAAAACAACAATGTGATTTGAAAACACCAACTCTTTCCCCCTCCACCATGTCAACTGTCAGAAGTTGGTAACTTTGTCAACAGGAGCACTATAGGATGCTTAGCTTTTTGTCATTGTCAATTAACAGTATGAAGAGAATTTGAAAAAAAAAGAAAAAAAAACCAACAACAGGGGACCCTCTTGTGAAATAAATGCAGCAACTTTTATGCTTGAAATTTGTTTTCTCTTTTTAGCGTCCTTTGAAGAAAGTGTTGAATCCTGGGGCATTTGTCACAGTTCTGTTTCTGTGGAGGTGGCCACATTAGTGCCTTTTCCGAACGCTGTGCCCCTACTCTGACTTCTGAAGCTCTCCACTGGGCAGTGCACAAGGACTGCGCAGGCTCTTTTGCAACACATGGGCATCTGCAGGCTCTATCCTCTTGTAGTAATTCTTCTTTGTCTCAATAATCTCAAAGCCAAACTTCTGGTAAAAGTCAATGGCCGACTCATTGCTGATCTGCACATGACTGTAGAGTGGGAAAATACAAATGCATTAACAGGCAGCTCATCTGGAAAATCAGTCAAAAATAATTATTGTATGCAGATAAGTTTTCATGCAAATTCTGCAAACACTCACAGGTAAATATTATCAAAAGTTCCATCCTTCTCGCAGATGTTTAGCACATGATTAAGCATCTTTGTACCTGGCGTAAAGGTAAAAACAAAATCACCAATTGCACAACAGCCTCTTCTTGAGGTCCTCATAACTTTTAAGAAACAGTATCAAACAGTCTAGTCTATCATACATCTCATAGAGGATGACAATTGCTCCTTTTATTAATTTTGTTCTTTTGTAAGGTGAACTTGGCTTTTTGAAAGGTGCCCTCAAATAAAATGTATTATTATTGTAACTTCCGTTATCAAACTAATGACAGTAGAGCTTCTATTCACCTGAATCACACATAAGGATCATTAATGATAGTGGGGAAGAAAAAAAAAGTTTCTTCTTCAGGAATCAATAACAGAAACAATCTACTACTACTTACCAATTCCAAGTCTACGGTAGGGTGCTAGACAGCCAAGTGTCATGATGTACAGTCTCTTCTGGTTCTGAGAGTGGTCCACTCTGCAGCACACAGCACCCACTGCAATGTCATTGAAGTACGCTGCAAAAAACCAAAACAAAACATGATGCTGAAAGATCAAATACCTCTAAAAGCCACATTTCTACATTTCATTTCCCATGACTGAAAATCAAGCTGTTAAAGTGCATGCAAACTGAATTCCACCAGTCGCTTTCCTCTTTAACGCATCAATGTCATCACATACAGTCATAATCAGGTGTCACCCTAACTGAAGTTGTCTAGGTGTAAGTATTGTGATGTCTTACCTAGCTTTGCAAGCTCTCCAACTTCCAGCACATCTTTGTAAAACTTGTCGTTGTAGCTGACGGGGAAGATGACCTGGTTGAGGCGTTTCAGCTGCTTAATGTTGTGGGGCGTAACGTCCCCCAGCTCGATCCGGCTACTGGAACAAGAGCAAAACGGTCAAATGGCTGACAACAGGTAAACCATTTCATTTAACATTATATGAACCAAAATACAATAAAGACTAATAAACTGACATCTTACAAGCCTTCTATCCTTTATATTTGTTTATAAGCACAGTTCTTTCAGTCTATACACTCAATATTTGAGTAAACACTTTTACTATCAAAGCTCAAAGATGAATTTCACTTTTACTATCAAAGCTCAAAGATGAATTACACAGATAGTTGTCTACTTTGAGTACTGATTAAATCATCTCTCATGAACTGCGTGATTTCGTCCCAAAAGCTATAACACTGCTGAACTGAACCTGTTATCAACTCTTGTATAGCTTAAATCAACATGTCCCCTCTAATCACACACATACATTTACATAATCTACTACTAACAGTAATTCTTTGGACGAATGCCGCTTAGAAATAAATTTTAACAACACCTGCAGCTTGTGCTTTTTATAACTCTTTACTTAAAAATGAAACTTTTCTACCATCAAAATTGATTAATATTCTCCTTTAAATATCTATAGGATGACCAGGGGACATGGCTGGATTTGTGTAACTAGTAAATGACCCACACGTAGCAGTCCACTCGCCTCAGTGAGAGGTTCACTGTGGTATTTATAGGACGACTACACATCCAAGAACTGGTGGAGGTCACGTGTGTTGTCCTTAAGCATGTACAATGAGATCGGTGAAACCCTAAGTATACAATTAATACACTTCAGCCTTTATTGCCCTCGTGGAATAAGAGAATTTATTCAGAAATGTCCAGAAGCATCATTGATAGTGTGTTACTTTGGCAGATCAAGTTACACTGAGTCAGCTGGCACAAACGCTAAAGTTGCTGTCATGTGTGACATTAAAATGGTAACTTTTTTGCCCAACGTGAGATAGCTGCGTCTAAGACTTTCGACAAAACTGGTATGACTCTGTGCAGGTAGCTGAGGTTCGCGGCAAATACCAAAAATAATCAGAGCTATGATTAGCTTAGCTAAACTGGCTTTACTGACTCAGCTCTCCACTAGCAGCGAGCTAGTTAGCTTAGCTTGTTCGCGACCTACACAAACCGACAAGCGGCTAAAGTTAACGACAACAACTAAGACAGCACCACTTCAGTGACGGTGCTGTCCTTTATATAGTGGCCATGAACCTAAATAAAAGTCGTTTCGCAAGCTAGCTAGCCTCGCCGTCACCTCCCCGCCTCCTCCTGTAGGAAAAAAACAGACATGAAAAACTTTACTTGTGCTAAGCTACGTATTCGTGACCCAAAAGTTCACACTCACCCTTTCATTTTAAAGAGATGATATCCCTTATTTTCGAAGAGTATGAACTCTGAAGTTGTTTCGGGTAAAAGGTGAGAAACTGGAAAGAGTTGGGGTCGGGGATGCCTCCCGTTTTACCCTCCACATGTAGCTAGTTACGATGGTTGCAGTTAGCTTAGCCGCCACACTCCTTCCACGACTGTGTGGAGACGGACTGTCAACCCTGACCTCCGCATGCGCACACGCGCCTCTAATGTTAGATATGAGACTTTTTGACCTGGATTTGGACTCTCAGGCTCTTTTCCAGCCAAATTAAGACATTTAAATAACGGTTTATGTGTTGAAAACATCCTGGTTCTCAGTCATAATTATATAGGGCTCGTATTCGTCTCGCATTATTTAAGGGGACCTTACTTCTGGTGTGACATTGAGGCGTGTGAAATGCATTTGTCTGACCTCCGAAAGCAAGCATTATATTTTTTGGGGGAAAAGCGCCTACGTCTTCGCCCCAGAACTGGATTACTACTACTCAATGAAATCTATCGTTTTAGTTTTCTAAATATATTACTGAAATTATTTTTTATATTTATCTACTCATAAAAAAGGAAATCCGAAATTAGTTTATATATGTAATACAGTGTTGGTCATATGGATGCTGAGATTTTCTGTTACACAACGAAAGCGAAAGAAAAACCCATGAGCCCTGTAGTTCTGTAAATTTGTAGTTTGGAGAAACTACCCCAATAAATACACCCCCCAATAAAAAAATAAAAAAACAAAAAAACAAACAAACTGGGGGTATGTATACATATTTAAATAAATGTATTTTATCAAAATTACATTTTTATCGTTTACTCCTAAACCACCTGAAAGATAAACCGGGAGTTGTGAAAGCACCTCCATTTTGGCTCAACCGTTGCTGAAAAGATATCAAACAACATGAGAGATAAGGTGCCGTGGCTCATTATGATCTATGTAATGTAGATAGGTTGTTTATCGTTGCATACCAACAGAACTTACATCACTGTGGGTTTACGCTCGCTCACATAAGGTGTACTTAAAAGTTTACGTAGTCTCCCATAAAACCAATTTACCACAAAGGTGAAAACATAATTTAAGACAAGGGTTTACAACAACAATATGAGAAGCTATGAGCTCGGAGTCGTGCTTTATGCTAAGTAGGTTAAATGACCACAAATATCCACCAGTTAGAGATCTTTCCGGTAGTCCAGGGGAGGATCCAAAATGGCGCCAGTTGCCGCTAGCCCGCAGTAAAAGCAAGCGGTGAGTGAATGAAGTCAGCTGATCTCGCTGTCACGCTCTGCAGCAGCCAGCGTTCCTCTCTCGAACCAAGACAGTAAACGGACACTTCACAGCCACACGGTAAATATCCCGTTTTTCATTTTAACGTCGTTTTAATATTACGAAGTATATTTGGATGCGTGTGTACAGTGAAACCGTTTAGCAATCCCTATGCAGCAGAATAGTAGAGACAGCATTTTTTTCCACCCAGGCCGACAAACCAGTCTTGCTATCGTTTTCACAACACCTAATCACACACACAGCTAGCTAACCTTGTTGTTAACGTAAGGACAAAATATGGCCGAGTGGAAATTACAAACATTATTTTTTCCGGCTTTATTATTCGGATTTCAGACTCTTCCTGTTGTGGCTAAACAACTGGCTAGTTTATAGTTTCGAATATTGTGCACTCGATCAGCAGCGTTACCTGCGTCCATGGGACTTTCATTTAACATCTGCATGTCAGGATGCTTTGCAGAATCACCTCACTTACATGTAATATTACTGAGCCTGTTTTTACCCAGACAACATCTCATACAGGTCAGAAGGGACACTCGGGTTAAACTCACTACAGACTCCTCAATTGCTGTCTGATAGGCTGTTTTATCGGTGTAACATTTGGTCCCAACAGGAGGCTTGCCGTCAATTGTTGCCCACATTAGTATATTAATGCTGTGGTAAATTGTCTTTAACCTCCTAGGACCTGGCGTCCACATATGTGGACATCACATTTTGGGCTATTTAGACCAAAATACGAAATTTTGCTCTACGAGGGCCTGATATCCACTTACAAGGACATTATACAGCTACTGTTTTATCAAAATTCTAAACGAATATCCTCATATGTGGCTCTTATTTTTCTTAAAAACAAAAATAAGGTTAAAAAAAATCTGGTAATTCTTTGTTTTTACATTCATCGCGCCCCAATATGCCCAAATATCAAAGAGAAATTAAATATGCATGCCGTGTAAGAGTTCGGGTCTTAGGAGGTTAATATATGAAGTATTGCAGTCAGGTGGGAGAAAATCTCCAGAGTTTCCACATAGACAGTTATGATTTTGACTTCCCAGTTTTTCACCATGCTGGTGTTCCACTTCCTTAAAGAGACTCATCGTCTGAGGGCAGCCAGTCATGTGCCAGGATCATATGACTTAGTGTCATGTAGAATACTTTTTCCATAGCTGTTGTATCTGGAAGTTATGAAAAAGTGCTACTCTGTGGGTTTATTACATACAGAAGTTAATTATTCCAATAAATATTATTGTGCTGCTTTAAAAGAAGACATATTTGATGTTTTATGTGTAATTCTTTTGTTATTTATTGTGATGTTATTAATCAAATGGGCAGAGGCTTGCCTCTGGTACACTAACAGGTTTTCCAGGTGAGCTCCCTGGATAATACCAGTATTATCCTGTTAAAACCAGTAAATTTAGTCTGGTGTTTTTGAGCAGTGAAGCCTTCCTATGTATATCTCTCTTGCAGTTCTTGCTTTAATCAATAGGTGGAGCTGCTTTATTCCAGCACAGATGGCCAAGCAGCCTAGCGTGAGCAGGAAGATCCGTGCATCAGTAGGAAGGGCAATAAAGGACATAGATGTAGAAAGATGGAAAGAAAGGGGGGGAGCAGAAAAAGAAATCCACAATATAGGCATATTTTCTTGATGTAACTGCAAGTATTGAATATATTTAGCAGATAAAGCTGATCTTGAATGTGTGCAGAGCATCTGCAGGCAGCGCTTTGTGAGGATGGGTCTGTGTCACGACTCATGGCAGCTTGTGTTACAGCTGCATGTGGCTGAGTTGTGAGGTATAAATATAGCAGAAAAAGGAACAGCCTGATGTGGGAAAGATGCACCCTATTCTTCATATGAGAAAAAAAAAAAAAAAAAAAAGAGGATGCAGTGGGATCCCCCACTAATGTTAGCCGGATGTGCCACACTGACTGACTGTAGTAGGCCAGTGGACTGGCTGGTGAGGTGGCCTACTTCTGCCTCTGATGCTGAGACTGCAGCAACACAAGGAGCCCTGAGCAGTGATGCTGTGCATTCTTCAAGGTTTCTATGGTTATTACAGGGGGAGACAATATAGAGTAGTCAGCATAATGCCAGGAAAAAATTTAAATGAACTCATAATGAAAATATAAATTTGTCCAATTCTGGTCAAAAGTCCACATTCATATATCCATTTGCTTACCCACTCAGCCTGTACAAGTTGCCAGTTCATCACAGAGGTATTCAAATTCATTTGAATACACAGAATGTCTATGTGTTATAAGAAAAACGAAACATTTTTTTGAGAGCTGCTGTGAGTTTTTGAATCAGCACATTAAAGGTGGCTTTTGTAATTACTGCCTTTGAACTTTCAGCACCGGTGGTCACCGTTTCACTAGTAATTATGTTGAAATGTTTTCAGATGTGTGCTGGTGTTCTTTTAACTTTCAGTATTTCTTTTTACCTCCTATTTCCTCATAAGGCTTTGGTTTTACCCATCCAGCCACTCTAAACATGAACGTTTCTTTTTACGTGGTTAAATAAGAGTTCGACTGGCCTGCAAAAATACTTCCCAGCTGAATTCCCATTTACTTGCTGCTGGGCGGGCACCATGGGCACCTAAGTTTGTGAATGCAATAACTTGAAAATGAGAAGTTTCAAATTGATACTTATAAAAATAATCAAACGCGGATTATCTTTGTCCTCAGATGGTAACCGGGGTGCTCTCCCTGAGGCTGGTTCTGCTGGAGGTTTCTTCCTGTTAAAAAGGAGTTTTTCCTTCCCACTGTTGCCAAAGTGCTTGCTCATAGGGGGTCATAGGATTGTTGGGGGTTTCTCTTTATTATTGCAGAGTCTTTAGGTTACAGTATAAATTGCCTTGAGGCAACTGTTGTTGTGATTTGGTGCTATATAAGTAAAATTGAATTGAACTCTCGTAGGGGCTTTATGCTGAAAATGAACTAATTTGTCATTTTAAATTTGTCACAAAAAGGGAAGTTGTTGTCAGTAACAGCTGCTTATGTTTCTTTTCTTCCAGTCTGACTAATAAACGTGAAGATGGACATGTCCAAGCTGCCCAAGATCAGGGATGAGGAGAGGGAGAGCCAGTTTGGATACGTTCACGGAGTCTCTGGACCAGGTCGGTCACCACATACTCCTTATGAAACTCCTCTTTCATATTTAACACATTATTACCACTTTCCAGAAAAAACTGAGGAGGTGTAATGACACAAACACATTTAACCACATCTGTATTTCTCAGTCTTGGTCACAACAATAAGGTTTTGTGAGCACTATTTTATCCTACAAAGGCACAACAACTTTGCTTTTACAACAAACAGCGAAATTCATTTCAGTCAAACAAAAAGCAACCACTCTTATGATTACATCTCATCTGTGCTTCTAGTGGTGACAGCGACGGCCATGGCAGGAGCAGCCATGTATGAGCTGGTCCGTGTCGGCCACAGTGAGCTGGTGGGAGAGATTATCAGGCTGGAGGGAGACATGGCCACCATCCAGGTCTATGAAGAGACATGTATCCTTATTTTATTACGCTGCTGTTATGGGATATTATAAAAGTTGATCCTGAAACAAGAAGAAGATGTCCATATAAACAGTCAGATAGGGTTTGGTTGCAGGATTTCTCCATTTCATGCTACTCGGTCTCTTTCTTCCACCCTGGATTTGTGGTAGATTCACTAAAGTGGGTGCATCATTTGTTATGCTTCTTGCAGCAAGTTTGATAGAGCTGCAGGTGACATTGTTTAGGACAGTATTAATAACATCAGTGTAACTAAGCTACTGCTGTATTTACTATCTAATTGTCAGTATACTTCCATCCCTAACTGGTGGTAAGGATAATGATGCTCAAGCATTTCAAAGGCATCCTGTGTCTTTTACCCAGATTGTTTTGGGGTCATCACTGACCGTATTTAAGGACGTAGTCAATTAATTTGGAAAAAGCTACTGTACCCTTTACTATAAAAAATAATCTTTTATGTAACTGGATGGATTAAGTCACAGCCGTAAATTCCTAATGAGAGGGTGTGAATCTGGATATAACAGACATTCCATTTCTGTGTAGAAACCAAAACGATTTTGTATTTTTTTAAAGCAGTCTTGAGCAAGCCTTGAGTTCTCCGTGTTTTCCGAAGGTCTTTCAAAGGACAAGGACTCTTCAATCTAGTCCTTGTAACTGACTATTTTCAAAGGAATGTATTTTTGTTTGTTGACTCATTCAAGCTTAAAAAAAGGCACGTAACTGGAGGGACAAACCAGGTTTTTTTTGTTTATACATGACAGACAGCTTAGAAACGTTGTTACTAGAAGCCTGTCACAAAAACACGGCATGGCCTGAAGTGTGTCCTTAAGAAATTGGAGGAAACTGGACAAACGGAGGACAAAAACACCTAAAATCTGTTTACAGCAGATGAACAGTATCTTAAAGTCGTGTCTGTAGCTAAAACAGATTTTTGGCTAAGAGAGTTCAGGCTGTGTTGAAGAAGAAAGGTGGTCATGCCAAATATTGACTTTCGAGGTTGTAGTTTTGCCAAATACTGTTTTCCCTGCATGTTTGAAAATGTTTCAAATCTCTGCGTCCATTTCCCACTTACCAGCTAAAATATAAAGAAATGAGGGGGGGAGTTCAAGACTATTGAACACCTTGCTGCTTATAAAATAATCAAACTGGGGTTATCTTAGTCCTCAGGTGGTAACTAATTCACCCAAACCCTGATGATTTTTCTGAGCTTGAATTCAGCTGGTGTGTCTGTGGGCGATCCTGTGCTCCGCACGGGGAAACCTCTTTCAGTCGAGCTGGGTCCAGGAATCATGGGCTCGATCTTTGATGGTATCCAACGACCTCTGAAGGACATTAATGACCTCACACAAAGCATCTACATTCCCAGAGGTGTAAATATTGGAGCCCTCAACCGAGACCTCAAGTGGGATTTTTCTCCCAGCAAGAGTCTGCGGGTAGGAGTTTGTAGAGACTTCTTCTTGAAAAGTCTGAGATGTCGGGTGAATTAGATTTACTGTACATCTCTTTTCACTCTATTAGGTTGGCAGTCACATCACAGGCGGCGACATCTACGGTATGGTGTACGAGAACTCCCTCATTAAGCACAAGATCATGTTGCCTCCTAAAAACAGAGGCACCGTGACCTACGTGGCTCCGCCTGGAAACTATGATATCACTGTGAGTCTGACATGCCTTCAGCTGCGGTTGTAA
Source organism: Mchenga conophoros (assembly GCF_057382185.1). Taxonomy (NCBI): domain Eukaryota; kingdom Metazoa; phylum Chordata; class Actinopteri; order Cichliformes; family Cichlidae; genus Mchenga; species Mchenga conophoros. Next base: position 25,098,217 of record NC_140534.1, on the reverse strand, counting down.
TTTACGAGCAGCTTGTGAGGCGTTGATTTGTGCTGATGTCGCGTGTGTTTCTGTGTCAGGATGTGGTGATGGAGCTGGAGTTTGAAGGCGTGAAGGAGAAGTTCACCATGGTGCAGGTGTGGCCTGTCAGACAAGTGCGGCCTGTCACAGAGAAGCTGCCCGCCAATCACCCGCTGCTGACCGGACAGAGAGTGCTGGATGCCCTTTTCCCGTGAGTCTCAAATTCTCCCTCAGACCTTTTACCCTTGATGATTTTTTTGTTTCAGAAAGGTCTTCCTAATCTCTTCTCTTCATGGTTTGAAGATGTGTGCAAGGAGGAACCACAGCTATCCCAGGAGCCTTTGGCTGTGGAAAGACTGTCATCTCCCAGTCCCTGTCCAAATACTCCAACAGTGATGTCATCATCTACGTAGGCTGTGGGGAGCGTGGAAATGAGATGTCAGAAGTATTGAGAGACTTCCCTGAAGTAAGTGGCAGTGTACTGGCACCCCTTTCTAAGGAAACTATTGTTCAGAGGTAACTGACAGTGTTGTTTGGGCGACAGCTGACGATGGAGGTGGATGGAAAGACGGAGAGCATCATGAAGAGAACAGCGCTGGTGGCCAACACCTCCAACATGCCCGTAGCTGCCAGAGAAGCCTCCATCTACACAGGTGACTGTTAACAGTACCCTAAAGTACTTTTTATCTCTCACCCTAACTGTGCGATCCTCTTATAATGAAGAACACTCACTCTTAAGGGATTGCTCACTCACTGTCCTCGTGTGATTCTTTTTAATTGGCTCACATGTGCTGTGCCTTCTAACTCAGTTTATTTTGGCAGGAATCACTCTGTCTGAGTACTTCAGAGACATGGGGTACAACGTGAGCATGATGGCCGACTCCACCTCTCGTTGGGCTGAGGCTCTCAGGGAGATTTCTGGACGTCTAGCTGAGATGCCTGCTGGTAAGTTTGAAGTCTCATGTGAGCAGAGCTTTTTAAAATTTTAGGGCGCAATGTTAGGGTCTAATATGGGGAAGAAAATATTCAAGGATCTCCTAATTATTGTAACACAGATTTAGCTGGTTACAGTCAGTCTTTTGAGGGTGGATTTAGTCCAATTTTCACCTAAGCTACGCAACAGCAGGAGGGGCTTGTGAGAAATGTTCAAAAGATTCATCACAATCATATCAGGTTTTCTAAAGATATACATGGGAGTAACAGGAACAGTACGCTTGCTTTATTTTCGTACATGGACCCTATTTTCACTTTTAAAAGCACAGCCATTTAAATAAAAACAACAGAGCAACTGAAACAAGCTGCCCGTTGAACAAAAGGCCTTCTCAAGCTTCTGCAGTGTATTTCTGGTTGATAGAAAAACAGCAACAATTGAAAATGTAAGTTTACTTTTGCAGCACGGTGGTGCAGTGGTTAGCACTGTTGCTTCACAACAAGAAGATTCTGGTTTGAGTCTGGCTAGGGCCCTACTGTATAGAGTTAACATGTTCTCCCATTACCTACATGGGTTCTCTGTGCGTCCTCCAGGAGTATAAAGACATGCATGCTAAATTAATTAGTAGTTATAAATTGCCCGTCGATGTGAGGTAGATGGAATACTTAACGTTTATAGAATAAAGTACCTCATGAATGTATGTATGAGTGCACTATATAAATAGCACTCCATATAGCATATATGCCATTCTCTTATCTTCATTTGACTTTATATAGATAGAACAAATATTGACCCATAAGTATGAATTAAACCATTTTGTGTTGTTTGAGGTAAAACTGCAAAAGCGACTGTATGAAAACAGCTGACAGCTTCGAATTTCATTAGAGTGGAGCTGGTGTGCTTTGGTGCTTCGGTCTTTGGTAAAATAAAAGCAGAGTGGTACTTGGCACAGCATAAAAAGCTATTTCCTGCATCTGCCCACAGACAGTGGTTATCCTGCGTATCTGGGTGCCCGACTCGCCTCCTTTTATGAGCGTGCCGGAAGAGTGAAGTGCCTGGGCAACCCAGAGAGGGAAGGCAGCGTCAGTATTGTAGGCGCGTGAGTACAGCTTTGCATCAGTAGAGGGAGACGTTACTCTGCACATCTTTTTTTTGAGAGGCAACAGAAAGTTGAATACAGCAATTTAATGAAAATGTTTGTGCTTTTTTCCAGTGTATCGCCCCCTGGTGGTGACTTCTCTGATCCTGTTACCTCAGCCACACTTGGTATTGTTCAGGTAAAGGATCACCTTCTGATCCCACGCTGACTGGATGAGCTTTATAAAATCAGATGTGCTTTATTATTTCCCCCATTTTTTCCCCTCTTAGGTGTTCTGGGGTTTGGATAAGAAGCTGGCTCAGAGGAAGCACTTCCCATCCGTCAACTGGCTCATCAGCTACAGCAAATACACCCGCGCCCTGGATGAATATTACGACAAGCACTTCCCTGAATTTGTACCTTTGCGTACCAAGGCGAAGGAGATTCTGCAGGAGGAAGAGGACCTGGCAGAGATTGTGCAGCTTGTCGGAAAGGTAATTTACCACAGAGACAAAGCCAGAAACAGATCCTAAAAAAAATTTGTTCACTGGTTCCATTTTGGCGTGTTTCAGAAATTCATTGAAGTCTTTTCACATGAATAAATTAAGGTGTCATTATCTCTGACAGGCTTCACTGGCAGAAACAGATAAAATCACACTGGAAGTGGCCAAACTGATCAAAGATGACTTCCTGCAGCAGAACGGTTACACTCCTTATGACAGGTAACATTTATAGCCTACATGACTTGAACCTTAACTGATGTTACTGGCTCAGATTTTGAAAAAAATGATGATTCACTGCTGGGTAATTTCTGTGTGGAGATCATTAGATTAATAGCAGCATATTTACTAAACGGGGCCAAAATAGTGTCCAGGTCCAAAAAATACGATGCTTTTTTCTGCGTTAAATATCATTGCAATCGCGGTATCACAGTATTAGCTGTAAATTGCATTTCATAAACATTAGTAAATCAGTTTGCACAAACAAACGGCGAAACCCAGGTTGTGCTGCTGCAAAGCAGTAAGTCTGGCCCTAGAGCTACTCTTTATAAATCATACGTTCCCCCGTTTCTTGACCTAATCTACAGTTAGCTCCTTTTTTCCCTGACTCTTTGCTGTCAATCTCCTCAGGTTCTGTCCTTTCTACAAGACAGTGGGCATTCTCTCCAACATGATAGCTTTCTATGACATGGCACGGCACGCGGTGGAAACCACAGCTCAGAGCGACAACAAAATCACCTGGGCCATAATCAGGGAGCACATGGGAGAAATCCTCTACAAGATCAGCTCGATGAAATTCAAGGTGTGTTCAGGTGTACATGCAAAAGCCACCGTATGTTTCTTCTGTTCTTCCATCATCTGTTTTTTTGGTTTTGTTTTTTTTGGTTTAGAAGTTTTTTTTTTTTTTTTTCTTCTGTGTTAGTTTTTAAGCAGCAAGATTTCAAGAAGTCAAAAGTTAACTTAGAACCTGTTTCTACCTGTTGGATTAAATAAGCCAACACAGATCGTTTTCTTTTCGAGCTTTGACACTTTATTCCTGTTTATTTCCGTGTAGGACCCGGTTAAGGATGGTGAAGCCAAGATCAAGGCCGAGTATGCACAGCTGGTGGAGGACATGCAGAACGCCTTCCGTACCTTGGAGGAATAGGCGCCCACCAGTCACAATCTTTCGAGTTTTCATCTCAGACCCCTCCACTGCAGAATCACATTCCACCTCCATGTATCCCTCAAACTATCTGTACTCAATTGTGCTCCTCTGTGAGTCACCGTGTGAGAGTGTGTGCATGTGAAATTTCATGTGGAGGGAAAAGAGAAAGATGTACTGTATTCATTATTACTCGTTGCCTCGTATCGGCACACTCTGGATCCTCTGCATGGTCATCGATCATGTGTGCGTGTATGTGAATTAGATGTGTGTATGAAACAGGGATCCCTTCACCTTGGTAATTCCTTTCTCTGTTTACATGAATCCTATGTGTTGTGTTGCTCTTCCTGAAGAGGATTGTTCAGTTGATGTATTGTAATTCACAGACCATCTGTACAGAAGAGTATTGAATATAAATTTAATGAGATCAGTCTATTTATTGCCAGCATTTTGACGTAAAGGCTTTGTTTCTTTTTGTTTTTATGGTTGTGTTTCACGCTGTGCAGTGCTGTGTACTTTGCTGTGTGAATGTGTAAGAGTCCAACGCTCTGCTGTCCAGTGCTTTCATCATGTTACTCCCAAAGAATTAAAACATGAGAAAAAAAACAGACATTGTGGTGTCGTCGCCTGTTTGACTTCATTGTTTCTGATGATACTGCTGGAGCTGTCAAACTGGTTTCCCCACATGTCACACATACTGTGTAGTCTCCTGACCTCAGGATCGATTTGCCTAACATTTTAACTACCTTAATTACTACTGGTTAAAAGCAACAGCTGAATCTTAGTGCTTGTAATCTAATATAAAATAGTCTTAATCTCATGTGAATTTAGCAGTTAAATATCAAGTTAAACACAACATAAAAATAATTTAAATAAGTAGCATAAGTTGTACCTCAAAGTCAAAAAAGTATAAAGTGTAAAAGTGAGTTCATTGTCAAGTTCAAGGTAGCAGTTTGTAATGATTTCAGCTTTGAGATATGGTGTGTTATCCTGCTGGAAGCAGCAGTAAGAAGATGGGTACACTGGTCATAATGGGATGGACACGGTCAGCAATGATACTCAGGTAGGCTGTTGTCTTAAATCATGCTCAATTGACACTAAGGGGTCAAAAGTGTGCCAAGAAAATAGCCCCCACACTATTACACCAGCAGCAGCACCCTGAATGATTGAGCCAAGGCATGATGGGATACATCCTTTCATGCTGTTTATGCTCAAGTCTGATCTTACCATCCAAATGTCACAGCGCAAATCAAGACTCATCAGACAAGGAAACTTTATTTTTTTTCAGTCTTCTATCATCCAATTTTGGTGAAAATGTAAATTGTAGCTTCAGTTTCCTGCTCTCAGCTGACAAGACCTGCACCATGTGTGGTCTTCTGCTGCTGTAACCCATCTGCTTCAAGGTTTCACACGTGTGTGCTTAGAGATGTTCTTCTGCAAACCTTGAGTGTAACAGTGGTTTTGTAAAGTTACGGTCACCTGTCTGTCACCTCAAAGCAGTCTGGCCATTTTCTTCTTGCCTTTGGCATTAATAAAACATTTTTACTTGGATATTTTCTCTTTTTAGAATATTTTCTGTAAACTAGAGAGAGTTGGGCTGGAAAATCAGCAGTTTCTGAAATAGTCAGACCAAAAGGACTGCCACGTTTACAGTCACGTAAATAACCTTGCTTCTCTATTCTGATACTCAGATCATCCTGGGCATATCTACATGTGTAAATATATTACGCTGCTGCCTTGTGATTGGCTGAGGAACAGTAAACAGGTATATATGAAATACTTAAAAAAAAATCACAATGCGCTACTCAGTCAAATGGCTATAATTGAAATCAACCTTTCATCTGGAGGATTACTAAAATAAAAGGAGGGAGGGGCCTTTTTTGAAGATTTAAGTAATTGAGTGAAGCCCAATGAGCGTCACCACCAATGAGATGACAACTCCCTTAAGGAATGCTCCCTGGGCCGGATAAGATGCACCTGCAGGAAGGCGTGCCAAGAGCACTTTAAACTCGGGAGAGCCTCGGAGTTGTGTGGGACAAACGGCTGCGTTTTTATTTATTTTAACCTCGGTCACGCATAGCAGAAATCCTGGGTCCACTACGTGACAGGTAAGTGCGCTCATTAGAGAGCACGTGGAGATGTAAACATAAGCTTGATAACAGAGTATCTGATCTTTGATAGTCTTTTATCAACTTGAGCTGTTTGACTTGGCTGCACATCAGCTGATAGCTCCCATCTCTCATCTCTATCTCGGCGAACGGGAAAAGGGGGAGGCTGCTTTAAAGTCCTGACTTTTTTTCTGCTGTCAACTTTTAACTTGTGGCCACAAAACCTGCCCTTTTACCGAAGGTAAGCTCGTGGTAAGCTTTCCAGTTTACCACGAGATCGTGCAGGTTTCTGTTCAGTGGCATGCCTGCACATCCTCACTAAGCTCTCTAGTCAAACCAGTTCCGTTGAAGCGATAATGACCTCCCCAGCGGACCTGATGTTTGTTGACATTTTGCAGGTTATTAGAGTTCAACCCTCCAAAAAGAGCTTTCCGCCTCGTCCTGACACCCGCTAATCAAAGTTTAAAGCGATAACGCTAAAGCACGAATGGTTTAAACATAGCATATTACAGCATAGCCAAATGTATAAACCCACATATATCAATGCACTTTTGCTTCTAAGCAGCGCAGCAGAGCAGATGGACCAGGTATCCAACCGGTCAGGAGTGGGCAGTGATGACATCACAGATGATACCTCACTGCCGGACCTGAGGTGGAGCTCAGATGAAGATGTAAGGAAAAAATACAACTAACATAAAGCTGCTGCTGCTCTCATCAGTGCCATAAACTGTGAAATGGAAAATCTTTCACTGCCCCCTTGTGGGAGGCCATGTTTCCTCCCAGCACAAAGGTGTGATTGCTGTTTCCTCCCTGAGGCTCATAAATCTGCTCATCATCTGGAGATGTTCTTTATTTTATCATGCCTGTCTACACATGTTAATCTCGGTTTTACAGATCTCATCGTTTTGTTGTTTCTTTCGCAAATTCTTGCTCTGCATTAAAGTCCTCGTGTCATTAATGTGAACTGTTCCTCTGTCAGAGCTCTGACGTTCAGACACAGTGCCTCGCGGCACCTCAGCCTCCTGTGCCAACCTACAAACAGAGGCTCGAGGAGTTTAAGAAGCTGTTCAAAGAGCTGCCTGAAACAGAGAGACTCCTAGTGGGTGAGTTGAAAAGGCTACCATTGTTGGGTCTTTCATTGTGTACATCAGTTCCATTCTTTATATCCAAATGCATCATAATATTTATTTTATTTGTGTCATGACATTCAATTCTCTATGGGCGTCTTTGCATCATTAAATTTCTGTAAACAGTGCACATCATTTATTATGTTAGAGCTGCTCAGGAACCTCCAGTCACATAAACAATGATCATTTCTCGAGCTTTTAGCAACAGCCAGAAACCCACAGTTGTAACAATTTAATGAGCACTGCATTTCAGCACCAGTTTGTTTGTATAAGTTCAATATTTTAAATGATAAAAAGGATCTGCTCACAAAAAGGTTTCTCTGTGAAAATGCTCATCTTTATTCCAAATGCAGTTGAAACCTAAAAACGGCAAACACAGGTCAGAGACATTTATTTATATGCATGGCGTGTCTGCTTCAGCGCTCTTCTGTGTTTTTCCTCAGATTATCCGTGTGCCCTCCAGCGGGATATACTTCTACAGGGACGCATTTACCTCTCAGTGAACTGGGTCTGTTTCTACAGCAATGTGTTTCGTGGAACAAAGGTAATAACACTGAAGAGAAGGATGGAGAGCAGCAGGACGAGGGTGTAAACTATTTGCTGGCGTTTTCTTAAGTTGCAGTGTGTTTGACCTCTCAGTATCACTGTACCCAAGAGGTTAAACTCACTGATGATAGATATGTGGAGAAAATCCCAGCAGATAAGCAGTTTCTGACACTGTGACCAGTCCATCTGGAATAAACAACCAAAGTCATTTGTATCACCTTTCTCCCCCACTCACCTGACTGGAATTTCAGTAGATATGCTTAAATCTACTGTTGCTGCTATGTGATTTGCTGATTAGATATTTGCATTGGTGAACAGATGACACTGATGTTTGTTCTTCAAGCATTCACATTAACCTTTCACTATTATTATTATTATTTTCAAATAGATCACTCTGACACTTAAAAACATCACAAATATGACGAGAGAGAAAACTGCTCGATTCATTCCCAACGCCATCCAGATCTGCACGAGTACAGACAAGGTACCAAACTGCAATCATTCAGAGCTGGTTTAACATATGAAAAACACACATTTGCTTATATTCGGTTTCTCTCTTTGTATTTTCGCTCGCAGTTCTTCTTCACTTCCTTCTCAGCAAGAGAGAAAAGCTACCGGGAATTTTCTCGCATGTGGGAAAACACGCTGCTGGGTAAGGTAAGGCCCTGCTTCACCCACCTGTTGTTACCTGCAACAGCGCATTGTCCCAATCGGTACAGTACTCATGTCTATGTCCAACACTAGTTCATGATTTATAGTCATTTCCAAAAGCACTGCTGTGCGCAACTCCTCCAAAAACACCAGTGGTCCTGTGACTTTATGGAGCATTTATCTAATCAGTTCAGAGTACATATCATGCTCCACTACCCCAGCCACAAACGGTCTTCCTTTGAGGTAATCAGTCTTGTTTAGTTATTGCGTGTAGGGTTAACCATCTGCACACAGCACCGGTGTTTGTTCACGAGTCTAGCAGACACAAGGGTTTTTATTTTATTTACATGTGTTAACCTGCATGTAAATGAGGGATGTACTTTTAAAATAAACCCACTGGAAGTCAGCTTTCACCTTTTACCCACTTCCTGTGTTCCTGTGTAGTAAAGGTAAACAAATAAGAATAAACAAGAACAGTTTTATTTGTATTGTCCGGATTTTTTTTTTTTTCATAGTAAAATGAACGATATCTCACTTGTGTTAAACCTGGACATGCAAAGTCATAACGTTTTTTTGTTTGTTTGTTTTAATTGAAACTATTGTCGTCATATCTATTTTTTTTTCCTTTTCCTGAAAGTGATCAAATTAATTCAAATGTGAGATGAATGCGGAAAATTCCACTCAGGTTAAGGCAGTAGCTTTGTTTTGGGTATTGAGACTAAAATAACCAGCATGGTTATCATAGGGTTTAAGATGAGAACCATTCAAGGCTCTTTGGTATCGGCACTGATTAATTTGTTAATCGCTGAACTTTGGACTCTCCCGTCATCGGTCTTTAGCCTCTGCCTTGGCACTATGGCAGCCTCTTCTCGTGGGTGTGGGTCTCCTGGGATCTGCAGCGCAAACACCTGAATATAAAAGTTCATTGACCTCTGCAGGTGTGGCCAGGACGGCTGATTTGCATTGACGACTGGCCTCCAGTCGCACTTGACGCTTCGCTGGTGTTGAAGTTGAAACTGTCAGAGGGTTTACTCTAACAAAAATAAAGAAGCTTCCTGTGGCTGTTTCACGAATAAGAGAACGGGAGGTACAAAAAGCTTTCTATTTACCTTTTTTCACTGGAGCAAATCTGGGCGGCGCGTCTTGGACTCGCTTGAGTTGTCTACTTCCTGAATGTGGGTGCGCTGTGCGTCCAGGTCACTGATCACTGCCTGGGAGCCAGTAAACGCTCGCAGCTGTGGGATTGTTGTCCTTTAACGCGTAAGTAAAACCTGCGTGTACGGATCTCAAACGTTTTTGTGGGTTTCACGTGAAACAATAATTCGTTCTCATTCGACAAAAACGCGTAAATTTCCAGTGGAATAAACGGGTCTACAATAATCTCGTTCATCTATTTTGAAGTGAAGATCTTGTTTGTGTAACACTGTTTTGTGTCTAAAAACTGAAGGTCCCGCTTATTAACACTGTATGGAAGCTTTTGAACCTTTGTCTGCCAAGGGTTAATGCCAAAGTGTAAGATGAGTATCTATGCAGGTCAGAGAGATAAGGTCAGCCAGTTTGTCGCCCATGGTGACAATACAGCAGGTTTGCTTGATCAGTTTGGGAGTTTTTTCTTCCTTTGTGTGTCTGTGTGCTTATCTCCTAGGTAAAGACCTCACGTGTCATTCATTTCAAGCAAAACGTCATGGTTGACTTGCCTTTTCCCATCTCTTTCAGTCTCTGACCAGCCACGAGTTATGGCAGACGGTTAGGCAGCATTATGGTTTTGATCTTGGCTTAAGCTATGAAGAGATGGATAGCTCACCAATAATAGCAGAATCAAACATGCAGACCAGGTAAACGCACCTACACCTCCATCTCCAGCCACACGCACCGCATGACATGTTTAGAATCTGATGTCGCCCATTTGTTTGCTTGCAGCCTGACAGCCAGGCCTGGCGGAGATGACGGTCCAGGGAGACTAGAGCGGCCCCCTTTCCTCCGCATCCCTGAAGTGGAAAATGGACCCTTGGACACCTCCACACCTCAAGGGGAAGAAATGCCTTCCCCTATTGGCTCACAGAGCTCTTCCAACTTGGTATTTAAGCAATCACGTTTTTAATACTGCAACTGTATATCCATCTTTTTTTTTTTGCAAGAATTATGACAAAACTAGCCATAATTGCACCTCAGATCCAATTATGGTAACAGACCTCAAAGGAAAACAAAAATACGAAAAACTTGTCTTCTTGCAGGAGGACTTTCGTAACACCCCATCCCAAAGGCGCAGTCCGGCTCCCCAACTGGACCGCCTCGTCCCGGAGCGCGTCTCCAAGCGCTCCTCCCTTTCTCTTGACCTTAACGCCAACGAAAACGGCATGTCTGAGGAAAGCGGCTCGGAAAGCGAAGAAGAAGGTGACAAGATGCCGCTCAGGGCCTGGTGCATGCTTAAAAGGTGTGGTTTTGTTTTTTGTGGTTTAATATCTTTCTTCCTCTTTTCTCTCCTCAGTGGAGGACCGCGTTGGTCTGTCTCAGGTGTCCGGTCGACAGTATTTGAACCGGGTTTTCCACATCGGTGCAAAACATATGTTTGGAATTCTCTTCACCGACTCCACCTTCATGCGCAGGTTTATGGATGCCCGGAAGATAACCAGTAAGGCTTTTTATTTAAAAAAAAAAAAAAAAAGAGAAAAGTTTTCATTCAGATCTAGCAAATAAAAGCTCTTGTGTGCACAGTATTCAAGGTTGCCTTTTGTGTTCTCAGATATCACCTCTACTGCCTGGCAAAAAGACTCTTCTGGTAACATGAAGCGGAGTCTGAACTACACAATAACCATCAACAACCCTCTGATTGGGAAGTTCTCCACTGCTACGGAGTACCAGGTGTGTTTACATCAGCATGAATGACGCTTTCCAGCTCAAATTGATTAATTTATATGTTAATGTTGTTTGAACTACGCCTGGCTGCTTATTTGTACTTTATTATCTGTCAGACGCTGTACAAAGAATCTAGGGATGGTCAATATTACCTCATAAACTCGGAGGTGTACACACATGACGTTCCCTATCATGACTACTTCTACACTCAAACCCGCTACTACATCATGAGTAACTCTAAAAGGAAATGTCGACTAAGGTAAAGTGTCAACTTTTTTTCTGGGTCTGGTTTATTTGGCACTACACTTAGACAAAGCTAGGTGTACTTCATATTAAACTGTACAAAACTAGCAATTTTAACATTTATTAAGTGGTAAACGCACAGTTATATCCTAATTAGATACTGCGCCATGTAAAAACCTTCACCCACCTTTCATGTCTTTATATTATGAGTCAGTATCTCTACAGACTTTATACTCTACCTGATTGCATTTTTTTAGTCACTTAACAAAGACCTATAATTTCTTCAAGCTTGGGGGGGGGGGGGGGGCTGGGCTAACTCAGTGGATGAACCAGTGTTGTCTGCACATAACCATTTTACATTTAGGCACGGAGTAGTGCAGTGGTTAGGATGGTCACCTCACAGGGTTCTGGATTCTCCAGTTTCGTCCCAGAACATTAATGGTGTTAACTGGTGGTTAACTGTGGATGTGAGCATTAAAGGTCGTCCCTCTCTGTGTTAGTCCTGCATTACATTTGCAACTTGCTAAGATGTGATTTTGTGACTCCTTGGCAGGTGCTCAAATGTGATTGTTTGTTTTTTTATTTTATTTGTTTTTTGGCTCATTCTTCTACAGTCTTTAAATCCTGGAGGTTGTGTTGGCCTCATCTATGAACTCTGACCTCCTAGTCCTTTCCGTAGATCTTTCAATTGAATTCAGGTCAGGTGATTGGCCGGGCCATTCTAGCAGCTGTATTTTCTTTCTCTGAAACCAACCTAGTTTCCCTGGCAGTGTGTTTGGATCTGTCTCATTTCATCGTCTTCATCCTGCTAGATGGCAGCAGATCTTACTCAAGAATGTCTTTGCACATTTTTCTGTTCATCCTTCCTTTTTAATTATATGAAGCGTGCCAGTGCCACATGCTGGAAAAACAGCCCCACACCATGATGTTCCCACTTCCAAACTTCACTGCTAGTTTTGGGGTGATATGGAGTGCCTTTTGAACTCCAAACATGGCGTGTATTGTGCCATCCAAAGAGTTCAGATTTGGTCTCTTCTGAACACGCCATTATCTCCCAGTATTTCACGGGTTTGTCTAAATACTGGTTCCTGATTTGAGCACCGGGTCGAGCAAGCAAGGCTAATGCAGAGGCTTTGTTTAATTTGATGCAAAGTATATCTTCATCACACATTATTTGTGTAGTTAACCATGTTATCAGTGAGTCTGACTTTTACTTTTATTCTCCTTAACTGGATTTTACTCTGTCACATTATCAGGGTGTATACCGATGTAAAGTACAAGAAGCAGCCATGGGGCCTCGTGAAGTCCTTTATTACCAAAAACTCCTGGAGTGGCATAGAAGAGAATTTCCGGCATCTGGGTGAGTAGACGGCTTCATCTCCACGCTGTGGAGGGAGAAGAGGGCACTTGCCTGTCTCCTTTCTTCAGCCTGTGATTTTCTTTTCCCTGATCTGATATGAACGAAGGCTCCAACACGCACCATCTAAAGAAACTGATGAGAAACAAAGTCGCAGACATCTATCAGTCTGGAAACTATTATAAAGGCATTTCTAAGGCCTTGGGACTCCAGTGGACCACCCTTACCCACTAATAGAGAAAACTTGGACCAGTGGTGAACCTTCACAGGAGGGGCTGGCCTACCAAAGTTAATTAGATAACTTAAATCGGAGGCCTTTTTTTTGCACCACGGACCGGTTTATGTCCGACAATATTTTTGCAGACCGGCTTTTAAGGTGTCGTGGATAAATACAACAAAATAAGACCAGTACTGGTTCCAAAAAAGATTTATTTATAACACACGGAGAAAAAAGACCCAGGGAAACAGAGTTAATGATAAAAACTATTTAAAAAAAAAAAAAAAAAAAAAAAAAAAGACAATTTAACTGACTTAAATTGACAACTCATCCAAGTCACACAAGAACCTGTAATATCATGTAAAAGAACAGCAGGCCTCACTCGTTTCAGTTAAGGTTAAGAGTTTATGATTTAACAATAAGGAGACTGGGGGCAGAATGGCATACATGAACGGCGTTCCAAGAAGAAAACCACTGCTGACCACAAATGACACATACGCACATCTCATACCTGCCAAAAAACATTTGGGAAAATACAGTGTTGAGATGTTTTGGCATGACCATAAACGGACCAGGCCGTTCATGCTGATTACTTTTGCTTTTGCTGAGTTAACCCACCTGTTTCCTTTTATTTATATATATTTTTTGGTTTTGCCCTGTGATTACACAACACAGAAGCAGAACTGCTGGAGGAGGAAGCAGAGATGAACCAAGGAGGTGGAGAGGCGGGGAAGATGGGTGGGCTTCGCAGGAGGAGGCGGACTTACAGCCGGACTCTGGCAGAGCATTCAAAGCCCAAAAAGCAGTATAGGCACGACGCTGAGCAGCACAGAGAAGGCAACATGGGTACTGACGCCTTTTTAATAATGAAACTACAGTTTATGAAAATGGGGTGGTGGGATCATTATAACTGTGCTTGGCTTTGAATTAAACACTTAAAGTTGATATTTTCATTGTAATGGCCTAAACTGGATTCAAGTAATCCTTAATGTGGGCTTAGACATTTAATACACTTTTTACTGTACACTTTGAATAGGAAAGACTCAAACCTGTTATAACTGTGTCATCTTAAGTAGAGTTATGGTACAATCTTTTGACACGCTCAGAGAACAGCAACTTTTATACCTCAAGCAAAAAACTGCTTGTCATTAAGAGGAAATGTCTTGACAAATGCGACATGCTCTGAGTGCAATATTATCCTCATAGGACTGCTAGTCAAAAACTGTTGTGTTGATGTTTGCTGCTGTATTTCAGGCCCTGTAGATATGAAAGGTCCGTATCGATGGAATGTCACAACGATAGTGGCTGGGATGAGTGTGGTGTAAGTTACCACACACACACACAGAAAGATAACTGTTTGTTTTGACTTACAAAAAAAAAAGTTTTAGTCACTTCCGCCTGCCTGCTCTGTTGGTCAGATTACTCAATACCTTCTGCCTTTTTTACAGTCTGCTGATCCTGACAATGCTGAATCTAGGCTTGTTTTTTAAGCTGTGGGCCATGGAGGATGTGGCCCAGCGCATGTATCTGACTACAAAGCATCGCCTGAGGGAGAGGAGCGAGGCCAGGTCAGTTGACTTCCCACTGCTTCTTTGTGACCTGCGTATAACCGAGGACTGTTCATAGATGGTACCTGTAATAGCTGTTGCCACAAGCTCTCAGAAAGCAGAAGTCTTAGTGTGGGTGGACGAGAGGAAGGGGTTCGTCTTCCTCCAGTTTTGTCTGGCCGTTTAAGCAACCCACATACAGCACAAGAGAGCTCTTGTTTTAATGACTCAGTGTTCAAACTGTCTGCTTCTGTGAATTTTTGGTGTTATGTAAGTGACATCAGTGGCCTTCTTTCACATTCTTCACTTCGTTTCCGTTTCTGGTTCTTCTGTAGCAAAAATACCTTACACATGAGAATGAATTCCTCCTTTTGTTATTTAACAGCTTAGCTGCTGAGTATGGATCCAAACTGGGAGCAGCGTTGAGGTCTCCAGAGGAGCTGCGCTTACTCAAAAATGTACTTCAGGACTCCATTAACCTCTTAGAACAGGTAGGTTGTTTAAAAGACCAGTTCATCACAAAATCAAATGTAAATATTTTTCCTTTGTTTAGATTTGTTCTGTTTTGGTTTGATTTGCTCATTTTTGCATATTACGAAGGCCTTTTTTCCTGTCAGTGACTTACTCAAAATCCTGAGTGACAAGACTGAACTGCACATTTAACAGCTGACATTTATATAGTTCAATGAGTTTCTGTTGTGATGGGGTCTGTTTTAAATTGCAAAGCATGTGCTTGTGTTAAAGTGCAGAGCATCGTGGCATTGGCACGAGTAAGGAAAGAAAGGAATTATCTGTTTCTTAGTGTTGTCTTTCAGCCTGACTGCAGTTCTCCCGTATCTTTGCAAACAATACGGCACCAAAATCCTGAAAAATGGCAGACTGACATTTGGATTCATGTTTACTAAACATATGCTTTTTTTTTTTTTAAATTTGTGAGAACTTCAAACATTTAAATAGCTATATATAGTGGTGGAGTTGAGATAAGAGTAATTAATTATGGCCATCTGTGAAGGCACCAATATTGCTAAATGAGCAGGATAAGCAAACCACTTTCTGCAGATATTCTAGCAGAGAGACTGCAGCTCTTTGCCTGCTCTCACTCCAGACGTCGAAAATATGTGGAGCATTATAAAATTAAAGAATCTGACAAGGATGGCCTGATCTCTTGAACATATCTTGTCCTGTATTAAGAAATGTAAATAAATGTTGTCTTTGTTCCTTCCATTAAATGCAGACTTACACAATATAGAACAGTTTTAATATCATGGCACTCTTGTGATTTACACAGCTTTTTAGAGTGATTCACATTTAGGCTCCATAAACCTAAAGAGTTGGAAGAAATATGAACACATCTGTTTTTTGTTTTTTTTTTATTTGTTTTTTTGGGTTTTTTTGGGGGGGGGGCAGGCAGTCTGTTATGTTAGCTCAAAGGCTAACACAGGTGTTCATCTGGTCTTGTACGTGTTCTCCTTGCAGCTTCGTACTTCACTGGTGATGCTGCAACAGAATTTTGCAACAGCCAATCACACTGCAGCGCAGCAGTGACGCAGCCACGCCTGGTGACTACAAAGCACCTGTCCCTGTGGGTAAAACGACACTGAAGCACTGAACTGTCTCAGAGGATACCTCTGCTATCCACAGATGTTGCCATGTGGGCATCCCCAGGCACATGCCGTGTTTTCTTCGTGGTTATGCATCCCGAAGCCTGTGGTGAGGTATCAGGTGCCAGGATGTTGTTTGTTTTCTAAGCTGCGGACTGACTGCTGGGAGGAGGATTATGTTTCACCAGTCTGGTTTAGATTTCTGCAGAGGACCACTCAGCTCCCGCAGCTTCCATGGTTATTTTAATGAGCCTTGTGCCACATGAACTGTTGTGAATACTTTAGTTTTATTTTTGGGATGTGAGTCAATATTATTTAAGCTTTTTGCACACATTTACGTTTTTGCACGAGTCTTATGAGTAAGGCTGACTTACGCTCCTCTCCCCAATAAATCCCGCTAATCAGTGACTCAGACTTGAAGGATCATCTACACACTGTGGTCTCGAATCATCTTGTACATGTATACTTCAGTTATTCTGGCCTGCTGATATTTCAATGATTACACTGTGGTTCTCTCCTGGACCTTAAATGAAGCAGACCAGAACTGATCCTCATCACCTGTTCAGGTATAATCAGGGTTGTTGTTGTTTTTTTTTTTTTTTTTGTTTTTTTTTCCCCTCTCCTCTGCACTGATCCAAATTTAGAGAACTGTACGATTTTTTGTAGTTTAAAATGCTTTTGATGAGGTGATCTTTCAGCGAAGGTGTTGGCTCGGACTATCTCAGTACTGTGAACTCACTCTGTCAACACTAGAGGAAAGCTTGTTCTATTTTATTTTATTTTTTTAATTCTTAAGGTTTACACATGT
This sequence comes from Mchenga conophoros, assembly GCF_057382185.1. NCBI lineage: Eukaryota > Metazoa > Chordata > Actinopteri > Cichliformes > Cichlidae > Mchenga > Mchenga conophoros. The sequence continues at coordinate 25,081,503 of NC_140534.1, read as the reverse complement.
CATTCTTGAATTTGAAGACTCTCATTTTCCTGTACGTATAAATCAATTTCGTTGAATTTGACTGTGTTTGGTCCTGATTGTTGTCGCTGTCTTGTCATTGATCATTTTAATAAATATTACTTTTGCCAGAAGTTTTGACTTTTCCTGGAAACCTTTAAAATATAAATAGTGTTTATATTTAAACTCTTAATGACGATTTTTCTAAATAATGTCTCAGTGTAAATAATGAGCTTAATTTCCAAGTTTGGTGCTTTCTCTTGTTGTGCCAGTGGAACAAACGGTTTCACCAGTGATTGATTTGGAACCTGGTATAAGGCTGATCTGTGTTGGCACAAAGTGATATTTATCTTTGGAAGAATCTGACTTAACTAAGACAGAACTGCCATATAGACTTTTTTTCTTTAAAAAACCCCCCAAACAAACAAAACCAAAACACACACAGATTGTGTTGGTAGGAGCTGCATAGATGCTCTGCTGGGGGAAGCAAAAGATTAAATGGGACTAAAGCCAAATGTGTCTCCATTATTTTGTCACAGGCGAAACATAATATGATCGAGAGTGTTTAATTATTGACCACAAGTCTGTCCTAATTCATCCTCAAAGGAAATTCTATTTCCTCTGTAGTATTCACTTACAGTAGTGATAGCGGGGACTAAACTGCAAGGAGACTCATTTATATTGCATATGGCAGGATTGCTGTTATCCTTATATGAGCATTAATAGTCAATTTGTAGTATTAAGTTATAGGAAAAAGAAATTACTACTTGAATGTTTCCATTTGCATGTTTGAATTCAGAATTTTATACCTGATGGCTTTCCTGAGGCATGCTAAAGAGATCAGTATATAAAACATTTATGTAAAAGCACAAATAGAACCCCACCAAACAAACATACAAATAAAAGCATTATTTGATGTTAAATTAGTTTTCTCTTTAAGTATTCAAAAAGCAGACTATGGACAGCGTGCATTGTTTTGGTTATATATTTCTGATATGACAATGAGCCATGATGCAATATGATACGTACACAGATGGCTAATATTTAAGGCTCAGGTAGGTGGGTCATTCCTAGTATTTGTTGCAATTTGAGTCCATGTGAAGGAACTGAGATTAATGTTAAAACATTAGCTTATCTGATGAGGCATTGATGGGACTAGTTCTTGAGATTTTGAGTCTACAAGACTGAGTCAATTTTCCTAAATCTTGCCTGTGACATATGCTCTCCATACAGTAATAATTAAAGACTAAAACTGGAACTTATAACAATTAAAACTAAACCGAAAAATTACACTATGGAAACTAAACTATATTAAAAGCAATCAGATGGCTATGTATCTAATATAATCACTTTTTAGCACACGTGTGCTAAACTGCCATGTCCACAATCATCAATTATGCCCGGATTTAAGTTATAAAAGTCCAAAAAAATGTTGGCATTATCTCTCTTGCATAACCAAATGTGCAAGAGTAAGATAAGCTACTTATAATTAATTTATAACGGGACGAAGCTTCTCACAAAGACCATTAAACTGACTGTTTGTTTTGATGGAGTGTTGGTACACAGCTTTTCCAGCACTTCACCTGAGCACAGCTGTGCATGCAGCAGTAGCAGCATCATGTGGGAGTAGGCTGGGCGGGGAAAAGCCACTTCATGTGACGTCAGTACAGAAACAGTTCAGCCAGTTTGGAGAGGAGGAAGCAGGACTTCTCTGTGTACCGAAACCTGGACGTCCACGCAGAAGACACCCCCCGGCTCCTGCAGGAAGCACCAGCCGAGCCGGATACTCAAACCCAGCCCCCGCCGTTGCCGCCGTTCCGCGGTCACTTCACGCGACTTGCATTTAGCGGCAGAAACACCGGATACGAGCTCTGCTGCCGGGACCGAGACTTCCGTTAAGAAGCACGGCGGGGGAAAATCGTTCCAGTCGATATTTCTAGAGGCTGGCATGTAGCAGCCCCGTGTGCAGGTATGTTTACCCGGGTTTGTCGGGTCGTGAAACCTGCTTTGACGCAGTGTGTCGCTCCGGTGAGACGGCGGCTTGTTGGCAGGTAAACGTCGGTTGAACGTCGGTTAACTGTGAGCTGCAGTCTGCAATTATGTTACCGACAAGCTGCAGGATTCATTGGGTTAAATGCCAGGGAAAACGGTGAAGTCCTAATATTTACATGCAGTCGAGTTTAAAGTCACAGCGTCTCCAATAAAAACTGATTTTTACTGAATGTGTCAGCACAGCATCCTGTTACTGGGACAAAAGTTTATTATGCAAGGTATAGTTTAGAGCAGGTGTGCTGCAGAAAAAAATAACTGATGATGTTAATTGATTATTCATAAGCAGGCGTGTATTTAGTTATTCTAATGCCATCTTGGCTCCCCATCTACCCTAAGTAAAATTTCATTGATAACACAAGTTGCAGCAATCAGCAGTTTTGTGAAGTAACACTTGTCTCAATGGTTTTCTATAGAATGTTCATGTTTATAACACTCGATAGTCTCTATATATGCTGACTAAATGTGGGGTAAGGAGTTTGCAGTAAGGCTACAAATAACCTGAAAGCTAGTTTTTTTATATGCCACTACAATTGTTGTAACTTTTGGTTATCTGTAATCGCAGCTGCTGTTCTGCGTGGTAATCATTTTTGGGTTTCTGTAGGGATGGTTCTGTGGATCAGCACATCTCTTTTACAGCCTTGTTTCTTGTGAGAAAGCAACATGTGGGACATTCCCTCAGTATGTAGTATTGGGAGGTGGGAGAAAGAATAGTAAAGTGGGAAATCTGGTCATCCTACCTATAAAGTATATATTAAGCTACAGCCAGCCGCTGTTAGGTCCTCCACCTGGAAGGTTTAGCATGGTGTCTTGGTTGGTCAGTTACCAGGTGTGTAGGTGTCTAAGAGGCTGACTTCCAAACGAGGTGTAGCTTCCTTGACCACTAGTGGTACATTCAGACCCGTTTTAGGAAGTATGAGAATATTATTGCTCTGGAAAAAAAAAAGCAAAGGTGGTCTTCTACCAGTAGGAAGCCATGGGAACATGCGTTGGTCTGGATACATCCATGGGAGCTTAACTATGTAAATGTTAGGCATAGATAAAAGTGCTGTGATTGAGTGGTGATTGTGATAATGAGATGTGTAGTATCTTAACTTGAGTAGAAAGGTCCTATATAAGTACCAGTCCATTTACTATTTGAGTCTTTGCACATGTACAAAGACTGATGTTGTAAATCCTGCTTTCTGCCGAGCACTGAGTGGAGGTGAGGCCACTTTAAGTACTTTTTATGTCTTTACAAGCTTCAGGAATTTAACTGTGCAGCTCTGCCTTTTAATGTACAGTCATTTGGACAGTGACATAATCTTCCTAATTTTGCTGCTGTACACCAGTTAAATGTATTTGTAATGAAATGGGAAAAATGTAATTAAAGTGTGGACTTTCGGAAAGGGTTTAGAATAAAAGTCTGCACTAAAACTGAGGATTTGCAGCCTTTTTTATGTAGTCCCTCCATTTTCATGAGCTTAAAAGTAAACAAACTAATGTTCCAAATGTTGGGATTATTTTAATAATTAGATGCAAATCCCATTTAGTTGATGACTCCCTAAACCCACAGAGCTCAACATGATCTGAATTTCCACCCTTATCCATCTGTACTCAGTGTTTTACAGTCATTTTTTAACATTTGACTGAAATTGTGCAGAAAGAAGCTCAGTAGCTTAGGAATTCAATCTGCTGCTGTTAGGAAAATGTGTAAACCACTACCCTATTAGCTGCTGTTGGCATGCTTTTGGTGCAAAATACTGATAGCGTAACAGTTGATATTACTACGTGATATTATCAATTTGCAGATCTCTCCGTATCAACATTTATAACAGCTGATAAATGAAAAAAGTAAAGAAGAAATGGGAGAAACACCATTCAGGCACGTTATCACTGTTGCTGTTGCATAGTTTGTCCACTAGAGGGCACTGCTGGTAACAAGGTAACAAACCTGGTAAGAAAGCAGTAACAAACCCTGATCCAAGCAGAGTGTGAACGAGTAAATACACATAAAAGTACACATAACAAGTGTTAGGTACATTGGTTTATGTTTTGTGTGTATGTGAAAAAAACCCCCAATATATCAGCTAATATATCAGATACTGGAGTCCCCCAAATATCGGTTGGAGTGATTGTATATCGGTCTGTCTTCATTTCTTTGTCAGCAACGGGCATTGAGACACTGAGACATTGTTGGAGGTTTCCTTGTCACACTTCTTTGGCTCTGGTATATAGTCAAATGAGAATGTTATTTTATGCTGTTTATTTTCACATTCAAATTGAGAGTTTGGCCTAGGATGAGAATGAGCCTCGATTGTGTCAGACAAATATGGTGTTTACAGCAAAATTATATAAAGTAAGTAAAGCAAGCATCCTCGACAGTTGCAATCTGGAACTATTAACTATGAAAAATGTTGCTGATTTGCTTTCAGCTAATAATCAGAGTTGTAAAAGTGACGTCTTCCATCCTAAACGACAGCAATTCCTAGATATTGAAGCAAAATGATGTGCTTTGCCCTGAAAAGCTTTTTGGCCAAAGCATTAAACACCACAGCTGTAAAATTGCTGAGTGCAACAGTCACACTGTAAGCCCTTGCAGCAGTATTTTTCTTTATTTGTCAGGGAGCAGATGTGCTGTTTGGTGCTAGCACACACCCATTAATCAGTACATGTAACCCAATCTGTCCTCTCTTTAGGATCTTACAGATCCAAGGGTGCCTGGAAGGACCCTAATTAGATGCTGGTAACCTTTTCTGACCCAGAATGTCCTTTTTAACACATTAGCGTGATTGCTGGCTGAGCTTTAATAATAACACACAATTTCATTCTGTGATTTATTGCTAATCAGAGGCTCATTCATATTCCTCCCAAAGATAGAGGTTTAACTCAGCTGAAGGATTAACCCCACTTTGTCATGCCATGATTGAGAGGCCACCTAAGACCTGCCATTGCTATAACTGCTGACACCACCTCAACCCAAATCCATATCCATCTGTGCCACATAAACAAGCCAGTGTGCGGGGGGTGGGGGGACTGATCATTTGCTGTAAATCATTAAAGGGTGACAGATGTGTGACAGATGTGAGGACAGGAAGTGACGTGAAAGTGCTGTGGAAATCTGTTCAGAGCACTCCACCATCTAAAATGCATGCAAGTGTCTGGTAAGCTGCTGCATGAAAAGGTCAGTTCAGCAAAGTGGTATTTTCAAATGATTATTAGCTGAAAGCAAATCAGGTAAAGGTATTTTCACTTAATACTTTTCCCTTCCCTTTGATCATCTGCAACTTTTCACTTTCCTCGAACTCATTACCTGTTTTAAAACCTCTGACAGGCTGCAGGGCTCTCTGTAATGAAGAGGCAAGCCAAGAAGGTGCTGGAGGAGGAGGCGGTCTTGTGCTGCTGCGAATACATGAACAGACATGGACAGCGCAGCCATGTAGCAGCCTGCTGCTGTGACTGTGAGGACCTGGATGACGCCTGTGACAGGTGGGAAATGCGAGATTTAATTTTGTGCCCCAATTTAAGGCAAGATAGACAACTTGTTTTTGGTGTATTTCGATGAAAATCCATAATAGTCTTTAGGTGAATTGTAATTCGATTGATCTGAACTAGACTCCTGTCCCTCCTCTGAGCTGTTTTTGGCCAATCACAGGCCCTGCTAAAGATCATCAGTTTTTAGGAGAGAATGAAAAAAGTTAGTCGGCTAAGGATTAAAGTCCATGTTTCTTTAATGTTTTTTTTAGATTTTATAAATTTAGTAACAATTTAACATCACAGTTGAAATGTTACTGGTTCAGACTTTAGGAGATTTTCACAAAACTACATAACTACAACAAACACACAGACTGTAGTTAAATCAAGACAAAAAACGTATAATACTAATACTATAAATAAAAAGGAGCAACCTTTAAAGATCTGTTATACCAGCAGAAATAATATACAGAAAACAAAACACAAATCAGACAATTTGGTCAAATTCCTGGACTTGTCTGACCAGCGGTGCAAAATCCAAAGAGAATCACATCATTTTCATACCAAAGCTTCTAATATAACAGTGCTGGGATCAGTGACTCTATGTGAAAGATCCTTGGTTTGACACTGGGAGGAGACATTAACCCAGTGTCATGGGGTCACATGTACACGTGTACTCCCAGTGCCCAGTCCAAAACCCGGATAAATGGAAGGGCTGTGTCACGAAGGCCATCTGGTTTAAACACTGTGCCAAATCATTTACAATCACATAACAGAACAGCTGAAAGTGCTGGTAATTCTCTGCTGCTGCTTGCATTATATGTGCAAAGGGCACAAACTGTCTTGCTTGTTCTTACAGAGACGCTTTAACAGAATTATAACCCAGAAAGTAAATTTAAAAATGTAACTACTGTCTTAGTTCTGTCTATCTAAAACAAAAGATATCAGATAATTTTATTTCTACCACATCAGTGATGGAAGTAAGGAGTTACTTTTTTCAGTAACGAGTAATCTAACTAATCACTATAACTATCGTTACAACGCCGTTACAGTTACTAACAAGGAAAACTATTTTTCAACAAACAGACGGTTGAAGCTGTCTTCAGCTTATTGCACCTTATATCAGTTGCACGGAAGAAGCTGTCTATGTAAGTAATCAGGGCCCCCCAAGATCTGGGCGCTACAGCGTTAAGCAGCTCCGCGCGCTCCCGCGGACGGCAATCACTTTCTCCCTGACGATCACTTTTTGGCACAACACCTGGAGCTAAGGGAGCAAAACAATCGCATGAGTGCTGCTGTTTGACTGAGGAAGAATGAAGTAGTCGCGGTAAGCCAATCACATGACCACTTTAAGATGACAAAGCAACAAGGTGACATATACCAGTTTTTAAATTGTGTTGATAGGCCACGTAAAACCAGAGTCATGATAAACAAAATATACGCGGTGTTTGTTCCTGAATAGTTTTGTCATGTTTAGGACAGAGCTAGCAAGTACTCTCTGCTTATGACCAAAAAAACAACAACAAAAAACCTCTACCCTTTCATGTTGGTGGAAAAATGCACCATGTCGACCAATCAAAAAATGATATGGCAACATGACATTTGGTTGTTTAGGAAGAGGGGGAAGTTTTAGGAGTGATGGTGAGAGAGAGAAAGAGAGAGAGACAGCAGAAAAGTTAGTTAAGTAGTTAATGTGTTGTCTTGTGTAGTTAGTCTGTAGTGTTGTGGGTAGTTTTGTGTTGTGTGTCAGAACAATGAGGCGACTGCTGTCTCCAGGTAGAGAATAGGAGTGATACACCTGCTGCTGTCAGACCTGCAGGTATCGGGCTGTGATGTTCTCCTTTATAGTGGACAGAAATATTTGGAGTGGCACAAATAATTTGTGCGCCATCTTATTGAATGCAGAACAGCTGATTGTTATGTAAATAGTTTGAAATTGTTATTAAAAAAAGGGGGTAAAAGGTAAACGGCTGCAAAAGCTGTGCATATGATTTTAAAATTGACAATTTATATTTGCATTTAAAGTTATGAAATATGATTCATTAAACACGTTTGTGGTTGTTACAGTAAAAAATATAACTTTTTCTACTCTGATATTATGTTTTTTGTCTGATTTTAGATCAATTGTGTTAATACAGTATGTCAAAATGAAAACATAACTGTAAATTCATACACGCTGAAAAGAATGATACCAAACAAGGCAAAGTAAATAGTTTTTAAAGGTGAAATGTAGAGGAAACATCAAAAGTAGTTAAAAATGGCCAAATCTACCCTGGACCCCAGAGGATTAAACTTTTTTTTTTTTTAAGTAATGCAATAGTTACTTTTCAAGTAATTAATTACTTTTAGAATCTTGTAACTCAGTTACTTTTTTGAAGAAGTAACTAGTAACTATAATTAATTACTTTTTCAAGGTAACTTGCCCAACACTGTACCCCATTAAAATCACATTTTCATTGAGGCCCACTTATTCTGAGATATTTCGTAATATGAAGCTTTTTTGTATTCCTGTTGGGAGGGTCGTAGAAGAGAGGGGAAGACCTATAATTTTCGGCCTCAGGTGTGATTTGTGTGTGCTTGTTGCAGCTTTATGGCCCAATAAGAAATGCTTCATTTGCCGTCACGTCAGTAAATGTTGGGCTCTTGATAGTTCCATTAGTCGACTAATTTGGTAGTCAGAAGCATGAGTCCTGCTGATGACTGAATGCTTTATTGTATCATCAATATCAGGTTTTTCACATAGTGACACTCAGGGTATAAAAATCACATTGTAATTGCAATCTGCTGTTTATTATGAAAATATGATGAATGAATAACTTGTATTTGAGTTCTCTGTCTGTATTTTGGGTGCTTGAAACATGTTAGTAAGTTCCCTACATGGTTACTTTAATTAAAAAAAAAGTATTACAGCTTTTCCGTTACCTCATCAGGTTTCTGAAGAGGGAACCTCAGAAGCCTGAATCCCTGTCACAGGTGGCTGCAGTCGTCACAGATCGGATTCGTGTGCCGTGGCTGTGGGGTGGAGCTCGCAAGGTGGACCTGTCCATCATTCCTCCTCTTCTTCTCCTTCCTGCCCTGCTGCACCTTGCTGCTCTCCACTTCCTGATTGGGATGGTGGTTCTGACAGCTCTGCCGGGCTTAGTGCTGTGGTACTACTATTTCACCCACCGTAAGAAAGGACGGACCCTCTTCTTCCTCAGCCTGGCCCTTTTCTCCTTGGCGTACATGTACTACTTGTTCATCACTGAGGTGTTTCCACGTGGGGATTTTGGACTGCTTCAGCTAGCGCTGGTAAGCGTCGGGGTTGTCCTCACCCTGCTGGCTCTTTTCCACACCAAGAGAGATCCGGGCATCCTGCGCCCAAACGAAGAGTCCGTTCACAGCAAGGTGGCGTATTGCAGAAACCCTTCCCTCAGTGGTGGGAGGCAGGATGTGACGATGACTGTAGCCAACCGGGCTGGGGTGTCGGAGCATGCGGAGGAGGAAATGAAGGAAAGCAACCGAAAGAACTGGTGTCAGGCATGCAGGATGGTGCGGCCCCCCAGGGCGGGGCATTGTCGCATCTGTGGTGTCTGCGTGCTGCGTCTCGACCACCACTGTGTCTGGTGGGTTCCATTCAAATTCCTCTCACTCGACCTGCCTGTCATCACTGCTTTCTTCTCCTTCAAACACTGAAGTTGTCTTGTTTGTGACCTGCTTCTTTTCTCCACAAAGACCACGCAGATCTAAAATAACACCTTTAATTTATAAGAGTTAAGTTACTCTGTCTTTGCAGGTAATGAGCTCAGAGAGAATGAATATCTTTGTCCTCTTGTGTCTAGCTCAACATATTTTTTTCTATGTTGTGTTAACGTCACAATTTCCTTGCTGCCATCCTTCTATACCATGCACGCTCCTGCATGTTTGTGTGTAGTGTAGTGTAACCCTGGAGTCTCAGTACAATGTTTTGTCTGCTTGTGTGTGTACACGTGTGTTTGTGCGTCCCCTCCTGTCTGTGTCGGGGCAGGATAAACAGCTGTGTGGGGCAGGCCAATCACCGCAGCTTTCTGCTCACGCTCGTCCTCTTCCTGCTGACGTCCCTGTACGGAATCAGCCTGGTGCTACAGAGTGTGTGTCCACGGCAAAATCTCCTCTTCGCCTTACTCTACTGCCCAGGAGTCTACAACCAGTACAGGTAGTGGAAACAGACATACAGTTCTGTCAAAAACTAAGTATACCCCATTAATCAAGAGCTTGTAGAACCACCATTAGCAGAACTTTGAAGTGGTATTTTCTGTTTGGCTTTATCATGTTGCTGTGAAGGAATTTTGGCACATTCTTCTTTACCACATTACTTCAGTTCATTGAGGTTTGCAGGAATTAATTAATGCAGAGCTCTGTGAAGGTCCCACCACAGCATTTCAGTCAGTTTGAGGTCTGGGTCATTGCAACACCTTTATTCTTTTATTTTTCAACTATTCTCTTGTAGATTTGTTGCAGTGTTTTGGATCATCATCCTGTTGCATGACCCAGTTTAAAACCAAGCTTTAGCTGCCAGAAAGATGGCTTCACATTTGTCTCTAGAATACTTTGGTACACAGAGGACTTCACGGTCAAATCAGTGACTGCAACATGTCCAGTTTCTGTGGCCACAAAACAAGCCCAAATCATTTTCCCTCCACCACTGCACTTTATAGTTAGCATAAAGCTTTTGTGCTGATATGATGTGTTTGGTTTTTCTGTGCATTATGGTCAAACATCTCCACCGAGCCAGGATACATGGGCATTACATCAGGAAGGACATCTGGTGTCAAATCTGTGCCAAGTTGTAACTTTCAGATTCATTCACTGTTTGAAATAAGGGAGCAGCCTTAAATGACTATGCATGTATGTGTGTATTGATTGGAAACTGTAAAGATTTCCAATTTTTATGCATAGCTAATTGAATTCTGGCACTAGCATCAGGGCTGTAACGGTTCTGAAACAGAGACCAAATCCAGAATGAAAACAAGGCATTGCCCCACAGACATCAGGAAACACTGGTGACAAATGGAAGGATAATACCACTACCATAAGCCACACTACACTAGTGGCGGTGTTATCTTTGGCGTCAGCTTTATTGTGAAATACACAGTTTAAATCAACTTTTTTGTTTTTTTGTAGAAAAGACTTGGTGTTGCTGTAAAAAAAAAAAAAAAAAAATCTGTGTAAATACAGGTTTATAATCAGCTCAGTAAGGTTTGTATATAATGACGTTCAGTGACCATGTGGACCTGTGGTGGTTAATGCTGAGATCTAAAATATGGAAGGGAACTAAAAATGAATGAGAAGAAGTGTTTGAGTTTACTTTTAATTCATTATTTCATCACAGGTGATCATACATGTAATTTATTTCCTCATTCGCCTTCTCATTGATCTCCAGTATGTTGTCCATATTCCAATATGATGGAATTAGTCTGTTATGGCGTCATTGTGATGTCGTAAAAAGTGTGTTGTACAGCTCTCATATAATCTGTTACTCGATATGGTTTGACTTTGTGTCCTAACGATGAATGTCAAGGTCAAATGCTTAGCAACCCTAGGTACCCAAACAAATGGAACAGATTATATACTCTGTACTAGTATTTATACTAGAAAGAGCATAATAAATAAATCAGGCTCTACAGGCAGGTTTCCTTAAAATGTAATGTAATCAACATATGTATTCACAGTGCCTTATTAATTAAAATTAGGAGCCTCTGTATTGTTACCCTGTGAACAAAATTAAACATCTTAACTGCACAGCATCAGTACTTGTGCTTAAATAAACACCCACAGCTGAGATAGAGTCCACAGAAAATAGGGTTGACAGCCTTTTTCGCAGCAATTAAGATCCTCACTGACCCACTGCACAGCCATTTAATACTTTTCCCAGAACTACCAGAAGTAAGTGAGGACCTTCCATGAGCATATTGAGTGTCTGGCTTTTTTCGCTCTACTGAATCACTTTCAAGAGTACCTTGAAGCAGTGCCCATTAAGCTGTTGGAGAAAGATTCACAGTTTTTGCTCAGAGCAACGAGCATGCATGTGAAGTAGTTCAAATGACTAGTACTGGCACTGCTACTGAACTCAGAGTTAAAAACTGTGAATGAGTATCATGCCCTCAATATGTAAAAATACTGGTTCTTTTAACTGTGATCTGTCCATTTACACCCTTTTAAACTGGTTACACTAAATATTTTATCTTTGAAAGTGGCTGAGCATGAAAATAAAACCCTTTTGCTGGTAAAAAAGAAAAAAATTGACTACCTCCGTCCTTGTCTGTGTTCCAGCACTGCTCTTTGCTTCACCTGTGCGTGGTACAGCAGCATCGTGACGGGCGGGTTGCTTCACCTGCTGGCGATACAGCTCATCAACGTCAGCTACAACGTGACCGAGCGCGAAGCCCGCATCGCCCTGCGAGAGAAAACCGCTCGCAGCGCCTACTGGGGACTCGTCGTGAACACTGGCGCCTATTCCCGAGGTTTCCGTGGCAACTGGTCTGAGTTCATGAGCATGGGAGACAAAGTGATTCCCCCCTCTCCCACTGACTTGGTGTGAGAGACTTGTGATGCAATGCTGTTTAAAGTTTGGGAATTGTGGCTGCTGGTGTGTTAGTGTCCACTGGATGGCAGCATGACTCCTTTTAACTGATTGGACGTGCTGCTGGCAGCAAACCTCAGAGCTGCTACGTTTTTAACGTGCAACATATGGAGTTGCACTGACTTTGACACTTAGCAATAACAACTACTCACGCCCATAAGATGCACATACTGCCATAAATGTGAAGGACATGCAGGATCTCCTCTATGCAGCTGGTCATATACGTCACCTCTGCCAAACAAATATTACTAGTCCTTCACGCTGGATGTCTTCCTTGACTTGAAGGCTGACCTTATGTCTCCCCTCCTTCGTAGTGCCTTGATGCGAGACAATAACTCCAATCTGCTGATCCTGGTGGGGACATTTTGTCTGAACACAGCACAAGATGATGCCTCTGAGTGCACAGATAGGATATTCAAGGAGGCTCTCTAGGGCTCACTATAACCTTTTTATCATTCACAAACAGACTGCACTTGACCTTACTTGGCCTTGTGAAACGAATTCATGGATATTTATCACAACTAATTGAAACATTTTGGCACAGGCCAGATAGGCCAGCTAATTTGAAGTTCCACAGCAGCTGATTGCTTAGTTATTACCACACGGTTACTTTGACTCTTTTAATCCGTTTCAAAACTGACTCAGAAATGGAACAACTCTTAGATAAATGGAAAACGCAAATGAATCAATATGTTTTGGCATCAGTTAGAAATGAGTTTTTCACTGCTTTTGGTTCTCACAGGCATTAAAGGGTTTTTTTGGGGGGTTTTTTTGTTTGTTTTTTGTATTCCAATAATTGCTCTGGTTGATTTATGTGTTTCTGTGAAAATATTTTATAAAATAAATGTAAGAAGTGTGCAGTGTGTCATCTTCCAGAGTGATGCTGAGATGTTTGCGTGTCGCCTGCATCAGTATGCAGTACGTTGCCCGTTCTGTCGGTCTTCCCAGAGGCGTTACAGTGGATGGGAGCAGAAATCCGGGAGAACCTCAGTCACTTTGCGGCACAGCTTCTCCCTCCGCTCGTCCTTCTCTCTTTCCTTGCGCAGCAAACATGGAAGTTGCCTCCAGGCCAGGAAACATTGCCGCAGCACTCGTCTGATATGCAGGCAGATGGAGGGACAGACGGGAACAGAGCAAGTGAGCAATAACAAAATGGATTAAAGGGACCTCTAGCATGACAACAGCTAATAAGTTCTCACATGTAACTCTGTGCGAGTATATCATAATTAAAATAGCCAGGAAAAGAAGAATCTAAGCAGTATCTTGTCTGTGTAAATTCTGGCTTGCTACTTTAACAGATTTATGGCATGAACAGCAGCATGTTAGCATGCTGGCTCTAGGATTTAGGGAGACCATACAAGCACAGATGGTTTTATATAAGACCGCTATATCACAATTACCCCCCCAGATTTATTGACTTTTGGGTATCTACAAAGGCTATTATTGCAGAAACGTGGCCCGTTTAGGAGCGCTACACACTGAGCTACAAAAGCATCCCAACAGACTCCATTAATCATGATATGAAAAGACATTTGCAGCTAACAGCAGATATGAGTTGGTGCACCGGAGTCAAGGAGATGGTGGTATAAATTTTCTGTCTAATGAAGAGGAAGTTACACTGGAAAAGGAAGATGGAAAAAAAAGATGCACTTCATATTTCATATTGGTGAATATCCAGAAACTGCTTCTGCAATGTGTATTATAGAATTACCATCTACACAACTTCCTAGTAAATCTATTTTTTCAGGGCTACTTGAGGTCTTGAGAGTCTCTTATTGAAAATGCCTAGAGGTCAAATGAATGTTTACATCTTCAAAGGCTTGCAGGCCCTGTCCTTTCTCTAAGAGCTGCAAAGACTGTTCTGATTCAGCAGTTTAACTTGTAATTAAAGTTCTTTCAAGTTGTTAAATATAATAACACCCACTTGGCTGGTTATATTACTGTGAACATATGGCAAAGTCAGGGGTAGCAGACCTCTCATTATGCTCCAGAGCCAGCTCCTGATGCTCCCACTCCACCAGCCTCTCCTGAGTCACGTGGTCCAGCAGCGCCAGCAGAAACCTCCTCAGAGTGCGTGTGCGATAGAAGCGCTCGGCTCGCTCTTCCTGAATTATCTGTATGTCTCTCATCTGGAATGAAAAACACTTGCTTACAAATAGGAATACAGTAAAAGTGAACAAAAATTATAAGATGAGATGCACAGTGCTGTGAAAAAGTATTTTTCCTTTTCTTGATTTCTTAGTTTTTTTGGTATTCATCACACTTACATGTTTCAGATCATCAAATATCATCTTGATGCATTGTGAAAAGGTTATTTTTCCATAAACCTAAAAACTGATTGTGCCACCTTTAGCAGCCACATTGAAGGCTGACCAGCCAGTTTAAGGTCACGCCAAAGCATCGCAGTCTGATTTGAGGCCAGAGTGTGATTAAGCCGCCCCAACAGCTTTATTTTTTATTTCTTTTTTAGCCATTCAGAGGTGGACTTGCTGGTGTGCTTTGGATCATTGTCCTACTGAATAACCTAAGTGCTCTTGAGCTTCAGGACAGAAAGTGATGGCCATAAATTCTCCTTCAGGATTTTCTGGTAGAGAGCAGAATTCATGGTTCTATCAATTATGGCAAATCGCCCATGTCCTGAAGTATTAAAGCAGCCTCGACACTGTTGGTATGGTGTTGGTGTTCTTTTTATGAAGTGCTGTATTAGTTTTTATTACTAAAAAAGTAATAAAAGTAATAAAAACTAATACAGGGGGGGGGGGGGGGGGGGAAGCAAGAAGGTCCTGATTTCAATTCCACCATCAGGGTCTTTCCGTGTGGAGTCGGCATGTTCTCCCCGAGTTTGTGTGGGTTCTCTACAGGTACTCCGGCTTCCTCCCACAGTCCAAAGACATGCATTTAGTGGGATTAGGTTAAGTGGTAACTATAAATTGCCCATAGGTGTGAATCTGAGTGCGAATGGCTGTCTGTTTCTATGTGTTAGCACTGTGAAAGACTGCTGACCTGTCCAGGGTGTGCCATGACATGACCTCTGTAATGAGTCAATCACCTCTTGGAGTCTACTTGACTTTGCCAGACAGGTTCTGTTTTGGTGATTTCTCAATTGAATAGGTCGGGTAATTAGACAACTGAATTATGAAACTGAACTCAGCTTTTCCAAAAATTGCTCTTATTATTTTTTTTCCGCATAGGGCCAGGTATTTAAAAAAATGCATTTAGTATTTATCCATCCATCCATCCATTCGCTTATCCTTTTCAGGGTCGCGGGGGGCGCTGGAGCCTATCCCAGCTGTCATAGGGCGAGAGGCAGGGTACACCCTGGACAGGTCGCCAGTCTGTCACAGGGCCAACACACAGGGACAGACAACCATTCGCACTCACATTCACTCGCACAATGGCAATTTGGATTTTCCAATTAACCTATCCCTTCAAGCTGCATGTCTTTGGACGGTGGGAGGAAGCCGGAGTACCCGGAGGGAACCCACGCAAACACGGGGAGAACATGCAAACTCCACACAGAAAGACCCCGGCCTGATGGTGGAATTGAACTCAGGACCTTCTTGCTGTGCGGCAACAGTGCTAACCACCGTGCCACCGTGCTGCCCCAAATAACTGATTAAATTTAGTATTTAATCAGTTATTTTTGTCTAATGTTAATTTTTTTTGACCTGAAACATGTAAGTGTGAAAAATATTTTTTAAAAAACACTAAGAAATCAGGATATAAAAGATGGTTGAAAAACTAAAGGAAAATCTAATATAAGTGTTGGTTGTCTCCTTATTTGATGTTTTTCTGATAGTGTGGGTGGTGACTGGGGAGCTGGTGACTCAGAAGGTCACAGCAGATGATTTCCATTATTTTCATACTCATCAAGCTGATCAGTGACCCATATCGCCCTGTGGATGGTTTATTATCAACTGGGAGAGAGAAGTCACATGAACACAGGAATGTCTCGTGGTAGGAAAGAACTTTGTTTTGATTTGCATTGATCCCTCTCGTGTACCCAAGTCATGCCAGCAAACACAGACAGCAAAACAGAGGCACAGGGCTGGCTTCTTTCCTTTAACCTGTCACTCATACAGACTGGAAAAATGAAAATATGACTGAGCAGGTAGAAGAGGAGATTAGGAAAAAGATATTTCTTTTAGTCAGCCCCGGATGGCGTCTGTATGTGTGCAGGTGTATACGCACCCTTTTCCAGCAGGTTAAGCTCCTCCGAAGCAAAAAGTGCTGGTGCAGTTGGTCAGCACAAGCTTCTTTGTCAGACACAGACTCTCTTGCTGATTGCTGCCAGCCTAATGTGCACTGCCTCAGGAGGATGAAAGTGTGATGACGCTCAGCCAGCTGGCAGGGAATGAAAAAGAGGGGGGGAAAAGCACCAGTGTGCACTCGTGAATGTAAACTCAATCATATGTGCCAGGTAGAAAAGCCATGTACTCGCATCCAAACAGAGAGGTTTTATAACAAGCTCTGAAACATGAATACAAAAGATTTTCTGTGTTCATTTGTTAAGCTTTGCTAAGACAGGAACATTTGGAGGATGAAATAGTGATGATGTCAAGGGAGTGCTGCTAGAAAGCTTTTGTTTGGACGTATTCCTTCTGCACTTTCACGTCCAAAGTGTGTCGTAGATTTGCCTTTGGCTCGGTTTTTGAGTGACAATAATTTATTTTTTAAAAAACCAGAGCAGTTTGTGTATTGCTCACAATTGCCACTTTAACACATTAATGGTGTTAAAGTCAAACAAATGTTTTTAGTTTACTCCTCACAGCCAGAAATACAATAGTACTTGCTGGCTCCCTGTGTCGCTGTAGACTGACAGCTGAAATGGACAGGACAGGTGATTTACCTCCACACTGGCTTGTCTGAGCTGAATGAGGCGTTTCCATGGCGCCAGGCCCCGCCGCAGCAACAAGGTTCTGCAGTGGTGTTGGCGGGCCAGTGCCATCAGCTCCCGTTGCCTTTTCAGTTGTCTCTGTTTCTCCTCTTCTCTCTGTGCAGAAACACAAAGCGAGATTATTTTTAATATTCTGCAGGGAGTCACATGAGAGAACCGCTTCTTGTACTCAGACCCACGAAGTTCCGCTTTTTTGCGGACATCCATAAAATATGAAGTACACCTCACCTCTCTTTCCAGCCTTTTCTCCTCCCGACGTCTTTCTGCTGCTTTGCGTTTCTCCTCCTCCTCCTCCCTCAGCCTGAGCTCTTCACCGGCTTTCATCTGAGCCTGAAAGTTGTGTTTGCCATTAAATTTGGATGTTTTTTTTAACGACAGCTGTTTTGGAGGTCCCAAAATAAAAATGGTAAGAGGTCTGCACTTATGGAGTGCATTTTAACCTTAGCTGGCTTCTACTGCTTTACTATCGGTTTCTCATTCACCTATTCACACACACACCCGGCTTCACGTCTTTCCTGAGATCAGTTACAAACAATGAGGGGCAGGGAATCAAACCACCAACCCATGGGAAATCAGAGCCACCACTTGAACCACAGCTGCTGCTGCAAAAAAAAAACCCCACGTTTCCCCAGAAAACGACCTTTCAACTTACCAGCTTTTCTTCTTCTTTCTTCCTCTTGAGTTCTTCAATTTCCTTCCTTCGCTCTGCTCGCTGACGTGCTCGGGCCTCCATGGCTTCAGAGAGACGGAGGGAAAGTGAGCGGATGACAAGCTTTTCTTCTGTGCAGTCCAGTGATTGGTCATGTACACGTTTCTTTCTTAGACTTTTCATTCTGAACACGAACACATCGGCCCAAATGTAAACTGCTCACAAGTGTGACTCGGAGTCACTTAATTTCCTGAATAAAAGAGCTACAGCAGTGCTTCACCACATCTTTGGGAGATGGAAATGAACTTTCTGTGTATGTGTGAACGTGCAAGTTCCCCTGCACAATGAGCTACTTTTAATACTGACCTGTGGTGAGTGGATGGGGGCATGTCTGCAGCGTGACAGCTTTGCTTGAAGGTGCACTCTGACTGTCAGGTTCTCCAGTCCCTCTCGGTGCCCTGCAACAGAAACAAAGGCCTGTCAGAAGTCTGTCTGATACTGTTCCTGGCAAGTGTTACTCAGAAAGGTAATGACCAAAGCCAAACTTGACTGACATACATTAGATTGTCTGTAAATCTGTAAATGAACTCCAATGTGCCGAGCTTTCTTCTGTTACTGTATACACTGCTTGGAGAGTGTATTCCCCCTGTAGCAGTCATAAACTTTTTCTTTCCTTTTACTCATTCTAAAGTTTAAACATCATCTGTTTCTTTTATCTTCTCCTCCATGATTTATATTAATAACAAAAGCTGTTATCGGGTAACAGATTGTACCGCAGTGCATCTTCATCTATATTATGGAAACCGTAATTATCTATACCATAGTACCAAACTACACATATGAAATATTGGTTCCTTTTAACTTTACCTAATGAGGTGTTCACACAAATAAACCTTTCCACTTGTTCTGCCATTAGTCTGCGCCGAGGAAAGAGAAGTGAACAAACAGTGATTACTCATCTTGAGAGGTTTCAGAGCTGTTAACAAATTCGGAGTGTGTGGAGTTAGTCTTACACAAGGCTGAGTGTGAAGCCAGGTTAAAAATAGTATGTGAAACAATTTAGTATACGGGATCAACCTAAACAGCACAGGCTCTAAATCTCTAAGCCTGAGGAACCAACCAAACATGGTTTCATTTCAACATCTGTCACACGAACATTTCCAAGTTTAAATAATGCACAGTGAAAGGTCATCCCTCCTTGGCTTCATCCAAATTGCACATGCAGGCTGTGACAAATATCTCTCAGTGGGCTCCGTCCTTCTTCATGTGGACCCGTTCCACAGCTGATTCATGAGAAAGCACAGCAGTACATTTGTATACACATTTACAAGCTACAGGTGGGCATGGTGGTGCAGTGTGTCTTCATACCAAGCAGGTTCTGGCTTTGAACCTTCAGCTCAGCTTGGGCCTTTTTGTGTGGAGTTTGTAAGTTGTATGTTTGTACAGGATTTTTAAGCATGAACGGATTGTTCAATGACGGTCCAGCATGTCACGATGCTCAGAATCTGCCTTTGCAAAGCTCACAGCTTTCACTGCACCTGAGCCAAATGTCTTTTCCTGCAGGGGGTCTTCAGGAGGGGACACCAGTTTCCCTGTTTATGAAGCAGCACTGGAGCTTATATACATCCAGTTCATCTGGGCTTTTTCCACCTTGCTTTGGGTTCCTAATCAGATTTTAAAGTTGTGACACCAGTTTAGCTTACTTGGATGAGCAGGCAGTCATAAGCTGAAAGGCTCAATCCAGTGTCCCGCATTCGAGTCTCAACCAGGACTCTTTGTTGCGTGTCCTTCCCCCAATCTCTATCCTATTTACATGTCTAGTCTTCACTGTTCTATCAAATAAAGTCCAGAAAAGCCCGCTCTCCCCCTCAAAACGGTTATACCCCTAGAAAAAACACCACATTCCTACACCACATTAAGGTCGAAAGAAGCCAGTGAGGTGGTTTGGGCAGTGACCAGGATCGTCTCCAGCACACCTCCACCTGACGCTTTTGTAGGGCACAACCAACAACGAGGACACCTTTTGTTAGACCCTGAACTCGCTGCAAAACTATATTTTTCAGCTGGCCTGAGAGTACCTCGGGCTTCACAAGGAAAAAGCGAAACAGGAAATGTAAATCTGGAACTATAAATGAGCAGAAGTTATAAAGGATGGACGGACACTAAGCATACTCATTATTCAAAACTTTGCAAAAATTATACTTTGCTTTAATTTGTTATGAAATTAGAAACATTTGGCATCAGCAGACTGGATAGACTAACAAAAGACAGAAACTAAAAGCATTTATTAATGACTTAATTATTTATAACTTAATAGCACAAACTGACAGCCCAGAAGTTGCTTTTTGGCTTATAATGGACCTGCAGAGCATTAGTTAATTATTTATCATTCAGTGAAAAAGCCAATAATTGTAGCTTTAAATCCTTTATAAAAGGTGCCTTATGGCAGGGTGGAACTATAAAAACTGCTGATGACACAGGGTTGGCTGTTTGGTGTCACAAACAAATAAACACTCAGTTTAATACGTATTACTTATAAAATGATTCACACTAATCTAGAGCTAACCGGTTCATACGATATGCACTGAACATACCTCTCCACCTTGGTGTCAATATTGCGAGTCTTTGGTCTCAAGCCTCCAAGCATTGTTGACTGGGTAACTTTTGCAGCTCTCTCCATTTCCAGCCTCAAGCCCCTCATGTTCTGCTCCTGCTTCAGCCGGGTAATTTGCTCTTGCTGCTCTTTCAGCAGCTTCCTCTGTTGTGCGATGATCTGCTTCTGGGCAGCATGTCTGTTTTCAAACCTGCTGCCTGGTGATACCAATACCGAACGGGTGCAGGCACCACCCTCCTCCTCTTTCTGCCATGCCCTGTGGAGCTCAGCAGCTGTGGGTGCTGCATGGCGTCGGGTCACCTGCCACGGTTGAGAGGGCCGGGCTGCAGTAATCATAGGGTTCTTTTCCTGAGGTAGTGCAGAGGTCTCGGGGGCTAAAGTGTCAGAGCTGTAGCGATCTTCCTGAGGAGAATAGAAAAGAGAAGGTGGGATTTTACATAGAAGCTAGGTTCACATAGAGCCTAAGGCGACAACACAGATGCAGTAAAAGTTTCTCTTGGTCTCTCAAGGCTGCTCAAACTTTACTAAGACTTTGTCCTTTTAGAATTCTGATACATTAACAGAAAAAGTCTCTGATAGGTAAGGATGGGTACTGGTATCCGGTGCCATGATGGCACCGGTTCTGACATAAACGGTAGTAACCAGACCGAAAAGCAGCGCACATTTCGGTGCTTTATTTCTGTGCTTTTTTTTCCTGAGCTGTGATACACTTTCTAGCCAATTATTTTACATTTCTGAGGATAGTAGGCAGGTCCAGGTACGTAGGTTCTTTTAGAGCAGAGCTACAGATTAAAAATGCCCAAGGCGAAGCGGTCAAAAGTCTGGCTGTACTTCACAGCAAAAGATGCAAACTCAGCAGCCTGCAACAAGTGCTTTAAGGTGATACTGTGATACTGTCAAAGGAGGTAACATTATAGTTCTTCATTCTCTATTGTTGATATTTGTCTTTCTTTATTTCTTAGTGTTTACGCGTTTGGTTTATTTCCTTACCCTTACGGGTTGCTTTCGTTTTATTTCGTGCCGTTAGTCCTGTGCTCCTGCACTAAAGGTTTTTGGGTTCATCCGGGGTTTAGCTCAATAGCCTTCTGTTTATGTTCAACGTTCCTGGTGTTTATTATGATTCTGTGCCTTTAGTCCCTTTTGTGTTTCTATTCTGTCCCTCCAGTGTTCTCAGTGTTTCTCTCTTTGTCAAGTTCCTGCCTCCCACATAGCCGACTGTGACAATTACATCACTTTCCTTTATAAGAGAGTCACGATAGAGACAGATAGTAAACACGAGGAAAGAAAACATCATCAAAACAACTCTCTGCTGTAAAGGTTAAACCAGCCAACGCATCTCATGTGTTTCTCCAGCATTTCTTCCATCAGGTCTCTGCCCTCCTGTTCATCATCCCTGCTCTCTAAAGAGTTGTAAATATTTCAAAACCTTCTTTGGCTGAAGGGCTGAGTAAAGGTCAGGTTATTTCATGCAAAGAGGAACGTTAAAAGGGAAATTTTTTCATTCAGTTAAGCTCCGAAACTCAGTAATTGCCTCTGTAATTAGGCTTTCAGCACCGCCTATCAAAGCTGATGTTTTAGTCATGATTTCACTCGCTGTAATATTTTTCAGATTGTGTTCAGTGGGAATCATTAATGAAGAGAGTGCACCGTTGCTGATGACATGAGGATTTGTGAGTCTCACCTTCTCTGTGGTCCGGTTTGGTGCCTCCGGTGGGGCCATTATTGGCCGATAAGCCAGACTTTCTGTGGCCTTGAGTTTGCCTGCTGATGCAGCACTGATTAGAGCAGCCATCTTTTGTTTGATTTCCTGCTGCCGGGCCAAAAGCTCACGTTGTTCCTTCTCCGTCCGACACCATAGCTGCCACTCATTCAGACATCGCCGTAGCAACCGCCTTCGGTCACTTTCAGCAGCCAGCTGGCACTGTCTGGAGGAGGATACGGATGTGATCATATTTCTTGCCCTCAATTACTGCTGGGTCACTGCACCCTGGATATAAATGCTTCTCAGTCAATGAGTGACCTGTTGAGATACTCTCAATTAATAGTTTGATTTTAGATTTTGGTAGAAGGGGAGGGCATCGATGATACAATAAGAGCTACTTTAATGTTAACAATCTCTGGTTCTTGCCTGCTTTCGGTTCGCAGTGCTTCCTCTGTTCTTGCCACCTCGTGCTGCTTTCGTTCTGCCCACATCACTGCTCGCCACGCCCGCCATGCTTTTAGCTGCCTCTTCCAGTCATAGAGAGCCTTGGCCTTACCCATACGTAGCCTTCGGTCCAGCACGACTGAATACCACCCAGAGAAATGCCTTTGCAGACACTAAACCATATACACAAATTCATGCGAAACATAAATTCACATATATAGTAGCAACCTACAGTTGTGGTCAGAAGTTTATGAACAGTCATCATGGGCATAAATGTCATAGTAATTTTGGGCTTTTAATGATTCCTTGAACTGTCCTCCTCCTTCAATATTCCATCCACTTTGTGTAATGTACCAGTGACACTGGCAGCAAAGTAGTCTCAGAGCATGATGCTACTGCCACCATGCTCGACAGCTGGTACAGTGTTGTTAGGTTTGTTATTGGGGCCAACCAGCCTAATCTTTGCCTTGTCTGACCATAAAAGCTTTCTCCAGGCCAAGACACTGGCATTCCAGCACTTTCCAGTTCAGAGCAGGCTTGAGACTTGGTGGTCTCTGAATATCCTAACCAATTTCCTCTTATTTGAGGGTGACAGTTTGGGTCTTATTTCAGAAACTGGGGACACATCTGAATAACTTGTACGTATGTGCAACTGTATGAACTGATCTTGAAATCTGCAGTTGTTTAGAAATGGTTCCAAGTGACCTTTGCCAATTTATGTAAATATATTTTCTTCTTAGATTTTTCCTGAGTTCCTTGGCCAGTATTGGCCAGTTCAGTGAGTGTTGTCAAACAAATCCTTTTTACTCTGTGAAAAAGAAACTACCAGTTGTAGCCAATTATTATCACTAATGGAAAGTTAATAGGCTTTGGTCTTGTCAAGTTTACCAATCAAAATGTCTGCTGTACAGTCAATCCACCAAGACCAGTTCAAAGGAATCAGTGAAAGCCCAATACTACCATGACATTCACTCCCATGACGAGTGTATGCAAACTTCTTAACACAACTGAATCTACAGTATTTACACAAACATACTTAGCTTCCAGGTACCAACCTTAAGGTTGTTAATGTGAACCTTTCTTTGAATCATTTGTTCTTGATACAGTCGCTTAGCGTCCTCATGCTGTTGTTTAATGAGAGGTGTTGGAGCTGAATGGAGGTTTCTGGCTGTGATCTGCACTTCTGCTCTTCCTCTCTCTCTGTACATTAATATATAAAACATAATGGCAATTTTCTTTATGTGGCACATTTCATTATACATAAACCTAATGTGCATAACACAGAAGATACAAACATAAAAACCTGTGTGCCTTAAGGCACCCCGTGTAAATTTAAGAAATGGTACTGGTATGCTAAATATCACACTATAGTTTGCATCCAAACATTATGCCCCATTTGACCTCTGACCTCAAGAAAGCACTGTCATGAATGAGATACTGTAGTATCATTTTATGTAATAAGGTCAAATCTCATGTCCAAATCAATATCCAAATAAACATCCATGGTGCTGCCCTTATCTGATTTTGACTGCAATACAAACTTCTTAAAGTATATTTAAAAAGAACAAATAAAGCAAAAATGAATATATACAAAATATAACACCATTCCTCTAAAGGGGCTTCATGTTGTTTATGAAAAGGTCAGAAATAACTGAAAGATGCATGGACACCTGTCCAAGAAGATATCAGACTTCGTGCCTGTACATGGAGTGATCACTTTCTTACATGGATAGTTGCACACAAAAGGCCCAATCTGAGCCACACAGACCCAGACTACTAATCAACAACAACCTGTTCAATACTCAAACCTCTAAGTTCCATATAACCATTATTATATTTTTGGTTTCTGTACAAATACCTGAAACACTAATGGTGTTGCTATATAGGCTAATGTTTGGCTACTATATGTTTTATAGTAGCCAAACATTAGCCTTGCCAGCTAACATGAGACTGTTAGCACAATGATGCTAATTGGGATAAAATCTTCTATTTTTTGTGGTACTTTTTCTTAGTTTCATATATTGTGTCATTTTGTAGTTCATAGAGAATGTGTGGTCTCTTTCTAAACACTTCACCTCCCATAATCCTTCAAGTCTCAGCTCTCTTGTTAATTCCTTAAATGGCTTTTTAGTTTGTCAGTATTATTAACTGTAGACAAAAAAATCATTAATATGATATAGTGACAGCATCGCAGATATATGTTGTGACACTTGCTGACTGCTGTCCACGAGGAATATTTAAAGTTATGACACATTTCCTGTGGTAAAGAAAGGCCTTACACTCATAGTGAGAGCATGATTTACAACGCAGCTTTATCTTTGCTCACCAGACTGATATGGCTGATCACAGCTCTCCTTGTCAACAGGTTACCACTAATCCATTCTCTCCACCAGGAAGGAAGGTGAAGCAAACCAGATCACAAACAATGTGATCTGCTGGGTGATAAATCGGCTTGTTGTAATCTTTTCCTACCTCTGTCGAACAGTCTGTTCCAGGCCTCTCCTCTCTTCCATCTGCCGCCTCAGCCTCACCATCTCCTGCTGAACCATCTCCTCCTGCCTGCGTTTCTCCTGCCTTTTCCTCATCTCCTCCTCTTGTTCCCTCTTCTTCGCCTCCTCTCTGGCAGCTCGTAGGACATCCCTCTCTCTCTGCTGCCTCTGTCTCTCAGCCTCCCGTTGGGCCCTGTTTTCTCGCACCTGCATTGGAATTGAGCAGCATTTTGTACAATTGCAAACATCACACGAACACACGTCATTCCAGATGATTTGCTCAGCGACATGCATCACAACAGCAACAGCCAAACCTTCAGCATTCGCATCTCTTGATACGGACTACCTGTTGGTGTCGGGCTTCCATGGTAACGATCGGGTCTCTAAATCTTTTTCTGGTTTGATGAGCATCAAGTGCCAAATCCTCCATCATCCTGGAGTCCAACAGCTCCTGCTCCATGAGGTCTTGTAGGAAGCCTTTGACAGCTGACTGCTCTTCTTCCTCGACAAGGCAGTTATAGAGTTCTAAGTATTTTTGGAAAAGAAATATGACAACTGAAGTACTTGTAAAAGACTGTACTTCACATTATTGATGACCATTTTTCAACATTTCGAGCTTTAATATTAATTTCCTTCTATTTTGGAAACCAGTGCTTTTAATTCCTTGTACAATACTTGTAAGATTAATGGTGTGATGCCCAAGTCAGGCAACATTTTGTCCAATGGTACTGTAATGCAGACTGAAATAGTACTGTGCAAAAGTCTTCAGCCACCTTTATATTTTCTTTATATTTTGCAGGAAATGTGAATTAATTTATCATAAAATGTGCATGCAGTATAAAATGCAAAAACAGTTTGTACAATCCTAATGAACTGAATGCTTGAAAGTCAATATTTGGTACGAACACCTTGATTCGTCAACACAGCCTGAACTCTGTTAGGCAGTTTTCTTCTAATTTCTTAAAGTAGTGTTCAGGAATAGCTCTCCGGGTTTCTTAAAAGACATTCAAAGCTCTTCTTTAGATGCTGGCTACCTTTTCTTCTGTTCTCTGTCAAGATGATCTCACACTGCCTCAATAA
The DNA here is from genome assembly GCF_057382185.1 of Mchenga conophoros. Taxonomy (NCBI): domain Eukaryota; kingdom Metazoa; phylum Chordata; class Actinopteri; order Cichliformes; family Cichlidae; genus Mchenga; species Mchenga conophoros. Next base: position 25,055,528 of record NC_140534.1, on the reverse strand, counting down.
TGTTGAGATCCATGCTCTGGGAAGGCCAATCCATGACTGACAATGTTCCATCGTGTGTTTTTCTTGTTGCCGGTCAAATGCATTCCAGATGGCGTTGCAATGGTGGATCAAAATTTGATCCTATTTTTCTGAGGTCATAATTCCATCGATTTTTACAAGACCCCTAACACCACTGGTAAAATACAGCCCCAAATCATGACAGAACATAAAACATGTTTAACACATAAATGTTGCACCTCTCTCCTGACCTACTCCATATATTTTGATGATTTGAACCAAAATTTTCAAACTTGGAATCATCACTCCATCAAACCTGTTGCCACTGATTTTCAGTCCAGTTCTAGTGTACTTTGATATACGTTTATATAGAAAAACATTGAGACCTGGAGAACTATTGGTCACTTTAAAAAACTACAAGAAAGTATGGTTCTTTGGAAGCTTAATAATAAAAATAAATGAGCGGTGGCCTGAGGCCTTTGCACAGTACTGCATACTGATTGTTTTGAATACTCTTATAAAGCCTAGCAGTCAGAGGCCATTTGAAGCAATATAAAACCCACACTGAATTTTTAATGAGCCTTTCATAATCATGAGTAAATCTTCTAGAGGTCACTGTTTCTTTAAAGGTGTTCTGTACCGCCTCGTCCATCAGGGCCACAGGTCTAATGGAGAAGGTCTTAATAAATAATGAGTTTTGGGTTATCTCATCAGGTAATATTTTATACCATCAAAGTTGTTGTAGTTTAAAGCAGCAGGCACAGCACTAGCTGATGCAGCTGTGCCTGTCCTCTCAGCAGAGCACATCAGGTCATCTTCATCCTCCAACTCCAACTCCAGCCGCAGCTTATTACTCAGCCAGTCACCTAAAAGGGCCTGAGCTGCAACAAACAACAGGCCATATATCATCATCCCTCTTGCTGTACTCTATGTGGTTATATAGATAGCATTTCTACACAGACAGGTTATTTATTATTATTTATTATAAGGCACCTACCTTCACTGTAAGCCTCATCATGATCTCTCAGCTGTTCAGTGCTTTGCAATGGTACAGCTAGGCTGCTGATTCCTGAATGAGGTTTTTTGTGTGAGAAGACTTCCGACACAGCAAACTCTGAGGCCATCTCCACTCGCTGAGGTCAGGGAAAGGACACACACATGCAAAGCTGAAGTTAACAATTTCGTCACACAATTCCCAAACCCCCAAAGACATTCAACTCAATAATAAATAAAAAATATATATAACTGAGCACACACATTTCTTACCTTCTTCCACTGATCAATATCACCTTTCTTTACGTGAATCTGAAAGAAAGATTAGTGTAAGCTAATATTCTCTGTAAGAAACACCAAAGAGCTCTCACACACAAAAAAATGCTGGCCTCATGGTCACCTTTGAGTGCTTAAAAATGCCTAGACAGGCTCAGAGACACTTTGAGCTGCGGTGGCAGTCTGCAAATTGGAGGCTGAGCCAAGGGCCTTAAGTCTGCGGATTATTTCACAGAAAAGCTTAGCCACTGCTTCAAATCAGCAGGTTAGTTCGAAATCATTTCTCACACGTCCAAAAGTCTGTGCCATTGCTAGCTTGCCTGCAAGCATGTGAGTATCAGAGATAGGGCCGGGTGACATTTCTGAACGGGCCCCTGACATGAGCCACGAGTTTATACACGGTAATAACACAGATGTGCTTTTCCTTCTTTATTATTCAAAGAGCATTTAGCCAAATTATTTCCCTCTCTCAGGGATATTACTGGGGAAAACAGATGCAGTATAGCGTTCAGTTTAGCACAGTCTATGAATTTACACGAATCCAAAGACTAGACTTACCTTGTTTGCCGAGCCAACTCTTCTCCACCTAAACAGGTCAGAATTGTGACCTGGAAATGCCATAATCACCTGATACAGCACTGCACCTTAATATGATGTAATCCCAGTTATCACGTTGGTGTCTTTTCTTTACTAAAATTGTGCGCGAAGCGCAACAGTCAACGTTTTTCAATTTCTATCGTCAAAATATGCTTAAACGTTATTAGAAAAAGTGCTCGAAAACCTAAAAGTGGTAAGCATAACTCTCGTCGAGTTACTGTTATGGTGGATTCTGGGTAATGGAGTAAATTGGCTTTCTTTTTTGGATGACTGTTCCACAAATTAAGATTTTCAGGACTACGTTTCCCACAAGACTGTAGCTGGGGGTTCAGCGTCTTGGGTCACCATAGCAACTTTGATAGGTCCTTCAGTGAGAACTGAAATTCATTAAAAGAATAATGATAACGAACATGTATTAATAAAGTAGTTAAATACTTTGCTTCTAATTAAAGTCTTTCAACAAATTAATGTAAAATGTTTAATTATTAGAATGTTTAATTCAATTTTTAAAAAAATATAATTATAATTTAAAGAGCTTTTCCTACATGGAGTGCCACCTATAACGCTACAATTGAATGTTTTGAGAAGAAGAAAAAAAGGTTCTTGAGATAACCCGAACTTTTTTTTAAGCGGTGCCTTCGCCGTTGATGACGACATATTCCTGCGACTTGTAGTTCCTGTCAGCCCATGAGGTTTTGTTGGTGAGCTGTTTGATTTTCAGCGTTTCTCACGTAAACAAGCATCCCTGTGAGTGTGTAGGTTTCATCCAAGTGTCGGACTTAGAGCGGTAAATATTCCAAATACACGTGAGTGGGAAGGCTAGCTAGCTACGTGGCTAAGTCAAAACCAGTAACACTCGTACTATTTCAGCTGTTGGAGGGAGTCCTTTTAGCGCTTCGACTGGAGTTTTTGCTATGGCTGGGAGCAGGATGCAACTGGAGCTGTCCCGCGTGGTTCAGGGAAGAAGTCGGCTGGGTGTCCTGAAGGGACTGGACAGGACGGGGCAGCATTCACTGGAGATCCCGGGGTGTCTGCTGTACACACACTTTGGCACCGTTCCCCACCTCACTCAGGACACACTGCACACGCTGATCAGTCTCCCCTCTGTCACTCAGATCACTTTGTCCCACATGTAAGCTGTCCCATTATGGAAACGCCAAAGCACGCACAGTGATCTCCTTTTATTTTTCAAATCTAAACCACATCTCAACCATTCTCCTTCTAGAGCTGAGCACCAGGAGGTGCTGGAGGAGTTTAAGGATGGATTCAGAAAATTCGCAGGTAAAAATTTACATTTTTCATAATTTCCTCTTTCTCTCTTTCCTTTCAGCATGTTTATCTTACAGAGAGTAATGAGAGCAGAAGAAGAAGAGGACGACAGGTGTTCAAACAAGACACCATTAATTACGCTTAAATTATGATGACACCAGAGCTTATCCAATGTATTCATATGTATTGAGTATTGATTAATAGGTAATCTATCATCATTTCTTTTTCTTTTTTCTTTTTTTACCTAAATGGAGAATATGAAGTGTTGCAGAGGGGTTGACTGATTATCTGCCGTTCTGATTATTGGAGCTGATATTCAGACTTTTTCCATTTATCACTATTATTATTGTTGTTTGTTATTAGATTTATGGCACAATAAATTAATTTAGCACATCTGACGAGTCACACATTTAACCATACAGGAGACTACTGATCCACAGGTGGGTGTAGAGTAGTGGATTTGTGATTGGAGCAGCTCCAGAGTGGCATATTACACGTTAACAAAAGAAAAATAAATCCATATAGAGAAGAGAGGTCATGGTTAGCTTGAACAGATATCCAGATATTCTCCTTCAGGATGTTTTGGTAGGCAGCAGAATTCCTCTTTCTATTTACCACAGCAAGTCTTCCAGGTCCTGAAGCAGCAAAGCAGCCCCAGACCATCACATTACCACCACCATATTTTACTGTTGGTATGATCTTTCTTTTCTGAAATGCTGTCTTACTTTTACCTCAGATTTAATGGGACACACAATTTTCCAAAAAGTTCAACTTTTGTCTCATCACCCCACAGAGTGTTTTACAAAAAGTCTTGTTTATCATCAAGTTGTTTGTCGTCAACACTGAGATGAGCTTTTATGTTCCTTCTCCTGCTCAGCAGTGGTTTTTGTCTTGGAACTCTGCCATGAAGGCCATTTTTGCCCAGTTTCTTTCTTATGGTGGAGTGATGAACACTGACGCTAACTGAGACAAGTGAGGCCTTCAGTTCTTTGCAAGTTGTTCAGGGATACTTGTGACGTATTGGATGGGTCGTCGCTGCACTCTTGAGTTAATTTTGGTCAGCCGGCCACTTCTGGGAAGGTTCACCACTGTTCCATGATTTCAGCATTTGTGGATAATGTCGTCGCACTGTGGTTTGCTGGAGTCCAACAGCTTTAGAAATGACTTGATAACCTTTTGCAGGCTGATAGATTGCAGTTAAAATTAGTTTTTTATTTGTTTTCTTGGATCGTGGGATGATTTTGAGGATTTTTTTGTTCCACTCCACTTTCTCATAAAGGTCCTATTTAAGTGATTTCTCGATTGAGTATGGGTGTGGCTAGAGAAATTGGGGGGAGGGGATAACGCTTCCTCCTTCATAATAAACACATTCATTTAGACATGTGTGGATAAATTCAGTCTGAGCTCCTCTAGAAGTACAGTAATGAAAGCAAATGTGCAGCATTTTGGTGAGTGTGCCATGCTTACCAACCATATAAACCTTTAAAAAATGGCAACTGCATTTTTATTTTAATACACTGAAAATTATTTAGTCTCCCGTTTAGGGAAGCTAAAATGCCAGAGTGGTGTGATGGGTAGGTGTAAATAAAGAAGCTGTAGATTTGAAAGCAAAAATGTGTTGCTGTGGACGTGGCCTGGGCTTCACCCAGCCTCAGGCAGCCACTTTAAGAAAATTAGACATGTTACCACGATATCATCACTTGGAATAAACTATCATTGATTACTACTGCCTCTGCCTCTGAAGCCCCTGAAGGGACAAGCAGTGATTGAATAGCCTTTGCTGCTATTAGACAGTTTTGTTTTCTCACCTTCTGATCCTCTGCAGCGGCTGGGTTTGCTGATAAGGACACAGCTCGTTCTTCTCTCAGTCGTCACATTAACATGCAGAGTCGAAGCGCCTCGCTCTGTCACCTGGCTTCACGCTCGACCCTCTTAACTCCTTTGCTGCTGTGTTCTCTGTGAGTGATGCAGTTACGTCTGGTTTCAGGTCTTCATGATACTGTGCTCTACTGCTCCCTTCACGACCCTGCCACGCACAGCCCGACGGGTTACACCACCAACAAGGTGACATTGCTCACGCTGTGGTAAACTAAAGGCCCTGGTGACTTTACCGCTGGGTGCGATCACAGGTGAAATGGGTTTCTCACATATTTTTGCTTTGTTATTAGACGGTGTCAGTGTGGGGCAGCGGTGGGCGGATAGAACTAACGGTGGACAAGTTCATGGCTCTTCAGAAGACCGTACAGCCAGACTGGTACCAGAGCATGTGCGACGGAGAGACCTGGCAGAACAGCGCTTCTCGCAAACGGGTCAGAAAGTCGGTGGATCGGACTCTCGCTCATTTGGACGAGTGTTTGCTGGTGCACCAAAAATCAAAGGTACACAGTGAACACACACTTTATCAGCCGCTGAGCACGCTTGCATCTGCGAGTGAGTCATGCATCGCACAGACACACAAGACAAAGATTGACGTTAGTGCAGTTGTGACAGGGGCTGCTGTGCATCTGTACTACAGCTGGAAGCTCAGTGAGATTAGGATGAATTCATTATCAGTGGGTATCTACACTATCAGCAGGTGTGTGATGGTGCAGCATTAAGCATGACTAATAGAATAGTCTGCTTTGCTTTCTTTTGATTGCAGTCAAAGAGTGGCTCATTCCATGAGAGGGTGGACTGAGTAAAAAGGATTAATATGAAGAGGTGCGGGGGAACTGTCGTGACTCGTGCATATGACATCTTTGCTCTTTTACGCCTCAGTGGATAATAGATTAAAAAAAAGCAATGTTCTCCTCTAGCCCTAGGACATATTAGTTTTTTTTTTTTCTATGCTTATATATGTTCTCTAAGTCTTTGCTAATTGCTTGTAAATTTATAAGCTGTTTCCTCACCTGAACGCAAACCAAATGTTCCTTGAGACAATAAACTGAGAGTTTGGAGTCACATTAAGCAGAGAGGACTGACAGCATTCTGCAGGTAATTCATGACATGGGTGCTACGGGGACTGTCTTAGCTCCTCGTGACTTGCAGTCAAATTTGTGCCTTGAATGTACAAACTTGCAGATGGGCTCTGGCAAGATTAAAGCCTTTAATTTATTTATTTTTGCAGCTGCAAATCTTGTCAAGGACCGTGCGTGCCCATGAAAATCTAGATTTTGATCTCTTGGCTCCTTCTTTCTTTTGTCATTTTGGAGTGTTTTGGCAGTTTCTAGTCCCCTCGCTGTCTGTCATTTCTAGGAATTGGAGGGAGTTGAGGTGTTTGGTGTGGTGGAAGGAGGCGACATCCTGGAAGAGAGAGTACGCTCTGCCAGAGAGACCGCCAAGAGGCCCGTGGCAGGATTCTGTCTGGACGGCCTCCAGACGGGCTCCATGGACCAAACTCTGAGGACCCAGCTCATCACTGCTATGATCAAGGAGCTGCCTGAGGACAAACCCAGGTTTGCCTTCTCGTGGCTACGTGACCTTTGTGAATTGATTACAGCTCAAACAGTTTTTCCCATCATTGAATTGGAAAGCATTCACCGAACAGTCAGGCAGGACCAAACAGAAAGAGCAATAGTGGGGCTAAACAAACGAGCCCTCTCTGCTGCTGTTTTTCATTTTGTGCCACCAGGACAATTTCTTCCACGCTGTGCATTTATCTAGCAGTTGGAGATCTGACTTTTGAAGCTTTGTGTCTACACAGAATCTCACTGCAGGGCAACAACTAGTCATTATTTTCAGCATCAATAATTGTTTTCATTACTACTGAAAAATGCACTCTGCTAAAGGCTTAAAAATGCCCATTACCACGGAATAGTCATGTTTACTCGGTCAAATATTTAATTTAGGATTTCCACTGGCAACGGTTTAATGTGCAGATTACTCAATTAATTATTTGGTTAAAACATCAGAAAATAAAAATGTTAAAATGTCCGTTTCCAGCTGTTCCAGTTCAGGAGGATATAGACGTCATGGCAACAGATATTTTGAACTTTCTGTTCATTTTTTCGAAAAAAAATTGTTCTCATGAATTTTTCCCCTCATTTCTTTCATCTATTAATTTACCTGTTTGTTCAGCCATGATAAAATTAAATAGAAGAGTGGAAATGGACAACAACAACCGACTGTACTGATTTTATTTGTGAACGTATTGAAGAGGCAATCCACGTTTTTGTCACAGTGGAACACATTAAGTCTTATTTAACTGACAGATCGATTAGCTGCTCATTCATTTCTGATAAATGTAGCAATTAATGTGTAAAGACGTTATAATTCAGAGGCTGAGAAGCCGCATTTGATGTATTCTGCAAAATCAATTAATTGTCCTGCTTGATTAATTATAAGTGAAAACCCAGCAGCTATGCCTCGCCCCCACCCCCTCCGCAATCTTCAAGCGCTCATTATCTCAGCTCGACCTTAAAGTGCTGGTGTCATTTAATTTTCATCCATTGCGTTGCTCTTTATTACATTTCTTCTTTGCTGGGACAGTTTTTTTGGGTCACTTTTATAAGACAAAATGTGCACATTCAAAAAGGAAAAAGTAGAAAAGTATTTTTTAGGTTGGAAAATCCACGTCCGCATTTCCTTTTACAATTCTAAGAGCATGATACACAGTCACTGCCACTTTATTAGATACATCATTAATTTAATTAAAGGGGAAAAGGTTAAAAACTCATCAGCAGCTATTTTGATAAGGAGTTTATTGTGACCTCGGTTGAAGATTTGCTCCTAAATACAATGTACGTTTTGTCCTGTTGGATAATTAATTTAGATCAGTTTGGACAGATAATCATTTGTCTCAGACACATCTTTCTATGCAGCTTAAAACATGGCAGACTACAGTCCCTTTAGAGACTTTGGGGGGGTGTTCCTCCACACTGAATCATCCTTTAGGAGTTTACTCTCTGGAGATCATGTCACATGAGCCCACCTCTCTGGGAGGGGATGGAGGAGCTCTGCTCGTGGCTTAAAGAGTGGAGCTACACAGAGCTACTGTAATCAGAAATGAGAGGTCTGTGATCAGGAGCTTCCCTAAGTTGGCTTGTTAACAGGCTCATCTGGAACACCATAGGGCAGCATCCCCGCTGGTTTTTCTGGCTGTTAGAGAAGCAGCTTCCTACCAGAAAGTGGAGATGAGTCATTATCGAATGCTAAATTCGCCTTGACCTTGATGCCTGGAGGCAGAGAGTCAGGAGGAGCCCGGGAAATGGGGAAGGCACCAACGAGCCAACCAACACTCCAGAGAAGAAGCGTGCTGCTGGTGTTTGTGAAAGGCTTTTGTCTGCCAGTAATATGTTGTTGACATTTTGCATCAACGTTTCATTTATTGAGTGTTCAGGCTATTGATTTTTGGTGTCTTTGTGCACGTTTGTGTGTGACTCTCAGACTCCTGCACGGTGTGGGACGACCTGATGAGGTGCTGGCGTGCGTCGAGGCCGGCGTGGACCTGTTTGAGAGTTTTTTCCCCTTCCTGGCGACAGAGCGAGGCTGCGCTCTCTCCTTCGGCTTTGACATTTCCACGGACCCAGAGCGCGCAGGTAGAGCGCCCCCTGCAGGTGTGGTGAAGAGCTGTGCTGAGACGTAGTTAGCACTTTTAGACCTCCTCACATTTATCAGCTGAAGTTGTGTCATTACAGCCAGTAAAAGTAAACTGAAGTGAAAAGAAAGTTCACTTCATTGGTAGTTTTTGTGCACACATATAAATCTATAAGCTCTTTATGTTTCATGCATGCAGCCCCTCAGGACCGAACTCCATGAATAAAACATCTTATTTTATTGTTAATAATTCCATAGTTTTGCCTTTCACTTGTATTCCAGCATGAACCCTGAATACACATGAGTGATAAACAGAATAGTGGATTAAAGAGGTATGACCAGAGCAGTGTGAAAAGATTAAAAGGATATAAATATAGTGGATTTCATGTATGAAAAAGTATTAGTGTTAATTCTTTAGAAAGGGGAACAGACGCTACTTTGATGTCTTAAATGGCACTGAGTCTGAGTTAACTGATAAAACAGAAGTGATGATTAAATATGCTCTAGCAGATTTGTTAATTTCCATAGGAGGAGCCTTTGATGGTGAGTTAAAAAAGGATGGAGTTAATGTTCCTGGTTCTTAAACAAACGGACGAAGGGCTTTCATCTCACAGCGATGCCGTTATCTAGTTTTAATTTGGTGAGAAACGAGGCTGACGGCTGCTGCGGCCGGTTTTCAAGTAATGAATAGAAATTAAGTGTTACTTGTGATCATTGACATCTGATGTGCGCATGATGGCTTGTAACTTATGCTTTTGTTTGTGTTTGTGTGTATTGTAGAAGCACAAAATCACTTACGAGCAGAAATGCAGTTCATGGTGGGTGAAATGGTATCAAACTGATAGCAGAGTTACAGCCATCCTGATCGCTATCCCCAGTGAGAATCTACAGGAGCCAGTTAAGGTTCTTTTAGACGTGTCAGAGCATATGCTAATTCACCCGTTCCCCCCTTGTCACCCACTGAAAGTATTCATCTGTCACACGGTTTCTTTCTCTATTTTTAGAAGCCCCTCCAATCTTTTTATGTGTCCTCACTGCTATTTCTGCCACTTTAAGGCAGGATAACTGCTTATCTGAGACAAAGCTAAGGAGATTTTAGCGTATGAAAACGATCACGCCATAGAAATGTGTAATTTAAGGTAAAAACAGCTTGCACAGCTTGTGTGTCTGCTAATTGCAGCTAAATTTGTTTGGCTCTAAGCTGTTCCTTGTAAAAGCTAACTAGCGCAGCTTATCAGCTTGGCGGTAATGACGTCGCTGCTGCCTCTGACTTATAGTGCTTAAACTAACTTCAGATCATATAAATTTAAATGTTTGTAAAGATGAACTCATTGACCTGGCTCATTAGTTCAAATAGATGAGAGTACACATTTTAGATGTGTTTTACACGCAGCAGTGTGAGATGCAGTTCTGCGTTTCCTCTCTTATGGTTTTATGAAGGGCCTGTGACAATGATAGCCTTCGAACTCCAGTCTCTTTCTTCTTAGATCCAGTTTGTGTTGTTGCTGCTTTTTTTCTTTGTGCAAAATTTAATCTCCAGTGAAAGTTACTTCTCGCTTCTTGATGTTTTATTAGCTTTGGTCAAGCTTCATTCCATCCAGTTTTATTCTGAAGCTTATCACCTCCCCTTTTAA